>NC_143031.1:53750833-54407500 GCF_057628025.1 Oncorhynchus mykiss | reverse complement strand
AAATAAAAAAAAAACAGTTTTTTCCATAAACAAGCTCTAAATCATGTTTGATGCACTCTGGATGTCCAATTTTTGCTGTGCTGTCAAATTGAGATGAAATGAACATTGTGGACAGTTTTCAGCAAGTTGCAACATTGAAATACAGACTTATTTTTTTTACATAAACAAGCTCTAAATCATGTTTGATTCACTCTGGATGTCCAATTTTTGCTGTGATGTCTATTTGCGATGAAATGAACATTGTGGACAGTTTTCAGCAAGTTACAACATAAAAATAAAAAATAAACATGTTTTTCCATAAACAAGCTCTAAATCATGTTTGATGCACTCTGGATGTCCAATTTTTGCTGTGCTGTCTATTTGAGATGAAATGAACATTGTGGACAGTTTTCAGCAAGTTGCAACATTGAAATACATTTTTTTTTCAAGAACAAGCTCTAAATCATGTTTGATGCACTCTGGATGTCCAATGTTTGCTGTGCTGTCTATTTGAGATGAAATGAACATTGTGGACAGTTTTCAGCAAGTTACAACATTGAAATAAAAAAAAACAGTTTTTTCCATAAACAAGCTCTAAATCATGTTTGATGCACTCTGGATGTCCAATGTTTGCTGTGCTGTCTATATGAGATGAAATGAACATTGTGGACAGTTTTCAGCAAGTTGCAACATTGAAATACAGAATTATTTTGTTTTACATAAACAAGCTCTAAATCATGTTTGATGCACTCTGGATGTCCAATTTTTGCTGTGCTGTCTATTTGAGATGAAATGAACATTGTGGACAGTTTTCAGCAAGTTACAACATTGAAATAAAAAAAAACAGTTTTTTCCATAAACAAGCTCTAAATCATGTTTGATGCACTCTGGATGTCCAATTTTTGCTGTGCTGTCAAATTGAGATGAAATTAACATTGTGGACAGTTTTCAGCAAGTTGCAACATTGAAATACATTTTTTTATTTTTTTATTACATAAACAAGCTCTAAATCATGTTTGATGCACTCTGGATGTCCAATGTTTGCTGTGCTGTCTATTTGAGATGAAATGAACATTGTGGACAGTTTTCAGCAAGTTGCAACATTGAAATACAGAATTATTTTGTTTTACATAAACAAGCTCTAAATCATGTTTGATGCACTCTGGATGTCCAATTTTTGCTGTGATGTCTATTTGCGATGAAATTAACATTGTGGACAGTTTTCAGCAAGTTATAACATTAAAATAAAAAATATATATATTTTTTCCATAAACAAGCTCTAAATCATGTTTGATGCACTCTGGATGTCCAATTTTTGCTGTGCTGTCTATTTGAGATGAAATTAACATTGTGGACAGTTTTCAGCAAGTTGCAACATTGAAATACATTTTTTTTTCAAGAACAAGCTCAAAATCATGTTTGATGCACTCTGGATGTCCAATGTTTGCTGTGCTGTCTATTTGAGATGAAATGAACATTGTGGACAGTTTTCAGCAAGTCACAACTTAAAAATAAAAAATAAACATTTTTTTCCATAAACAAGCTCTAAATCATGTTTGATGCACTCTGGATGTCCAATTTTTGCTGTGATGTCTATTTGCGATGAAATTAACATTGTGGAAGGTTTTCAGCAAGTTATAACATTAAAATAAAAAATTAAAAAGTTTTTTCCATAAACAAGCTCTAAATCATGTTTGATGCACTCTGGATGTCCAATTTTTGCTGTGCTGTCTATTTGAGATGAAATGAACATTGTGGACAGTTTTCAGCAAATTACAACATTAAAATAAAAAAAAACCGTTTTTTCCATGAACAAGCTCTTAATCATGTTTGATGCACTCTGGATGTCCAATTTTTGCTGTGCTGCCAAATTGAGATGAAATGAACATTGTGGACAGTTTTCAGCAAGTTGCAACATTGAAATACAGACTTATTTTTTTTACATAAACAAGCTCTAAATCATGTTTGATTCCCTCTGGATGTCCAATTTTTGCTGTGATGTCTATTTGCGATGAAATGAACATTGTGGACAGTTTTCAGCAAGTTACAACATAAAAATAAAAAATAAACATGTTTTTCCATAAACAAGCTCTAAATCATGTTTGATGCACTCTGGATGTCCAATTTTTGCTGTGCTGTCTATTTGAGATGAAATGAACATTGTGGACAGTTTTCAGCAAGTTGCAACATTGAAATACATTTTTTTTTCAAGAACAAGCTCTAAATCATGTTTGATGCACTCTGGATGTCCAATGTTTGCTGTGCTGTCTATTTGAGATGAAATGAACATTGTGGACAGTTTTCAGCAAGTTACAACATTGAAATAAAAAAAAAACAGTTTTTTCCATAAACAAGCTCTAAATCATGTTTGATGCACTCTGGATGTCCAATGTTTGCTGTGCTGTCTATTTGAGATGAAATGAACATTGTGGACAGTTTTCAGCAAGTTGCAACATTGAAATACAGAATTATTTTGTTTTACATAAACAAGCTCTAAATCATGTTTGATGCACTCTGGATGTCCAATTTTTGCTGTGCTGTCTATTTGAGATGAAATGAACATTGTGGACAGTTTTCAGCAAGTTAAAACATTGAAATAAAAAAAAAAAACAGTTTTTTCCATAAACAAGCTCTAAATCATGTTTGATGCACTCTGGATGTCCAATTTTTGCTGTGCTGTCAAATTGAGATGAAATTAACATTGTGGACAGTTTTCAGCAAGTTGCAACATTGAAATACAGTTTTTTTTAAATTTATTACATAAACAAGCTCTAAATCATGTTTGATGCACTCTGGATGTCCAATGTTTGCTGTGCTGTCTATTTGAGATGAAATGAACATTGTGGACAGTTTTCAGCAAGTTGCAACATTGAAATACAGAATTATTTTGTTTTACATAAACAAGCTCTAAATCATGTTTGATGCACTCTGGATGTCCAATTTTTGCTGTGATGTCTATTTGCGATGAAATTAACATTGTGGACAGTTTTCAGCAAGTTATAACATTAAAATAAAAAATAAAAACGTTTTTTCCATAAACAAGCTCTAAATCATGTTTGATGCACTCTGGATGTCCAATTTTTGCTGTGCTGTCAAATTGAGATGAAATGAACATTGTGGACAGTTTTCAGCAAGTTGCAACATTGAAATACAGTTTTTTTTAATTTATTACATAAACCAGCTCTAAATCATGTTTGATGCACTCTGGATGTCCAATGTTTGCTGTGCTGTCTATTTGAGATGAAATGAACATTGTGGACAGTTTTCAGCAAGTTGCAACATTGAAATACAGAAAAAACTTGTTTTCCTTAAACAAGCTCTAAATTATGTTTGATGCACTCTGGATGTCCAATTTTTGCTGTGCTGTCTATTTGAGATGAAATGAACATTGTGGACAGTTTTCAGCAAGTTACAACATTAAAATAAAAAAAACCCGTTTTTTTCCATGAACAAGCTCTAAATCATGTTTGATGCACTCTAGATGTCCAATTTTTGCTGTGCTGTCAAATTGAGATGAAATGAACATTGTGGACAGTTTTCAGCAAGTTGCAACATTGAAATACAGACTTATTTTTTTTACATAAACAAGCTCTAAATCATGTTTGATTCACTCTGGATGTCCAATTTTTGCTGTGATGTCTATTTGCGATGAAATGAACATTGTGGACAGTTTTCAGCAAGTTAAAACATAAAAATAAAAAATAAACATGTTTTTCCATAAACAAGCTCTAAATCATGTTTGATGCACTCTGGATGTCCAATTTTTGCTGTGCTGTCTATTTGAGATGAAATGAACATTGTGGACAGTTTTCAGCAAGTTACAACATTAAAATAAAAAACAACCGTTTTTTCCATGAACAAGCTCTAAATCATGTTTGATGCACTCTGGATGTCCAATTCTTGCTGTGCTGTCAAATTGAGATGAAATGAACATTGTGGACAGTTTTCAGCAAGTTGCAACATTGAAATACAGACTTATTTTTTTTACATAAACAAGCTCTAAATCATGTTTGATTCACTCTGGATGTCCAATTTTTTCTGTGATGTCTATTTGCGATGAAATGAACATTGTGGACAGTTTTCAGCAAGTTACAACATAAAAATAAAAAATAAACATGTTTTTCCATAAACAAGCTCTAAATCATGTTTGATGCACTCTGGATGTCCAATGTTTGCTGTGCTGTCTATTTGAGATGAAATGAACATTGTGGACAGTTTTCAGCAAGTTGCAACATTGAAATACAGAAAAAACGTGTTTTCCATAAACAAGCTCTAAATCATGTTTGATGCACTCTGGATGTCCAATGTTTGCTGTGCTGTCTATTTGAGATGAAATGAACATTGTGGACAGTTTTCAGCAAGTCACAACTTAAAAATAAAAAATAAACATTTTTTTCCATAAACAAGCTCTAAATCATGTTTGATGCACTCTGGATGTCCAATTTTTGCTGTGCTGTCAAATTGAGATGAAATTAACATTGTGGACAGTTTTCAGCAAGTTGCAACATTGAAATACAGTTTTTTTATTTTTTATTACATAAACAAGCTCTAAATCATGTTTGATGCACTCTGGATGTCCAATGTTTGCTGTGCTGTCTATTTGAGATGAAATGAACATTGTGGACAGTTTTCAGCAAGTTGCAACATTGAAATACAGAATTATTTTGTTTTACATAAACAAGCTCTAAATCATGTTTGATGCACTCTGGATGTCCAATTTTTGCTGTGATGTCTATTTGCGATGAAATTAACATTGTGGACAGTTTTCAGCAAGTTATAACATTAAAATAAAAAATAAAAACGTTTTTTCCATAAACAAGCTCTAAATCATGTTTGATGCACTCTGGATGTCCAATTTTTGCTGTGCTGTCAAATTGAGATGAAATGAACATTGTGGACAGTTTTCAGCAAGTTGCAACATTGAAATACAGATTTTTTAAATTTATTACATAAACAAGCTCTAAATCATGTTTGATTCACTCTGGATGTCCAATTTTTTCTGTGATGTCTATTTGCGATGAAATGAACATTGTGGACAGTTTTCAGCAAGTTACAACATAAAAATAAAAAATAAACATGTTTTTCCATAAACAAGCTCTAAATCATGTTTGATGCACTCTGGATGTCCAATGTTTGCTGTGCTGTCTATTTGAGATGAAATGAACATTGTGGACAGTTTTCAGCAAGTTGCAACATTGAAATACAGAAAAAACGTGTTTTCCATAAACAAGCTCTAAATCATGTTTGATGCACTCTGGATGTCCAATGTTTGCTGTGCTGTCTATTTGAGATGAAATGAACATTGTGGACAGTTTTCAGCAAGTCACAACTTAAAAATAAAAAATAAACATTTTTTTCCATAAACAAGCTCTAAATCATGTTTGATGCACTCTGGATGTCCAATTTTTGCTGTGCTGTCAAATTGAGATGAAATTAACATTGTGGACAGTTTTCAGCAAGTTGCAACATTGAAATACAGTTTTTTTTATTTTTATTACATAAACAAGCTCTAAATCATGTTTGATGCACTCTGGATGTCCAATGTTTGCTGTGCTGTCTATTTGAGATGAAATGAACATTGTGGACAGTTTTCAGCAAGTTGCAACATTGAAATACAGAATTATTTTGTTTTACATAAACAAGCTCTAAATCATGTTTGATGCACTCTGGATGTCCAATTTTTGCTGTGATGTCTATTTGCGATGAAATTAACATTGTGGACAGTTTTCAGCAAGTTATAACATTAAAATAAAAAATAAAAACGTTTTTTCCATAAACAAGCTCTAAATCATGTTTGATGCACTCTGGATGTCCAATTTTTGCTGTGCTGTCAAATTGAGATGAAATGAACATTGTGGACAGTTTTCAGCAAGTTGCAACATTGAAATACAGTTTTTTTTAATTTATTACATAAACCAGCTCTAAATCATGTTTGATGCACTCTGGATGTCCAATGTTTGCTGTGCTGTCTATTTGAGATGAAATGAACATTGTGGACAGTTTTCAGCAAGTTGCAACATTGAAATACAGAAAAAACTTGTTTTCCTTAAACAAGCTCTAAATTATGTTTGATGCACTCTGGATGTCCAATTTTTGCTGTGCTGTCTATTTGAGATGAAATGAACATTGTGGACAGTTTTCAGCAAGTTACAACATTAAAATAAAAAAAACCCGTTTTTTTCCATGAACAAGCTCTAAATCATGTTTGATGCACTCTAGATGTCCAATTTTTGCTGTGCTGTCAAATTGAGATGAAATGAACATTGTGGACAGTTTTCAGCAAGTTGCAACATTGAAATACAGACTTATTTTTTTTACATAAACAAGCTCTAAATCATGTTTGATTCACTCTGGATGTCCAATTTTTGCTGTGATGTCTATTTGCGATGAAATGAACATTGTGGACAGTTTTCAGCAAGTTAAAACATAAAAATAAAAAATAAACATGTTTTTCCATAAACAAGCTCTAAATCATGTTTGATGCACTCTGGATGTCCAATTTTTGCTGTGCTGTCTATTTGAGATGAAATGAACATTGTGGACAGTTTTCAGCAAGTTACAACATTAAAATAAAAAACAACCGTTTTTTCCATGAACAAGCTCTAAATCATGTTTGATGCACTCTGGATGTCCAATTTTTGCTGTGCTGTCAAATTGAGATGAAATGAACATTGTGGACAGTTTTCAGCAAGTTGCAACATTGAAATACAGACTTATTTTTTTTACATAAACAAGCTCTAAATCATGTTTGATTCACTCTGGATGTCCAATTTTTTCTGTGATGTCTATTTGCGATGAAATGAACATTGTGGACAGTTTTCAGCAAGTTACAACATAAAAATAAAAAATAAACATGTTTTTCCATAAACAAGCTCTAAATCATGTTTGATGCACTCTGGATGTCCAATGTTTGCTGTGCTGTCTATTTGAGATGAAATGAACATTGTGGACAGTTTTCAGCAAGTTGCAACATTGAAATACAGAAAAAACGTGTTTTCCATAAACAAGCTCTAAATCATGTTTGATGCACTCTGGATGTCCAATGTTTGCTGTGCTGTCTATTTGAGATGAAATGAACATTGTGGACAGTTTTCAGCAAGTTGCAACATTGAAATACAGAAAAAACTTGTTTTCCTTAAACAAGCTCTAAATTATGTTTGATGCACTCTGGATGTCCAATTTTTGCTGTGCTGTCTATTTGAGATGAAATGAACATTGTGGACAGTTTTCAGCAAGTTACAACATTAAAATAAAAAAAACCCGTTTTTTTCCATGAACAAGCTCTAAATCATGTTTGATGCACTCTAGATGTCCAATTTTTGCTGTGCTGTCAAATTGAGATGAAATGAACATTGTGGACAGTTTTCAGCAAGTTGCAACATTGAAATACAGACTTATTTTTTTTACATAAACAAGCTCTAAATCATGTTTGATTCACTCTGGATGTCCAATTTTTGCTGTGATGTCTATTTGCGATGAAATGAACATTGTGGACAGTTTTCAGCAAGTTAAAACATAAAAATAAAAAATAAACATGTTTTTCCATAAACAAGCTCTAAATCATGTTTGATGCACTCTGGATGTCCAATTTTTGCTGTGCTGTCTATTTGAGATGAAATGAACATTGTGGACAGTTTTCAGCAAGTTACAACATTAAAATAAAAAACAACCGTTTTTTCCATGAACAAGCTCTAAATCATGTTTGATGCACTCTGGATGTCCAATTTTTGCTGTGCTGTCAAATTGAGATGAAATGAACATTGTGGACAGTTTTCAGCAAGTTGCAACATTGAAATACAGACTTATTTTTTTTACATAAACAAGCTCTAAATCATGTTTGATTCACTCTGGATGTCCAATTTTTTCTGTGATGTCTATTTGCGATGAAATGAACATTGTGGACAGTTTTCAGCAAGTTACAACATAAAAATAAAAAATAAACATGTTTTTCCATAAACAAGCTCTAAATCATGTTTGATGCACTCTGGATGTCCAATGTTTGCTGTGCTGTCTATTTGAGATGAAATGAACATTGTGGACAGTTTTCAGCAAGTTGCAACATTGAAATACAGAAAAAACGTGTTTTCCATAAACAAGCTCTAAATCATGTTTGATGCACTCTGGATGTCCAATGTTTGCTGTGCTGTCTATTTGAGATGAAATGAACATTGTGGACAGTTTTCAGCAAGTCACAACTTAAAAATAAAAAATAAACATTTTTTTCCATAAACAAGCTCTAAATCATGTTTGATGCACTCTGGATGTCCAATTTTTGCTGTGCTGTCAAATTGAGATGAAATTAACATTGTGGACAGTTTTCAGCAAGTTGCAACATTGAAATACAGTTTTTTTATTTTTTATTACATAAACAAGCTCTAAATCATGTTTGATGCACTCTGGATGTCCAATGTTTGCTGTGCTGTCTATTTGAGATGAAATGAACATTGTGGACAGTTTTCAGCAAGTTGCAACATTGAAATACAGAATTATTTTGTTTTACATAAACAAGCTCTAAATCATGTTTGATGCACTCTGGATGTCCAATTTTTGCTGTGATGTCTATTTGCGATGAAATTAACATTGTGGACAGTTTTCAGCAAGTTATAACATTAAAATAAAAAATAAAAACGTTTTTTCCATAAACAAGCTCTAAATCATGTTTGATGCACTCTGGATGTCCAATTTTTGCTGTGCTGTCAAATTGAGATGAAATGAACATTGTGGACAGTTTTCAGCAAGTTGCAACATTGAAATACAGATTTTTTAAATTTATTACATAAACAAGCTCTAAATCATGTTTGATTCACTCTGGATGTCCAATTTTTTCTGTGATGTCTATTTGCGATGAAATGAACATTGTGGACAGTTTTCAGCAAGTTACAACATAAAAATAAAAAATAAACATGTTTTTCCATAAACAAGCTCTAAATCATGTTTGATGCACTCTGGATGTCCAATGTTTGCTGTGCTGTCTATTTGAGATGAAATGAACATTGTGGACAGTTTTCAGCAAGTTGCAACATTGAAATACAGAAAAAACGTGTTTTCCATAAACAAGCTCTAAATCATGTTTGATGCACTCTGGATGTCCAATGTTTGCTGTGCTGTCTATTTGAGATGAAATGAACATTGTGGACAGTTTTCAGCAAGTCACAACTTAAAAATAAAAAATAAACATTTTTTTCCATAAACAAGCTCTAAATCATGTTTGATGCACTCTGGATGTCCAATTTTTGCTGTGCTGTCAAATTGAGATGAAATTAACATTGTGGACAGTTTTCAGCAAGTTGCAACATTGAAATACAGTTTTTTTTATTTTTATTACATAAACAAGCTCTAAATCATGTTTGATGCACTCTGGATGTCCAATGTTTGCTGTGCTGTCTATTTGAGATGAAATGAACATTGTGGACAGTTTTCAGCAAGTTGCAACATTGAAATACAGAATTATTTTGTTTTACATAAACAAGCTCTAAATCATGTTTGATGCACTCTGGATGTCCAATTTTTGCTGTGATGTCTATTTGCGATGAAATTAACATTGTGGACAGTTTTCAGCAAGTTATAACATTGAAATACAGTTTTTTTTTATTTATTACATAAACAAGCTCTAAATCATGTTTGATGCACTCTGGATGTCCAATTTTTGCTGTGCTGTCAAATTGAGATGAAATGAACATTGTGGACAGTTTTCAGCAAGTTGCAACATTGAAATACAGTTTTTTTTTATTCATTACATAAACAAGCTCTAAATCATGTTTGATGCACTCTGGATGTCCAATGTTTGCTGTGCTGTCTATTTGAGATGAAATGAACATTGTGGACAGTTTTCAGCAAGTTGCAACATTGAAATACAGAAAAAACGTGTTTTCCATAAACAAGCTCTAAATCATGTTTGATGCACTCTGGATGTCCAATGTTTGCTGTGCTGTCTATTTGAGATGAAATGAACATTGTGGACAGTTTTCAGCAAGTCACAACTTAAAAATAAAAAATAAACATTTTTTTCCATAAACAAGCTCTAAATCATGTTTGATGCACTCTGGATGTCCAATTTTTGCTGTGCTGTCAAATTGAGATGAAATTAACATTGTGGACAGTTTTCAGCAAGTTGCAACATTGAAATACAGTTTTTTTTATTTTTATTACATAAACAAGCTCTAAATCATGTTTGATGCACTCTGGATGTCCAATGTTTGCTGTGCTGTCTATTTGAGATGAAATGAACATTGTGGACAGTTTTCAGCAAGTTGCAACATTGAAATACAGAATTATTTTGTTTTACATAAACAAGCTCTAAATCATGTTTGATGCACTCTGGATGTCCAATTTTTGCTGTGATGTCTATTTGCGATGAAATTAACATTGTGGACAGTTTTCAGCAAGTTATAACATTAAAATAAAAAATAAAAACGTTTTTTCCATAAACAAGCTCTAAATCATGTTTGATGCACTCTGGATGTCCAATTTTTGCTGTGCTGTCAAATTGAGATGAAATGAACATTGTGGACAGTTTTCAGCAAGTTGCAACATTGAAATACAGTTTTTTTTTATTTATTACATAAACAAGCTCTAAATCATGTTTGATGCACTCTGGATGTCCAATGTTTGCTGTGCTGTCTATTTGAGATGAAATGAACATTGTGGACAGTTTTCAGCAAGTTGCAACATTGAAATACAGAAAAAACTTGTTTTCCTTAAACAAGCTCTAAATTATGTTTGATCCACTCTGGATGTCCAATTTTTGCTGTGCTGTCTATTTGAGATGAAATGAACATTGTGGACAGTTTTCAGCAAGTTACAACATTAAATTAAAAAAAAAAACCCGTTTTTTTCCATGAACAAGCTCTAAATCATGTTTGATGCACTCTGGATGTCCAATTTTTGCTGTGCTGTCAAATTGAGATGAAATGAACATTGTGGACAGTTTTCAGCAAGTTGCAACATTGAAATACAGACTTATTTTTTTTACATAAACAAGCTCTAAATCATGTTTGATTCACTCTGGATGTCCAATTTTTGCTGTGATGTCTATTTGCGATGAAATGAACATTGTGGACAGTTTTCAGCAAGTTAAAACATAAAAATAAAAAATAAACATGTTTTTCCATAAACAAGCTCTAAATCATGTTTGATGCACTCTGGATGTCCAATTTTTGCTGTGCTGTCAAATTGAGATGAAATGAACATTGTGGACAGTTTTCAGCAAGTTGCAACATTGAAATACAGTTTTTTTTTATTTATTACATAAACAAGCTCTAAATCATGTTTGATGCACTCTGGATGTCCAATGTTTGCTGTGCTGTCTATTTGAGATGAAATGAACATTGTGGACAGTTTTCAGCAAGTTGCAACATTGAAATACAGAAAAAACGTGTTTTCCATAAACAAGCTCTAAATCATGTTTGATGCACTCTGGATGTCCAATGTTTGCTGTGCTGTCTATTTGAGATGAAATGAACATTGTGGACAGTTTTCAGCAAGTCACAACTTAAAAATAAAAAATAAACATTTTTTTCCATAAACAAGCTCTAAATCATGTTTGATGCACTCTGGATGTCCAATTTTTGCTGTGCTGTCAAATTGAGATGAAATTAACATTGTGGACAGTTTTCAGCAAGTTGCAACATTGAAATACAGTTTTTTTTATTTTTATTACATAAACAAGCTCTAAATCATGTTTGATGCACTCTGGATGTCCAATGTTTGCTGTGCTGTCTATTTGAGATGAAATGAACATTGTGGACAGTTTTCAGCAAGTTGCAACATTGAAATACAGAATTATTTTGTTTTACATAAACAAGCTCTAAATCATGTTTGATGCACTCTGGATGTCCAATTTTTGCTGTGATGTCTATTTGCGATGAAATTAACATTGTGGACAGTTTTCAGCAAGTTATAACATTAAAATAAAAAATAAAAACGTTTTTTCCATAAACAAGCTCTAAATCATGTTTGATGCACTCTGGATGTCCAATTTTTGCTGTGCTGTCAAATTGAGATGAAATGAACATTGTGGACAGTTTTCAGCAAGTTGCAACATTGAAATACAGTTTTTTTTTATTTATTACATAAACAAGCTCTAAATCATGTTTGATGCACTCTGGATGTCCAATGTTTGCTGTGCTGTCTATTTGAGATGAAATGAACATTGTGGACAGTTTTCAGCAAGTTGCAACATTGAAATACAGAAAAAACTTGTTTTCCTTAAACAAGCTCTAAATTATGTTTGATCCACTCTGGATGTCCAATTTTTGCTGTGCTGTCTATTTGAGATGAAATGAACATTGTGGACAGTTTTCAGCAAGTTACAACATTAAAGTAAAAAAAACCCCGTTTTTTTCCATGAACAAGCTCTAAATCATGTTTGATGCACTCTGGATGTCCAATTTTTGCTGTGCTGTCAAATTGAGATGAAATGAACATTGTGGACAGTTTTCAGCAAGTTGCAACATTGAAATACAGACTTATTTTTTTTACATAAACAAGCTCTAAATCATGTTTGATTCACTCTGGATGTCCAATTTTTGCTGTGATGTCTATTTGCGATGAAATGAACATTGTGGACAGTTTTCAGCAAGTTAAAACATAAAAATAAAAAATAAACATGTTTTTCCATAAACAAGCTCTAAATCATGTTTGATGCACTCTGGATGTCCAATTTTTGCTGTGCTGTCTATTTGAGATGAAATGAACATTGTGGACAGTTTTCAGCAAGTTACAACATTAAAATAAAAAACAACCGTTTTTTCCATGAACAAGCTCTAAATCATGTTTGATGCACTCTGGATGTCCAATTTTTGCTGTGCTGTCAAATTGAGATGAAATGAACATTGTGGACAGTTTTCAGCAAGTTGCAACATTGAAATACAGACTTATTTTTTTTACATAAACAAGCTCTAAATCATGTTTGATTCACTCTGGATGTCCAATTTTTGCTGTGATGTCTATTTGCGATGAAATGAACATTGTGGACAGTTTTCAGCATGTTACAACATAAAAATAAAAAATAAACATGTTTTTCCATAAACAAGCTCTAAATCATGTTTGATGCACTCTGGATGTCCAATTTTTGCTGTGCTGTCTATTTGAGATGAAATGAACACTGTGGACAGTTTTCAGCAAGTTGCAACATTGAAATACAGAAAAAACGTGTTTTCCATAAACAAGCTCTAAATCATGTTTGATGCACTCTGGATGTCCAATGTTTGCTGTGCTGTCTATTTGAGATGAAATGAACATTGTGGACAGTTTTCAGCAAGTCACAACTTAAAAATAAAAAATAAACATTTTTTTCCATGAACAAGCTCTAAATCATGTTTGATGCACTCTGGATGTCCAATTTTTGCTGTGCTGTCTATTTGAGATGAAATTAACATTGTGGACAGTTTTCAGCAAGTTACAACATTGAAATAAAAAAAAAAACAGTTTTTTCCATTAAACAAGCTCTAAATCATGTTTGATGCACTCTGGATGTCCAATGTTTGCTGTGCTGTCTATTTGAGATGAAATGAACATTGTGGACAGTTTTCAGCAAGTTGCAACATTGAAATACAGAATTATTTTGTTTTACATAAACAAGCTCTAAATCATGTTTGATGCACTCTGGATGTCCAATTTTTGCTGTGATGTCTATTTGCGATGAAATTAACATTGTGGACAGTTTTAAGCAAGTTATAACATTAAAATAAAAAATAAAAAAGTTTTTTCCATAAACAAGCTCTAAATCATGTTTGATGCACTCTTGATGTCCAATGTTTGCTGTGCTGTCTATTTGAGATGAAATGAACATTGTGGACAGTTTTCAGCAAGTCACAACATAAAAATAAAAAATAAACATGTTTTTCCATAAACAAGCTCTAAATCATGTTTGATGCACTCTGGATGTCCAATTTTTGCTGTGCTGTCTATTTGAGATGAAATGAACATTGTGGACAGTTTTCAGCAAGTTGCAACATTGAAATACATTTTTTTTTCAAGAACAAGCTCTAAATCATGTTTGATGCACTCTGGATGTCCAATGTTTGCTGTGCTGTCTATTTGAGATGAAATGAACATTGTGGACAGTTTTCAGCAAGTTGCAACATTGAAATACAGAAAAAACGTGTTTTCCATAAACAAGCTCTAAATCATGTTTGATGCACTCTGGATGTCCAATTTTTGCTGTGCTGTCTATTTGAGATGAAATGAACATTGTGGACAGTTTTCAGCTAGTTGCAACATTGAAATACAGAAAAAAAAATATTATTTCCATAAACAAGCTCTAAATCATGTTTGATGCACTCTGGATGTCCAATTTTTGCTGTGCTGTCTATTTGAGATGAAATGAACATTGTGGACAGTTTTCAGCAAGTTGCAACATTGAAATACAGAAAAAACGTGTTTTCCATAAACAAGCTCTAAATCATGTTTGATGCACTCTGGATGTCCAATTTTTTTCTGTGCTGTCAATTTGAGATGAAATGAACATTGTGGACAGTTTTCAGCAAGTTACAACTTAAAAATAAAAAATAAACATTTTTTTCCATAAACAAGCTCTAAATCATGTTTGATGCACTCTGGATGTCCAATTTTTGCTGTGCTGTCTATTTGAGATGAAATGAACATTGTGGACAGTTTTCAGCAAGTTGCAACATTGAAATACAGACTCATTTTTTTTACATAAACAAGCTCTAAATCATGTTTGATTCACTCTGGATGTCCAATTTTTGCTGTGATGTCTATTTGCGATGAAATGAACATTGTGGACAGTTTTCAGCAAGTCACAACATAAAAATAAAAAATAAACATGTTTTTCCATAAACAAGCTCTAAATCATGTTTGATGCACTCTGGATGTCCAATGTTTGCTGTGCTGTCTATTTGAGATGAAATGAACATTGTGGACAGTTTTCAGCAAGTTACAACATAAAAATAAAAAATAAACATGTTTTTCCATAAACAAGCTCTAAATCATGTTTGATGCACTCTGGATGTCCAATTTTTGCTGTGCTGTCTATTTGAGATGAAATGAACATTGTGGATAGTTTTCAGCAAGTTGCAACATTGAAATACAGAAAAAAAAATATTATTTCCATAAACAAGCTCTAAATCATGTTTGATGCACTCTGGATGTCCAATTTTTGCTGTGCTGTCAATTTGAGATGAAATGAACATTGTGGACAGTTTTCAGCAAGTTACAACTTAAAAATAAAAAATAAACATTTTTTTCCATAAACAAGCTCTAAATCATGTTTGATGCACTCTGGATGTCCAATTTTTGCTGTGCTGTCTATTTGAGATGAAATGAACATTGTGGGCAGTTTTCAGCAAGTTGCAACATTGAAATACAGAATTATTCTTTTTTACATAAACAAGCTCTAAATCATGTTTGATGCACTCTGGATGTCCAATTTTTGCTGTGATGTCTATTTGCGATGAAATTAACATTGTGGACAGTTTTCAGCAAGTTATACATTAAAATAAAAAATAAAAAGTTTTTTCCATAAACAAGCTCTAAATCATGTTTGATGCACTCTGGATGTCCAATGTTTGCTGTGCTGTCTATTTGAGATGAAATGAACATTGTGGACAGTTTTCAGCAAGTCACAACATAAAAATAAAAAATAAACATGTTTTTCCATAAACAAGCTCTAAATCATGTTTGATGCACTCTGGATGTCCAATTTTTGCTGTGCTGTCTATTTGAGATGAAATGAACATTGTGGACAGTTTTCAGCAAGTTGCAACATTGAAATACATTTTTTTTTCAAGAACAAGCTCTAAATCATGTTTGATGCACTCTGGATGTCCAATGTTTGCTGTGCTGTCTATTTGAGACTAAATGAACATTGTGGACAGTTTTCAGCAAGTTGCAACATTGAAATACAGAAAAAACGTGTTTTCCATAAACAAGCTCTAAATCATGTTTGATGCACTCTGGATGTCCAATTTTTGCTGTGCTGTCTATTTGAGATGAAATGAACATTGTGGACAGTTTTCAGCTAGTTGCAACATTGAAATACAGAAAAAAAAAATATTATTTCCATAAACAAGCTCTAAATCATGTTTGATGCACTCTGGATGTCCAATTTTTGCTGTGCTGTCTATTTGAGATGAAATGAACATTGTGGACAGTTTTCAGCAAGTTGCAACATTGAAATACAGAAAAAAAGTGTTTTCCATAAACAAGCTCTAAATCATGTTTGATGCACTCTGGATGTCCAATTTTTTTCTGTGCTGTCAATTTGAGATGAAATGAACATTGTGGACAGTTTTCAGCAAGTTACAACTTAAAAATAAAAAATAAACATTTTTTTCCATAAACAAGCTCTAAATCATGTTTGATGCACTCTGGATGTCCAATTTTTGCTGTGCTGTCTATTTGAGATGAAATGAACATTGTGGACAGTTTTCAGCAAGTTGCAACATTGAAATACAGACTCATTTTTTTTACATAAACAAGCTCTAAATCATGTTTGATTCACTCTGGATGTCCAATTTTTGCTGTGATGTCTATTTGCGATGAAATGAACATTGTGGACAGTTTTCAGCAAGTCACAACATAAAAATAAAAAATAAACATGTTTTTCCATAAACAAGCTCTAAATCATGTTTGATGCACTCTGGATGTCCAATGTTTGCTGTGCTGTCTATTTGAGATGAAATGAACATTGTGGACAGTTTTCAGCAAGTTACAACATAAAAATAAAAAATAAACATGTTTTTCCATAAACAAGCTCTAAATCATGTTTGATGCACTCTGGATGTCCAATTTTTGCTGTGCTGTCTATTTGAGATGAAATGAACATTGTGGATAGTTTTCAGCAAGTTGCAACATTGAAATACAGAAAAAAAAATATTATTTCCATAAACAAGCTCTAAATCATGTTTGATGCACTCTGGATGTCCAATTTTTGCTGTGCTGTCAATTTGAGATGAAATGAACATTGTGGACAGTTTTCAGCAAGTTACAACTTAAAAATAAAAAATAAACATTTTTTTCCATAAACAAGCTCTAAATCATGTTTGATGCACTCTGGATGTCCAATTTTTGCTGTGCTGTCTATTTGAGATGAAATGAACATTGTGGGCAGTTTTCAGCAAGTTGCAACATTGAAATACAGAATTATTCTTTTTTACATAAACAAGCTCTAAATCATGTTTGATGCACTCTGGATGTCCAATTTTTGCTGTGATGTCTATTTGCGATGAAATTAACATTGTGGACAGTTTTCAGCAAGTTATACATTAAAATAAAAAATAAAAAGTTTTTTTCCATAAACAAGCTCTAAATCATGTTTGATGCACTCTGGATGTCCAATGTTTGCTGTGCTGTCTATTTGAGATGAAATGAACATTGTGGACAGTTTTCAGCAAGTCACAACTTAAAAATAAAAAATAAACATTTTTTTCCATGAACAAGCTCTAAATCATGTTTGATGCACTCTGGATGTCCAATTTTTGCTGTGCTGTCTATTTGAGATGAGATTAACATTGTGGACAGTTTTCAGCAAGTTACAACATTGAAATAAAAAAAAAACAGTTTTTTCCATTAAACAAGCTCTAAATCATGTTTGATGCACTCTGGATGTCCAATGTTTGCTGTGCTGTCTATTTGAGATGAAATGAACATTGTGGACAGTTTTCAGCAAGTTGCAACATTGAAATACAGAATTATTTTGTTTTACATAAACAAGCTCTAAATCATGTTTGATGCACTCTGGATGTCCAATTTTTGCTGTGATGTCTATTTGCGATGAAATTAACATTGTGGACAGTTTTAAGCAAGTTATAACATTAAAATAAAAAATAAAAACGTTTTTTCCATAAACAAGCTCTAAATCATGTTTGATGCACTCTTGATGTCCAATGTTTGCTGTGCTGTCTATTTGAGATGAAATGAACATTGTGGACAGTTTTCAGCAAGTCACAACATAAAAATAAAAAATAAACATGTTTTTCCATAAACAAGCTCTAAATCATGTTTGATGCACTCTGGATGTCCAATTTTTGCTGTGCTGTCTATTTGAGATGAAATGAACATTGTGGACAGTTTTCAGCAAGTTGCAACATTGAAATACATTTTTTTTTCAAGAACAAGCTCTAAATCATGTTTGATGCACTCTGGATGTCCAATGTTTGCTGTGCTGTCTATTTGAGATGAAATGAACATTGTGGACAGTTTTCAGCAAGTTGCAACATTGAAATACAGAAAAAACGTGTTTTCCATAAACAAGCTCTAAATCATGTTTGATGCACTCTGGATGTCCAATTTTTGCTGTGCTGTCTATTTGAGATGAAATGAACATTGTGGACAGTTTTCAGCTAGTTGCAACATTGAAATACAGAAAAAAAAATATTATTTCCATAAACAAGCTCTAAATCATGTTTGATGCACTCTGGATGTCCAATTTTTGCTGTGCTGTCTATTTGAGATGAAATGAACATTGTGGACAGTTTTCAGCAAGTTGCAACATTGAAATACAGAAAAAACGTGTTTTCCATAAACAAGCTCTAAATCATGTTTGATGCACTCTGGATGTCCAATTTTTTTCTGTGCTGTCAATTTGAGATGAAATGAACATTGTGGACAGTTTTCAGCAAGTTACAACTTAAAAATAAAAAATAAACATTTTTTTCCATAAACAAGCTCTAAATCATGTTTGATGCACTCTGGATGTCCAATTTTTGCTGTGCTGTCTATTTGAGATGAAATGAACATTGTGGACAGTTTTCAGCAAGTTGCAACATTGAAATACAGACTCATTTTTTTTTACATAAACAAGCTCTAAATCATGTTTGATTCACTCTGGATGTCCAATTTTTGCTGTGATGTCTATTTGCGATGAAATGAACATTGTGGACAGTTTTCAGCAAGTCACAACATAAAAATAAAAAATAAACATGTTTTTCCATAAACAAGCTCTAAATCAAGTTTGATGCACTCTGGATGTCCAATGTTTGCTGTGCTGTCTATTTGAGATGAAATGAACATTGTGGACAGTTTTCAGCAAGTTACAACATAAAAATAAAAAATAAACATGTTTTTCCATAAACAAGCTCTAAATCATGTTTGATGCACTCTGGATGTCCAATTTTTGCTGTGCTGTCTATTTGAGATGAAATGAACATTGTGGATAGTTTTCAGCAAGTTGCAACATTGAAATACAGAAAAAAAAATATTATTTCCATAAACAAGCTCTAAATCATGTTTGATGCACTCTGGATGTCCAATTTTTGCTGTGCTGTCAATTTGAGATGAAATGAACATTGTGGACAGTTTTCAGCAAGTTACAACTTAAAAATAAAAAATAAACATTTTTTTCCATAAACAAGCTCTAAATCATGTTTGATGCACTCTGGATGTCCAATTTTTGCTGTGCTGTCTATTTGAGATGAAATGAACATTGTGGGCAGTTTTCAGCAAGTTGCAACATTGAAATACAGAATTATTCTTTTTTACATAAACAAGCTCTAAATCATGTTTGATGCACTCTGGATGTCCAATTTTTGCTGTGATGTCTATTTGCGATGAAATTAACATTGTGGACAGTTTTCAGCAAGTTATACATTAAAATAAAAAATAAAAAGTTTTTTCCATAAACAAGCTCTAAATCATGTTTGATGCACTCTGGATGTCCAATTTTTGCTGTGCTGTCTATTTGAGATGAAATTAACATTGTGGACAGTTTTCAGCAAGTTGCAACATTAACATAAAAATAAAAACATTTTTTCCATAAACAAGCTCTAAATCATGTTTGATGCACTCTGGATGTCCATTTTTTTGCTGTGCTGTCTATTTGAGATGCAATTAACATTGTGGACAGTTTTCAGCAAGTTGCAACATTAAAATAAATAAATAAAAATTTTTTCCATAAACAAGCTCTAAATCATGTTTGATGCACTCTGGATGTCCAATTTTTGCTGTGCTGTCAAATTGAGATGAAATGAACATTGTGGACAGTTTTCAGCAAGTTGCAACATTAAAATTAAAAAAAACAGTTTTTTCCATGAACAAGCTCTAAATCATGTTTGATGCACTCTGGATGTCCAATTTTTGCTGTGCTGTCTATTTGAGATGAAATGAACATTGTGGACAGTTTTCAGCAAGTTACAGCATTAAAATAAAAAAAAACAGTTTTTTCCATGAACAAGCTCTAAATCATGTTTGATGCACTCTGGATGTCCAATTTTTGCTGTGCTGTCTATTTGAGATGAAATTAACATTGTGGACAGTTTTCAGCAAGTTGCAACATTAACATAAAAATAAAAACATTTTTTCCATAAACAAGCTCTAAATCATGTTTGATGCACTCTGGATGTCCAATGTTTGCTGTGCTGTCTATTTGAGATGAAATGAACATTGTGGACAGTTTTCAGCAAGTTGCAACATTGAAATACAGAAAAAACGTGTTTTCCATAAACAAGCTCTAAATCATGTTTGATGCACTCTGGATGTCCAATGTTTGCTGTGCTGTCTATTTGAGATGAAATGAACATTGTGGACAGTTTTCAGCAAGTCACAACTTAAAAATAAAAAATAAACATTTTTTTCCATAAACAAGCTCTAAATCATGTTTGATGCACTCTGGATGTCCAATTTTTGCTGTGCTGTCAAATTGAGATGAAATTAACATTGTGGACAGTTTTCAGCAAGTTGCAACATTGAAATACAGTTTTTTTTTATTTTTATTACATAAACAAGCTCTAAATCATGTTTGATGCACTCTGGATGTCCAATGTTTGCTGTGCTGTCTATTTGAGATGAAATGAACATTGTGGACAGTTTTCAGCAAGTTGCAACATTGAAATACAGAATTATTTTGTTTTACATAAACAAGCTCTAAATCATGTTTGATGCACTCTGGATGTCCAATTTTTGCTGTGATGTCTATTTGCGATGAAATTAACATTGTGGACAGTTTTCAGCAAGTTATAACATTAAAATAAAAAATAAAAACGTTTTTTCCATAAACAAGCTCTAAATCATGTTTGATGCACTCTGGATGTCCAATTTTTGCTGTGCTGTCAAATTGAGATGAAATGAACATTGTGGACAGTTTTCAGCAAGTTGCAACATTGAAATACAGTTTTTTTTAATTTATTACATAAACAAGCTCTAAATCATGTTTGATTCACTCTGGATGTCCAATTTTTTCTGTGATGTCTATTTGCGATGAAATGAACATTGTGGACAGTTTTCAGCAAGTTACAACATAAAAATAAAAAATAAACATGTTTTTCCATAAACAAGCTCTAAATCATGTTTGATGCACTCTGGATGTCCAATGTTTGCTGTGCTGTCTATTTGAGATGAAATGAACATTGTGGACAGTTTTCAGCAAGTTGCAACATTGAAATACAGAATTATTTTGTTTTACATAAACAAGCTCTAAATCATGTTTGATGCACTCTGGATGTCCAATTTTTGCTGTGATGTCTATTTGCGATGAAATTAACATTGTGGACAGTTTTCAGCAAGTTACAACATTAAAATAAAAAAAAAACGTTTTTTCCATGAACAAGCTCTAAATCATGTTTGATGCACTCTGGATGTCCAATTTTTGCTGTGCTGTCAAATTGAGATGAAATGAACATTGTGGACAGTTTTCAGCAAGTTGCAACATTGAAATACAGACTTATTTTTTTTACATAAACAAGCTCTAAATCATGTTTGATTCACTCTGGATGTCCAATTTTTGCTGTGATGTCTATTTGCGATGAAATGAACATTGTGGACAGTTTTCAGCAAGTCACAACATAAAAATAAAAAATAAACATGTTTTTCCATAAACAAGCTCTAAATCATGTTTGATGCACTCTGGATGTCCAATGTTTGCTGTGCTGTCTATTTGAGATGAAATGAACATTGTGGACAGTTTTCAGCAAGTTACAACATAAAAATAAAAAATAAACATGTTTTTCCATAAACAAGCTCTAAATCATGTTTGATGCACTCTGGATGTCCAATTTTTGCTGTGCTGTCTATTTGAGATGAAATGAACATTGTGGATAGTTTTCAGCAAGGTGCAACATTGAAATACAGAAAAAAAAATATTATTTCCATAAACAAGCTCTAAATCATGTTTGATGCACTCTGGATGTCCAATTTTTGCTGTGCTGTCAATTTGAGATGAAATGAACATTGTGGACAGTTTTCAGCAAGTTACAACTTAAAAATAAAAAATAAACATTTTTTTCCATAAACAAGCTCTAAATCATGTTTGATGCACTCTGGATGTCCAATTTTTGCTGTGCTGTCTATTTGAGATGAAATGAACATTGTGGGCAGTTTTCAGCAAGTTGCAACATTGAAATACAGAATTATTCTTTTTTACATAAACAAGCTCTAAATCATGTTTGATGCACTCTGGATGTCCAATTTTTGCTGTGATGTCTATTTGCGATGAAATTAACATTGTGGACAGTTTTCAGCAAGTTATACATTAAAATAAAAAATAAAAAGTTTTTTCCATAAACAAGCTCTAAATCATGTTTGATGCACTCTGGATGTCCAATTTTTGCTGTGCTGTCTATTTGAGATGAAATTAACATTGTGGACAGTTTTCAGCAAGTTGCAACATTAACATAAAAATAAAAACATTTTTTCCATAAACAAGCTCTAAATCATGTTTGATGCACTCTGGATGTCCAATTTTTGCTGTGCTGTCAAATTGAGATGAAATGAACATTGTGGACTGTTTTCAGCAAGTTGCAACATTGAAATACAGACTTATTTTTTTTACATAAACAAGCTCTAAATCATGTTTGATGCACTCTGGATGTCCAATTTTTGCTGTGCTGTCTATTTGAGATGAAATGAACATTGTGGACAGTTTTCAGCAAGTTACAGCATTAAAATAAAAAAAAACAGTTTTTTCCATGAACAAGCTCTAAATCATGTTTGATGCACTCTGGATGTCCAATTTTTGCTGTGCTGTCTATTTGAGATGAAATTAACATTGTGGACAGTTTTCAGCAAGTTGCAACATTAACATAAAAATAAAAACATTTTTTCCATAAACAAGCTCTAAATCATGTTTGATGCACTCTGGATGTCCAATGTTTGCTGTGCTGTCTATTTGAGATGAAATGAACATTGTGGACAGTTTTCAGCAAGTTGCAACATTGAAATACAGAAAAAACGTGTTTTCCATAAACAAGCTCTAAATCATGTTTGATGCACTCTGGATGTCCAATGTTTGCTGTGCTGTCTATTTGAGATGAAATGAACATTGTGGACAGTTTTCAGCAAGTCACAACTTAAAAATAAAAAATAAACATTTTTTTCCATAAACAAGCTCTAAATCATGTTTGATGCACTCTGGATGTCCAATTTTTGCTGTGATGTCTATTTGCGATGAAATTAACATTGTGGACAGTTTTCAGCAAGTTATAACATTAAAATAAAAAATAAAAACGTTTTTTCCATAAACAAGCTCTAAATCATGTTTGATGCACTCTGGATGTCCAAATTTTGCTGTGCTGTCAAATTGAGATGAAATGAACATTGTGGACAGTTTTCAGCAAGTTGCAACATTGAAATACAGTTTTTTTTTATTTATTACATAAACAAGCTCTAAATCATGTTTGATTCACTCTGGATGTCCAATTTTTTCTGTGATGTCTATTTGCGATGAAATGAACATTGTGGACAGTTTTCAGCAAGTTACAACATAAAAATAAAAAATAAACATGTTTTTCCATAAACAAGCTCTAAATCATGTTTGATGCACTCTGGATGTCCAATGTTTGCTGTGCTGTCTATTTGAGATGAAATGAACATTGTGGACAGTTTTCAGCAAGTTAAAACATAAAAATAAAAAATAAACATGTTTTTCCATAAACAAGCTCTAAATCATGTTTGATGCACTCTGGATGTCCAATTTTTGCTGTGCTGTCTATTTGAGATGAAATGAACATTGTGGACAGTTTTCAGCAAGTTACAACATTAAAATAAAAAACAACCGTTTTTTCCATGAACAAGCTCTAAATCATGTTTGATGCACTCTGGATGTCCAATTTTTGCTGTGCTGTCAAATTGAGATGAAATGAACATTGTGGACAGTTTTCAGCAAGTTGCAACATTGAAATACAGACTTATTTTTTTTACATAAACAAGCTCTAAATCATGTTTGATTCACTCTGGATGTCCAATTTTTGCTGTGATGTCTATTTGCGATGAAATGAACATTGTGGACAGTTTTCAGCATGTTACAACATAAAAATAAAAAATAAACATGTTTTTCCATAAACAAGCTCTAAATCATGTTTGATGCACTCTGGATGTCCAATTTTTGCTGTGCTGTCTATTTGAGATGAAATGAACACTGTGGACAGTTTTCAGCAAGTTGCAACATTGAAATACAGAAAAAACGTGTTTTCCATAAACAAGCTCTAAATCATGTTTGATGCACTCTGGATGTCCAATGTTTGCTGTGCTGTCTATTTGAGATGAAATGAACATTGTGGACAGTTTTCAGCAAGTCACAACTTAAAAATAAAAAATAAACATTTTTTTCCATGAACAAGCTCTAAATCATGTTTGATGCACTCTGGATGTCCAATTTTTGCTGTGCTGTCTATTTGAGATGAAATGAACATTGTGGACAGTTTTCAGCAAGTTACAACATTGAAATAAAAAAAAAACAGTTTTTTCCATTAAACAAGCTCTAAATCATGTTTGATGCACTCTGGATGTCCAATGTTTGCTGTGCTGTCTATTTGAGATGAAATGAACATTGTGGACAGTTTTCAGCAAGTTGCAACATTGAAATACAGAATTATTTTGTTTTACATAAACAAGCTCTAAATCATGTTTGATGCACTCTGGATGTCCAATTTTTGCTGTGATGTCTATTTGCGATGAAATTAACATTGTGGACAGTTTTAAGCAAGTTATAACATTAAAATAAAAAATAAAAAAGTTTTTTCCATAAACAAGCTCTAAATCATGTTTGATGCACTCTTGATGTCCAATGTTTGCTGTGCTGTCTATTTGAGATGAAATGAACATTGTGGACAGTTTTCAGCAAGTCACAACATAAAAATAAAAAATAAACATGTTTTTCCATAAACAAGCTCTAAATCATGTTTGATGCACTCTGGATGTCCAATTTTTGCTGTGCTGTCTATTTGAGATGAAATGAACATTGTGGACAGTTTTCAGCAAGTTGCAACATTGAAATACATTTTTTTTTCAAGAACAAGCTCTAAATCATGTTTGATGCACTCTGGATGTCCAATGTTTGCTGTGCTGTCTATTTGAGATGAAATGAACATTGTGGACAGTTTTCAGCAAGTTGCAACATTGAAATACAGAAAAAACGTGTTTTCCATAAACAAGCTCTAAATCATGTTTGATGCACTCTGGATGTCCAATTTTTGCTGTGCTGTCTATTTGAGATGAAATGAACATTGTGGACAGTTTTCAGCTAGTTGCAACATTGAAATACAGAAAAAAAAATATTATTTCCATAAACAAGCTCTAAATCATGTTTGATGCACTCTGGATGTCCAATTTTTGCTGTGCTGTCTATTTGAGATGAAATGAACATTGTGGACAGTTTTCAGCAAGTTGCAACATTGAAATACAGAAAAAACGTGTTTTCCATAAACAAGCTCTAAATCATGTTTGATGCACTCTGGATGTCCAATTTTTTTCTGTGCTGTCAATTTGAGATGAAATGAACATTGTGGACAGTTTTCAGCAAGTTACAACTTAAAAATAAAAAATAAACATTTTTTTCCATAAACAAGCTCTAAATCATGTTTGATGCACTCTGGATGTCCAATTTTTGCTGTGCTGTCTATTTGAGATGAAATGAACATTGTGGACAGTTTTCAGCAAGTTGCAACATTGAAATACAGAATTATTTTGTTTTACATAAACAAGCTCTAAATCATGTTTGATGCACTCTGGATGTCCAATGTTTGCTGTGCTGTCTATTTGAGATGAAATGAACATTGTGGACAGTTTTCAGCAAGTCACAACTTAAAAATAAAAAATAAACATTTTTTTCCATAAACAAGCTCTAAATCATGTTTGATGCACTCTGGATGTCCAATTTTTGCTGTGCTGTCAAATTGAGATGAAATTAACATTGTGGACAGTTTTCAGCAAGTTGCAACATTGAAATACAGTTTTTTTTTTTTTTATTACATAAACAAGCTCTAAATCATGTTTGATGCACTCTGGATGTCCAATGTTTGCTGTGCTGTCTATTTGAGATGAAATGAACATTGTGGACAGTTTTCAGCAAGTTGCAACATTGAAATACAGAATTATTTTGTTTTACATAAACAAGCTCTAAATCATGTTTGATGCACTCTGGATGTCCAATTTTTGCTGTGATGTCTATTTGCGATGAAATTAACATTGTGGACAGTTTTCAGCAAGTTATAACATTAAAATAAAAAATAAAAACGTTTTTTCCATAAACAAGCTCTAAATCATGTTTGATGCACTCTGGATGTCCAATTTTTGCTGTGCTGTCAAATTGAGATGAAATGAACATTGTGGACAGTTTTCAGCAAGTTGCAACATTGAAATACAGACTTATTTTTTTTACATAAACAAGCTCTAAATCATGTTTGATTCACTCTGGATGTCCAATTTTTGCTGTGCTGTCTATTTGAGATGAAATGAACATTGTGGACAGTTTTCAGCAAGTTACAACATTAAAATAAAAAACAACCGTTTTTTCCATGAACAAGCTCTAAATCATGTTTGATGCACTCTGGATGTCCAATTTTTGCTGTGCTGTCAAATTGAGATGAAATGAACATTGTGGACAGTTTTCAGCAAGTTGCAACATTGAAATACAGACTTATTTTTTTTACATAAACAAGCTCTAAATCATGTTTGATTCACTCTGGATGTCCAATTTTTGCTGTGCTGTCAAATTGAGATGAAATGAACATTGTGGACAGTTTTCAGCAAGTTGCAACATTGAAATACAGACTTATTTTTTTTACATAAACAAGCTCTAAATCATGTTTGATTCACTCTGGATGTCCAATTTTTGCTGTGCTGTCAAATTGAGATGAAATGAACATTGTGGACAGTTTTCAGCAAGTTGCAACATTGAAATACAGACTTATTTTTTTTACATAAACAAGCTCTAAATCATGTTTGATGCACTCTGGATGTCCAATTTTTGCTGTGCTGTCTATTTGAGATGAAATGAACACTGTGGACAGTTTTCAGCAAGTTGCAACATTGAAATACAGAAAAAACGTGTTTTCCATAAACAAGCTCTAAATCATGTTTGATGCACTCTGGATGTCCAATGTTTGCTGTGCTGTCTATTTGAGATGAAATGAACATTGTGGACAGTTTTCAGCAAGTCACAACTTAAAAATAAAAAATAAACATTTTTTTCCATGAACAAGCTCTAAATCATGTTTGATGCACTCTGGATGTCCAATTTTTGCTGTGCTGTCTATTTGAGATGAAATGAACATTGTGGACAGTTTTCAGCAAGTTACAACATTGAAATAAAAAAAAACAGTTTTTTCCATTAAACAAGCTCTAAATCATGTTTGATGCACTCTGGATGTCCAATGTTTGCTGTGCTGTCTATTTGAGATGAAATGAACATTGTGGACAGTTTTCAGCAAGTTGCAACATTGAAATACAGAATTATTTTGTTTTACATAAACAAGCTCTAAATCATGTTTGATGCACTCTGGATGTCCAATTTTTGCTGTGATGTCTATTTGCGATGAAATTAACATTGTGGACAGTTTTAAGCAAGTTATAACATTAAAATAAAAAATAAAAAAGTTTTTTCCATAAACAAGCTCTAAATCATGTTTGATGCACTCTTGATGTCCAATGTTTGCTGTGCTGTCTATTTGAGATGAAATGAACATTGTGGACAGTTTTCAGCAAGTCACAACATAAAAATAAAAAATAAACATGTTTTTCCATAAACAAGCTCTAAATCATGTTTGATGCACTCTGGATGTCCAATTTTTGCTGTGCTGTCTATTTGAGATGAAATGAACATTGTGGACAGTTTTCAGCAAGTTGCAACATTGAAATACATTTTTTTTTCAAGAACAAGCTCTAAATCATGTTTGATGCACTCTGGATGTCCAATTTTTGCTGTGCTGTCTATTTGAGATGAAATGAACATTGTGGACAGTTTTCAGCTAGTTGCAACATTGAAATACAGAAAAAAAAATATTATTTCCATAAACAAGCTCTAAATCATGTTTGATGCACTCTGGATGTCCAATTTTTTTCTGTGCTGTCAATTTGAGATGAAATGAACATTGTGGACAGTTTTCAGCAAGTTACAACTTAAAAATAAAAAATAAACATTTTTTTCCATAAACAAGCTCTAAATCATGTTTGATGCACTCTGGATGTCCAATTTTTGCTGTGCTGTCTATTTGAGATGAAATGAACATTGTGGACAGTTTTCAGCAAGTTGCAACATTGAAATACAGAATTATTTTGTTTTACATAAACAAGCTCTAAATCATGTTTGATGCACTCTGGATGTCCAATGTTTGCTGTGCTGTCTATTTGAGATGAAATGAACATTGTGGACAGTTTTCAGCAAGTCACAACTTAAAAATAAAAAATAAACATTTTTTTCCATAAACAAGCTCTAAATCATGTTTGATGCACTCTGGATGTCCAATTTTTGCTGTGCTGTCAAATTGAGATGAAATTAACATTGTGGACAGTTTTCAGCAAGTTGCAACATTGAAATACAGTTTTTTTTATTTTTATTACATAAACAAGCTCTAAATCATGTTTGATGCACTCTGGATGTCCAATGTTTGCTGTGCTGTCTATTTGAGATGAAATGAACATTGTGGACAGTTTTCAGCAAGTTGCAACATTGAAATACAGAATTATTTTGTTTTACATAAACAAGCTCTAAATCATGTTTGATGCACTCTGGATGTCCAATTTTTGCTGTGATGTCTATTTGCGATGAAATTAACATTGTGGACAGTTTTCAGCAAGTTATAACATTAAAATAAAAAATAAAAACGTTTTTTCCATAAACAAGCTCTAAATCATGTTTGATGCACTCTGGATGTCCAATTTTTGCTGTGCTGTCAAATTGAGATGAAATGAACATTGTGGACAGTTTTCAGCAAGTTGCAACATTGAAATACAGACTTATTTTTTTTACATAAACAAGCTCTAAATCATGTTTGATTCACTCTGGATGTCCAATTTTTGCTGTGATGTCTATTTGCGATGAAATGAACATTGTGGACAGTTTTCAGCAAGTTAAAACATAAAAATAAAAAATAAACATGTTTTTCCATAAACAAGCTCTAAATCATGTTTGATGCACTCTGGATGTCCAATTTTTGCTGTGCTGTCAAATTGAGATGAAATGAACATTGTGGACAGTTTTCAGCAAGTTGCAACATTGAAATACAGACTTATTTTTTTTACATAAACAAGCTCTAAATCATGTTTGATTCACTCTGGATGTCCAATTTTTGCTGTGCTGTCTATTTGAGATGAAATGAACATTGTGGACAGTTTTCAGCAAGTTACAACATTAAAATAAAAAACAACCGTTTTTTCCATGAACAAGCTCTAAATCATGTTTGATGCACTCTGGATGTCCAATTTTTGCTGTGCTGTCAAATTGAGATGAAATGAACATTGTGGACAGTTTTCAGCAAGTTGCAACATTGAAATACAGACTTATTTTTTTTACATAAACAAGCTCTAAATCATGTTTGATTCACTCTGGATGTCCAATTTTTGCTGTGCTGTCAAATTGAGATGAAATGAACATTGTGGACAGTTTTCAGCAAGTTGCAACATTGAAATACAGACTTATTTTTTTTACATAAACAAGCTCTAAATCATGTTTGATTCACTCTGGATGTCCAATTTTTGCTGTGCTGTCAAATTGAGATGAAATGAACATTGTGGACAGTTTTCAGCAAGTTGCAACATTGAAATACAGACTTATTTTTTTTACATAAACAAGCTCTAAATCATGTTTGATGCACTCTGGATGTCCAATTTTTGCTGTGCTGTCTATTTGAGATGAAATGAACACTGTGGACAGTTTTCAGCAAGTTGCAACATTGAAATACAGAAAAAACGTGTTTTCCATAAACAAGCTCTAAATCATGTTTGATGCACTCTGGATGTCCAATGTTTGCTGTGCTGTCTATTTGAGATGAAATGAACATTGTGGACAGTTTTCAGCAAGTCACAACTTAAAAATAAAAAATAAACATTTTTTTCCATGAACAAGCTCTAAATCATGTTTGATGCACTCTGGATGTCCAATTTTTGCTGTGCTGTCTATTTGAGATGAAATGAACATTGTGGACAGTTTTCAGCAAGTTGCAACATTGAAATACAGAATTATTTTGTTTTACATAAACAAGCTCTAAATCATGTTTGATGCACTCTGGATGTCCAATTTTTGCTGTGATGTCTATTTGCGATGAAATTAACATTGTGGACAGTTTTAAGCAAGTTATAACATTAAAATAAAAAATAAAAAAGTTTTTTCCATAAACAAGCTCTAAATCATGTTTGATGCACTCTTGATGTCCAATGTTTGCTGTGCTGTCTATTTGAGATGAAATGAACATTGTGGACAGTTTTCAGCAAGTCACAACATAAAAATAAAAAATAAACATGTTTTTCCATAAACAAGCTCTAAATCATGTTTGATGCACTCTGGATGTCCAATTTTTGCTGTGCTGTCTATTTGAGATGAAATGAACATTGTGGACAGTTTTCAGCAAGTTGCAACATTGAAATACATTTTTTTTTCAAGAACAAGCTCTAAATCATGTTTGATGCACTCTGGATGTCCAATTTTTGCTGTGCTGTCTATTTGAGATGAAATGAACATTGTGGACAGTTTTCAGCTAGTTGCAACATTGAAATACAGAAAAAAAAATATTATTTCCATAAACAAGCTCTAAATCATGTTTGATGCACTCTGGATGTCCAATTTTTGCTGTGCTGTCTATTTGAGATGAAATGAACATTGTGGACAGTTTTCAGCAAGTTGCAACATTGAAATACAGAAAAAACGTGTTTTCCATAAACAAGCTCTAAATCATGTTTGATGCACTCTGGATGTCCAATTTTTGCTGTGCTGTCTATTTGAGATGAAATGAACATTGTGGACAGTTTTCAGCAAGTTGCAACATTGAAATACAGAATTATTTTGTTTTACATAAACAAGCTCTAAATCATGTTTGATGCACTCTGGATGTCCAATTTTTGCTGTGATGTCTATTTGCGATGAAATTAACATTGTGGACAGTTTTCAGCAAGTTACAACATTAAAATAAAAAAAAAACGTTTTTTCCATGAACAAGCTCTAAATCATGTTTGATGCACTCTGGATGTCCAATTTTTGCTGTGCTGTCAAATTGAGATGAAATGAACATTGTGGACAGTTTTCAGCAAGTTGCAACATTGAAATACAGACTTATTTTTTTTACATAAACAAGCTCTAAATCATGTTTGATTCACTCTGGATGTCCAATTTTTGCTGTGATGTCTATTTGCGATGAAATGAACATTGTGGACAGTTTTCAGCAAGTCACAACATAAAAATAAAAAATAAACATGTTTTTCCATAAACAAGCTCTAAATCATGTTTGATGCACTCTGGATGTCCAATGTTTGCTGTGCTGTCTATTTGAGATGAAATGAACATTGTGGACAGTTTTCAGCAAGTTGCAACATTGAAATACAGAAAAAACGTGTTTTCCATAAACAAGCTCTAAATCATGTTTGATGCACTCTGGATGTCCAATTTTTGCTGTGCTGTCTATTTGAGATGAAATGAACATTGTGGACAGTTTTCAGCTAGTTGCAACATTGAAATACAGAAAAAAAATATTATTTCCATAAACAAGCTCTAAATCATGTTTGATGCACTCTGGATGTCCAATTTTTGCTGTGCTGTCTATTTGAGATGAAATGAACATTGTGGACAGTTTTCAGCAAGTTGCAACATTGAAATACAGAAAAAACGTGTTTTCCATAAACAAGCTCTAAATCATGTTTGATGCACTCTGGATGTCCAATTTTTGCTGTGCTGTCTATTTGAGATGAAATGAACATTCTGGACAGTTTTCAGCAAGTTGCAACATTGAAATACAGAATTATTTTGTTTTACATAAACAAGCTCTAAATCATGTTTGATGCACTCTGGATGTCCAATTTTTGCTGTGCTGTCTATTTGAGATGAAATGAACATTGTGGACAGTTTTCAGATAGTTGCAACATTGAAATACAGAATTATTTTGTTTTACATAAACAAGCTCTAAATCATGTTTGATGCACTCTGGATGTCCAATTTTTGCTGTGATGTCTATTTGCGATGAAATTAACATTGTGGACAGTTTTCAGCAAGTTACAACATTAAAATAAAAAAAAAACGTTTTTTCCATGAACAAGCTCTAAATCATGTTTGATGCACTCTGGATGTCCAATTTTTGCTGTGCTGTCAAATTGAGATGAAATGAACATTGTGGAAAGTTTTCAGCAAGTTGCAACATTGAAATACAGACTTATTTTTTTTACATAAACAAGCTCTAAATCATGTTTGATTCACTCTGGATGTCCAATTTTTGCTGTGATGTCTATTTGCGATGAAATGAACATTGTGGACAGTTTTCAGCAAGTCACAACATAAAAATAAAAAATAAACATGTTTTTCCATAAACAAGCTCTAAATCATGTTTGATGCACTCTGGATGTCCAATGTTTGCTGTGCTGTCTATTTGAGATGAAATGAACATTGTGGACAGTTTTCAGCAAGTTGCAACATTGAAATACAGAAAAAACGTGTTTTCCATAAACAAGCTCTAAATCATGTTTGATGCACTCTGGATGTCCAATTTTTGCTGTGCTGTCTATTTGAGATGAAATGAACATTGTGGACAGTTTTCAGCTAGTTGCAACATTGAAATACAGAAAAAAAAATATTATTTCCATAAACAAGCTCTAAATCATGTTTGATGCACTCTGGATGTCCAATTTTTGCTGTGCTGTCTATTTGAGATGAAATGAACATTGTGGACAGTTTTCAGCAAGTTGCAACATTGAAATACAGAATTATTTTGTTTTACATAAACAAGCTCTAAATCATGTTTGATGCACTCTGGATGTCCAATTTTTGCTGTGATGTCTATTTGCGATGAAATTAACATTGTGGACAGTTTTCAGCAAGTTACAACATTAAAATAAAAAAAAAACGTTTTTTCCATGAACAAGCTCTAAATCATGTTTGATGCACTCTGGATGTCCAATTTTTGCTGTGCTGTCAAATTGAGATGAAATGAACATTGTGGACAGTTTTCAGCAAGTTGCAACATTGAAATACAGACTTATTTTTTTTTACATAAACAAGCTCTAAATCATGTTTGATTCACTCTGGATGTCCAATTTTTGCTGTGATGTCTATTTGCGATGAAATGAACATTGTGGACAGTTTTCAGCAAGTCACAACATAAAAATAAAAAATAAACATGTTTTTCCATAAACAAGCTCTAAATCATGTTTGATGCACTCTGGATGTCCAATGTTTGCTGTGCTGTCTATTTGAGATGAAATGAACATTGTGGACAGTTTTCAGCAAGTTACAACATAAAAATAAAAAATAAACATGTTTTTCCATAAACAAGCTCTAAATCATGTTTGATGCACTCTGGATGTCCAATTTTTTGCTGTGCTGTCAATTTGAGATGAAATGAACATTGTGGACAGTTTTCAGCAAGTTACAACTTAAAAATAAAAAATAAACATTTTTTTCCATAAACAAGCTCTAAATCATGTTTGATGCACTCTGGATGTCCAATTTTTGCTGTGCTGTCTATTTCAGATGAAATTAACATTGTGGGTAGTTTTCAGCAAGTTGCAACATTGAAATACAGAATTATTCTTTTTTACATAAACAAGCTCTAAATCATGTTTGATGCACTCTGGATGTCCAATTTTTGCTGTGATGTCTATTTGCGATGAAATTAACATTGTGGACAGTTTTCAGCAAGTTATACATTAAAATAAAAAATAAAAAGTTTTTTCCATAAACAAGCTCTAAATCATGTTTGATGCACTCTGGATGTCCAATTTTTGCTGTGCTGTCTATTTGAGATGAAATTAACATTGTGGACAGTTTTCAGCAAGTTGCAACATTAACATAAAAATAAAAACATTTTTTCCATAAACAAGCTCTAAATCATGTTTGATGCACTCTGGATGTCCATTTTTTTGCTGTGCTGTCTATTTGAGATGCAATTAACATTGTGGACAGTTTTCAGCAAGTTGCAACATTAAAATAATTTTTTTTTTTTTTTTTTCCATAAACAAGCTCTAAATCATGTTTGATGCACTCTGGATGTCCAATTTTTGCTGTGCTGTCAAATTGAGATGAAATGAACATTGTGGACAGTTTTCAGCAAGTTGCAACATTAAAATAAAAAAAAACAGTTTTTTCCTTGAACAAGCTCTAAATCATGTTTGATGCACTCTGGATGTCCAATTTTTGCTGTGCTGTCTATTTGAGATGAAATGAACATTGTGGACAGTTTTCAGCAAGTTACAGCATTAAAATAAAAAAAAACAGTTTTTTCCATGAACAAGCTCTAAATCATGTTTGATGCACTCTGGATGTCCAATTTTTGCTGTGCTGTCTATTTGAGATGAAATTAACATTGTGGACAGTTTTCAGCAAGTTGCAACATTAACATAAAAATAAAAACATTTTTTCCATAAACAAGCTCTAAATCATGTTTGATGCACTCTGGATGTCCAATTTTTGCTGTGCTGTCTATTTGAGATGAAATGAACATTGTGGACAGTTTTCAGCAAGTTACAACATTAAAATAAAAAACAACCGTTTTTTCCATGAACAAGCTCTAAATCATGTTTGATGCACTCTGGATGTCCAATTTTTGCTGTGCTGTCTATTTGAGATGAAATGAACACTGTGGACAGTTTTCAGCAAGTTGCAACATTGAAATACAGAAAAAACGTGTTTTCCATAAACAAGCTCTAAATCATGTTTGATGCACTCTGGATGTCCAATGTTTGCTGTGCTGTCTATTTGAGATGAAATGAACATTGTGGACAGTTTTCAGCAAGTCACAACTTAAAAATAAAAAATAAACATTTTTTTCCATGAACAAGCTCTAAATCATGTTTGATGCACTCTGGATGTCCAATTTTTGCTGTGCTGTCTATTTGAGATGAAATGAACATTGTGGACAGTTTTCAGCAAGTTACAACATTGAAATAAAAAAAAACAGTTTTTTCCATTAAACAAGCTCTAAATCATGTTTGATGCACTCTGGATGTCCAATGTTTGCTGTGCTGTCTATTTGAGATGAAATGAACATTGTGGACAGTTTTCAGCAAGTTGCAACATTGAAATACAGAATTATTTTGTTTTACATAAACAAGCTCTAAATCATGTTTGATGCACTCTGGATGTCCAATTTTTGCTGTGATGTCTATTTGCGATGAAATTAACATTGTGGACAGTTTTCAGCAAGTTATACATTAAAATAAAAAATAAAAAGTTTTTTCCATAAACAAGCTCTAAATCATGTTTGATGCACTCTGGATGTCCAATTTTTGCTGTGCTGTCTATTTGAGATGAAATTAACATTGTGGACAGTTTTCAGCAAGTTGCAACATTAACATAAAAATAAAAACATTTTTTCCATAAACAAGCTCTAAATCATGTTTGATGCACTCTGGATGTCCATTTTTTTGCTGTGCTGTCTATTTGAGATGCAATTAACATTGTGGACAGTTTTCAGCAAGTTGCAACATTAAAATAATTTTTTTTTTTTTTTTTTCCATAAACAAGCTCTAAATCATGTTTGATGCACTCTGGATGTCCAATTTTTGCTGTGCTGTCAAATTGAGATGAAATGAACATTGTGGACAGTTTTCAGCAAGTTGCAACATTAAAATAAAAAAAAAAAGTTTTTTCCATGAACAAGCTCTAAATCATGTTTGATGCACTCTGGATGTCCAATTTTTGCTGTGCTGTCTATTTGAGATGAAATGAACATTGTGGACAGTTTTCAGCAAGTTACAGCATTAAAATAAAAAAAAACAGTTTTTTCCATGAACAAGCTCTAAATCATGTTTGATGCACTCTGGATGTCCAATTTTTGCTGTGCTGTCTATTTGAGATGAAATTAACATTGTGGACAGTTTTCAGCAAGTTGCAACATTAACATAAAAATAAAAACATTTTTTCCATAAACAAGCTCTAAATCATGTTTGATGCACTCTGGATGTCCAATTTTTGCTGTGCTGTCTATTTGAGATGAAATGAACATTGTGGACAGTTTTCAGCAAGTTACAACATTAAAATAAAAAACAACCGTTTTTTCCATGAACAAGCTCTAAATCATGTTTGATGCACTCTGGATGTCCAATTTTTGCTGTGCTGTCTATTTGAGATGAAATGAACACTGTGGACAGTTTTCAGCAAGTTGCAACATTGAAATACAGAAAAAACGTGTTTTCCATAAACAAGCTCTAAATCATGTTTGATGCACTCTGGATGTCCAATGTTTGCTGTGCTGTCTATTTGAGATGAAATGAACATTGTGGACAGTTTTCAGCAAGTCACAACTTAAAAATAAAAAATAAACATTTTTTTCCATGAACAAGCTCTAAATCATGTTTGATGCACTCTGGATGTCCAATTTTTGCTGTGCTGTCTATTTGAGATGAAATGAACATTGTGGACAGTTTTCAGCAAGTTACAACATTGAAATAAAAAAAAACAGTTTTTTCCATTAAACAAGCTCTAAATCATGTTTGATGCACTCTGGATGTCCAATGTTTGCTGTGCTGTCTATTTGAGATGAAATGAACATTGTGGACAGTTTTCAGCAAGTTGCAACATTGAAATACAGAATTATTTTGTTTTACATAAACAAGCTCTAAATCATGTTTGATGCACTCTGGATGTCCAATTTTTGCTGTGATGTCTATTTGCGATGAAATTAACATTGTGGACAGTTTTAAGCAAGTTATAACATTAAAATAAAAAATAAAAAAGTTTTTTCCATAAACAAGCTCTAAATCATGTTTGATGCACTCTTGATGTCCAATGTTTGCTGTGCTGTCTATTTGAGATGAAATGAACATTGTGGACAGTTTTCAGCAAGTCACAACATAAAAATAAAAAATAAACATGTTTTTCCATAAACAAGCTCTAAATCATGTTTGATGCACTCTGGATGTCCAATTTTTGCTGTGCTGTCTATTTGAGATGAAATGAACATTGTGGACAGTTTTCAGCAAGTTGCAACATTGAAATACATTTTTTTTTCAAGAACAAGCTCTAAATCATGTTTGATGCACTCTGGATGTCCAATTTTTGCTGTGCTGTCTATTTGAGATGAAATGAACATTGTGGACAGTTTTCAGCTAGTTGCAACATTGAAATACAGAAAAAAAAATATTATTTCCATAAACAAGCTCTAAATCATGTTTGATGCACTCTGGATGTCCAATTTTTGCTGTGCTGTCTATTTGAGATGAAATGAACATTGTGGACAGTTTTCAGCAAGTTGCAACATTGAAATACAGAAAAAACGTGTTTTCCATAAACAAGCTCTAAATCATGTTTGATGCACTCTGGATGTCCAATTTTTGCTGTGCTGTCTATTTGAGATGAAATGAACATTGTGGACAGTTTTCAGCAAGTTGCAACATTGAAATACAGAATTATTTTGTTTTACATAAACAAGCTCTAAATCATGTTTGATGCACTCTGGATGTCCAATTTTTGCTGTGATGTCTATTTACGATGAAATTAACATTGTGGACAGTTTTCAGCAAGTTACAACATTAAAATAAAAAAAAAACGTTTTTTCCATGAACAAGCTCTAAATCATGTTTGATGCACTCTGGATGTCCAATTTTTGCTGTGCTGTCAAATTGAGATGAAATGAACATTGTGGACAGTTTTCAGCAAGTTGCAACATTGAAATACAGACTTATTTTTTTTACATAAACAAGCTCTAAATCATGTTTGATTCACTCTGGATGTCCAATTTTTGCTGTGATGTCTATTTGCGATGAAATGAACATTGTGGACAGTTTTCAGCAAGTCACAACATAAAAATAAAAAATAAACATGTTTTTCCATAAACAAGCTCTAAATCATGTTTGATGCACTCTGGATGTCCAATGTTTGCTGTGCTGTCTATTTGAGATGAAATGAACATTGTGGACAGTTTTCAGCAAGTTGCAACATTGAAATACAGAAAAAACGTGTTTTCCATAAACAAGCTCTAAATCATGTTTGATGCACTCTGGATGTCCAATTTTTGCTGTGCTGTCTATTTGAGATGAAATGAACATTGTGGACAGTTTTCAGCTAGTTGCAACATTGAAATACAGAAAAAAAAATATTATTTCCATAAACAAGCTCTAAATCATGTTTGATGCACTCTGGATGTCCAATTTTTGCTGTGCTGTCTATTTGAGATGAAATGAACATTGTGGACAGTTTTCAGCAAGTTGCAACATTGAAATACAGAAAAAACGTGTTTTCCATAAACAAGCTCTAAATCATGTTTGATGCACTCTGGATGTCCAATTTTTGCTGTGCTGTCTATTTGAGATGAAATGAACATTGTGGACAGTTTTCAGCAAGTTGCAACATTGAAATACAGAATTATTTTGTTTTACATAAACAAGCTCTAAATCATGTTTGATGCACTCTGGATGTCCAATTTTTGCTGTGCTGTCTATTTGAGATGAAATGAACATTGTGGACAGTTTTCAGATAGTTGCAACATTGAAATACAGAATTATTTTGTTTTACATAAACAAGCTCTAAATCATGTTTGATGCACTCTGGATGTCCAATTTTTGCTGTGATGTCTATTTGCGATGAAATTAACATTGTGGACAGTTTTCAGCAAGTTACAACATTAAAATAAAAAAAAAACGTTTTTTCCATGAACAAGCTCTAAATCATGTTTGATGCACTCTGGATGTCCAATTTTTGCTGTGCTGTCAAATTGAGATGAAATGAACATTGTGGAAAGTTTTCAGCAAGTTGCAACATTGAAATACAGACTTATTTTTTTTACATAAACAAGCTCTAAATCATGTTTGATTCACTCTGGATGTCCAATTTTTGCTGTGATGTCTATTTGCGATGAAATGAACATTGTGGACAGTTTTCAGCAAGTCACAACATAAAAATAAAAAATAAACATGTTTTTCCATAAACAAGCTCTAAATCATGTTTGATGCACTCTGGATGTCCAATGTTTGCTGTGCTGTCTATTTGAGATGAAATGAACATTGTGGACAGTTTTCAGCAAGTTGCAACATTGAAATACAGAAAAAACGTGTTTTCCATAAACAAGCTCTAAATCATGTTTGATGCACTCTGGATGTCCAATTTTTGCTGTGCTGTCTATTTGAGATGAAATGAACATTGTGGACAGTTTTCAGCTAGTTGCAACATTGAAATACAGAAAAAAAAATATTATTTCCATAAACAAGCTCTAAATCATGTTTGATGCACTCTGGATGTCCAATTTTTGCTGTGCTGTCTATTTGAGATGAAATGAACATTGTGGACAGTTTTCAGCAAGTTGCAACATTGAAATACAGAATTATTTTGTTTTACATAAACAAGCTCTAAATCATGTTTGATGCACTCTGGATGTCCAATTTTTGCTGTGATGTCTATTTGCGATGAAATTAACATTGTGGACAGTTTTCAGCAAGTTACAACATTAAAATAAAAAAAAAACGTTTTTTCCATGAACAAGCTCTAAATCATGTTTGATGCACTCTGGATGTCCAATTTTTGCTGTGCTGTCAAATTGAGATGAAATGAACATTGTGGACAGTTTTCAGCAAGTTGCAACATTGAAATACAGACTTATTTTTTTTTACATAAACAAGCTCTAAATCATGTTTGATTCACTCTGGATGTCCAATGTTTGCTGTGCTGTCTATTTGAGATGAAATGAACATTGTGGACAGTTTTCAGCAAGTTACAACATAAAAATAAAAAATAAACATGTTTTTCCATAAACAAGCTCTAAATCATGTTTGATGCACTCTGGATGTCCAATTTTTTGCTGTGCTGTCAATTTGAGATGAAATGAACATTGTGGACAGTTTTCAGCAAGTTACAACTTAAAAATAAAAAATAAACATTTTTTTCCATAAACAAGCTCTAAATCATGTTTGATGCACTCTGGATGTCCAATTTTTGCTGTGCTGTCTATTTCAGATGAAATTAACATTGTGGGTAGTTTTCAGCAAGTTGCAACATTGAAATACAGAATTATTCTTTTTTACATAAACAAGCTCTAAATCATGTTTGATGCACTCTGGATGTCCAATTTTTGCTGTGATGTCTATTTGCGATGAAATTAACATTGTGGACAGTTTTCAGCAAGTTATACATTAAAATAAAAAATAAAAAGTTTTTTCCATAAACAAGCTCTAAATCATGTTTGATGCACTCTGGATGTCCAATTTTTGCTGTGCTGTCTATTTGAGATGAAATTAACATTGTGGACAGTTTTCAGCAAGTTGCAACATTAACATAAAAATAAAAACATTTTTTCCATAAACAAGCTCTAAATCATGTTTGATGCACTCTGGATGTCCATTTTTTTGCTGTGCTGTCTATTTGAGATGCAATTAACATTGTGGACAGTTTTCAGCAAGTTGCAACATTAAAATATTTTTTTTTTTTTTTTTTTCCATAAACAAGCTCTAAATCATGTTTGATGCACTCTGGATGTCCAATTTTTGCTGTGCTGTCAAATTGAGATGAAATGAACATTGTGGACAGTTTTCAGCAAGTTGCAACATTAAAATAAAAAAAAACAGTTTTTTCCATGAACAAGCTCTAAATCATGTTTGATGCACTCTGGATGTCCAATTTTTGCTGTGCTGTCTATTTGAGATGAAATGAACATTGTGGACAGTTTTCAGCAAGTTACAGCATTAAAATAAAAAAAAACAGTTTTTTCCATGAACAAGCTCTAAATCATGTTTGATGCACTCTGGATGTCCAATTTTTGCTGTGCTGTCTATTTGAGATGAAATTAACATTGTGGACAGTTTTCAGCAAGTTGCAACATTAACATAAAAATAAAAACATTTTTTCCATAAACAAGCTCTAAATCATGTTTGATGCACTCTGGATGTCCAATTTTTGCTGTGCTGTCTATTTGAGATGAAATGAACATTGTGGACAGTTTTCAGCAAGTTACAACATTAAAATAAAAAACAACCGTTTTTTCCATGAACAAGCTCTAAATCATGTTTGATGCACTCTGGATGTCCAATTTTTGCTGTGCTGTCAAATTGAGATGAAATGAACATTGTGGACAGTTTTCAGCAAGTTGCAACATTGAAATACAGACTTATTTTTTTTACATAAACAAGCTCTAAATCATGTTTGATTCACTCTGGATGTCCAATTTTTTCTGTGATGTCTATTTGCGATGAAATGAACATTGTGGACAGTTTTCAGCAAGTTACAACATAAAAATAAAAAATAAACATGTTTTTCCATAAATAAAAGCTCTAAATCATGTTTGATGCACTCTGGATGTCCAATGTTTGCTGTGCTGTCTATTTGAGATGAAATGAACATTGTGGACAGTTTTCAGCAAGTTGCAACATTGAAATACAGAAAAAACGTGTTTTCCATAAACAAGCTCTAAATCATGTTTGATGCACTCTGGATGTCCAATGTTTGCTGTGCTGTCTATTTGAGATGAAATGAACATTGTGGACAGTTTTCAGCAAGTCACAACTTAAAAATAAAAAATAAACATTTTTTTCCATAAACAAGCTCTAAATCATGTTTGATGCACTCTGGATGTCCAATTTTTGCTGTGCTGTCAAATTGAGATGAAATTAACATTGTGGACAGTTTTCAGCAAGTTGCAACATTGAAATACAGTTTTTTTTATATTTATTACATAAACAAGCTCTAAATCATGTTTGATGCACTCTGGATGTCCAATGTTTGCTGTGCTGTCTATTTGAGATGACATGAACATTGTGGACAGTTTTCAGCAAGTTGCAACATTGAAATACAGAATTATTTTGTTTTACATAAACAAGCTCTAAATCATGTTTGATGCACTCTGGATGTCCAATTTTTGCTGTGATGTCTATTTGCGATGAAATTAACATTGTGGACAGTTTTCAGCAAGTTATAACATTAAAATAAAAAATAAAAACGTTTTTTCCATAAACAAGCTCTAAATCATGTTTGATGCACTCTGGATGTCCAATTTTTGCTGTGCTGTCAAATTGAGATGAAATGAACATTGTGGACAGTTTTCAGCAAGTTGCAACATTGAAATACAGTTTTTTTTTATTTATTACATAAACAAGCTCTAAATCATGTTTGATGCACTCTGGATGTCCAATGTTTGCTGTGCTGTCTATTTGAGATGAAATGAACATTGTGGACAGTTTTCAGCAAGTTGCAACATTGAAATACAGAAAAAACTTGTTTTCCTTAAACAAGCTCTAAATTATGTTTGATGCACTCTGGATGTCCAATTTTTGCTGCGCTGTCTATTTGAGATGAAATGAACATTGTGGACAGTTTTCAGCAAGTTACAACATTAAAATAAAAAACCCCCGTTTTTTTCCATGAACAAGCTCTAAATCATGTTTGATGCACTCTGGATGTCCAATTTTTGCTGTGCTGTCTATTTGAGATGAAATGAACATTGTGGACAGTTTTCAGCAAGTTACAACATTAAAATAAAAAACAACCGTTTTTTCCATGAACAAGCTCTAAATCATGTTTGATGCACTCTGGATGTCCAATTTTTGCTGTGCTGTCAAATTGAGATGAAATGAACATTGTGGACAGTTTTAGGCAAGTTGCAACATTGAAATACAGACTTATTTTTTTTACATAAACAAGCTCTAAATCATGTTTGATTCACTCTGGATGTCCAATTTTTGCTGTGATGTCTATTTGCGATGAAATGAACATTGTGGACAGTTTTCAGCAAGTTACAACATAAAAATAAAAAATAAACATGTTTTTCCATAAACAAGCTCTAAATCATGTTTGATGCACTCTGGATGTCCAATGTTTGCTGTGCTGTCTATTTGAGATGAAATGAACATTGTGGACAGTTTTCAGCAAGTTGCAACATTGAAATACAGAAAAAACGTGTTTTCCATAAACAAGCTCTAAATCATGTTTGATGCACTCTGGATGTCCAATGTTTGCTGTGCTGTCTATTTGAGATGAAATGAACATTGTGGACAGTTTTCAGCAAGTCACAACTTAAAAATAAAAAATAAACATTTTTTTCCATAAACAAGCTCTAAATCATGTTTGATGCACTCTGGATGTCCAATTTTTGCTGTGCTGTCTATTTGAGATGAAATGAACATTGTGGACAGTTTTCAGCAAGTTACAACATTGAAATAAAAAAAAACAGTTTTTTCCATTAAACAAGCTCTAAATCATGTTTGATGCACTCTGGATGTCCAATGTTTGCTGTGCTGTCTATTTGAGATGAAATGAACATTGTGGACAGTTTTCAGCAAGTTGCAACATTGAAATACAGAATTATTTTGTTTTACATAAACAAGCTCTAAATCATGTTTGATGCACTCTGGATGTCCAATTTTTGCTGTGATGTCTATTTGCGATGAAATTAACATTGTGGACAGTTTTCAGCAAGTTATAACATTAAAATAAAAACTAAAAAAGTTTTTTCCATAAACAAGCTCTAAATCATGTTTGATGCACTCTTGATGTCCAATGTTTGCTGTGCTGTCTATTTGAGATGAAATGAACATTGTGGACAGTTTTCAGCAAGTCACAACATAAAAATAAAAAATAAACATGTTTTTCCATAAACAAGCTCTAAATCATGTTTGATGCACTCTGGATGTCCAATTTTTGCTGTGCTGTCTATTTGAGATGAAATGAACATTGTGGACAGTTTTCAGCAAGTTACAACATTGAAATAAAAAAAAAACAGTTTTTTCCATTAAACAAGCTCTAAATCATGTTTGATGCACTCTGGATGTCCAATGTTTGCTGTGCTGTCTATTTGAGATGAAATGAACATTGTGGACAGTTTTCAGCAAGTTGCAACATTGAAATACAGAATTATTTTGTTTTACATAAACAAGCTCTAAATCATGTTTGATGCACTCTGGATGTCCAATTTTTGCTGTGATGTCTATTTGCGATGAAATTAACATTGTGGACAGTTTTCAGCAAGTTATAACATTAAAATAAAAACTAAAAAAGTTTTTTCCATAAACAAGCTCTAAATCATGTTTGATGCACTCTTGATGTCCAATGTTTGCTGTGCTGTCTATTTGAGATGAAATGAACATTGTGGACAGTTTTCAGCAAGTCACAACATAAAAATAAAAAATAAACATGTTTTTCCATAAACAAGCTCTAAATCATGTTTGATGCACTCTGGATGTCCAATTTTTGCTGTGCTGTCTATTTGAGATGAAATGAACATTGTGGACAGTTTTCAGCAAGTTGCAACATTGAAATACATTTTTTTTTCAAGAACAAGCTCTAAATCATGTTTGATGCACTCTGGATGTCCAATGTTTGCTGTGCTGTCTATTTGAGATGAAATTAACATTGTGGACAGTTTTCAGCTAGTTGCAACATTGAAATACAGAAAAAAAAATATTATTTCCATAAACAAGCTCTAAATCATGTTTGATGCACTCTGGATGTCCAATTTTTGCTGTGCTGTCTATTTGAGATGAAATGAACATTGTGGACAGTTTTCAGCAAGTTGCAACATTGAAATACAGAAAAAAAAATATTATTTCCATAAACAAGCTCTAAATCATGTTTGATGCACTCTGGATGTCCAATTTTTGCTGTGCTGTCAATTTGAGATGAAATGAACATTGTGGACAGTTTTCAGCAAGTTACAACTTAAAAATAAAAAATAAACATTTTTTTCCATAAACAAGCTCTAAATCATGTTTGATGCACTCTGGATGTCCAATTTTTGCTGTGCTGTCTATTTGAGATGAAATGAACATTGTGGGCAGTTTTCAGCAAGTTGCAACATTGAAATACAGAATTATTATTTTTTACATAAACAAGCTCTAAATCATGTTTGATGCACTCTGGATGTCCAATTTTTGCTGTGATGTCTATTTGCGATGAAATTAACATTGTGGACAGTTTTCAGCAAGTTATACATTAAAATAAAAAATAAAAAGTTTTTTCCATAAACAAGCTCTAAATCATGTTTGATGCACTCTGGATGTCCAATTGTTGCTGTGCTGTCTATTTGAGATGAAATTAACATTGTGGACAGTTTTCAGCAAGTTGCAACATTGAAATACATTTTTTTTTCAAGAACAAGCTCTAAATCATGTTTGATACAGTCTGGAGGTCCAATTTTTGCTGTGCTGTCTATTTGAGATGAAATGAACATTGTGGACAGTTTTCAGCAAGTTACAACATTAAAATAAAAAAAAAAACAGTTTTTTCCATGAACAAGCTCTAAATCATGTTTGATGCACTCTGGATGTCCAATTTTTGCTGTGCTGTCTATTTGAGATGAAATTAACATTGTGGACAGTTTTCAGCAAGTTACAACATTAAAATATATATATTTTTTTTTTTCCATAAACAAGCTCTAAATCATGTTTGATGCACTCTGGATGTCCAATTTTTGCTGTGCTGTCAAATTGAGATGAAATGAACATTGTGGACAGTTTTCAGCAAGTTGCAACATTAAAATAAAAAAAAACAGTTTTTTCCATGAACAAGCTCTAAATTATGTTTGATGCACTCTGGATGTCCAATTTTTGCTGTGCTGTCTATTTGAGATGAAATGAACATTGTGGACAGTTTTCAGCAAGTTACAGCATTAAAATAAAAAAAAACAGTTTTTTCCATGAACAAGCTCTAAATCATGTTTGATGCACTCTGGATGTCCAATTTTTGCTGTGCTGTCTATTTGAGATGAAATTAACATTGTGGACAGTTTTCAGCAAGTTGCAACATTAACATAAAAATAAAAACATTTTTTCCATAAACAAGCTCTAAATCATGTTTGATGCACTCTGGATGTCCATTTTTTTGCTGTGCTGTCTATTTGAGATGCAATTAACATTGTGGACAGTTTTCAGCAAGTTGCAACATTAAAATAAAAAAAAACATTTTTTTCCATGAACAAGCTCTAAATCATGTTTGATGCACTCTGGATGTCCAATTTTTGCTGTGCTGCCTATTTGAGATGAAATGAACATTGTGGACAGTTTTCAGCAAGTTACAACATTAAAATAAAAAAAAAAACAGTTTTTTCCATGAACAAGCTCTAAATCATGTTTGATGCACTCTGGATGTCCAATTTTTGCTGTGCTGTCTATTTGAGATGAAATTAACATTGTGGACAGTTTTCAGCAAGTTACAACATTAAAATATATATATTTTTTTTTTTCCATAAACAAGCTCTAAATCATGTTTGATGCACTCTGGATGTCCAATTTTTGCTGTGCTGTCAAATTGAGATGAAATGAACATTGTGGACAGTTTTCAGCAAGTTGCAACATTAAAATAAAAAAAAACAGTTTTTTCCATGAACAAGCTCTAAATCATGTTTGATGCACTCTGGATGTCCAATTTTTGCTGTGCTGTCTATTTGAGATGAAATGAACATTGTGGACAGTTTTCAGCAAGTTACAGCATTAAAATAAAAAAAAACAGTTTTTTCCATGAACAAGCTCTAAATCATGTTTGATGCACTCTGGATGTCCAATTTTTGCTGTGCTGTCTATTTGAGATGAAATTAACATTGTGGACAGTTTTCAGCAAGTTGCAACATTAACATAAAAATAAAAACATTTTTTCCATAAACAAGCTCTAAATCATGTTTGATGCACTCTGGATGTCCATTTTTTTGCTGTGCTGTCTATTTGAGATGCAATTAACATTGTGGACAGTTTTCAGCAAGTTGCAACATTAAAATAAAAAAAAACATTTTTTTCCATAAACAAGCTCTAAATCATGTTTGATGCACTCTGGATGTCCAATTTTTGCTGTGCTGCCTATTTGAGATGAAATGAACATTGTGGACAGTTTTCAGCAAGTTACAACATTGAAATAAAAAAAAAACAGTTTTTTCCATAAACAAGCTCTAAATCATGTTTGATGCACTCTGGATGTCCAATTTTTGCTGTGCTGTCAAATTGAGATGAAATTAACATTGTGGACAGTTTTCAGCAAGTTGCAACATTGAAATACAGTTTTTTTTAAAAAAATTACATAAACAAGCTCTAAATCATGTTTGATGCACTCTGGATGTCCAATTTTTGCTGTGCTGTCTATTTGAGATGAAATTAACATTGTGGACAGTTTTCAGCAAGTTGCAACATTGAAATACATTATTTTTTCAAGAACAAGCTCAAAATCATGTTTGATGCACTCTGGATGTCCAATGTTTGCTGTGCTGTCTATTTGAGATTAAATGAACATTGTGGACAGTTTTCAGCAAGTCACAACTTAAAAATAAAAAATAAACATTTTTTTCCATAAACAAGCTCTAAATCATGTTTGATGCACTCTGGATGTCCAATTTTTGCTGTGCTGTCTATTTGAGATGAAATTAACATTGTGGACAGTTTTCAGCAAGTTGCAACATTGAAATACATTTTTTTTTCAAGAACAAGCTCTAAATCATGTTTGATACACTCTGGATGTCCAATTTTTGCTGTGCTGTCTATTTGAGATGAAATGAACATTGTGGACAGTTTTCAGCAAGTTGCAACATTAAAATAAAATGAAACATTTTTTTCCATAAACAAGCTCTAAATCATGTTTGATGCACTCTGGATGTCAAATTTTTGCTGTGATGTCTATTTGCGATGAAATTAACATTGTGGACAGTTTTCAGCAAGTTATAACATTAAAATATTTTTTTTTTTTTTTTTTTCCATAAACAAGCTCTAAATCATGTTTGATGCACTCTGGATGTCCAATTTTTGCTGTGCTGTCTATTTGAGATGAAATTAACATTGTGGACAGTTTTCAGCAAGTTGCAACATTGAAATACATTTTTTTTTCAAGAACAAGCTCCAAATCATGTTTGATACACTCTGGATGTCCAATTTTTGCTGTGCTGTCTATTTGAGATGAAATGAACATTGTGGACAGTTTTCAGCAAGTTACAACATTAACATAAAAATAAAAACATTTTTTCCATAAACAAGCTCTAAATGATGTTTGATGCACTCTGGATGTCCAATTTTTTGCTGTGCTGTCTATTTGAGATGCAATTAACATTGTGGACAGTTTTCAGCAAGTTGCAACATTAAAATAAAATAAAACATTTTTTTCCATAAACAAGCTCTAAATCATGTTTGATGCACTCTGGATGTCCAATTTTTGCTGTGCTGTCTATTTGAGATGAAATGAACATTGTGGACAGTTTTCAGCAAATTACAACATTAAAATAAAAAAAAAAACGTTTTTTCCATGAACAAGCTCTAAATCATGTTTGATGCACTCTGGATGTCCAATTTTTGCTGTGCTGTCAAATTGAGATGAAATGAACATTGTGGACAGTTTTCAGCAAGTTGCAACATTGAAATACAGACTTATTTTTTTTACATAAACAAGCTCTAAATCATGTTTGATTCACTCTGGATGTCCAATTTTTGCTGTGATGTCTATTTGCGATGAAATGAACATTGTGGACAGTTTTCAGCAAGTTACAACATAAAAATAAAAAATAAACATGTTTTTCCATAAACAAGCTCTAAATCATGTTTGATGCACTCTGGATGTCCAATTTTTGCTGTGCTGTCTATTTGAGATGAAATGAACATTGTGGACAGTTTTCAGCAAGTTGCAACATTGAAATACATTTTTTTTTTCAAGAACAAGCTCTAAATCATGTTTGATGCACTCTGGATGTCCAATGTTTGCTGTGCTGTCTATTTGAGATGAAATGAACATTGTGGACAGTTTTCAGCAAGTTGCAACATTGAAATACAGAAAAAACGTGTTTTCCATAAACAAGCTCTAAATCATGTTTGATGCACTCTGGATGTCCAATGTTTGCTGTGCTGTCTATTTGAGATGAAATGAACATTGTGGACAGTTTTCAGCAAGTTACAACATTGAAATAAAAAAAAAACAGTTTTTTCCATAAACAAGCTCTAAATCATGTTTGATGCACTCTGGATGTCCAATGTTTTCTGTGCTGTCTATTTGAGATGAAATGAACATTGTGGACAGTTTTCAGCAAGTTGCAACATTGAAATACAGAATTATTTTGTTTTACATAAACAAGCTCTAAATCATGTTTGATGCACTCTGGATGTCCAATTTTTGCTGTGCTGTCTATTTGAGATGAAATGAACATTGTGGACAGTTTTCAGCAAATTACAACATTAAAATAAAAAAAAAACGTTTTTTCCATGAACAAGCTCTAAATCATGTTTGATGCACTCTGGATGTCCAATTTTTGCTGTGCTGTCAAATTGAGATGAAATGAACATTGTGGACAGTTTTCAGCAAGTTGCAATATTGAAATACAGACTTATTTTTTTTACATAAACAAGCTCTAAATCATGTTTGATTCACTCTGGATGTCCAATTTTTGCTGTGATGTCTATTTGCGATGAAATGAACATTGTGGACAGTTTTCAGCAAGTTACAACATAAAAATAAAAAATAAACATGTTTTTCCATAAACAAGCTCTAAATCATGTTTGATGCACTCTGGATGTCCCATTTTTGCTGTGCTGTCTATTTGAGATGAAATGAACATTGTGGACAGTTTTCAGCAAGTTGCAACATTGAAATACATTTTTTTTTCAAGAACAAGCTCAAAATCATGTTTGATGCACTCTAGATGTCCAATGTTTGCTGTGCTGTCTATTTGAGATGAAATGAACATTGTGGACAGTTTTCAGCAAGTCACAACTTAAAAATAAAAAATAAACATTTTTTTCCATAAACAAGCTCTAAATCATGTTTGATGCACTCTGGATGTCCAATTTTTGCTGTGATGTCTATATGCGATGAAATTAACATTGTGGAAGGTTTTAAGCAAGTTATAACATTAAAATAAAAAATTAAAACGTTTTTTCCATAAACAAGCTCTAAATCATGTTTGATGCACTCTGGATGTCCAATTTTTGCTGTGCTGTCTATTTGAGATGAAATGAACATTGTGGACAGTTTTCAGCAAATTACAACATTCAAATAAAAAAAAACCTTTTTTTCCATGAACAAGCTCTAAATCATGTTTGATGCACTCTGGATGTCCAATTTTTGCTGTGCTGTCAAATTGAGATGAAATGAACATTGTGGACAGTTTTCAGCAAGTTGCAACATTGAAATACAGACTTATTTTTTTTACATAAACAAGCTCTAAATCATGTTTGATTCACTCTGGATGTCCAATTTTTGCTGTGATGTCTATTTGCGATGAAATGAACATTGTGGACAGTTTTCAGCAAGTTACAACATAAAAATAAAAAATAAACATGTTTTTCCATAAACACGCTCTAAATCATGTTTGATGCACTCTGGATGTCCAATTTTTGCTGTGCTGTCAAATTGAGATGAAATGAACATTGTGGACAGTTTTCAGCAAGTTGCAACATTGAAATACATTTTTTTTTCAAGAACAAGCTCTAAATCATGTTTGATGCACTCTGGATGTCCAATGTTTGCTGTGCTGTCTATTTGAGATGAAATGAACATTGTGGACAGTTTTCAGCAAGTTGCAACATTGAAATACAGAAAAAACGTGTTTTCCATAAACAAGCTCTAAATCATGTTTGATGCACTCTGGATGTCCAATGTTTGCTGTGCTGTCTATTTGAGATGAAATGAACATTGTGGACAGTTTTCAGCAAGTTACAACATTGAAATAAAAAAAAAAACAGTTTTTTCCATAAACAAGCTCTAAATCATGTTTGATGCACTCTGGATGTCCAATGTTTGCTGTGCTGTCTATTTGAGATGAAATGAACATTGTGGACAGTTTTCAGCAAGTTGCAACATTGAAATACAGAATTATTTTGTTTTACATAAACAAGCTCTAAATCATGTTTGATGCACTCTGGATGTCCAATTTTTGCTGTGCTGTCTATTTGAGATGAAATGAACATTGTGGACAGTTTTCAGCAAATTACAACATTAAAATAAAAAAAAACGTTTTTTCCATGAACAAGCTCTAAATCATGTTTGATGCACTCTGGATGTCCAATTTTTGCTGTGCTGTCAAATTGAGATGAAATGAACATTGTGGACAGTTTTCAGCAAGTTGCAACATTGAAATACAGACTTATTTTTTTTACATAAACAAGCTCTAAATCATGTTTGATTCACTCTGGATGTCCAATTTTTGCTGTGATGTCTATTTGCGATGAAATGAACATTGTGGACAGTTTTCAGCAAGATACAACATAAAAATAAAAAATAAACATGTTTTTCCATAAACAAGCTCTAAATCATGTTTGATGCACTCTGGATGTCCAATTTTTGCTGTGCTGTCTATTTGAGATGAAATGAACATTGTGGACAGTTTTCAGCAAGTTGGAACATTGAAATACAGAAAAAACGTGTTTTCCATAAACAAGCTCTAAATCATGTTTGATGCACTCTGGATGTCCAATGTTTGCTGTGCTGTCTATTTGAGATGAAATGAACATTGTGGACAGTTTTCAGCAAGTTACAACATTGAAATAAAAAAAAAACAGTTTTTTCCATAAACAAGCTCTAAATCATGTTTGATGCACTCTGGATGTCCAATGTTTGCTGTGCTGTCTATTTGAGATGAAATGAACATTGTGGACAGTTTTCAGCAAGTTGCAACATTGAAATACAGAATTATTTTGTTTTACATAAACAAGCTCTAAATCATGTTTGATGCACTCTGGATGTCCAATTTTTGCTGTGCTGTCTATTTGAGATGAAATGAACATTGTGGACAGTTTTCAGCAAGTTACAACTTTGAAATAAAAAAAAAACAGTTTTTTTCCATAAACAAGCTCTAAATCATGTTTGATGCACTCTGGATGTCCAATTTTTGCTGTGCTGTCAAATTGAGATGAAATTAACATTGTGGACAGTTTTCAGCAAGTTGCAACATTGAAATACAGTTTTTTTATTTTTTATTACATAAACAAGCTCTAAATCATGTTTGATGCACTCTGGATGTCCAATGTTTGCTGTGCTGTCTATTTGAGATGAAATGAACATTGTGGACAGTTTTCAGCAAGTTGCAACATTGAAATACAGAATTATTTTGTTTTACATAAACAAGCTCTAAATCATGTTTGATGCACTCTGGATGTCCAATTTTTGCTGTGATGTCTATTTGCGATGAAATTAACATTGTGGACAGTTTTCAGCAAGTTACAACATAAAAATAAAAAATAAACATGTTTTTCCATAAACACGCTCTAAATCATGTTTGATGCACTCTGGATGTCCAATTTTTGCTGTGCTGTCTATTTGAGATGAAATGAACATTGTGGACAGTTTTCAGCAAGTTGCAACATTGAAATACATTTTTTTTTCAAGAACAAGCTCTAAATCATGTTTGATGCACTCTGGATGTCCAATGTTTGCTGTGCTGTCTATTTGAGATGAAATGAACATTGTGGACAGTTTTCAGCAAGTTGCAACATTGAAATACAGAAAAAACGTGTTTTCCATAAACAAGCTCTAAATCATGTTTGATGCACTCTGGATGTCCAATGTTTGCTGTGCTGTCTATTTGAGATGAAATGAACATTGTGGACAGTTTTCAGCAAGTTACAACATTGAAATAAAAAAAAAACAGTTTTTTCCATAAACAAGCTCTAAATCATGTTTGATGCACTCTGGATGTCCAATGTTTGCTGTGCTGTCTATTTGAGATGAAATGAACATTGTGGACAGTTTTCAGCAAGTTGCAACATTGAAATACAGAATTATTTTGTTTTACATAAACAAGCTCTAAATCATGTTTGATGCACTCTGGATGTCCAATTTTTGCTGTGCTGTCTATTTGAGATGAAATGAACATTGTGGACAGTTTTCAGCAAATTACAACATTAAAATAAAAAAAAACGTTTTTTCCATGAACAAGCTCTAAATCATGTTTGATGCACTCTGGATGTCCAATTTTTGCTGTGCTGTCAAATTGAGATGAAATGAACATTGTGGACAGTTTTCAGCAAGTTGCAACATTGAAATACAGACTTATTTTTTTTACATAAACAAGCTCTAAATCATGTTTGATTCACTCTGGATGTCCAATTTTTGCTGTGATGTCTATTTGCGATGAAATGAACATTGTGGACAGTTTTCAGCAAGTTACAACATAAAAATAAAAAATAAACATGTTTTTCCATAAACAAGCTCTAAATCATGTTTGATGCACTCTGGATGTCCAATTTTTGCTGTGCTGTCTATTTGAGATGAAATGAACATTGTGGACAGTTTTCAGCAAGTTGGAACATTGAAATACAGAAAAAACGTGTTTTCCATAAACAAGCTCTAAATCATGTTTGATGCACTCTGGATGTCCAATGTTTGCTGTGCTGTCTATTTGAGATGAAATGAACATTGTGGACAGTTTTCAGCAAGTTACAACATTGAAATAAAAAAAAAACAGTTTTTTCCATAAACAAGCTCTAAATCATGTTTGATGCACTCTGGATGTCCAATGTTTGCTGTGCTGTCTATTTGAGATGAAATGAACATTGTGGACAGTTTTCAGCAAGTTGCAACATTGAAATACAGAATTATTTTGTTTTACATAAACAAGCTCTAAATCATGTTTGATGCACTCTGGATGTCCAATTTTTGCTGTGCTGTCTATTTGAGATGAAATGAACATTGTGGACAGTTTTCAGCAAGTTACAACTTTGAAATAAAAAAAAACAGTTTTTTTCCATAAACAAGCTCTAAATCATGTTTGATGCACTCTGGATGTCCAATTTTTGCTGTGCTGTCAAATTGAGATGAAATTAACATTGTGGACAGTTTTCAGCAAGTTGCAACATTGAAATACAGTTTTTTTATTTTTTATTACATAAACAAGCTCTAAATCATGTTTGATGCACTCTGGATGTCCAATGTTTGCTGTGCTGTCTATTTGAGATGAAATGAACATTGTGGACAGTTTTCAGCAAGTTGCAACATTGAAATACAGAATTATTTTGTTTTACATAAACAAGCTCTGAATCATGTTTGATGCACTCTGGATGTCCAATTTTTGCTGTGATGTCTATTTGCGATGAAATTAACATTGTGGACAGTTTTCAGCAAGTTACAACATAAAAATAAAAAAAAACATGTTTTTCCATAAACACGCTCTAAATCATGTTTGATGCACTCTGGATGTCCAATTTTTGCTGTGCTGTCTATTTGAGATGAAATGAACATTGTGGACAGTTTTCAGCAAGTTGCAACATTGAAATACATTTTTTTTTCAAGAACAAGCTCTAAATCATGTTTGATGCACTCTGGATGTCCAATGTTTGCTGTGCTGTCTATTTGAGATGAAATGAACATTGTGGACAGTTTTCAGCAAGTTGCAACATTGAAATACAGAAAAAACGTGTTTTCCATAAACAAGCTCTAAATCATGTTTGATGCACTCTGGATGTCCAATGTTTGCTGTGCTGTCTATTTGAGATGAAATGAACATTGTGGACAGTTTTCAGCAAGTTACAACATTGAAATAAAAAAAAAACAGTTTTTTCCATAAACAAGCTCTAAATCATGTTTGATGCACTCTGGATGTCCAATGTTTGCTGTGCTGTCTATTTGAGATGAAATGAACATTGTGGACAGTTTTCAGCAAGTTGCAACATTGAAATACAGAATTATTTTGTTTTACATAAACAAGCTCTAAATCATGTTTGATGCACTCTGGATGTCCAATTTTTGCTGTGCTGTCTATTTGAGATGAAATGAACATTGTGGACAGTTTTCAGCAAATTACAACATTAAAATAAAAAAAAAACGTTTTTTCCATGAACAAGCTCTAAATCATGTTTGATGCACTCTGGATGTCCAATTTTTGCTGTGCTGTCAAATTGAGATGAAATGAACATTGTGGACAGTTTTCAGCAAGTTGCAACATTGAAATACAGACTTATTTTTTTTACATAAACAAGCTCTAAATCATGTTTGATTCACTCTGGATGTCCAATTTTTGCTGTGATGTCTATTTGCGATGAAATGAACATTGTGGACAGTTTTCAGCAAGTTACAACATAAAAATAAAAAATAAACATGTTTTTCCATAAACAAGCTCTAAATCATGTTTGATGCACTCTGGATGTCCAATTTTTGCTGTGCTGTCTATTTGAGATGAAATGAACATTGTGGACAGTTTTCAGCAAGTTGGAACATTGAAATACAGAAAAAACGTGTTTTCCATAAACAAGCTCTAAATCATGTTTGATGCACTCTGGATGTCCAATGTTTGCTGTGCTGTCTATTTGAGATGAAATGAACATTGTGGACAGTTTTCAGCAAGTTACAACATTGAAATAAAAAAAAAACAGTTTTTTCCATAAACAAGCTCTAAATCATGTTTGATGCACTCTGGATGTCCAATGTTTGCTGTGCTGTCTATTTGAGATGAAATGAACATTGTGGACAGTTTTCAGCAAGTTGCAACATTGAAATACAGAATTATTTTGTTTTACATAAACAAGCTCTAAATCATGTTTGATGCACTCTGGATGTCCAATTTTTGCTGTGCTGTCTATTTGAGATGAAATTAACATTGTGGACAGTTTTCAGCAAGTTACAACTTTGAAATAAAAAAAAAACAGTTTTTTTCCATAAACAAGCTCTAAATCATGTTTGATGCACTCTGGATGTCCAATTTTTGCTGTGCTGTCAAATTGAGATGAAATTAACATTGTGGACAGTTTTCAGCAAGTTGCAACATTGAAATACAGTTTTTTTATTTTTTATTACATAAACAAGCTCTAAATCATGTTTGATGCACTCTGGATGTCCAATGTTTGCTGTGCTGTCTATTTGAGATGAAATGAACATTGTGGACAGTTTTCAGCAAGTTGCAACATTGAAATACAGAATTATTTTGTTTTACATAAACAAGCTCTAAATCATGTTTGATGCACTCTGGATGTCCAATTTTTGCTGTGATGTCTATTTGCGATGAAATTAACATTGTGGACAGTTTTCAGCAAGTTACAACATAAAAATAAAAAATAAACATGTTTTTCCATAAACAAGCTCTAAATCATGTTTGATGCACTCTGGATGTCCAATTTTTGCTGTGCTGTCTATTTGAGATGAAATGAACATTGTGGACAGTTTTCAGCAAGTTGCAACATTGAAATACAGAAAAAACGTGTTTTCCATAAACAAGCTCTAAATCATGTTTGATGCACTCTGGATGTCCAATGTTTGCTGTGCTGTCTATTTGAGATGAAATGAACATTGTGGACAGTTTTCAGCAAGTTACAACATTGAAATAAAAAAAAAACAGTTTTTTCCATAAACAAGCTCTAAATCATGTTTGATGCACTCTGGATGTCCAATGTTTGCTGTGCTGTCTATTTGAGATGAAATGAACATTGTGGACAGTTTTCAGCAAGTTGCAACATTGAAATACAGAATTATTTTGTTTTACATAAACAAGCTCTAAATCATGTTTGATGCACTCTGGATGTCCAATTTTTGCTGTGCTGTCTATTTGAGATGAAATTAACATTGTGGACAGTTTTCAGCAAGTTACAACTTTGAAATAAAAAAAAAACAGTTTTTTTCCATAAACAAGCTCTAAATCATGTTTGATGCACTCTGGATGTCCAATTTTTGCTGTGCTGTCAAATTGAGATGAAATTAACATTGTGGACAGTTTTCAGCAAGTTGCAACATTGAAATACAGTTTTTTTATTTTTTATTACATAAACAAGCTCTAAATCATGTTTGATGCACTCTGGATGTCCAATGTTTGCTGTGCTGTCTATTTGAGATGAAATGAACATTGTGGACAGTTTTCAGCAAGTTGCAACATTGAAATACAGAATTATTTTGTTTTACATAAACAAGCTCTAAATCATGTTTGATGCACTCTGGATGTCCAATTTTTGCTGTGATGTCTATTTGCGATGAAATTAACATTGTGGACAGTTTTCAGCAAGTTACAACATAAAAATAAAAAATAAACATGTTTTTCCATAAACAAGCTCTAAATCATGTTTGATGCACTCTGGATGTCCAATTTTTGCTGTGCTGTCTATTTGAGATGAAATGAACATTGTGGACAGTTTTCAGCAAGTTGCAACATTGAAATACATTTTTTTTTCAAGAACAAGCTCTAAATCACGTTTGATGCACTCTGGATGTCCAATGTTTGCTGTGCTGTCTATTTGAGATGAAATGAACATTGTGGACAGTTTTCAGCAAGTTGCAACATTGAAATACAGAAAAAACGTGTTTTCCATAAACAAGCTCTAAATCATGTTTGATGCACTCTGGATGTCCAATGTTTGCTGTGCTGTCTATTTGAGATGAAATGAACATTGTGGACAGTTTTCAGCAAGTTACAACATTGAAATAAAAAAAAAACAGTTTTTTCCATAAACAAGCTCTAAATCATGTTTGATGCACTCTGGATGTCCAATGTTTGCTGTGCTGTCTATTTGAGATGAAATGAACATTGTGGACAGTTTTCAGCAAGTTGCAACATTGAAATACAGAATTATTTTGTTTTACATAAACAAGCTCTAAATCATGTTTGATGCACTCTGGATGTCCAATTTTTGCTGTGCTGTCTATTTGAGATGAAATGAACATTGTGGACAGTTTTCAGCAAATTACAACATTAAAATAAAAAAAAAACGTTTTTTCCATGAACAAGCTCTAAATCATGTTTGATGCACTCTGGATGTCCAATTTTTGCTGTGCTGTCAAATTGAGATGAAATGAACATTGTGGACAGTTTTCAGCAAGTTGCAACATTGAAATACAGACTTATTTTTTTTACATAAACAAGCTCTAAATCATGTTTGATTCACTCTGGATGTCCAATTTTTGCTGTGATGTCTATTTGCGATGAAATGAACATTGTGGACAGTTTTCAGCAAGTTACAACATAAAAATAAAAAATAAACATGTTTTTCCATAAACAAGCTCTAAATCATGTTTGATGCACTCTGGATGTCCAATTTTTGCTGTGCTGTCGATTTGAGATGAAATGAACATTGTGGACAGTTTTCAGCAAGTTGCAACATTGAAATACATTTTTTTTTCAAGAACAAGCTCTAAATCATGTTTGATGCACTCTGGATGTCCAATGTTTGCTGTGCTGTCTATTTGAGATGAAATGAACATTGTGGACAGTTTTCAGCAAGTTGCAACATTGAAATACAGAAAAAACGTATTTTCCATAAACAAGCTCTAAATCATGTTTGATGCACTCTGGATGTCCAATTTTTGCTGTGCTGTCTATTTGAGATGAAATGAACATTGTGGACAGTTTTCAGCAAGTTACAACATTGAAATAAAAAAAAACAGTTTTTTCCATAAACAAGCTCTAAATCATGTTTGATGCACTCTGGATGTCCAATGTTTGCTGTGCTGTCTATTTGAGATGAAATGAACATTGTGGACAGTTTTCAGCAAGTTGCAACATTGAAATACAGTTTTTTTTTTTTTTATTACATAAACAAGCTCTAAATCATGTTTGATGCACTCTGGATGTCCAATGTTTGCTGTGCTGTCTATTTGAGATGAAATGAACATTGTGGACAGTTTTCAGCAAGTTGCAACATTGAAATACAGAATTATTTTGTTTTACATAAACAAGCTCTAAATCATGTTTGATGCACTCTGGATGTCCAATTTTTGCTGTGATGTCTATTTGCGATGAAATTAACATTGTGGACAGTTTTCAGCAAGTTATAACATTAAAATAAAAAATAAAAACGTTTTTTCCATAAACAAGCTCTAAATCATGTTTGATGCACTCTGGATGTCCAATTTTTGCTGTGCTGTCAAATTGAGATGAAATGAACATTGTGGACAGTTTTCAGCAAGTTGCAACATTGAAATACATTTTTTTTTCAAGAACAAGCTCTAAATCATGTTTGATGCACTCTGGATGTCCAATTTTTGCTGTGCTGTCTATTTGAGATGAAATGAACATTGTGGACAGTTTTCAGCAAGTTGGAACATTGAAATACAGAAAAAACGTGTTTTCCATAAACAAGCTCTAAATCATGTTTGATGCACTCTGGATGTCCAATGTTTGCTGTGCTGTCTATTTGAGATGAAATGAACATTGTGGACAGTTTTCAGCAAGTTACAACATTGAAATAAAAAAAAAACAGTTTTTTCCATAAACAAGCTCTAAATCATGTTTGATGCACTCTGGATGTCCAATGTTTGCTGTGCTGTCTATTTGAGATGAAATGAACATTGTGGACAGTTTTCAGCAAGTTGCAACATTGAAATACAGAATTATTTTGTTTTACATAAACAAGCTCTAAATCATGTTTGATGCACTCTGGATGTCCAATTTTTGCTGTGCTGTCTATTTGAGATGAAATTAACATTGTGGACAGTTTTCAGCAAGTTACAACATTGAAATAAAAAAAAACAGTTTTTTTCCATAAACAAGCTCTAAATCATGTTTGATGCACTCTGGATGTCCAATTTTTGCTGTGCTGTCAAATTGAGATGAAATTAACATTGTGGACAGTTTTCAGCAAGTTGCAACATTGAAATACAGTTTTTTTTTATTTATTACATAAACAAGCTCTAAATCATGTTTGATGCACTCTGGATGTCCAATGTTTGCTGTGCTGTCTATTTGAGATGAAATGAACATTGTGGACAGTTTTCAGCAAGTTGCAACATTGAAATACAGAATTATTTTGTTTTACATAAACAAGCTCTAAATCATGTTTGATGCACTCTGGATGTCCAATTTTTGCTGTGATGTCTATTTGCGATGAAATTAACATTGTGGACAGTTTTCAGCAAGTTATAACATTAAAATAAAAAATAAAAACGTTTTTTCCATAAACAAGCTCTAAATCATGTTTGATGCACTCTGGATGTCCAATTTTTGCTGTGCTGTCAAATTGAGATGAAATGAACATTTTGGACAGTTTTCAGCAAGTTGCAACATTGAAATACAGACTTATTTTTTTTACATAAACAAGCTCTAAATCATGTTTGATTCACTCTGGATGTCCAATTTTTGCTGTGATGTCTATTTGCGATGAAATGAACATTGTGGACAGTTTTCAGCAAGTTACAACATAAAAATAAAAAATAAACATGTTTTTCCATAAACAAGCTCTAAATCATGTTTGATGCACTCTGGATGTCCAATTTTTGCTGTGCTGTCTATTTGAGATGAAATGAACATTGTGGACAGTTTTCAGCAAGTTGCAACATTGAAATACAGAAAAAACGTGTTTTCCATAAACAAGCTCTAAATCATGTTTGATGCACTCTGGATGTCCAATGTTTGCTGTGCTGTCTATTTGAGATTAAATGAACATTGTGGACAGTTTTCAGCAAGTTACAACATTGAAATAAAAAAAAAACAGTTTTTTCCATAAACAAGCTCTAAATCATGTTTGATGCACTCTGGATGTCCAATGTTTGCTGTGCTGTCTATTTGAGATGAAATGAACATTGTGGACAGTTTTCAGCAAGTTGCAACATTGAAATACAGAATTATTTTGTTTTACATAAACAAGCTCTAAATCATGTTTGATGCACTCTGGATGTCCAATTTTTGCTGTGCTGTCTATTTGAGATGAAATGAACATTGTGGACAGTTTTCAGCAAGTTACAACATTGAAATAAAAAAAAAACAGTTTTTTCCATAAACAAGCTCTAAATCATGTTTGATGCACTCTGGATGTCCAATTTTTGCTGTGCTGTCAAATTGAGATGAAATTAACATTGTGGACAGTTTTCAGCAAGTTGCAACATTGAAATACAGTTTTTTTTTATTTATTACATAAACAAGCTCTAAATCATGTTTGATGCACTCTGGATGTCCAATGTTTGCTGTGCTGTCTATTTGAGATGAAATGAACATTGTGGACAGTTTTCAGCAAGTTGCAACATTGAAATACAGAATTATTTTGTTTTACATAAACAAGCTCTAAATCATGTTTGATGCACTCTGGATGTCCAATTTTTGCTGTGATGACTATTTGCGATGAAATTAACATTGTGGACAGTTTTCAGCAAGTTATAACATTAAAATAAAAAATAAAAACGTTTTTTCCATAAACAAGCTCTAAATCATGTTTGATGCACTCTGGATGTCCAATTTTTGCTGTGCTGTCAAATTGAGATGAAATGAACATTGTGGACAGTTTTCATTAAGTTGCAACATTGAAATACAGTTTTTTTTAATTTATTACATAAACAAGCTCTAAATCATGTTTGATGCACTCTGGATGTCCAATGTTTGCTGTGCTGTCTATTTGAGATGAAATGAACATTGTGGACAGTTTTCAGCAAGTTGCAACATTGAAATACAGAAAAAACTTGTTTTCCTTAAACAAGCTCTAAATTATGTTTGATGCACTCTGGATGTCCAATTTTTGCTGTGCTGTCTATTTGAGATGAAATGAACATTGTGGACAGTTTTCAGCAAGTTACAACATTAAAATAAAAAAAACGCGTTTTTTTCCATGAACAAGCTCTAAATCATGTTTGATGCACTCTGGATGTCCAATTTTTGCTGTGCTGTCAAATTGAGATGAAATGAACATTGTGGACAGTTTTCAGCAAGTTGCAACATTGAAATACAGACTTATTTTTTTTACATAAACAAGCTCTAAATCATGTTTGATTCACTCTGGATGTCCAATTTTTGCTGTGATGTCTATTTGCGATTAAATGAACATTGTGGACAGTTTTCAGCAAGTTAAAACATAAAAATAAAAAATAAACATGTTTTTCCATAAACAAGCTCTAAATCATGTTTGATGCACTCTGGATGTCCAATGTTTGCTGTGCTGTCTATTTGAGATGAAATGAACATTGTGGACAGTTTTCAGCAAGTTGCAACATTGAAATACAGAAAAAACGTGTTTTCCATAAACAAGCTCTAAATCATGTTTGATGCACTCTGGATGTCCAATGTTTGCTGTGCTGTCTATTTGAGATGAAATGAACATTGTGGACAGTTTTCAGCAAGTCACAACTTAAAAATAAAAAATAAACATTTTTTTTCCATAAACAAGCTCTAAATCATGTTTGATGCACTCTGGATGTCCAATTTTTGCTGTGCTGTCTATTTGAGATGAAATGAACATTGTGGACAGTTTTCAGCAAGTTACAACATTGAAATAAAAAAAAAACAGTTTTTTCCATTAAACAAGCTCTAAATCATGTTTGATGCACTCTGGATGTCCAATGTTTGCTGTGCGGTCTATTTGAGATGAAATGAACATTGTGGACAGTTTTCAGCAAGTTGCAACATTGAAATACAGAAAAAACGTGTTTTCCATAAACAAGCTCTAAATCATGTTTGATGCACTCTGGATGTCCAATTTTTGCTGTGCTGTCTATTTGAGATGAAATGAACATTGGGGGTGATACAATCTTCGGCAAAATCATTCGCAAGGAGATTCCTGCAAAAATATTATTTGAAGATGAAGTTTTCAGCAAGTTGCAACATTGAAATACAGAAAAAAAAATATTATTTCCATAAACAAGCTCTAAATCATGTTTGATGCACTCTGGATGTCCAATTTTTGCTGTGCTGTCTATTTGAGATGAAATGAACATTGTGGACAGTTTTCAGCAAGTTGCAACATTGAAATACATTTTTTTTTCAAGAACAAGCTCTAAATCATGTTTGATGCACTCTGGATGTCCAATGTTTGCTGTGCTGTCTATTTGAGATGAAATGAACATTGTGGACAGTTTTCAGCAAGTTGCAACATTGAAATACAGAAAAAACGTGTTTTCCATAAACAAGCTCTAAATCATGTTTGATGCACTCTGGATGTCCAATTTTTTGCTGTGCTGTCTATTTGAGATGAAATGAACATTGTGGACAGTTTTCAGCAAGTTGCAACATTGAAATACAGAAAAAAAAATATTATTTCCATAAACAAGCTCTAAATCATGTTTGATGCACTCTGGATGTCCATTTTTTTTCTGTGCTGTCAATTTGAGATGAAATGAACATTGTGGACAGTTTTCAGCAAGTTACAACTTAAAAATAAAAAATAAACATTTTTTTCCATAAACAAGCTCTAAATCATGTTTGATGCACTCTGGATGTCCAATTTTTTTCTGTGCTGTCAATTTGAGATGAAATGAACATTGTGGACAGTTTTCAGCAAGTTACAACTTAAAAATAAAAAATAAACATTTTTTTCCATAAACAAGCTCTAAATCATGTTTGATGCACTCTGGATGTCCAATTTTTGCTGTGCTGTCTATTTGAGATGAAATGAACATTGTGGACAGTTTTCAGCAAGTTGCAACATTGAAATACAGAAAAAAAAATATTATTTCCATAAACAAGCTCTAAATCATGTTTGATGCACTCTGGATGTCCAATTTTTGCTGTGCTGTCTATTTGAGATGAAATGAACATTGTGGACAGTTTTCAGCAAGTTGCAACATTGAAATACAGAAAAAAAAAAATTATTTCCATAAACAAGCTCTAAATCATGTTTGATGCACTCTGGATGTCCAATTGTTTTCTGTGCTGTCAATTTGAGATGAAATGAACATTGTGGACAGTTTTCAGCAAGTTACAACTTAAAAATAAAAAATAAACATTTTTTTCCATAAACAAGCTCTAAATCATGTTTGATGCACTCTGGATGTCCAATTTTTGCTGTGCTGTCTATTTGAGATGAAATGAACATTGTGGACAGTTTTCAGCAAGTTGCAACATTGAAATACAGAATTTTTTTTTTTTACATAAACAAGCTCTAAATCATGTTTGATGCACTCTGGATGTCCAATGTTTGCTGTGCTGTCTATTTGAGATGAAATGAACATTGTGGACAGTTTTCAGCAAGTTGCAACATTGAAATACAGAAAAAATAAAATTATTTCCATAAACAAGCTCTAAATCATGTTTGATGCACTCTGGATGTCCAATTTTTGCTGTGCTGTCTATTTGAGATGAAATGAACATTGTGGACAGTTTTCAGCAAGTTGCAACATTGAAATACAGAAAAAACGTGTTTTCCATAAACAAGCTCTAAATCATGTTTGATGCACTCTGGATGTCCAATTTTTGCTGTGCTGTCTATTTGAGATGAAATGAACATTGTGGACAGTTTTCAGCAAGTTGCAACATTGAAATACAGAAAAAAAAAAAAAATTCCATAAACAAGCTCTAAATCATGTTTGATGCACTCTGGATGTCCAATTTTTTTCTGTGCTGTCAATTTGAGATGAAATGAACATTGTGGACAGTTTTCAGCAAGTTACAACTTAAAAATAAAAAATAAACATTTTTTTCCATAAACAAGCTCTAAATCATGTTTGATGCACTCTGGATGTCCAATTTTTGCTGTGCTGTCTATTTGAGATGAAATGAACATTGTGGACAGTTTTCAGCAAGTTGCAACATTGAAATACAGAAAAAAATATATTATTTCCATAAACAAGCTCTAAATCATGTTTGATGCACTCTGGATGTCCAATTTTTGCTGTGCTGTCTATTTGAGATGAAATGAACATTGTGGACAGTTTTCAGCAAGTTACAACTTAAAAATAAAAAATAAACATTTTTTTCCATAAACAAGCTCTAAATCATGTTTGATGCACTCTGGATGTCCAATGTTTGCTGTGCTGTCTATTTGAGATGAAATGAACATTGTGGACAGTTTTCAGCAAGTTGCAACATTGAAATACAGAAAGAAAAAAAAAAAATATTTCCATAAACAAGCTCTAAATCATGTTTGATGCACTCTGGATGTCCAATTTTTGCTGTGCTGTCTATTTGAGATGAAATGAACATTGTGGACAGTTTTCAGCAAGTTGCAACATTGAAATACAGAAAAAACGTGTTTTCCATAAACAAGCTCTAAATCATGTTTGATGCACTCTGGATGTCCAATTTTTGCTGTGCTGTCTATTTGAGATGAAATGAACATTGTGGACAGTTTTCAGCAAGTTGCAACATTGAAATACAGAAAAAAAAAAAAAAATTCCATAAACAAGCTCTAAATCATGTTTGATGCACTCTGGATGTCCAATTTTTTTCTGTGCTGTCAATTTGAGATGAAATGAACATTGTGGACAGTTTTCAGCAAGTTACAACTTAAAAATAAAAAATAAACATTTTTTTCCATAAACAAGCTCTAAATCATGTTTGATGCACTCTGGATGTCCAATTTTTGCTGTGCTGTCTATTTGAGATGAAATGAACATTGTGGACAGTTTTCAGCAAGTTGCAACATTGAAATACAGAAAAAAATATATTATTTCCATAAACAAGCTCTAAATCATGTTTGATGCACTCTGGATGTCCAATTTTTGCTGTGCTGTCTATTTGAGATGAAATGAACATTGTGGACAGTTTTCAGCAAGTTGCAACATTGAAATACAGAAGAAAAAAAAATTATTTCCATAAACAAGCTCTAAATCATGTTTGATGCACTCTGGATGTCCAATTTTTTTCTGTGCTGTCAATTTGAGATGAAATGAACATTTTGGACAGTTTTCAGCAAGTTACAACTTAAAAATAAAAAATAAACATTTTTTTCCATAAACAAGCTCTAAATCATGTTTGATGCACTCTGGATGTCCAATTTTTGCTGTGCTGTCTATTTGAGATGAAATGAACATTGTGGACAGTTTTCAGCAAGTTGCAACATTGAAATACAGATTTTTTTTTTTTTACATAAACAAGCTCTAAATCATGTTTGATGCACTCTGGATGTCCAATGTTTGCTGTGCTGTCTATTTGAGATGAAATGAACATTGTGGACAGTTTTCAGCAAGTTGCAACATTGAAATACAGAAAAAAAAAAATTATTTCCATAAACAAGCTCTAAATCATGTTTGATGCACTCTGGATGTCCAATTTTTGCTGTGCTGTCTATTTGAGATGAAATGAACATTGTGGACAGTTTTCAGCAAGTTGCAACATTGAAATACAGAAAAAAATATATTATTTCCATAAACAAGCTCTAAATCATGTTTGATGCACTCTGGATGTCCAATTTTTGCTGTGCTGTCTATTTGAGATGAAATGAACATTGTGGACAGTTTTCAGCAAGTTGCAACATTGAAATACAGAAAAAAAAAAAATATTTCCATAAACAAGCTCTAAATCATGTTTGATGCACTCTGGATGTCCAATTTTTTTCTGTGCTGTCAATTTGAGATGAAATGAACATTGTGGACAGTTTTCAGCAAGTTACAACTTAAAAATAAAAAATAAACATTTTTTTCCATAAACAAGCTCTAAATCATGTTTGATGCACTCTGGATGTCCAATTTTTGCTGTGCTGTCTATTTGAGATGAAATGAACATTGTGGACAGTTTTCAGCAAGTTGCAACATTGAAATACAGAATTATTTTTTTTTACATAAACAAGCTCTAAATCATGTTTGATGCACTCTGGATGTCCAATGTTTGCTGTGCTGTCTATTTGAGATGAAATGAACATTGTGGACAGTTTTCAGCAAGTTGCAACATTGAAATACATAATTATTTTTTTTTACATAAACAAGCTCTAAATCATGTTTGATGCACTCTGGATGTCCAAGTTTTGCTGTGCTGTCTATTTGAGATGAAATGAACATTGTGGACAGTTTTCAGCAAGTTATAACATTAAAATAAAAAATAAAAACATTTTTTCCATAAACAAGCTCTAAATCATGTTTGATGCACTCTGGATGTCCAATTTTTGCTGTGCTGTCAAATTGAGATGAAATGAACATTGTGGACAGTTTTCATTAAGTTGCAACATTGAAATACAGTTTTTTTTAATTTATTACATAAACAAGCTCTAAATCATGTTTGATGCACTCTGGATGTCCAATGTTTGCTGTGCTGTCTATTTGAGATGAAATGAACATTGTGGACAGTTTTCAGCAAGTTGCAACATTGAAATACAGAAAAAACTTGTTTTCCTTAAACAAGCTCTAAATTATGTTTGATACACTCTGGATGTCCAATTTTTGCTGTGCTGTCTATTTGAGATGAAATGAACATTGTGGACAGTTTTCAGCAAGTTACAACATTAAAATAAAAAAACCCCGTTTTTTTCCATGAACAAGCTCTAAATCATGTTTGATGCACTCTGGATGTCCAATTTTTGCTGTGCTGTCTATTTGAGATGAAATGAACATTGTGGACAGTTTTCAGCAAGTTACAACTTAAAAATAAAAAATAAACATTTTTTTCCATAAACAAGCTCTAAATCATGTTTGATGCACACTGGATGTCCAATTTTTGCTGTGCTGTCTATTTGAGATGAAATGAACATTGTGGGCAGTTTTCAGCAAGTTGCAACATTGAAATACAGAATTATTCTTTTTTACATAAACAAGCTCTAAATCATGTTTGATGCACTCTGGATGTCCAATTTTTGCTGTGATGTCTATTTGCGATGAAATTAACATTGTGGACAGTTTTCAGCAAGTTATACATTAAAATAAAAAATAAAAAGTTTTTTCCATAAACAAGCTCTAAATCATGTTTGATGCACTCTGGATGTCCAATTTTTGCTGTGCTGTCTATTTGAGATGAAATTAACATTGTGGACAGTTTTCAGCAAGTTGCAACATTGAAATACATTTTTTTTCAAGAACAAGCTCTAAATCATGTTTGATACAGTCTGGAGGTCCAATTTTTGCTGTGCTGTCTATTTGAGATGAAATGAACATTGTGGACAGTTTTCAGCAAGTTACAACATTAAAATAAAAAAAAAACAGTTTTTTCCATGAACAAGCTCTAAATCATGTTTGATGCACTCTGGATGTCCAATTTTTGCTGTGCTGTCTATTTGAGATGAAATTAACATTGTGGACAGTTTTCAGCAAGTTACAACATTAAAAAAAAAAAAAAATGTTTTTCCATAAACAAGCTCTAAATCATGTTTGATGCACTCTGGATGTCCAATTTTTGCTGTGCTGTCAAATTGAGATGAAATGAACATTGTGGACAGTTTTCAGCAAGTTGCAACATTAAAATAAAAAAAAACAGTTTTTTCCATGAACAAGCTCTAAATCATGTTTGATGCACTCTGGATGTCCAATTTTTGCTGTGCTGTCTATTTGAGATGAAATGAACATTGTGGACAGTTTTCAGCAAGTTACAGCATTAAAATAAAAATAAACAGTTTTTTCCATGAACAAGCTCTAAATCATGTTTGATGCACTCTGGATGTCCAATTTTTGCTGTGCTGTCTATTTGAGATGAAATTAACATTGTGGACAGTTTTCAGCAAGTTGCAACATTAACATAAAAATAAAAACATTTTTTCCATAAACAAGCTCTAAATCATGTTTGATGCACTCTGGATGTCCAATTTTTGCTGTGCTGTCTATTTGAGATGAAATGAACATTGTGGACAGTTTTCAGCAAGTTACAACATTGAAATAAAAAAAAACAGTTTTTTCCATAAACAAGCTCTAAATCATGTTTGATGCACTCCAATTTTTGCTGTGCTGTCTATTTGAGATGAAATGAACATTGTGGACAGTTTTCAGCAAGTTGCAACATTGAAATACAGAATTATTTTGTTTTACATAAACAAGCTCTAAATCATGTTTGATGCACTCTGGATGTCCAATTTTTGCTGTGATGTCTATTTGCGATGAAATTAACATTGTGGACAGTTTTCAGCAAGTTATAACATTAAAATAAAAATTTTTTTTTTTTTTTCCATAAACAAGCTCTAAATCATGTTTGATGCACTCTGGATGTCCAATTTTTGCTGTGCTGTCTATTTGAGATGAAATTAACATTGTGGACAGTTTTCAGCAAGTTGCAACATTGAAATACATTTTTTTTTCAAGAACAAGCTCAAAATCATGTTTGATGCACTCTGGATGTCCAATGTTTGCTGTGCTGTCTATTTGAGATTAAATGAACATTGTGGACAGTTTTCAGCAAGTCACAACTTAAAAATAAAAAATAAACATTTTTTTCCATAAACAAGCTCTAAATCATGTTTGATGCACTCTGGATGTCCAATTTTTGCTGTGATGTCTATTTGAGATGAAATGAACATTGTGGAAGGTTTTCAGCAAGTTATAACATTAAAATAAAAAATTTAAAAGTTTTTTCCATAAACAAGCTCTAAATCATGTTTGATGCACTCTGGATGTCCAATTTTTGCTGTGCTGTCTATTTGAGATGAAATTAACATTGTGGACAGTTTTCAGCAAGTTGCAACATTGAAATACATTTTTTTTTCAAGAACAAGCTCTAAATCATGTTTGATACACTCTGGATGTCCAATTTTTGCTGTGCTGTCTATTTGAGATGAAATGAACATTGTGGACAGTTTTCAGCAAGTTACAACATTAACATAAAAATAAAAACATTTTTTCCATAAACAAGCTCTAAATCATGTTTGATGCACTCTGGATGTCCAATTTTTTGCTGTGCTGTCTATTTGAGATGCAATTAACATTGTGGACAGTTTTCAGCAAGTTGCAACATTAAAATAAAAAAAAACATTTTTTTCCATAAACAAGCTCTAAATCATGTTTGATGCACTCTGGATGTCCAATTTTTGCTGTGCTGTCTATTTGAGATGAAATGAACATTGTGGACAGTTTTCAGCAAATTACAACATTAAAATAAAAAAAAAACGTTTTTTCCATGAACAAGCTCTAAATCATGTTTGATGCACTCTGGATGTCCAATTTTTGCTGTGCTGTCAAATTGAGATGAAATGAACATTGTGGACAGTTTTCAGCAAGTTGCAACATTGAAATACAGACTTATTTTTTTTACATAAACAAGCTCTAAATCATGTTTGATTCACTCTGGATGTCCAATTTTTGCTGTGATGTCTATTTGCGATGAAATGAACATTGTGGACAGTTTTCAGCAAGTTACAACATAAAAATAAAAAATAAACATGTTTTTCCATAAACAAGCTCTAAATCATGTTTGATGCACTCTGGATGTCCAATTTTTGCTGTGCTGTCTATTTGAGATGAAATGAACATTGTGGACAGTTTTCAGCAAGTTGCAACATTGAAATACATTTTTTTTTCAAGAACAAGCTCAAAATCATGTTTGATGCACTCTGGATGTCCAATGTTTGCTGTGCTGTCTATTTGAGATGAAATGAACATTGTGGACAGTTTTCAGCAAGTCACAACTTAAAAATAAAAAATAAACATTTTTTTCCATAAACAAGCTCTAAATCATGTTTGATGCACTCTGGATGTCCAATTTTTGCTGTGATGTCTATTTGCGATGAAATTAACATTGTGGAAGGTTTTCAGCAAGTTATAACATTAAAATAAAAAATTAAAAAGTTTTTTCCATAAACAAGCTCTAAATCATGTTTGATGCACTCTGGATGTCCAATTTTTGCTGTGCTGTCTATTTGAGATGAAATGAACATTGTGGACAGTTTTCAGCAAGTTGCAACATTGAAATACAGAAGAAAAAAAAAATATTTCCATAAACAAGCTCTAAATCATGTTTGATGCACTCTGGATGTCCAATTTTTTTCTGTGCTGTCAATTTGAGATGAAATGAACATTGTGGACAGTTTTCAGCAAGTTACAACTTAAAAATAAAAAAAAAACATTTTTTTCCATAAACAAGCTCTAAATCATGTTTGATGCACTCTGGATGTCCAATTTTTGCTGTGCTGTCTATTTGAGATGAAATGAACATTGTGGACAGTTTTCAGCAAGTTGCAACATTGAAATACAGAATTATTTTTTTTTACATAAACAAGCTCTAAATCATGTTTGATGCACTCTGGATGTCCAATGTTTGCTGTGCTGTCTATTTGAGATGAAATGAACATTGTGGACAGTTTTCAGCAAGTTGCAACATTGAAATACAGAAAAAACTTGTTTTCCTTAAACAAGCTCTAAATTATGTTTGATACACTCTGGATGTCCAATTTTTGCTGTGCTGTCTATTTGAGATGAAATGAACATTGTGGACAGTTTTCAGCAAGTTACAACATTAAAATAAAAAAAACCAGTTTTTTTCCATGAACAAGCTCTAAATCATGTTTGATGCACTCTGGATGTCCAATTTTTGCTGTGCTGTCTATTTGAGATGAAATGAACATTGTGGACAGTTTTCAGCAAGTTACAACTTAAAAATAAAAAATAAACATTTTTTTCCATAAACAAGCTCTAAATCATGTTTGATGCACACTGGATGTCCAATTTTTGCTGTGCTGTCTATTTGAGATGAAATGAACATTGTGGGCAGTTTTCAGCAAGTTGCAACATTGAAATACAGAATTATTCTTTTTTACATAAACAAGCTCTAAATCATGTTTGATGCACTCTGGATGTCCAATTTTTGCTGTGATGTCTATTTGCGATGAAATTAACATTGTGGACAGTTTTCAGCAAGTTATACATTAAAATAAAAAATAAAAAGTTTTTTCCATAAACAAGCTCTAAATCATGTTTGATGCACTCTGGATGTCCAATTTTTGCTGTGCTGTCTATTTGAGATGAAATTAACATTGTGGACAGTTTTCAGCAAGTTGCAACATTGAAATACATTTTTTTTTCAAGAACAAGCTCTAAATCATGTTTGATACAGTCTGGAGGTCCAATTTTTGCTGTGCTGTCTATTTGAGATGAAATGAACATTGTGGACAGTTTTCAGCAAGTTACAACATTAAAATAAAAAAAAAAACAGTTTTTTCCAAGAACAAGCTCTAAATCATGTTTGATGCACTCTGGATGTCCAATTTTTGCTGTGCTGTCTATTTGAGATGAAATTAACATTGTGGACAGTTTTCAGCAAGTTACAACATTAAAAAAAAATATATAATTTTTTTCCATAAACAAGCTCTAAATCATGTTTGATGCACTCTGGATGTCCAATTTTTGCTGTGCTGTCAAATTGAGATGAAATGAACATTGTGGACAGTTTTCAGCAAGTTGCAACATTAAAATAAAAAAAAACAGTTTTTTCCATGAACAAGCTCTAAATCATGTTTGATGCACTCTGGATGTCCAATTTTTGCTGTGCTGTCTATTTGAGATGAAATGAACATTGTGGACAGTTTTCAGCAAGTTACAGCATTAAAATAAAAAAAAACAGTTTTTTCCATGAACAAGCTCTAAATCATGTTTGATGCACTCTGGATGTCCAATTTTTGCTGTGCTGTCTATTTGAGATGAAATTAACATTGTGGACAGTTTTCAGCAAGTTGCAACATTAACATAAAAATAAAAACATTTTTTCCATAAACAAGCTCTAAATCATGTTTGATGCACTCTGGATGTCCAATTTTTGCTGTGCTGTCTATTTGAGATGAAATGAACATTGTGGACAGTTTTCAGCAAGTTACAACATTGAAATAAAAAAAAACAGTTTTTTCCATAAACAAGCTCTAAATCATGTTTGATGCACTCCAATTTTTGCTGTGTTGTCTATTTGAGATGAAATGAACATTGTGGACAGTTTTCAGCAAGTTGCAACATTGAAATACAGAATTATTTTGTTTTACATAAACAAGCTCTAAATCATGTTTGATGCACTCTGGATGTCCAATTTTTGCTGTGATGTCTATTTGCGATGAAATTAACATTGTGGACAGTTTTCAGCAAGTTGCAACATTAAAATAAAAAAAACAGTTTTTTCCATGAACAAGCTCTAAATCATGTTTGATGCACTCTGGATGTCCAATTTTTGCTGTGCTGTCTATTTGAGATGAAATTAACATTCTGGACAGTTTTCAGCAAGTTGCAACATTAACATAAAAATAAAAACATTTTTTCCATAAACAAGCTCTAAATCATGTTTGATGCACTCTGGATGTCCAATTTTTGCTGTGCTGTCTATTTGAGATGAAATGAACATTGTGGACAGTTTTCAGCAAGTTACAACATTGAAATAAAAAAAAACAGTTTTTTCCATAAACAAGCTCTAAATCATGTTTGATGCACTCCAATTTTTGCTGTGTTGTCTATTTGAGATGAAATGAACATTGTGGAAAGTTTTCAGCAAGTTGCAACATTGAAATACAGAATTATTTTGTTTTACATAAACAAGCTCTAAATCATGTTTGATGCACTCTGGATGTCCAATTTTTGCTGTGATGTCTATTTGCGATGAAATTAACATTGTGGACAGTTTTCAGCAAGTTGCAACATTAAAATAAAAAAAAACAGTTTTTTCCATGAACAAGCTCTAAATCATGTTTGATGCACTCTGGATGTCCAATTTTTGCTGTGCTGTCTATTTGAGATGAAATTAACATTCTGGACAGTTTTCAGCAAGTTGCAACATTAACATAAAAATAAAAACATTTTTTCCATAAACAAGCTCTAAATCATGTTTGATGCACTCTGGATGTCCAATTTTTGCTGTGCTGTCTATTTGAGATGAAATGAACATTGTGGACAGTTTTCAGCAAGTTACAACATTGAAATAAAAAAAAACAGTTTTTTCCATAAACAAGCTCTAAATCATGTTTGATGCACTCTGGATGTCCAATTTTTGCTGTGTTGTCTATTTGAGATGAAATGAACATTGTGGACAGTTTTCAGCAAGTTGCAACATTGAAATACAGAATTATTTTGTTTTACATAAACAAGCTCTAAATCATGTTTGATGCACTCTGGATGTCCAATTTTTGCTGTGATGTCTATTTGCGATGAAATTAACATTGTGGACAGTTTTCAGCAAGTTATAACATTAAAATAAAAAATATTTTTTTTTTTTCCATAAACAAGCTCTAAATCATGTTTGATGCACTCTGGATGTCCAATTTTTGCTGTGCTGTCTATTTGAGATGAAATGAACATTGTGGACAGTTTTCAGCAAGTTGCAACATTGAAATACATTTTTTTTTCAAGAACAAGCTCAAAATCATGTTTGATGCACTCTGGATGTCCAATGTTTGCTGTGCTGTCTATTTGAGATGAAATGAACATTGTGGACAGTTTTCAGCAAGTCACAACTTAAAAATAAAAAATAAACATTTTTTTCCATAAACAAGCTCTAAATCATGTTTGATGCACTCTGGATGTCCAATTTTTGCTGTGATGTCTATTTGCGATGAAATTAACATTGTGGAAGGTTTTCAGCAAGTTATAACATTAAAATAAAAAATTAAAAAGTTTTTTCCATAAACAAGCTCTAAATCATGTTTGATGCACTCTGGATGTCCAATTTTTGCTGTGCTGTCTATTTGAGATGAAATGAACATTGTGGACAGTTTTCAGCAAGTTGCAACATTGAAATACAGAAGAAAAAAAAAATATTTCCATAAACAAGCTCTAAATCATGTTTGATGCACTCTGGATGTCCAATTTTTTTCTGTGCTGTCAATTTGAGATGAAATGAACATTGTGGACAGTTTTCAGCAAGTTACAACTTAAAAATAAAAAAAAAACATTTTTTTCCATAAACAAGCTCTAAATCATGTTTGATGCACTCTGGATGTCCAATTTTTGCTGTGCTGTCTATTTGAGATGAAATGAACATTGTGGGCAGTTTTCAGCAAGTTGCAACATTGAAATACAGAATTATTCTTTTTTACATAAACAAGCTCTAAATCATGTTTGATGCACTCTGGATGTCCAATTTTTGCTGTGATGTCTATTTGCGATGAAATTAACATTGTGGACAGTTTTCAGCAAGTTATACATTAAAATAAAAAATAAAAAGTTTTTTCCATAAACAAGCTCTAAATCATGTTTGATGCACTCTGGATGTCCAATTTTTGCTGTGCTGTCTATTTGAGATGAAATTAACATTGTGGACAGTTTTCAGCAAGTTGCAACATTGAAATACATTTTTTTTTCAAGAACAAGCTCTAAATCATGTTTGATACAGTCTGGAGGTCCAATTTTTGCTGTGCTGTCTATTTGAGATGAAATGAACATTGTGGACAGTTTTCAGCAAGTTACAACATTAAAATAAAAAAAAAAACAGTTTTTTCCAAGAACAAGCTCTAAATCATGTTTGATGCACTCTGGATGTCCAATTTTTGCTGTGCTGTCTATTTGAGATGAAATTAACATTGTGGACAGTTTTCAGCAAGTTACAACATTAAAAAAATATATATAATTTTTTTCCATAAACAAGCTCTAAATCATGTTTGATGCACTCTGGATGTCCAATTTTTGCTGTGCTGTCAAATTGAGATGAAATGAACATTGTGGACAGTTTTCAGCAAGTTGCAACATTAAAATAAAAAAAAACAGTTTTTTCCATGAACAAGCTCTAAATCATGTTTGATGCACTCTGGATGTCCAATTTTTGCTGTGCTGTCTATTTGAGATGAAATGAACATTGTGGACAGTTTTCAGCAAGTTACAGCATTAAAATAAAAAAAAACAGTTTTTTCCATGAACAAGCTCTAAATCATGTTTGATGCACTCTGGATGTCCAATTTTTGCTGTGCTGTCTATTTGAGATGAAATTAACATTGTGGACAGTTTTCAGCAAGTTGCAACATTAACATAAAAATAAAAACATTTTTTCCATAAACAAGCTCTAAATCATGTTTGATGCACTCTGGATGTCCAATTTTTGCTGTGCTGTCTATTTGAGATGAAATGAACATTGTGGACAGTTTTCAGCAAGTTACAACATTGAAATAAAAAAAAACAGTTTTTTCCATAAACAAGCTCTAAATCATGTTTGATGCACTCCAATTTTTGCTGTGTTGTCTATTTGAGATGAAATGAACATTGTGGACAGTTTTCAGCAAGTTGCAACATTGAAATACAGAATTATTTTGTTTTACATAAACAAGCTCTAAATCATGTTTGATGCACTCTGGATGTCCAATTTTTGCTGTGATGTCTATTTGCGATGAAATTAACATTGTGGACAGTTTTCAGCAAGTTGCAACATTAAAATAAAAAAAAACAGTTTTTTCCATGAACAAGCTCTAAATCATGTTTGATGCACTCTGGATGTCCAATTTTTGCTGTGCTGTCTATTTGAGATGAAATTAACATTCTGGACAGTTTTCAGCAAGTTGCAACATTAACATAAAAATAAAAACATTTTTTCCATAAACAAGCTCTAAATCATGTTTGATGCACTCTGGATGTCCAATTTTTGCTGTGCTGTCTATTTGAGATGAAATGAACATTGTGGACAGTTTTCAGCAAGTTACAACATTGAAATAAAAAAAAACAGTTTTTTCCATAAACAAGCTCTAAATCATGTTTGATGCACTCCAATTTTTGCTGTGTTGTCTATTTGAGATGAAATGAACATTGTGGACAGTTTTCAGCAAGTTGCAACATTGAAATACAGAATTATTTTGTTTTACATAAACAAGCTCTAAATCATGTTTGATGCACTCTGGATGTCCAATTTTTGCTGTGATGTCTATTTGCGATGAAATTAACATTGTGGACAGTTTTCAGCAAGTTGCAACATTAAAATAAAAAAAAACAGTTTTTTCCATGAACAAGCTCTAAATCATGTTTGATGCACTCTGGATGTCCAATTTTTGCTGTGCTGTCTATTTGAGATGAAATTAACATTCTGGACAGTTTTCAGGAAGTTGCAACATTAACATAAAAATAAAAACATTTTTTCCATAAACAAGCTCTAAATCATGTTTGATGCACTCTGGATGTCCAATTTTTGCTGTGCTGTCTATTTGAGATGAAATGAACATTGTGGACAGTTTTCAGCAAGTTACAACATTGAAATAAAAAAAAACAGTTTTTTCCATAAACAAGCTCTAAATCATGTTTGATGCACTCCAATTTTTGCTGTGTTGTCTATTTGAGATGAAATGAACATTGTGGACAGTTTTCAGCAAGTTGCAACATTGAAATACAGAATTATTTTGTTTTACATAAACAAGCTCTAAATCATGTTTGATGCACTCTGGATGTCCAATTTTTGCTGTGATGTCTATTTGCGATGAAATTAACATTGTGGACAGTTTTCAGCAAGTTATAACATTAAAATAAAAAATATTTTTTTTTTTCCATAAACAAGCTCTAAATCATGTTTGATGCACTCTGGATGTCCAATTTTTGCTGTGCTGTCTATTTGAGATGAAATTAACATTGTGGACAGTTTTCAGCAAGTTGCAACATTGAAATAAATTTTTTTTTCAAGAACAAGCTCAAAATCATGTTTGATGCACTCTGGATGTCCAATGTTTGCTGTGCTGTCTATTTGAGATGAAATGAACATTGTGGACAGTTTTCAGCAAGTCACAACTTAAAAATAAAAAATAAACATTTTTTTCCATAAACAAGCTCTAAATCATGTTTGATGCACTCTGGATGTCCAATTTTTGCTGTGATGTCTATTTGCGATGAAATTAACATTGTGGAAGGTTTTCAGCAAGTTATAACATTAAAATAAAAAATTAAAAAGTTTTTTCCATAAACAAGCTCTAAATCATGTTTGATGCACTCTGGATGTCCAATTTTTGCTGTGCTGTCTATTTGAGATGAAATTAACATTGTGGACAGTTTTCAGCAAGTTGCAACATTGAAATACATTTTTTTTTCAAGAACAAGCTCTAAATCATGTTTGATACACTCTGGATGTCCAATTTTTGCTGTGCTGTCTATTTGAGATGAAATGAACATTGTGGACAGTTTTCAGCAAGTTACAACATTAACATAAAAATAAAAACATTTTTTCCATAAACAAGCTCTAAATCATGTTTGATGCACTCTGGATGTCCAATTTTTTGCTGTGCTGTCTATTTGAGATGCAATTAACATTGTGGACAGTTTTCAGCAAGTTGCAACATTAAAATAAAAAAAACATTTTTTTCCATAAACAAGCTCTAAATCATGTTTGATGCACTCTGGATGTCCAATTTTTGCTGTGCTGTCTATTTGAGATGAAATGAACATTGTGGACAGTTTTCAGCAAATTACAACATTAAAATAAAAAAAAAACGTTTTTTCCATGAACAAGCTCTAAATCATGTTTGATGCACTCTGGATGTCTAATTTTTGCTGTGCTGTCAAATTGAGATGAAATGAACATTGTGGACAGTTTTCAGCAAGTTGCAACATTGAAATACAGACTTATTTTTTTTACATAAACAAGCTCTAAATCATGTTTGATTCACTCTGGATGTCCAATTTTTGCTGTGATGTCTATTTGCGATGAAATGAACATTGTGGACAGTTTTCAGCAAGTTACAACATAAAAATAAAAAATAAACATGTTTTTCCATAAACAAGCTCTAAATCATGTTTGATGCACTCTGGATGTCCAATTTTTGCTGTGCTGTCTATTTGAGATGAAATGAACATTGTGGACAGTTTTCAGCAAGTTGCAACATTGAAATACATTTTTTTTTCAAGAACAAGCTCAAAATCATGTTTGATGCACTCTGGATGTCCAATGTTTGCTGTGCTGTCTATTTGAGATGAAATGAACATTGTGGACAGTTTTCAGCAAGTCACATCTTAAAAATAAAAAATAAACATTTTTTTCCATAAACAAGCTCTAAATCATGTTTGATGCACTCTGGATGTCCAATTTTTGCTGTGATGTCTATTTGCGATGAAATTAACATTGTGGAAGGTTTTCAGCAAGTTATAACATTAAAATAAAAAATTAAAAAGTTTTTTCCATAAACAAGCTCTAAATCATGTTTGATGCACTCTGGATGTCCAATTTTTGCTGTGCTGTCTATTTGAGATGAAATGAACATTGTGGACAGTTTTCAGCAAATTACAACATTAAAATAAAAAAAACCCGTTTTTTCCATGAACAAGCTCTAAATCATGTTTGATGCACTCTGGATGTCCAATTTTTGCTGTGCTGTCAAATTGAGATGAAATGAACATTGTGGACAGTTTTCAGCAAGTTGCAACATTGAAATACAGACTTATTTTTTTTACATAAACAAGCTCTAAATCATGTTTGATTCACTCTGGATGTCCAATTTTTGCTGTGATGTCTATTTGCGATGAAATGAACATTGTGGACAGTTTTCATCAAGTTACAACATAAAAATAAAAAATAAACATGTTTTTCCATAAACAAGCTCTAAATCATGTTTGATGCACTCTGGATGTCCAATTTTTGCTGTGCTGTCAAATTGAGATGAAATTAACATTGTGGACAGTTTTCAGCAAGTTGCAACATTGAAATACAGTTTTTTTTCAAGAACAAGCTCTAAATCATGTCTGATGCACTCTGGATGTCCAATGTTTGCTGTGCTGTCTATTTGAGATGAAATGAACATTGTGGACAGTTTTCAGCAAGTTGCAACATTGAAATACAGAAAAAACGTGTTTTCCATAAACAAGCTCCAAATCATGTTTGATGCACTCTGGATGTCCAATGTTTGCTGTGCTGTCTATTTGAGATGAAATGAACATTGTGGACAGTTTTCAGCAAGTTACAACATTGAAATAAAAAAAAAACAGTTTTTTCCATAAACAAGCTCTAAATCATGTTTGATGCACTCTGGATGTCCAATGTTTGCTGTGCTGTCTATTTGAGATGAAATGAACATTGTGGACAGTTTTCAGCAAGTTGCAACATTGAAATACAGAATTATTTTGTTTTACATAAACAAGCTCTAAATCATGTTTGATGCACTCTGGATGTCCAATTTTTGCTGTGCTGTCTATTTGAGATGAAATGAACATTGTGGACAGTTTTCAGCAAGTTACAACTTTGAAATAAAAAAAAAACAGTTTTTTTCCATAAACAAGCTCTAAATCATGTTTGATGCACTCTGGATGTCCAATTTTTGCTGTGCTGTCAAATTGAGATGAAATTAACATTGTGGACAGTTTTCAGCAAGTTGCAACATTGAAATACAGTTTTTATTTTATTTATTACATAAACAAGCTCTAAATCATGTTTGATGCACTCTGGATGTCCAATGTTTGCTGTGCTGTCTATTTGAGATGAAATGAACATTGTGGACAGTTTTCAGCAAGTTGCAACATTGAAATACAGAATTATTTTGTTTTACATAAACAAGCTCTAAATCATGTTTGATGCACTCTGGATGTCCAATTTTTGCTGTGATGTCTATTTGCGATGAAATTAACATTGTGGACAGTTTTCAGCAAGTTACAACATAAAAATAAAAAATAAACATGTTTTTCCATAAACAAGCTCTAAATCATGTTTGATGCACTCTGGATGTCCAATTTTTGCTGTGCTGTCTATTTGAGATGAAATGAACATTGTGGACAGTTTTCAGCAAGTTGCAACATTGAAATACATTTTTTTTTCAAGAACAAGCTCTAAATCATGTTTGATGCACTCTGGATGTCCAATGTTTGCTGTGCTGTCTATTTGAGATGAAATGAACATTGTGGACAGTTTTCAGCAAGTTGCAACATTGAAATACAGAAAAAACGTGTTTTCCATAAACAAGCTCTAAATCATGTTTGATGCACTCTGGATGTCCAATGTTTGCTGTGCTGTCTATTTGAGATGAAATGAACATTGTGGACAGTTTTCAGCAAGTTGCAACATTGAAATACAGAATTATTTTGTTTTACATAAACAAGCTCTAAATCATGTTTGATGCACTCTGGATGTCCAATTTTTGCTGTGCTGTCTATTTGAGATGAAATGAACATTGTGGACAGTTTTCAGCAAGTTACAACATTAAAATAAAAAAAAACCGTTTTTTCCATGAACAAGCTCTAAATCATGTTTGATGCACTCTGGATGTCCAATTTTTGCTGTGCTGTCAAATTGAGATGAAATGAACATTGTGGACAGTTTTCAGCAAGTTGCAACATTGAAATACAGACTTATTTTTTTTACATAAACAAGCTCTAAATCATGTTTGATTCACTCTGGATGTCCAATTTTTGCTGTGATGTCTATTTGCGATGAAATGAACATTGTGGACAGTTTTCATCAAGTTACAACATAAAAATAAAAAATAAACATGTTTTTCCATAAACAAGCTCTAAATCATGTTTGATGCACTCTGGATGTCCAATTTTTGCTGTGATGTCTATTTGCGATGAAATTAACATTGTGGACAGTTTTCAGCAAGTTACAACATAAAAATAAAAAATAAACATGTTTTTCCATAAACAAGCTCTAAATCATGTTTGATGCACTCTGGATGTCCAATTTTTGCTGTGCTGTCTATTTGAGATGAAATGAACATTGTGGACAGTTTTCAGCAAGTTGCAACATTGAAATACATTTTTTTTTCAAGAACAAGCTCTAAATCATGTTTGATGCACTCTGGATGTCCAATGTTTGCTGTGCTGTCTATTTGAGATGAAATGAACATTGTGGACAGTTTTCAGCAAGTTGCAACATTGAAATACAGAAAAAACGTGTTTTCCATAAACAAGCTCTAAATCATGTTTGATGCACTCTGGATGTCCAATGTTTGCTGTGCTGTCTATTTGAGATGAAATGAACATTGTGGACAGTTTTCAGCAAGTTGCAACATTGAAATACAGAATTATTTTGTTTTACATAAACAAGCTCTAAATCATGTTTGATGCACTCTGGATGTCCAATTTTTGCTGTGCTGTCTATTTGAGATGAAATGAACATTGTGGACAGTTTTCAGCAAATTACAACATTAAAATAAAAAAAAACCGTTTTTTCCATGAACAAGCTCTAAATCATGTTTGATGCACCCTGGATGTCCAATTTTTGCTGTGCTGTCAAATTGAGATGAAATGAACATTGTGGACAGTTTTCAGCAAGTTGCAACATTGAAATACAGACTTATTTTTTTTACATAAACAAGCTCTAAATCATGTTTGATTCACTCTGGATGTCCAATTTTTGCTGTGATGTCTATTTGCGATGAAATGAACATTGTGGACAGTTTTCAGCAAGTTACAACATAAAAATAAAAAATAAACATGTTTTTCCATAAACAAGCTCTAAATCATGTTTGATGCACTCTGGATGTCCAATTTTTGCTGTGCTGTCGATTTGAGATGAAATGAACATTGTGGACAGTTTTCAGCAAGTTGCAACATTGAAAAACATTTTTTTTTCAAGAACAAGCTCTAAATCATGTTTGATGCACTCTGGATGTCCAATGTTTGCTGTGCTGTCTATTTGAGATGAAATGAACATTGTGGACAGTTTTCAGCAAGTTACAACATTGAAATAAAAAAAAAACAGTTTTTTTCCATAAACAAGCTCTAAATCATGTTTGATGCACTCTGGATGTCCAATTGTTGCTGTGCTGTCTATTTGAGATGAAATGAACATTGTGGACAGTTTTCAGCAAGTTGCAATATTGAAATACAGAAAAAACGTGTTTTCCATAAACAAGCTCTAAATCATGTTTGATGCACTCTGGATGTCCAATGTTTGCTGTGCTGTCTATTTGAGATGAAATGAACATTGTGGACAGTTTTCAGCAAGTTGCAACATTGAAATACAGAATTATTTTGTTTTACATAAACAAGCTCTAAATCATGTTGATGCACTCTGGATGTCCAATTTTTGCTGTGATGTCTATTTGCGATGAAATTAACATTGTGGACAGTTTTCAGCAAGTTACAACATAAAAATAAAAAATAAACATGTTTTTCCATAAACAAGCTCTAAATCATGTTTGATGCACTCTGGATGTCCAATTTTTGCTGTGCTGTCTATTTGAGATGAAATGAACATTGTGGACAGTTTTCAGCAAGTTGCAACATTGAAATACATTTTTTTTTCAAGAACAAGCTCTAAATCATGTTTGATGCACTCTGGATGTCCAATGTTTGCTGTGCTGTCTATTTGAGATGAAATGAACATTGTGGACAGTTTTCAGCAAGTTGCAACATTGAAATACAGAAAAAACGTGTTTTCCATAAACAAGCTCTAAATCATGTTTGATGCACTCTGGATGTCCAATGTTTGCTGTGCTGTCTATTTGAGATGAAATGAACATTGTGGACAGTTTTCAGCAAGTTGCAACATTGAAATACAGAATTATTTTGTTTTACATAAACAAGCTCTAAATCATGTTTGATGCACTCTGGATGTCCAATTTTTGCTGTGCTGTCTATTTGAGATGAAATGAACATTGTGGACAGTTTTCAGCAAATTACAACATTAAAATAAAAAAAAAAACGTTTTTTCCATGAACAAGCTCTAAATCATGTTTGATGCACTCTGGATGTCCAATTTTTGCTGTGCTGTCAAATTGAGATGAAATGAACATTGTGGACAGTTTTCAGCAAGTTGCAACATTGAAATACAGACTTATTTTTTTTACATAAACAAGCTCTAAATCATGTTTGATTCACTCTGGATGTCCAATTTTTGCTGTGATGTCTATTTGCGATGAAATGAACATTGTGGACAGTTTTCAGCAAGTTACAACATAAAAATAAAAAATAAACATGTTTTTCCATAAACAAGCTCTAAATCATGTTTGATGCACTCTGGATGTCCAATTTTTGCTGTGCTGTCGATTTGAGATGAAATGAACATTGTGGACAGTTTTCAGCAAGTTGCAACATTGAAATACATTTTTTTTTCAAGAACAAGCTCTAAATCATGTTTGATGCACTCTGGATGTCCAATGTTTGCTGTGCTGTCTATTTGAGATGAAATGAACATTGTGGACAGTTTTCAGCAAGTTACAACATTGAAATAAAAAAAAAACAGTTTTTTTCCATAAACAAGCTCTAAATCATGTTTGATGCACTCTGGATGTCCAATTGTTGCTGTGCTGTCTATTTGAGATGAAATGAACATTGTGGACAGTTTTCAGCAAGTTGCAACATTGAAATACAGAAAAAACGTGTTTTCCATAAACAAGCTCTAAATCATGTTTGATGCACTCTGGATGTCCAATGTTTGCTGTGCTGTCTATTTGAGATGAAATGAACATTGTGGACAGTTTTCAGCAAGTTGCAACATTGAAATACAGAAAAAACGTGTTTTCCATAAACAAGCTCTAAATCATGTTTGATGCACTCTGGATGTCCAATGTTTGCTGTGCTGTCTATTTGAGATGAAATGAACATTGTGGACAGTTTTCAGCAAGTTACAACATTGAAATAAAAAAAAAACAGTTTTTTTCCATGAACAAGCTCTAAATCATGTTTGATGCACTCTGGATGTCCAATTGTTGCTGTGCTGTCTATTTGAGATGAAATGAACATTGTGGACAGTTTTCAGCAAGTTGCAACATTGAAATACAGAAAAAACGTGTTTTCCATAAACAAGCTCTAAATCATGTTTGATGCACTCTGGATGTCCAATGTTTGCTGTGCTGTCTATTTGAGATGAAATGAACATTGTGGACAGTTTTCAGCAAGTTGCAACATTGAAATACAGAAAAAACATGTTTTCCATAAACAAGCTCTAAATCATGTTTGATGCACTCTGGATGTCCAATGTTTGCTGTGCTGTCTATTTGAGATGAAATGAACATTGTGGACAGTTTTCAGCAAGTTGCAACCTTGAAATACAGAAAAAACGTGTTTTCCATAAACAAGCTCTAAATCATGTTTGATGCACTCTGGATGTCCAATGTTTGCTGTGCTGTCTATTTGAGATGAAATGAACATTGTGGACAGTTTTCAGCAAGTTACAACATTGAAATAAAAAAAAAACAGTTTTTTCCATAAACAAGCTCTAAATCATGTTTGATGCACTCTGGATGTCCAATGTTTGCTGTGCTGTCTATTTGAGATGAAATGAACATTGTGGACAGTTTTCAGCAAGTTGCAACATTGAAATACAGAATTATTTTGTTTTACATAAACAAGCTCTAAATCATGTTTGATGCACTCTGGATGTCCAATTTTTGCTGTGCTGTCTATTTGAGATGAAATGAACATTGTGGACAGTTTTCAGCAAATTACAACATTAAAATAAAAAAAAAACGTTTTTTCCATGAACAAGCTCTAAATCATGTTTGATGCACTCTGGATGTCCAATTTTTGCTGTGCTGTCAAATTGAGATGAAATGAACATTGTGGACAGTTTTCAGCAAGTTGCAACATTGAAATACAGACTTATTTTTTTTACATAAACAAGCTCTAAATCATGTTTGATTCACTCTGGATGTCCAATTTTTGCTGTGATGTCTATTTGCGATGAAATGAACATTGTGGACAGTTTTCATCAAGTTACAACATAAAAATAAAAAATAAACATGTTTTTCCATAAACAAGCTCTAAATCATGTTTGATGCACTCTGGATGTCCAATTTTTGCTGTGCTGTCTATTTGAGATGAAATGAACATTGTGGACAGTTTTCAGCAAGTTGCAACATTGAAATATATTTTTTTTTCAAGAACAAGCTCTAAATCATGTTTGATGCACTCTGGATGTCCAATGTTTGCTGTGCTGTCTATTTGAGATGAAATGAACATTGTGGACAGTTTTCAGCAAGTTGCAACATTGAAATACAGAAAAAACGTGTTTTCCATAAACAAGCTCTAAATCATGTTTGATGCACTCTGGATGTCCAATGTTTGCTGTGCTGTCTATTTGAGATGAAATGAACATTGTGGACAGTTTTCAGCAAGTTACAACATTGAAATAAAAAAAAAAACAGTTTTTTCCATAAACAAGCTCTAAATCATGTTTGATGCACTCTGGATGTCCAATGTTTGCTGTGCTGTCTATTTGAGATGAAATGAACATTGTGGACAGTTTTCAGCAAGTTGCAACATTGAAATACAGAATTATTTTGTTTTACATAAACAAGCTCTAAATCATGTTTGATGCACTCTGGATGTCCAATTTTTGCTGTGCTGTCTATTTGAGATGAAATGAACATTGTGGACAGTTTTCAGCAAGTTACAACTTTGAAATAAAAAAAAAACAGTTTTTTTCCATAAACAAGCTCTAAATCATGTTTGATGCACTCTGGATGTCCAATTTTTGCTGTGATGTCTATTTGCGATGAAATGAACATTGTGGACAGTTTTCATCAAGTTACAACATAAAAATAAAAAATAAACATGTTTTTCCATAAACAAGCTCTAAATCATGTTTGATGCACTCTGGATGTCCAATTTTTGCTGTGCTGTCAAATTGAGATGAAATGAACATTGTGGACAGTTTTCAGCAAGTTGCAACATTGAAATACAGACTTATTTTTTTTACATAAACAAGCTCTAAATCATGTTTGATTCACTCTGGATGTCCAATTTTTGCTGTGATGTCTATTTGCGATGAAATGAACATTGTGGACAGTTTTCATCAAGTTACAACATAAAAATAAAAAATAAACATGTTTTTCCATAAACAAGCTCTAAATCATGTTTGATGCACTCTGGATGTCCAATTTTTGCTGTGCTGTCTATTTGAGATGAAATGAACATTGTGGACAGTTTTCAGCAAGTTGCAACATTGAAATATATTTTTTTTTCAAGAACAAGCTCTAAATCATGTTTGATGCACTCTGGATGTCCAATGTTTGCTGTGCTGTCTATTTGAGATGAAATGAACATTGTGGACAGTTTTCAGCAAGTTGCAACATTGAAATACAGAAAAAACGTGTTTTCCATAAACAAGCTCTAAATCATGTTTGATGCACTCTGGATGTCCAATGTTTGCTGTGCTGTCTATTTGAGATGAAATGAACATTGTGGACAGTTTTCAGCAAGTTACAACATTGAAATAAAAAAAAAAACAGTTTTTTCCATAAACAAGCTCTAAATCATGTTTGATGCACTCTGGATGTCCAATGTTTGCTGTGCTGTCTATTTGAGATGAAATGAACATTGTGGACAGTTTTCAGCAAGTTGCAACATTGAAATACAGAATTATTTTGTTTTACATAAACAAGCTCTAAATCATGTTTGATGCACTCTGGATGTCCAATTTTTGCTGTGCTGTCTATTTGAGATGAAATGAACATTGTGGACAGTTTTCAGCAAGTTACAACTTTGAAATAAAAAAAAAACAGTTTTTTTCCATAAACAAGCTCTAAATCATGTTTGATGCACTCTGGATGTCCAATTTTTGCTGTGCTGTCAAATTGAGATGAAATTAACATTGTGGACAGTTTTCAGCAAGTTGCAACATTGAAATACAGTTTTTTTTTTATTTATTACATAAACAAGCTCTAAATCATGTTTGATGCACTCTGGATGTCCAATTTTTGCTGTGATGTCTATTTGCGATGAAATTAACATTGTGGACAGTTTTCAGCAAGTTACAACATAAAAATAAAAAATAAACATGTTTTTCCATAAACAAGCTCTAAATCATGTTTGATGCACTCTGGATGTCCAATTTTTGCTGTGCTGTCTATTTGAGATGAAATGAACATTGTGGACAGTTTTCAGCAAGTTGCAACATTGAAATACAGAAAAAACGTGTTTTCCATAAACAAGCTCTAAATCATGTTTGATGCACTCTGGATGTCCAATGTTTGCTGTGCTGTCTATTTGAGATGAAATGAACATTGTGGACAGTTTTCAGCAAGTTGCAACATTGAAATACAGAAAAAACGTGTTTTCCATAAACAAGCTCTAAATCATGTTTGATGCACTCTGGATGTCCAATGTTTGCTGTGCTGTCTATTTGAGATGAAATGAACATTGTGGACAGTTTTCAGCAAGTTACAACATTGAAATAAAAAAAAAACAGTTTTTTCCATAAACAAGCTCTAAATCATGTTTGATGCACTCTGGATGTCCAATGTTTGCTGTGCTGTCTATTTGAGATGAAATGAACATTGTGGACAGTTTTCAGCAAGTTGCAACATTGAAATACAGAATTATTTTGTTTTACATAAACAAGCTCTAAATCATGTTTGATGCACTCTGGATGTCCAATTTTTGCTGTGCTGTCTATTTGAGATGAAATGAACATTGTGGACAGTTTTCAGCAAGTTGCAACATTGAAATACATTTTTTTTTCAAGAACAAGCTCTAAATCATGTTTGATGCACTCTGGATGTCCAATGTTTGCTGTGCTGTCTATTTGAGATGAAATGAACATTGTGGACAGTTTTCAGCAAGTTGCAACATTGAAATACAGAAAAAACGTGTTTTCCATAAACAAGCTCTAAATCATGTTTGATGCACTCTGGATGTCCAATGTTTGCTGTGCTGTCTATTTGAGATGAAATGAACATTGTGGACAGTTTTCAGCAAGTTACAACATTGAAATAAAAAAAAAAACAGTTTTTTCCATAAACAAGCTCTAAATCATGTTTGATGCACTCTGGATGTCCAATGTTTGCTGTGCTGTCTATTTGAGATGAAATGAACATTGTGGACAGTTTTCAGCAAGTTGCAACATTGAAATACAGAATTATTTTGTTTTACATAAACAAGCTCTAAATCATGTTTGATGCACTCTGGATGTCCAATTTTTGCTGTGCTGTCTATTTGAGATGAAATGAACATTGTGGACAGTTTTCAGCAAGTTACAACTTTGAAATAAAAAAAAAACAGTTTTTTTCCATAAACAAGCTCTAAATCATGTTTGATGCACTCTGGATGTCCAATTTTTGCTGTGCTGTCAAATTGAGATGAAATTAACATTGTGGACAGTTTTCAGCAAGTTGCAACATTGAAATACAGTTTTTTTTATTTTTTATTACATAAACAAGCTCTAAATCATGTTTGATGCACTCTGGATGTCCAATGTTTGCTGTGCTGTCTATTTGAGATGAAATGAACATTGTGGACAGTTTTCAGCAAGTTGCAACATTGAAATACAGAATTATTTTGTTTTACATAAACAAGCTCTAAATCATGTTTGATGCACTCTGGATGTCCAATTTTTGCTGTGATGTCTATTTGCGATGAAATTAACATTGTGGACAGTTTTCAGCAAGTTACAACATAAAAATAAAAAATAAACATGTTTTTCCATAAACAAGCTCTAAATCATGTTTGATGCACTCTGGATGTCCAATTTTTGCTGTGCTGTCTATTTGAGATGAAATGAACATTGTGGACAGTTTTCAGCAAGTTGCAACATTGAAATACATTTTTTTTTCAAGAACAAGCTCTAAATCATGTTTGATGCACTCTGGATGTCCAATGTTTGCTGTGCTGTCTATTTGAGATGAAATGAACATTGTGGACAGTTTTCAGCAAGTTGCAACATTGAAATACAGAAAAAACGTGTTTTCCATAAACAAGCTCTAAATCATGTTTGATGCACTCTGGATGTCCAATGTTTGCTGTGCTGTCTATTTGAGATGAAATGAACATTGTGGACAGTTTTCAGCAAGTTGCAACATTGAAATACAGAATTATTTTGTTTTACATAAACAAGCTCTAAATCATGTTTGATTCACTCTGGATGTCCAATTTTTGCTGTGATGTCTATTTGCGATGAAATGAACATTGTGGACAGTTTTCAGCAAGTTACAACATAAAAATAAAAAATAAACATGTTTTTCCATAAACAAGCTCTAAATCATGTTTGATGCACTCTGGATGTCCAATTTTTGCTCCAGAGTGCATCAAACATGATTTAGAGCTTGTTCATGGAAAAAACGGTTTTTTTTTATTTTAATGTTGCAACTTGCTGAAAACTGTCCACAATGTTCATTTCATCTCAAATAGACAGCACAGCAAACATTGGACATCCAGAGTGCATCAAACATGATTTAGAGCTTGTTTATGGAAAACACGTTTTTTCTGTATTTCAATGTTGCAACTTGCTGAAAACTGTCCACAATGTTCATTTCATCTCAAATAGACAGCACAGCAAACATTGGACATCCAGAGTGCATCAAACATGATTTAGAGCTTGTTCTTGAAAAAAAAATGTATTTCAATGTTGCAACTTGCTGAAAACTGTCCACAATGTTCATTTCATCTCAATTTGACAGCACAGCAAAAATTGGACATCCAGAGTGCATCAAACATGATTTAGAGCTTGTTTATGGAAAAAACGTTTTTATTTTTTATTTTAATGTTATAACTTGCTGAAAACTGTCCACAATGTTAATTTCATCGCAAATAGACATCACAGCAAAAATTGGACATCCAGAGTGCATCAAACATGATTTAGAGCTTGTTTATGTAAAACAAAATAATTCTGTATTTCAATGTTGCAACTTGCTGAAAACTGTCCACAATGTTCATTTCATCTCAAATAGACAGCACAGCAAACATTGGACATCCAGAGTGCATCAAACATGATTTAGAGCTTGTTTATGGAAAAAACTGTTTTTTTTTTATTTCAATGTTGTAACTTGCTGAAAACTGTCCACAATGTTCATTTCATCTCAAATAGACAGCACAGCAACAATTGGACATCCAGAGTGCATCAAACATGATTTAGAGCTTGTTTATGGAAAAAAACTTTTTTTTTTTTATTTCAATGTTGTAACTTGCTGAAAACTGTCCACAATGTTCATTTCATCTCAAATAGACAGCACAGCAAACATTGGACATCCAGAGTGCATCAAACATGATTTAGAGCTTGTTCTTGAAAAAAAAATGTATTTCAATGTTGCAACTTGCTGAAAACTGTCCACAATGTTCATTTCATCTCAAATCGACAGCACATGAAATGAACATTGTGGACAGTTTTCAGCAAGTTGCAACATTGAAATACAGAATTATTTTGTTTTACATAAACAAGCTCTATGTTTGATGCACTCTGGATGTCCAATTTTTGCTGTGCTGTCTATTTGAGATGAAATGAACATTGTGGACAGTTTTCAGCAAGTTACAACATTGAAATAAAAAAAAAAACAGTTTTTTTCCATAAACAAGCTCTAAATCATGTTTGATGCACTCTGGATGTCCAATTTTTGCTGTGCTGTCAAATTGAGATGAAATTAACATTGTGGACAGTTTTCAGCAAGTTGCAACATTGAAATACAGTTTTTTTTAAATTTATTACATAAACAAGCTCTAAATCATGTTTGATGCACTCTGGATGTCCAATGTTTGCTGTGCTGTCTATTTGAGATGAAATGAACATTGTGGACAGTTTTCAGCAAGTTGCAACATTGAAATACAGAATTATTTTGTTTTACATAAACAAGCTCTAAATCATGTTTGATGCACTCTGGATGTCCAATTTTTGCTGTGATGTCTATTTGCGATGAAATTAACATTGTGGACAGTTTTCAGCAAGTTATAACATTAAAATAAAAAATAAAAACGTTTTTTCCATAAACAAGCTCTAAATCATGTTTGATGCACTCTGGATGTCCAATTTTTGCTGTGCTGTCAAATTGAGATGAAATGAACATTGTGGACAGTTTTCAGCAAGTTGCAACATTGAAATAGAGTTTTTTTTTAATTTATTACATAAACAAGCTCTAAATCATGTTTGATGCACTCTGGATGTCCAATGTTTGCTGTGCTGTCTATTTGAGATGAAATGAACATTGTGGACAGTTTTCAGCAAGTTGCAACATTGAAATACAGACTTATTTTTTTTACATAAACAAGCTCTAAATCATGTTTGATGCACTCTGGATGTCCAATTTTTGCTGTGCTGTCTATTTGAGATTAAATGAACATTGTGGACAGTTTTCAGCAAGTTACAACATTAAAATAAAAAAAACCCGTTTTTTTCCATGAACAAGCTCTAAATCATGTTTGATTCACTCTGGATGTCCAATTTTTGCTGTGCTGTCTATTTGAGATGAAATGAACATTGTGGACAGTTTTCAGCAGTTGCAACATTGAAATACAGAAAAAACGTGTTTTCCATAAACAAGCTCTAAATCATGTTTGATGCACTCTGGATGTCCAATTTTTGCTGTGATGTCTATTTGCGATGAAATTAACATTGTGGACAGTTTTCAGCAAGTTATAACATTAAAATAAAAAATAAAAACGTTTTTTCCATAAACAAGCTCTAAATCATGTTTGATGCACTCTGGATGTCCAATTTTTGCTGTGCTGTCAAATTGAGATGAAATGAACATTGTGGACAGTTTTCAGCAAGTTGCAACATTGAAATACAGTTTTTTTTTAATTTATTACATAAACAAGCTCTAAATCATGTTTGATGCACTCTGGATGTCCAATGTTTGCTGTGCTGTCTATTTGAGATGAAATGAACATTGTGGACAGTTTTCAGCAAGTTGCAACATTGAAATACAGACTTATTTTTTTTACATAAACAAGCTCTAAATCATGTTTGATGCACTCTGGATGTCCAATTTTTGCTGTGCTGTCTATTTGAGATTAAATGAACATTGTGGACAGTTTTCAGCAAGTTACAACATTAAAATAAAAAAACCCCGTTTTTTTCCATGAACAAGCTCTAAATCATGTTTGATTCACTCTGGATGTCCAATTTTTGCTGTGCTGTCTATTTGAGATGAAATGAACATTGTGGACAGTTTTCAGCAGTTGCAACATTGAAATACAGAAAAAACGTGTTTTCCATAAACAAGCTCTAAATCATGTTTGATGCACTCTGGATGTCCAATGTTTGCTGTGCTGTCTATTTGAGATGAAATGAACATTGTGGACAGTTTTCAGCAAGTTACAACATTGAAATAAAAAAAAAACAGTTTTTTCCATAAACAAGCTCTAAATCATGTTTGATGCACTCTGGATGTCCAATGTTTGCTGTGCTGTCTATTTGAGATGAAATGAACATTGTGGACAGTTTTCAGCAAGTTGCAACATTGAAATACAGAATTATTTTGTTTTACATAAACAAGCTCTAAATCATGTTTGATGCACTCTGGATGTCCAATTTTTGCTGTGCTGTCTATTTGAGATGAAATGAACATTGTGGACAGTTTTCAGCAAGTTACAACATTGAAATAAAAAAAAAACAGTTTTTTCCATTAAACAAGCTCTAAATCATGTTTGATGCACTCTAGATGTCCAATGTTTGCTGTGCGGTCTATTTGAGATGAAATGAACATTGTGGACAGTTTTCAGCAAGTTGCAACGTTGAAATACAGAAAAAACGTGTTTTCCATAAACAAGCTCTAAATCATGTTTGATGCACTCTGGATGTCCAATTTTTGCTGTGCTGTCTATTTGAGATGAAATGAACATTGTGGACAGTTTTCAGCAAGTTGCAACATTGAAATACAGAAAAAATAAATATTATTTCCATAAACAAGCTCTAAATCATGTTTGATGCACTCTGGATGTCCAATTTTTGCTGTGCTGTCTATTTGAGATGAAATGAACATTGTGGACAGTTTTCAGCAAGTTGCAACATTGAAATACATTTTTTTTTCAAGAACAAGCTCTAAATCATGTTTGATGCACTCTGGATGTCCAATGTTTGCTTTGCTGTCTATTTGAGATGAAATGAACATTGTGGACAGTTTTCAGCAAGTTGCAACATTGAAATACAGAAAAAACGTGTTTTCCATAAACAAGCTCTAAATCATGTTTGATGCACTCTGGATGTCCAATTTTTGCTGTGCTGTCTATTTGAGATGAAATGAACATTGTGGACAGTTTTCAGCAAGTTGCAACATTGAAATACAGAAAAAAAAATATTATTTCCATAAACAAGCTCTAAATCATGTTTGATGCACTCTGGATGTCCAATTTTTTTCTGTGCTGTCAATTTGAGATGAAATGAACATTGTGGACAGTTTTCAGCAAGTTACAACTTAAAAATAAAAAATAAACATTTATTTCCATAAACAAGCTCTAAATCATGTTTGATGCACTCTGGATGTCCAATTTTTGCTGTGCTGTCTATTTGAGATGAAATGAACATTGTGGACAGTTTTCAGCAAGTTGCAACATTGAAATACATTTTTTTTTCAAGAACAAGCTCTAAATCATGTTTGATGCATTCTGGATGTCCAATGTTTGCTGTGCTGTCTATTTGAGATGAAATGAACATTGTGGACAGTTTTCAGCAAGTTGCAACATTGAAATACAGAAAAAACGTGTTTTCCATAAACAAGCTCTAAATCATGTTTGATGCACTCTGGATGTCCAATTTTTGCTGTGCTGTCTATTTGAGATGAAATGAACATTGTGGACAGTTTTCAGCAAGTTGCAACATTGAAATACAGAAAAAAAAAATATTATTTCCATAAACAAGCTCTAAATCATGTTTGATGCACTCTGGATGTCCAATTTTTTTCTGTGCTGTCAATTTGAGATGAAATGAACATTGTGGACAGTTTTCAGCAAGTTACAACTTAAAAATAAAAAATAAACATTTTTTTCCATAAACAAGCTCTAAATCATGTTTGATGCACTCTGGATGTCCAATTTTTGCTGTGCTGTCTATTTGAGATGAAATGAACATTGTGGACAGTTTTCAGCAAGTTGCAACATTGAAATACAGAAAAAAAAATATTATTTCCATAAACAAGCTCTAAATCATGTTTGATGCACTCTGGATGTCCAATTTTTGCTGTGCTGTCTATTTGAGATGAAATGAACATTGTGGACAGTTTTCAGCAAGTTGCAACATTGAAATACAGAAAAAAAAAAATATTTCCATAAACAAGCTCTAAATCATGTTTGATGCACTCTGGATGTCCAATTTTTTTCTGTGCTGTCAATTTGAGATGAAATGAACATTGTGGACAGTTTTCAGCAAGTTACAACTTAAAAATAAAAAATAAACATTTTTTTCCATAAACAAGCTCTAAATCATGTTTGATGCACTCTGGATGTCCAATTTTTGCTGTGCTGTCTATTTGAGATGAAATGAACATTGTGGACAGTTTTCAGCAAGTTGCAACATTGAAATACAGAATTATTTTTTTTTACATAAACAAGCTCTAAATCATGTTTGATGCACTCTGGATGTCCAATGTTTGCTGTGCTGTCTATTTGAGATGAAATGAACATTGTGGACAGTTTTCAGCAAGTTGCAACATTGAAATACAGAAAAAAAAATATTATTTCCATAAACAAGCTCTAAATCATGTTTGATGCAATCTGGATGTCCAATTTTTGCTGTGCTGTCTATTTGAGATGAAATGAACATTGTGGACAGTTTTCAGCAAGTTGCAACATTGAAATACAGAAAAAAAAATATTATTTCCATAAACAAGCTCTAAATCATGTTTGATGCACTCTGGATGTCCAATTTTTGCTGTGCTGTCTATTTGAGATGAAATGAACATTGTGGACAGTTTTCAGCAAGTTGCAACATTGAAATACAGAGAAAAAAAAAATATTTCCATAAACAAGCTCTAAATCATGTTTGATGCACTCTGGATGTCCAATTTTTTTCTGTGCTGTCAATTTGAGATGAAATGAACATTGTGGACAGTTTTCAGCAAGTTACAACTTAAAAATAAAAAATAAACATTTTTTTCCATAAACAAGCTCTAAATCATGTTTGATGCACTCTGGATGTCCAATTTTTGCTGTGCTGTCTATTTGAGATGAAATGAACATTGTGGACAGTTTTCAGCAAGTTGCAACATTGAAATACAGAATTTTTTTTTTTTACATAAACAAGCTCTAAATCATGTTTGATGCACTCTGGATGTCCAATGTTTGCTGTGCTGTCTATTTGAGATGAAATGAACATTGTGGACAGTTTTCAGCAAGTTGCAACATTGAAATACAGAATTATTTTGTTTTACATAAACAAGCTCTAAATCATGTTTGATGCACTCTGGATGTCCAATTTTTGCTGTGATGTCTATTTGCGATGAAATTAACATTGTGGACAGTTTTCAGCAAGTTATAACATTCAAATAAAAAATAAAAACGTTTTTTCCATAAACAAGCTCTAAATCATGTTTGATGCACTCTGGATGTCCAATTTTTGCTGTGCTGTCAAATTGAGATGAAATGAACATTGTGGACAGTTTTCAGCAAGTTGCAACATTGAAATACATTTTTTTTTCAAGAACAAGCTCTAAATCATGTTTGATGCACTCTGGATGTCCAATGTTTGCTGTGCTGTCTATTTGAGATGAAATGAACATTGTGGACAGTTTTCAGCAGTTGCAACATTGAAATACAGAAAAAACGTGTTTTCCATAAACAAGCTCTAAATCATGTTTGATGCACTCTGGATGTCCAATGTTTGCTGTGCTGTCTATTTGAGATGAAATGAACATTGTGGACAGTTTTCAGCAAGTTGCAACATTGAAATACAGAATTATTTTGTTTTACATAAACAAGCTCTAAATCATGTTTGATGCACTCTGGATGTCCAATTTTTGCTGTGCTGTCTATTTGAGATGAAATGAACATTGTGGACAGTTTTCAGCAAGTTACAACATTGAAATAAAAAAAACAGTTTTTTTCCATAAACAAGCTCTAAATCATGTTTGATGCACTCTGGATGTCCAATTTTTGCTGTGCTGTCAAATTGAGATGAAATTAACATTGTGGACAGTTTTCATCAAGTTGCAACATTGAAATACAGTTTTTTTTTTTTTTTATTACATAAACAAGCTCTAAATCATGTTTGATGCACTCTGGATGTCCAATGTTTGCTGTGCTGTCTATTTGAGATGAAATGAACATTGTGGACAGTTTTCAGCAAGTTACAACATTAAAATAAAAAAAAACCGTTTTTTTCCATGAACAAGCTCTAAATCATGTTTGATGCACTCTGGATGTCCAATTTTTGCTGTGCTGTCAAATTGAGATGAAATGAACATTGTGGACAGTTTTCAGCAAGTTGCAACATTGAAATACAGACTTATTTTTTTTTACATAAACAAGCTCTAAATCATGTTTGATTCACTCTGGATGTCCAATTTTTGCTGTGATGTCTATTTGCGATGAAATGAACATTGTGGACAGTTTTCAGCAAGTTACAACATAAAAATAAAAAATAAACATGTTTTTCCATAAACAAGCTCTAAATCATGTTTGATGCACTCTGGATGTCCAATTTTTGCTGTGCTGTCTATTTGAGATGAAATGAACATTGTGGACAGTTTTCAGCAAGTTGCAACATTGAAATACAGAAAAAACGTGTTTTCCATAAACAAGCTCTAAATCATGTTTGATGCACTCTGGATGTCCAATGTTTGCTGTGCTGTCTATTTGAGATGAAATGAACATTGTGGACAGTTTTCTGCAAGTTACAACATTGAAATAAAAAAAAAACAGTTTTTTCCATAAACAAGCTCTAAATCATGTTTGATGCACTCTGGATGTCCAATGTTTGCTGTGCTGTCTATTTGAGATGAAATGAACATTGTGGACAGTTTTCAGCAAGTTGCAACATTGAAATACAGAATTATTTTGTTTTACATAAACAAGCTCTAAATCATGTTTGATGCACTCTGGATGTCCAATTTTTGCTGTGCTGTCTATTTGAGATGAAATGAACATTGTGGACAGTTTTCAGCAAGTTACAACATTGAAATAAAAAAAAAACAGTTTTTTCCATAAACAAGCTCTAAATCATGTTTGATGCACTCTGGATGTCCAATTTTTGCTGTGCTGTCAAATTGAGATGAAATTAACATTGTGGACAGTTTTCAGCAAGTTGCAACATTGAAATACAGTTTTTTTTTTATTTATTACATAAACAAGCTCTAAATCATGTTTGATGCACTCTGGATGTCCAATGTTTGCTGTGCTGTCTATTTGAGATGAAATGAACATTGTGGACAGTTTTCAGCAAGTTGCAACATTGAAATACAGAATTATTTTGTTTTACATAAACAAGCTCTAAATCATGTTTGATGCACTCTGGATGTCCAATTTTTGCTGTGATGTCTATTTGCGATGAAATTAACATTGTGGACAGTTTTCAGCAAGTTATAACATTAAAATAAAAAATAAAAACGTTTTTTCCATAAACAAGCTCTAAATCATGTTTGATGCACTCTGGGTGTCCAATTTTTGCTGTGCTGTCAAATTGAGATGAAATGAACATTGTGGACAGTTTTCATTAAGTTGCAACATTGAAATACAGACTTATTTTTTTTTTACATAAACAAGCTCTAAATCATGTTTGATTCACTCTGGATGTCCAATTTTTGCTGTGATGTCTATTTGCGATGAAATGAACATTGTGGACAGTTTTCAGCAAGTTACAACATAAAAATAAAAAATAAACATGTTTTTCCATAAACAAGCTCTAAATCATGTTTGATGCACTCTGGATGTCCAATTTTTGCTGTGCTGTCTATTTGAGATGAAATGAACATTGTGGACAGTTTTCAGCAAGTTGCAACATTGAAATACAGAAAAAACGTGTTTTCCATAAACAAGCTCTAAATCATGTTTGATGCACTCTGGATGTCCAATGTTTGCTGTGCTGTCTATTTGAGATGAAATGAACATTGTGGACAGTTTTCTGCAAGTTACAACATTGAAATAAAAAAAAAACAGTTTTTTCCATAAACAAGCTCTAAATCATGTTTGATGCACTCTGGATGTCCAATGTTTGCTGTGCTGTCTATTTGAGATGAAATGAACATTGTGGACAGTTTTCAGCAAGTTGCAACATTGAAATACAGAATTATTTTGTTTTACATAAACAAGCTCTAAATCATGTTTGATGCACTCTGGATGTCCAATTTTTGCTGTGCTGTCTATTTGAGATGAAATGAACATTGTGGACAGTTTTCAGCAAGTTACAACATTGAAATAAAAAAAAAACAGTTTTTTCCATAAACAAGCTCTAAATCATGTTTGATGCACTCTGGATGTCCAATTTTTGCTGTGCTGTCAAATTGAGATGAAATTAACATTGTGGACAGTTTTCAGCAAGTTGCAACATTGAAATACAGTTTTTTTTTTATTTATTACATAAACAAGCTCTAAATCATGTTTGATGCACTCTGGATGTCCAATGTTTGCTGTGCTGTCTATTTGAGATGAAATGAACATTGTGGACAGTTTTCAGCAAGTTGCAACATTGAAATACAGAATTATTTTGTTTTACATAAACAAGCTCTAAATCATGTTTGATGCACTCTGGATGTCCAATTTTTGCTGTGATGTCTATTTGCGATGAAATTAACATTGTGGACAGTTTTCAGCAAGTTATAACATTAAAATAAAAAATAAAAACGTTTTTTCCATAAACAAGCTCTAAATCATGTTTGATGCACTCTGGGTGTCCAATTTTTGCTGTGCTGTCAAATTGAGATGAAATGAACATTGTGGACAGTTTTCATTAAGTTGCAACATTGAAATACAGTTTTTTTAATTTTATTACATAAACAAGCTCTAAATCATGTTTGATGCACTCTGGATGTCCAATTTTTGCTGTGCTGTCTATTTGAGATGAAATGAACATTGTGGACAGTTTTCAGCAAGTTACAACATTAAAATAAAAAAACCCGTTTTTTTCCATGAACAAGCTCTAAATCATGTTTGATGCACTCTGGATGTCCAATTTTTGCTGTGCTGTCTATTTGAGATGAAATGAACATTGTGGACAGTTTTCAGCAAGTTGCAACATTGAAATACAGACTTATTTTTTTTACATAAACAAGCTCTAAATCATGTTTGATTCACTCTGGATGTCCAATTTTTGCTGTGATGTCTATTTGCGATGAAATGAACATTGTGGACAGTTTTCAGCAAGTTAAAACATAAAAATAAAAAATAAACATGTTTTTCCATAAACAAGCTCTAAATCATGTCTGATGCACTCTGGATGTCCAATGTTTGCTGTGCTGTCTATTTGAGATGAAATGAACATTGTGGACAGTTTTCAGCAAGTTGCAACATTGAAATACAGAAAAAACGTGTTTTCCATAAACAAGCTCTAAATCATGTTTGATGCACTCTGGATGTCCAATGTTTGATGTGCTGTCTATTTGAGATGAAATGAACATTGTGGACAGTTTTCAGCAAGTCACAACTTAAAAATAAAAAATAAACATTTTTTTCCATAAACAAGCTCTAAATCATGTTTGATGCACTCTGGATGTCCAATTTTTGCTGTGCTGTCTATTTGAGATGAAATGAACATTGTGGACAGTTTTCAGCAAGTTGCAACATTGAAATACAGAAAAAAAAATATTATTTCCATAAACAAGCTCTAAATCATGTTTGATGCACTCTGGATGTCCAATTTTTGCTGTGCTGTCTATTTGAGATGAAATGAACATTGTGGACAGTTTTCAGCAAGTTGCAACATTGAAATACAGAAGAAAAAAAAAATATTTCCATAAACAAGCTCTAAATCATGTTTGATGCACTCTGGATGTCCAATTTTTTTCTGTGCTGTCAATTTGAGATGAAATGAACATTGTGGACAGTTTTCAGCAAGTTACAACTTAAAAATAAAAAATAAACATTTTTTTTCATAAACAAGCTCTAAATCATGTTTGATGCACTCTGGATGTCCAATTTTTGCTGTGCTGTCTATTTGAGATGAAATGAACATTGTGGACAGTTTTCAGCAAGTTGCAACATTGAAATACAGAAAAAACGTGTTTTCCATAAACAAGCTCTAAATCATGTTTGATGCACTCTGGATGTCCAATGTTTGCTGTGCTGTCTATTTGAGATGAAATGAACATTGTGGACAGTTTTCAGCAAGTTACAACATTGAAATAAAAAAAAAACAGTTTTTTCCATAAACAAGCTCTAAATCATGTTTGATGCACTCTGGATGTCCAATGTTTGCTGTGCTGTCTATTTGAGATGAAATGAACATTGTGGACAGTTTTCAGCAAGTTGCAACATTGAAATACAGAATTATTTTGTTTTACATAAACAAGCTCTAAATCATGTTTGATGCACTCTGGATGTCCAATTTTTGCTGTGCTGTCTATTTGAGATGAAATGAACATTGTGGACAGTTTTCAGCAAGTTACAACATTGAAATAAAAAAAAAACAGTTTTTTCCATAAACAAGCTCTAAATCATGTTTGATGCACTCTGGATGTCCAATTTTTGCTGTGCTGTCAAATTGAGATGAAATTAACATTGTGGACAGTTTTCAGCAAGTTGCAACATTGAAATACAGTTTTTTTATTATTTATTACATAAACAAGCTCTAAATCATGTTTGATGCACTCTGGATGTCCAATGTTTGCTGTGCTGTCTATTTGAGATGAAATGAACATTGTGGACAGTTTTCAGCAAGTTGCAACATTGAAATACAGAAAAAACGTGTTTTCCATAAACAAGCTCTAAATCATGTTTGATGCACTCTGGATGTCCAATGTTTGATGTGCTGTCTATTTGAGATGAAATGAACATTGTGGACAGTTTTCAGCAAGTCACAACTTAAAAATAAAAAATAAACATTTTTTTCCATAAACAAGCTCTAAATCATGTTTGATGCACTCTGGATGTCCAATTTTTGCTGTGCTGTCTATTTGAGATGAAATGAACATTGTGGACAGTTTTCAGCAAGTTGCAACATTGAAATACAGAAAAAAAAATATTATTTCCATAAACAAGCTCTAAATCATGTTTGATGCACTCTGGATGTCCAATTTTTGCTGTGCTGTCTATTTGAGATGAAATGAACATTGTGGACAGTTTTCAGCAAGTTGCAACATTGAAATACAGAAGAAAAAAAAAATATTTCCATAAACAAGCTCTAAATCATGTTTGATGCACTCTGGATGTCCAATTTTTTTCTGTGCTGTCAATTTGAGATGAAATGAACATTGTGGACAGTTTTCAGCAAGTTACAACTTAAAAATAAAAAATAAACATTTTTTTTCATAAACAAGCTCTAAATCATGTTTGATGCACTCTGGATGTCCAATTTTTGCTGTGCTGTCTATTTGAGATGAAATGAACATTGTGGACAGTTTTCAGCAAGTTGCAACATTGAAATACAGAAAAAACGTGTTTTCCATAAACAAGCTCTAAATCATGTTTGATGCACTCTGGATGTCCAATGTTTGCTGTGCTGTCTATTTGAGATGAAATGAACATTGTGGACAGTTTTCAGCAAGTTACAACATTGAAATAAAAAAAAAACAGTTTTTTCCATAAACAAGCTCTAAATCATGTTTGATGCACTCTGGATGTCCAATGTTTGCTGTGCTGTCTATTTGAGATGAAATGAACATTGTGGACAGTTTTCAGCAAGTTGCAACATTGAAATACAGAATTATTTTGTTTTACATAAACAAGCTCTAAATCATGTTTGATGCACTCTGGATGTCCAATTTTTGCTGTGCTGTCTATTTGAGATGAAATGAACATTGTGGACAGTTTTCAGCAAGTTACAACATTGAAATAAAAAAAAAACAGTTTTTTCCATAAACAAGCTCTAAATCATGTTTGATGCACTCTGGATGTCCAATTTTTGCTGTGCTGTCAAATTGAGATGAAATTAACATTGTGGACAGTTTTCAGCAAGTTGCAACATTGAAATACAGTTTTTTTTTTATTTATTACATAAACAAGCTCTAAATCATGTTTGATGCACTCTGGATGTCCAATGTTTGCTGTGCTGTCTATTTGAGATGAAATGAACATTGTGGACAGTTTTCAGCAAGTTGCAACATTGAAATACAGAATTATTTTGTTTTACATAAACAAGCTCTAAATCATGTTTGATGCACTCTGGATGTCCAATTTTTGCTGTGATGTCTATTTGCGATGAAATTAACATTGTGGACAGTTTTCAGCAAGTTATAACATTAAAATAAAAAATAAAAACGTTTTTTCCATAAACAAGCTCTAAATCATGTTTGATGCACTCTGGGTGTCCAATTTTTGCTGTGCTGTCAAATTGAGATGAAATGAACATTGTGGACAGTTTTCATTAAGTTGCAACATTGAAATACAGACTTATTTTTTTTTTACATAAACAAGCTCTAAATCATGTTTGATTCACTCTGGATGTCCAATTTTTGCTGTGATGTCTATTTGCGATGAAATGAACATTGTGGACAGTTTTCAGCAAGTTACAACATAAAAATAAAAAATAAACATGTTTTTCCATAAACAAGCTCTAAATCATGTTTGATGCACTCTGGATGTCCAATTTTTGCTGTGCTGTCTATTTGAGATGAAATGAACATTGTGGACAGTTTTCAGCAAGTTGCAACATTGAAATACAGAAAAAACGTGTTTTCCATAAACAAGCTCTAAATCATGTTTGATGCACTCTGGATGTCCAATGTTTGCTGTGCTGTCTATTTGAGATGAAATGAACATTGTGGACAGTTTTCTGCAAGTTACAACATTGAAATAAAAAAAAAACAGTTTTTTCCATAAACAAGCTCTAAATCATGTTTGATGCACTCTGGATGTCCAATGTTTGCTGTGCTGTCTATTTGAGATGAAATGAACATTGTGGACAGTTTTCAGCAAGTTGCAACATTGAAATACAGAATTATTTTGTTTTACATAAACAAGCTCTAAATCATGTTTGATGCACTCTGGATGTCCAATTTTTGCTGTGCTGTCTATTTGAGATGAAATGAACATTGTGGACAGTTTTCAGCAAGTTACAACATTGAAATAAAAAAAAAACAGTTTTTTCCATAAACAAGCTCTAAATCATGTTTGATGCACTCTGGATGTCCAATTTTTGCTGTGCTGTCAAATTGAGATGAAATTAACATTGTGGACAGTTTTCAGCAAGTTGCAACATTGAAATACAGTTTTTTTTTTATTTATTACATAAACAAGCTCTAAATCATGTTTGATGCACTCTGGATGTCCAATGTTTGCTGTGCTGTCTATTTGAGATGAAATGAACATTGTGGACAGTTTTCAGCAAGTTGCAACATTGAAATACAGAATTATTTTGTTTTACATAAACAAGCTCTAAATCATGTTTGATGCACTCTGGATGTCCAATTTTTGCTGTGATGTCTATTTGCGATGAAATTAACATTGTGGACAGTTTTCAGCAAGTTATAACATTAAAATAAAAAATAAAAACGTTTTTTCCATAAACAAGCTCTAAATCATGTTTGATGCACTCTGGGTGTCCAATTTTTGCTGTGCTGTCAAATTGAGATGAAATGAACATTGTGGACAGTTTTCATTAAGTTGCAACATTGAAATACAGTTTTTTTAATTTTATTACATAAACAAGCTCTAAATCATGTTTGATGCACTCTGGATGTCCAATTTTTGCTGTGCTGTCTATTTGAGATGAAATGAACATTGTGGACAGTTTTCAGCAAGTTACAACATTAAAATAAAAAAACCCGTTTTTTTCCATGAACAAGCTCTAAATCATGTTTGATGCACTCTGGATGTCCAATTTTTGCTGTGCTGTCTATTTGAGATGAAATGAACATTGTGGACAGTTTTCAGCAAGTTGCAACATTGAAATACAGACTTATTTTTTTTACATAAACAAGCTCTAAATCATGTTTGATTCACTCTGGATGTCCAATTTTTGCTGTGATGTCTATTTGCGATGAAATGAACATTGTGGACAGTTTTCAGCAAGTTAAAACATAAAAATAAAAAATAAACATGTTTTTCCATAAACAAGCTCTAAATCATGTCTGATGCACTCTGGATGTCCAATGTTTGCTGTGCTGTCTATTTGAGATGAAATGAACATTGTGGACAGTTTTCAGCAAGTTGCAACATTGAAATACAGAAAAAACGTGTTTTCCATAAACAAGCTCTAAATCATGTTTGATGCACTCTGGATGTCCAATGTTTGATGTGCTGTCTATTTGAGATGAAATGAACATTGTGGACAGTTTTCAGCAAGTCACAACTTAAAAATAAAAAATAAACATTTTTTTCCATAAACAAGCTCTAAATCATGTTTGATGCACTCTGGATGTCCAATTTTTGCTGTGCTGTCTATTTGAGATGAAATGAACATTGTGGACAGTTTTCAGCAAGTTGCAACATTGAAATACAGAAAAAAAAATATTATTTCCATAAACAAGCTCTAAATCATGTTTGATGCACTCTGGATGTCCAATTTTTGCTGTGCTGTCTATTTGAGATGAAATGAACATTGTGGACAGTTTTCAGCAAGTTGCAACATTGAAATACAGAAGAAAAAAAAAATATTTCCATAAACAAGCTCTAAATCATGTTTGATGCACTCTGGATGTCCAATTTTTTTCTGTGCTGTCAATTTGAGATGAAATGAACATTGTGGACAGTTTTCAGCAAGTTACAACTTAAAAATAAAAAATAAACATTTTTTTTCATAAACAAGCTCTAAATCATGTTTGATGCACTCTGGATGTCCAATTTTTGCTGTGCTGTCTATTTGAGATGAAATGAACATTGTGGACAGTTTTCAGCAAGTTGCAACATTGAAATACAGAAAAAACGTGTTTTCCATAAACAAGCTCTAAATCATGTTTGATGCACTCTGGATGTCCAATGTTTGCTGTGCTGTCTATTTGAGATGAAATGAACATTGTGGACAGTTTTCAGCAAGTTACAACATTGAAATAAAAAAAAAACAGTTTTTTCCATAAACAAGCTCTAAATCATGTTTGATGCACTCTGGATGTCCAATGTTTGCTGTGCTGTCTATTTGAGATGAAATGAACATTGTGGACAGTTTTCAGCAAGTTGCAACATTGAAATACAGAATTATTTTGTTTTACATAAACAAGCTCTAAATCATGTTTGATGCACTCTGGATGTCCAATTTTTGCTGTGCTGTCTATTTGAGATGAAATGAACATTGTGGACAGTTTTCAGCAAGTTACAACATTGAAATAAAAAAAAAACAGTTTTTTCCATAAACAAGCTCTAAATCATGTTTGATGCACTCTGGATGTCCAATTTTTGCTGTGCTGTCAAATTGAGATGAAATTAACATTGTGGACAGTTTTCAGCAAGTTGCAACATTGAAATACAGTTTTTTTATTATTTATTACATAAACAAGCTCTAAATCATGTTTGATGCACTCTGGATGTCCAATGTTTGCTGTGCTGTCTATTTGAGATGAAATGAACATTGTGGACAGTTTTCAGCAAGTTGCAACATTGAAATACAGAAAAAACTTGTTTTCCATAAACAAGCTCTAAATCATGTTTGATGCACTCTGGATGTCCAATGTTTGCTGTGCTGTCTATTTGAGATGAAATGAACATTGTGGACAGTTTTCAGCAAGTTACAACATTGAAATAAAAAAAAAACAGTTTTTTCCATAAACAAGCTCTAAATCATGTTTGATGCACTCTGGATGTCCAATGTTTGCTGTGCTGTCTATTTGAGATGAAATGAACATTGTGGACAGTTTTCAGGAAGTTGCAACATTGAAATACAGAAAAAACGTGTTTTCCATAAACAAGCTCTAAATCATGTTTGATGCACTCTGGATGTCCAATTTTTGCTGTGCTGTCTATTTGAGATGAAATGAACATTGTGGACAGTTTTCAGCAAGTTGCAACATTGAAATACAGAAGAAAAAAAATATATTTCCATAAACAAGCTCTAAATCATGTTTGATGCACTCTGGATGTCCAATTTTTGCTGTGCTGTCTATTTGAGATGAAATGAACATTGTGGACAGTTTTCAGCAAGTTGCAACATTGAAATACAGAATTATTTTTTTTTTACATAAACAAGCTCTAAATCATGTTTGATGCACTCTGGATGTCCAATGTTTGCTGTGCTGTCTATTTGAGATGAAATGAACATTGTGGACAGTTTTCAGCAAGTTGCAACATTGAAATACAGAATTATTTTGTTTTACATAAACAAGCTCTAAATCATGTTTGATGCACTCTGGATGTCCAATTTTTGCTGTGATGTCTATTTGCGATGAAATTAACATTGTGGACAGTTTTCAGCAAGTTATACCATTAAAATAAAAAATAAAAAAGTTTTTTCCATAAACAAGCTCTAAATCATGTTTGATGCACTCTGGATGTCCAATGTTTGCTGTGCTGTCTATTTGAGATGAAATGAACATTGTGGACAGTTTTCAGCAAGTTGCAACATTAAAATAAAAAAAAAACGTTTTTTCCATGAACAAGCTCTAAATCATGTTTGATGCACTCTGGATGTCCAATTTTTGCTGTGCTGTCTATTTGAGATGAAATGAACATTGTGGACAGTTTTCAGCAAGTTGCAACATTGAAATACAGAAAAAACGTGTTTTCCATAAACAAGCTCTAAATCATGTTTGATGCACTCTGGATGTCCAATGTTTGCTGTGCTGTCTATTTGAGATGAAATGAACATTGTGGACAGTTTTCAGCAAGTTGCAACATTGAAATACAGAATTATTTTGTTTTACATAAACAAGCTCTAAATCATGTTTGATGCACTCTGGATGTCCAATTTTTGCTGTGCTGTCTATTTGAGATGAAATGAACATTGTGGACAGTTTTCAGCAAGTTATAACATTGAAATAAAAAAAAAACAGTTTTTTTCCATAAACAAGCTCTAAATCATGTTTGATGCACTCTGGATGTCCAATTTTTGCTGTGCTGTCAAATTGAGATGAAATTAACATTGTGGACAGTTTTCAGCAAGTTGCAACATTGAAATACAGTTTTTTTTTTATTTATTACATAAACAAGCTCTAAATCATGTTTGATGCACTCTGGATGTCCAATGTTTGCTGTGCTGTCTATTTGAGATGAAATGAACATTGTGGACAGTTTTCAGCAAGTTGCAACATTGAAATACAGAATTATTTTGTTTTACATAAACAAGCTCTAAATCATGTTTGATGCACTCTGGATGTCCAATTTTTGCTGTGATGTCTATTTGCGATGAAATTAACATTGTGGACAGTTTTCAGCAAGTTATAACATTAAAATAAAAAATAAAAACGTTTTTTCCATAAACAAGCTCTAAATCATGTTTGATGCACTCTGGATGTCCAATTTTTGCTGTGCTGTCAAATTGAGATGAAATGAACATTGTGGACAGTTTTCAGCAAGTTGCAACATTGAAATACAGTTTTTTTTTATTTATTACATAAACAAGCTCTAAATCATGTTTGATGCACTCTGGATGTCCAATGTTTGCTGTGCTGTCTATTTGAGATGAAATGAACATTGTGGACAGTTTTCAGCAAGTTGCAACATTGAAATACAGAAAAAACTTGTTTTCCTTAAACAAGCTCTAAATTATGTTTGATGCACTCTGGATGTCCAATTTTTGCTGTGCTGTCTATTTGAGATGAAATGAACATTGTGGACAGTTTTCAGCAAGTTACAACATTAAAATAAAAAAAACCCGTTTTTTTCCATGAACAAGCTCTAAATCATGTTTGATGCACTCTGGATGTCCAATTTTTGCTGTGCTGTCAAATTGAGATGAAATGAACATTGTGGACAGTTTTCAGCAAGTTGCAACATTGAAATACAGAATTATTTTGTTTTACATAAACAAGCTCTAAATCATGTTTGATGCACTCTGGATGTCCAATTTTTGCTGTGCTGTCTATTTGAGATGAAATGAACATTGTGGACAGTTTTCAGCAAGTTACAACATTGAAATAAAAAAAAAACAGTTTTTTTCCATAAACAAGCTCTAAATCATGTTTGATGCACTCTGGATGTCCAATTTTTGCTGTGCTGTCAAATTGAGATGAAGTTAACATTGTGGACAGTTTTCAGCAAGTTGCAACATTGAAATACAGTTTTTTTTTTATTTATTACATAAACAAGCTCTAAATCATGTTTGATGCACTCTGGATGTCCAATGTTTGCTGTGCTGTCTATTTGAGATGAAATGAACATTGTGGACAGTTTTCAGCAAGTTGCCACATTGAAATACAGAATTATTTTGTTTTACATAAACAAGCTCTAAATCATTTTTGATGCACTCTGGATGTCCAATTTTTGCTGTGATGTCTATTTGCGATGAAATTAACATTGTGGACAGTTTTCAGCAAGTTATAACATTAAAATAAAAAATAAAAACGTTTTTTCCATAAACAAGCTCTAAATCATGTTTGATGCACTCTGGATGTCCAATTTTTGCTGTGCTGTCAAATTGAGATGAAATGAACATTGTGGACAGTTTTCAGCAAGTTGCAACATTGAAATACAGACTTATTTTTTTTACATAAACAAGCTCTAAATCATGTTTGATTCACTCTGGATGTCCAATTTTTGCTGTGATGTCTATTTGCGATGAAATGAACACTGTGGACAGTTTTCAGCAAGTTACAACATAAAAATAAAAAATAAACATGTTTTTCCATAAACAAGCTCTAAATCATGTTTGATGCACTCTGGATGTCCAATTTTTGCTGTGCTGTCTATTTGAGATGAAATGAACATTGTGGACAGTTTTCAGCAAGTTGCAACATTGAAATACAGAAAAAACTTGTTTTCCTTAAACAAGCTCTAAATTATGTTTGATGCACTCTGGATGTCCAATTTTTGCTGTGCTGTCTATTTGAGATGAAATGAACATTGTGGACAGTTTTCAGCAAGTTACAACATTAAAATAAAAAAAACCCGTTTTTTTCCATGAACAAGCTCTAAATCATGTTTGATGCACTCTGGATGTCCAATTTTTGCTGTGCTGTCAAATTGAGATGAAATGAACATTGTGGACAGTTTTCAGCAAGTTGCAACATTGAAATACAGAATTATTTTGTTTTACATAAACAAGCTCTAAATCATGTTTGATGCACTCTGGATGTCCAATTTTTGCTGTGCTGTCTATTTGAGATGAAATGAACATTGTGGACAGTTTTCAGCAAGTTACAACATTGAAATAAAAAAAAAACAGTTTTTTTCCATAAACAAGCTCTAAATCATGTTTGATGCACTCTGGATGTCCAATTTTTGCTGTGCTGTCAAATTGAGATGAAATTAACATTGTGGACAGTTTTCAGCAAGTTGCAACATTGAAATACAGTTTTTTTTTTATTTATTACATAAACAAGCTCTAAATCATGTTTGATGCACTCTGGATGTCCAATGTTTGCTGTGCTGTCTATTTGAGATGAAATGAACATTGTGGACAGTTTTCAGCAAGTTGCCACATTGAAATACAGAATTATTTTGTTTTACATAAACAAGCTCTAAATCATTTTTGATGCACTCTGGATGTCCAATTTTTGCTGTGATGTCTATTTGCGATGAAATTATCATTGTGGACAGTTTTCAGCAAGTTATAACATTAAAATAAAAAATAAAAACGTTTTTTCCATAAACAAGCTCTAAATCATGTTTGATGCACTCTGGATGTCCAATTTTTGCTGTGCTGTCAAATTGAGATGAAATGAACATTGTGGACAGTTTTCAGCAAGTTGCAACATTGAAATACAGTTTTTTTTAATTTATTACATAAACAAGCTCTAAATCATGTTTGATGCACTCTGGATGTCCAATGTTTGCTGTGCTGTCTATTTGAGATGAAATGAACATTGTGGACAGTTTTCAGCAAGTTACAACATTAAAATAAAAAAACCCCGTTTTTTTCCATGAACAAGCTCTAAATCATGTTTGATGCACTCTGGATGTCCAATTTTTGCTGTGCTGTCAAATTGAGATGAAATGAACATTGTGGACAGTTTTCAGCAAGTTGCAACATTGAAATACAGACTTATTTTTTTTACATAAACAAGCTCTAAATCATGTTTGATTCACTCTGGATGTCCAATTTTTGCTGTGATGTCTATTTGCGATGAAATGAACATTGTGGACAGTTTTCAGCAAGTTACAACATAAAAATAAAAAATAAACATGTTTTTCCATAAACAAGCTCTAAATCATGTTTGATGCACTCTGGATGTCCAATTTTTGCTGTGCTGTCTATTTGAGATGAAATGAACATTGTGGACAGTTTTCAGCAAGTTGCAACATTGAAATACAGAAAAAAACGTGTTTTCCATAAACAAGCTCTAAATCATGTTTGATGCACTCTGGATGTCCAATGTTTGCTGTGCTGTCTATTTGAGATGAAATGAACATTGTGGACAGTTTTCAGCAAGTTACAACATTGAAATAAAAAAAAAACAGTTTTTTTCATAAACAAGCTCTAAATCATGTTTGATGCACTCTGGATGTCCAATGTTTGCTGTGCTGTCTATTTGAGATGAAATGAACATTGTGGACAGTTTTCAGCAAGTTGCAACATTGAAATACAGAATTATTTTGTTTTACATAAACAAGCTCTAAATCATGTTTGATGCACTCTGGATGTCCAATTTTTGCTGTGCTGTCTATTTGAGATGAAATGAACATTGTGGACAGTTTTCAGCAAGTTACAACATTGAAATAAAAAAAAAACAGTTTTTTCCATAAACAAGCTCTAAATCATGTTTGATGCACTCTGGATGTCCAATTTTTGCTGTGCTGTCAAATTGAGATGAAATTAACATTGTGGACAGTTTTCAGCAAGTTGCAACATTGAAATACAGTTTTTTTTAAATTTATTACATAAACAAGCTCTAAATCATGTTTGATGCACTCTGGATGTCCAATGTTTGCTGTGCTGTCTATTTGAGATGAAATGAACATTGTGGACAGTTTTCAGCAAGTTGCAACATTGAAATACAGAATTATTTTGTTTTACATAAACAAGCTCTAAATCATGTTTGATGCACTCTGGATGTCCAATTTTTGCTGTGATGTCTATTTGCGATGAAATTAACATTGTGGACAGTTTTCAGCAAGTTATAACATTAAAATAAAAAATAAAAACGTTTTTTCCATAAACAAGCTCTAAATCATGTTTGATGCACTCTGGATGTCCAATTTTTGCTGTGCTGTCAAATTGAGATGAAATGAACATTGTGGACAGTTTTCAGCAAGTTGCAACATTGAAATACAGTTTTTTTTTATTTATTACATAAACAAGCTCTAAATCATGTTTGATGCACTCTGGATGTCCAATGTTTGCTGTGCTGTCTATTTGAGATGAAATGAACATTGTGGACAGTTTTCAGCAAGTTGCAACATTGAAATACAGAAAAAACGTGTTTTCCTTAAACAAGCTCTAAATTATGTTTGATGCACTCTGGATGTCCAATTTTTGCTGTGCTGTCTATTTGAGATGAAATTAACATTGTGGACAGTTTTCAGCAAGTTACAACATTAAAATAAAAAAAACCCGTTTTTTTCCATGAACAAGCTCTAAATCATGTTTGATGCACTCTGGATGTCCAATTTTTGCTGTGCTGTCAAATTGAGATGAAATGAACATTGTGGACAGTTTTCAGCAAGTTGCAACATTGAAATACAGAATTATTTTGTTTTACATAAACAAGCTCTAAATCATGTTTGATGCACTCTGGATGTCCAATTTTTGCTGTGCTGTCTATTTGAGATGAAATGAACATTGTGGACAGTTTTCAGCAAGTTACAACATTGAAATAAAAAAAAAACAGTTTTTTTCCATAAACAAGCTCTAAATCATGTTTGATGCACTCTGGATGTCCAATTTTTGCTGTGCTGTCAAATTGAGATGAAATTAACATTGTGGACAGTTTTCAGCAAGTTGCAACATTGAAATACAGTTTTTTTTTTATTTATTACATAAACAAGCTCTAAATCATGTTTGATGCACTCTGGATGTCCAATGTTTGCTGTGCTGTCTATTTGAGATGAAATGAACATTGTGGACAGTTTTCAGCAAGTTGCCACATTGAAATACAGAATTATTTTGTTTTACATAAACAAGCTCTAAATCATTTTTGATGCACTCTGGATGTCCAATTTTTGCTGTGATGTCTATTTGCGATGAAATTAACATTGTGGACAGTTTTCAGCAAGTTATAACATTAAAATAAAAAATAAAAACGTTTTTTCCATAAACAAGCTCTAAATCATGTTTGATGCACTCTGGATGTCCAATTTTTGCTGTGCTGTCAAATTGAGATGAAATGAACATTGTGGACAGTTTTCAGCAAGTTGCAACATTGAAATACAGTTTTTTTTAATTTATTACATAAACAAGCTCTAAATCATGTTTGATGCACTCTGGATGTCCAATGTTTGCTGTGCTGTCTATTTGAGATGAAATGAACATTGTGGACAGTTTTCAGCAAGTTACAACATTAAAATAAAAAAACCCCGTTTTTTTCCATGAACAAGCTCTAAATCATGTTTGATGCACTCTGGATGTCCAATTTTTGCTGTGCTGTCAAATTGAGATGAAATGAACATTGTGGACAGTTTTCAGCAAGTTGCAACATTGAAATACAGACTTATTTTTTTTACATAAACAAGCTCTAAATCATGTTTGATTCACTCTGGATGTCCAATTTTTGCTGTGATGTCTATTTGCGATGAAATGAACATTGTGGACAGTTTTCAGCAAGTTACAACATAAAAATAAAAAATAAACATGTTTTTCCATAAACAAGCTCTAAATCATGTTTGATGCACTCTGGATGTCCAATTTTTGCTGTGCTGTCTATTTGAGATGAAATGAACATTGTGGACAGTTTTCAGCAAGTTGCAACATTGAAATACAGAAAAAAACGTGTTTTCCATAAACAAGCTCTAAATCATGTTTGATGCACTCTGGATGTCCAATGTTTGCTGTGCTGTCTATTTGAGATGAAATGAACATTGTGGACAGTTTTCAGCAAGTTACAACATTGAAATACAGTTTTTTTTAATTTATTACATAAACAAGCTCTAAATCATGTTTGATGCACTCTGGATGTCCAATGTTTGCTGTGCTGTCTATTTGAGATGAAATGAACATTGTGGACAGTTTTCAGCAAGTTACAACATTAAAATAAAAAAACCCCGTTTTTTTCCATGAACAAGCTCTAAATCATGTTTGATGCACTCTGGATGTCCAATTTTTGCTGTGCTGTCAAATTGAGATGAAATGAACATTGTGGACAGTTTTCAGCAAGTTGCAACATTGAAATACAGACTTATTTTTTTTACATAAACAAGCTCTAAATCATGTTTGATTCACTCTGGATGTCCAATTTTTGCTGTGATGTCTATTTGCGATGAAATGAACATTGTGGACAGTTTTCAGCAAGTTACAACATAAAAATAAAAAATAAACATGTTTTTCCATAAACAAGCTCTAAATCATGTTTGATGCACTCTGGATGTCCAATTTTTGCTGTGCTGTCTATTTGAGATGAAATGAACATTGTGGACAGTTTTCAGCAAGTTGCAACATTGAAATACAGAAAAAAACGTGTTTTCCATAAACAAGCTCTAAATCATGTTTGATGCACTCTGGATGTCCAATGTTTGCTGTGCTGTCTATTTGAGATGAAATGAACATTGTGGACAGTTTTCAGCAAGTTACAACATTGAAATAAAAAAAAAACAGTTTTTTCCATAAACAAGCTCTAAATCATGTTTGATGCACTCTGGATGTCCAATGTTTGCTGTGCTGTCTATTTGAGATGAAATGAACATTGTGGACAGTTTTCAGCAAGTTGCAACATTGAAATACAGAATTATTTTGTTTTACATAAACAAGCTCTAAATCATGTTTGATGCACTCTGGATGTCCAATTTTTGCTGTGCTGTCTATTTGAGATGAAATGAACATTGTGGACAGTTTTCAGCAAGTTACAACATTGAAATAAAAAAAAAACAGTTTTTTCCATAAACAAGCTCTAAATCATGTTTGATGCACTCTGGATGTCCAATTTTTGCTGTGCTGTCAAATTGAGATGAAATTAACATTGTGGACAGTTTTCAGCAAGTTGCAACATTGAAATACAGTTTTTTTTAAATTTATTACATAAACAAGCTCTAAATCATGTTTGATGCACTCTGGATGTCCAATGTTTGCTGTGCTGTCTATTTGAGATGAAATGAACATTGTGGACAGTTTTCAGCAAGTTGCAACATTGAAATACAGAATTATTTTGTTTTACATAAACAAGCTCTAAATCATGTTTGATGCACTCTGGATGTCCAATTTTTGCTGTGATGTCTATTTGCGATGAAATTAACATTGTGGACAGTTTTCAGCAAGTTATAACATTAAAATAAAAAATAAAAACGTTTTTTCCATAAACAAGCTCTAAATCATGTTTGATGCACTCTGGATGTCCAATTTTTGCTGTGCTGTCAAATTGAGATGAAATGAACATTGTGGACAGTTTTCAGCAAGTTGCAACATTGAAATACAGTTTTTTTTTATTTATTACATAAACAAGCTCTAAATCATGTTTGATGCACTCTGGATGTCCAATGTTTGCTGTGCTGTCTATTTGAGATGAAATGAACATTGTGGACAGTTTTCAGCAAGTTGCAACATTGAAATACAGAAAAAACTTGTTTTCCTTAAACAAGCTCTAAATTATGTTTGATGCACTCTGGATGTCCAATTTTTGCTGTGCTGTCTATTTGAGATGAAATTAACATTGTGGACAGTTTTCAGCAAGTTACAACATTAAAATAAAAAAAACCCGTTTTTTTCCATGAACAAGCTCTAAATCATGTTTGATGCACTCTGGATGTCCAATTTTTGCTGTGCTGTCAAATTGAGATGAAATGAACATTGTGGACAGTTTTCAGCAAGTTGCAACATTGAAATACAGAATTATTTTGTTTTACATAAACAAGCTCTAAATCATGTTTGATGCACTCTGGATGTCCAATTTTTGCTGTGCTGTCTATTTGAGATGAAATGAACATTGTGGACAGTTTTCAGCAAGTTACAACATTGAAATAAAAAAAAAACAGTTTTTTTCCATAAACAAGCTCTAAATCATGTTTGATGCACTCTGGATGTCCAATTTTTGCTGTGCTGTCAAATTGAGATGAAATTAACATTGTGGACAGTTTTCAGCAAGTTGCAACATTGAAATACAGTTTTTTTTTTATTTATTACATAAACAAGCTCTAAATCATGTTTGATGCACTCTGGATGTCCAATGTTTGCTGTGCTGTCTATTTGAGATGAAATGAACATTGTGGACAGTTTTCAGCAAGTTGCCACATTGAAATACAGAATTATTTTGTTTTACATAAACAAGCTCTAAATCATTTTTGATGCACTCTGGATGTCCAATTTTTGCTGTGATGTCTATTTGCGATGAAATTAACATTGTGGACAGTTTTCAGCAAGTTATAACATTAAAATAAAAAATAAAAACGTTTTTTCCATAAACAAGCTCTAAATCATGTTTGATGCACTCTGGATGTCCAATTTTTGCTGTGCTGTCAAATTGAGATGAAATGAACATTGTGGACAGTTTTCAGCAAGTTGCAACATTGAAATACAGTTTTTTTTAATTTATTACATAAACAAGCTCTAAATCATGTTTGATGCACTCTGGATGTCCAATGTTTGCTGTGCTGTCTATTTGAGATGAAATGAACATTGTGGACAGTTTTCAGCAAGTTACAACATTAAAATAAAAAAACCCCGTTTTTTTCCATGAACAAGCTCTAAATCATGTTTGATGCACTCTGGATGTCCAATTTTTGCTGTGCTGTCAAATTGAGATGAAATGAACATTGTGGACAGTTTTCAGCAAGTTGCAACATTGAAATACAGACTTATTTTTTTTACATAAACAAGCTCTAAATCATGTTTGATTCACTCTGGATGTCCAATTTTTGCTGTGATGTCTATTTGCGATGAAATGAACATTGTGGACAGTTTTCAGCAAGTTACAACATAAAAATAAAAAATAAACATGTTTTTCCATAAACAAGCTCTAAATCATGTTTGATGCACTCTGGATGTCCAATTTTTGCTGTGCTGTCTATTTGAGATGAAATGAACATTGTGGACAGTTTTCAGCAAGTTGCAACATTGAAATACAGAAAAAAACGTGTTTTCCATAAACAAGCTCTAAATCATGTTTGATGCACTCTGGATGTCCAATGTTTGCTGTGCTGTCTATTTGAGATGAAATGAACATTGTGGACAGTTTTCAGCAAGTTACAACATTGAAATAAAAAAAAAACAGTTTTTTCCATAAACAAGCTCTAAATCATGTTTGATGCACTCTGGATGTCCAATGTTTGCTGTGCTGTCTATTTGAGATGAAATGAACATTGTGGACAGTTTTCAGCAAGTTGCAACATTGAAATACAGAATTATTTTGTTTTACATAAACAAGCTCTAAATCATGTTTGATGCACTCTGGATGTCCAATTTTTGCTGTGCTGTCTATTTGAGATGAAATGAACATTGTGGACAGTTTTCAGCAAGTTACAACATTGAAATAAAAAAAAAACAGTTTTTTCCATAAACAAGCTCTAAATCATGTTTGATGCACTCTGGATGTCCAATTTTTGCTGTGCTGTCAAATTGAGATGAAATTAACATTGTGGACAGTTTTCAGCAAGTTGCAACATTGAAATACAGTTTTTTTTTAATTTATTACATAAACAAGCTCTAAATCATGTTTGATGCACTCTGGATGTCCAATGTTTGCTGTGCTGTCTATTTGAGATGAAATGAACATTGTGGACAGTTTTCAGCAAGTTGCAACATTGAAATACAGAATTATTTTGTTTTACATAAACAAGCTCTAAATCATGTTTGATGCACTCTGGATGTCCAATTTTTGCTGTGATGTCTATTTGCGATGAAATTAACATTGTGGACAGTTTTCAGCAAGTTATAACATTAAAATAAAAAATAAAAACGTTTTTTCCATAAACAAGCTCTAAATCATGTTTGATGCACTCTGGATGTCCAATTTTTGCTGTGCTGTCAAATTGAGATGAAATGAACATTGTGGACAGTTTTCATTAAGTTGCAACATTGAAATACAGTTTTTTTTAATTTATTACATAAACAAGCTCTAAATCATGTTTGATGCACTCTGGATGTCCAATGTTTGCTGTTTGCTATTTGAGATGAAATGAACATTGTGGACAGTTTTCAGCAAGTTGCAACATTGAAATACAGAAAAAACTTGTTTTCCTTAAACAAGCTCTAAATTATGTTTGATGCACTCTGGATGTCCAATTTTTGCTGTGCTGTCTATTTGAGATGAAATGAACATCGTGGACAGTTTTCAGCAAGTTACAACATTAAAATAAAAAAAACCCGTTTTTTTCCATGAACAAGCTCTAAATCATGTTTGATGCACTCTGGATGTCCAATTTTTGCTGTGCTGTCAAATTGAGATGAAATGAACATTGTGTACAGTTTTCAGCAAGTTGCAACATTGAAATACAGACTTATTTTTTTTACATAAACAAGCTCTAAATCATGTTTGATGCACTCTGGATGTCCAATGTTTGCTGTGCTGTCTATTTGAGATGAAATGAACATTGTGGACAGTTTTCAGCAAGTTGCAACATTGAAATACAGAAAAAACGTGTTTTCCATAAACAAGCTCTAAATCATGTTTGATGCACTCTGGATGTCCAATGTTTGCTGTGCTGTCTATTTGAGATGAAATGAACATTGTGGACAGTTTTCAGCAAGTTACAACATTGACATAAAAAAAAAAACAGTTTTTTCCATAAACAAGCTCTAAATCATGTTTGATGCACTCTGGATGTCCAATTTTTGCTGTGCTGTCAAATTGAGATGAAACGAACATTGTGGACAGTTTTCAGCAAGTTGCAACATTGAAATACAGACTTATTTTTTTTACATAAACAAGCTCTAAATCATGTTTGATTCACTCTGGATGTCCAATTTTTGCTGTGATGTCTATTTGCGACGAAATGAACATTGTGGACAGTTTTCAGCAAGTTACAACATAAAAATAAAAAATAAACATGTTTTTCCATAAACAAGCTCTAAATCATGTTTGATGCACTCTGGATGTCCAATTTTTGCTGTGCTGTCTATTTGAGATGAAATGAACATTGTGGACAGTTTTCAGCAAGTTGCAACATTGAAATACATTTTTTTTTCAAGAACAAGCTCTAAATCATGTTTGATGCACTCTGGATGTCCAATGTTTGCTGTGCTGTCTATTTGAGATGAAATGAACATTGTGGACAGTTTTCAGCAAGTTGCAACATTGAAATACAGAAAAAACGTGTTTTCCATAAACAAGCTCTAAATCATGTTTGATGCACTCTGGATGTCCAATGTTTGCTGTGCTGTCTATTTGAGATGAAATGAACATTGTGGACAGTTTTCAGCAAGTTACAACATTGAAATAAAAAAAAAACAGTTTTTTCCATAAACAAGCTCTAAATCATGTTTGATGCACTCTGGATGTCCAATGTTTGCTGTGCTGTCTATTTGAGATGAAATGAACATTGTGGACAGTTTTTAGCAAGTTGCAACATTGAAATACAGAATTATTTTGTTTTACATAAACAAGCTCTAAATCATGTTTGATGCACTCTGGATGTCCAATTTTTGCTGTGCTGTCTATTTGAGATGAAATGAACATTGTGGACAGTTTTCAGCAAATTACAACATTAAAATAAAAAAAAAACGTTTTTTCCATGAACAAGCTCTAAATCATGTTTGATGCACTCTGGATGTCCAATTTTTGCTGTGCTGTCAAATTGAGATGAAATGAACATTGTGGACAGTTTTCAGCAAGTTGCAACATTGAAATACAGACTTATTTTTTTTACATAAACAAGCTCTAAATCATGTTTGATGCACTCTGGATGTCCAATTTTTGCTGTGATGTCTATTTGCGATGAAATGAAAATTGTGGACAGTTTTCAGCAAGTTACAACATAAAAATAAAAAATAAACATGTTTTTCCATAAACAAGCTCTAAATCATGTTTGATGCACTCTGGATGTCCAATTTTTGCTGTGCTGTCTATTTGAGATGAAATGAACATTGTGGACAGTTTTCAGCAAGTTGCAACATTGAAATACATTTTTTTTTCAAGAACAAGCTCTAAATCATGTTTGATGCACTCTGGATGTCCAATGTTTGCTGTGCTGTCTATTTGAGATGAAATGAACATTGTGGACAGTTTTCAGCAAGTTGCAACATTGAAATACAGAAAAAACGTGTTTTCCATAAACAAGCTCTAAATCATGTTTGATGCACTCTGGATGTCCAATGTTTGCTGTGCTGTCTATTTGAGATGAAATGAACATTGTGGACAGTTTTCAGCAAGTTACAACATTGAAATAAATAAAAAAACAGTTTTTTCCATAAACAAGCTCTAAATCATGTTTGATGCACTCTGGATGTCCAATGTTTGCTGTGCTGTCTATTTGAGATGAAATGAACATTGTGGACAGTTTTCAGCAAGTTGCAACATTGAAATACAGAATTATTTTGTTTTACATAAACAAGCTCTAAATCATGTTTGATGCACTCTGGATGTCCAATTTTTGCTGTGCTGTCTATTTGAGATGAAATGAACATTGTGGACAGTTTTCAGCAAGTTACAACATTGAAATAAAAAAAAAACAGTTTTTTTCCATAAACAAGCTCTAAATCATGTTTGATGCACTCTGGATGTCCAATTTTTGCTGTGCTGTCAAATTGAGATGAAATGAACATTGTGGACAGTTTTCAGCAAGTTGCAACATTGAAATACATTTTTTTTTCAAGAACAAGCTCTAAATCATGTTTGATGCACTCTGGATGTCCAATGTTTGCTGTGCTGTCTATTTGAGATGAAATGAACATTGTGGACAGTTTTCAGCAGTTGCAACATTGAAATACAGAAAAAACGTGTTTTCCATAAACAAGCTCTAAATCATGTTTGATGCACTCTGGATGTCCAATGTTTGCTGTGCTGTCTATTTGAGATGAAATGAACATTGTGGACAGTTTTCAGCAAGTTACAACATTGAAATAAAAAAAAAACAGTTTTTTCCATAAACAAGCTCTAAATCATGTTTGATGCACTCTGGATGTCCAATGTTTGCTGTGCTGTCTATTTGAGATGAAATGAACATTGTGGACAGTTTTCAGCAAGTTGCAACATTGAAATACAGAATTATTTTGTTTTACATAAACAAGCTCTAAATCATGTTTGATGCACTCTGGATGTCCAATTTTTGCTGTGATGTCTATTTGCGATGAAATTAACATTGTGGACAGTTTTCAGCAAGTTATAACATTAAAATAAAAAATAAAAACGTTTTTTCCATAAACAAGCTCTAAATCATGTTTGATGCACTCTGGATGTCCAATTTTTGCTGTGCTGTCAAATTGAGATGAAATGAACATTGTGGACAGTTTTCAGCAAGTTGCAACATTGAAATACAGTTTTTTTTAATTTATTACATAAACAAGCTCTAAATCATGTTTGATGCACTCTGGATGTCCAATGTTTGCTGTGCTGTCTATTTGAGATGAAATGAACATTGTGGACAGTTTTCAGCAAGTTGCAACATTGAAATACAGACTTATTTTTTTTACATAAACAAGCTCTAAATCATGTTTGATTCACTCTGGATGTCCAATTTTTGCTGTGATGTCTATTTGCGATGAAATGAACATTGTGGACAGTTTTCAGCAAGTTACAACATAAAAATAAAAAATAAACATGTTTTTCCATAAACAAGCTCTAAATCATGTTTGATGCACTCTGGATGTCCAATGTTTGCTGTGCTGTCTATTTGAGATGAAATGAACATTGTGGACAGTTTTCATTAAGTTGCAACATTGAAATACAGTTTTTTTTAATTTATTACATAAACAAGCTCTAAATCATGTTTGATGCACTCTGGATGTCCAATGTTTGCTGTGCTGTCTATTTGAGATGAAATGAACATTGTGGACAGTTTTCAGCAAGTTGCAACATTGAAATACAGAAAAAACTTGTTTTCCTTAAACAAGCTCTAAATTATGTTTGATGCACTCTGGATGTCCAATTTTTGCTGTGCTGTCAAATTGAGATGAAACGAACATTGTGGACAGTTTTCAGCAAGTTGCAACATTGAAATACAGACTTATTTTTTTTACATAAACAAGCTCTAAATCATGTTTGATTCACTCTGGATGTCCAATTTTTGCTGTGATGTCTATTTGCGACGAAATGAACATTGTGGACAGTTTTCAGCAAGTTACAACATAAAAATAAAAAATAAACATGTTTTTCCATAAACAAGCTCTAAATCATGTTTGATGCACTCTGGATGTCCAATTTTTGCTGTGCTGTCTATTTGAGATGAAATGAACATTGTGGACAGTTTTCAGCAAGTTGCAACATTGAAATACATTTTTTTTTCAAGAACAAGCTCTAAATCATGTTTGATGCACTCTGGATGTCCAATGTTTGCTGTGCTGTCTATTTGAGATGAAATGAACATTGTGGACAGTTTTCAGCAAGTTGCAACATTGAAATACAGAAAAAACGTGTTTTCCATAAACAAGCTCTAAATCATGTTTGATGCACTCTGGATGTCCAATGTTTGCTGTGCTGTCTATTTGAGATGAAATGAACATTGTGGACAGTTTTCAGCAAGTTACAACATTGAAATAAAAAAAAAACAGTTTTTTCCATAAACAAGCTCTAAATCATGTTTGATGCACTCTGGATGTCCAATGTTTGCTGTGCTGTCTATTTGAGATGAAATGAACATTGTGGACAGTTTTTAGCAAGTTGCAACATTGAAATACAGAATTATTTTGTTTTACATAAACAAGCTCTAAATCATGTTTGATGCACTCTGGATGTCCAATTTTTGCTGTGCTGTCTATTTGAGATGAAATGAACATTGTGGACAGTTTTCAGCAAATTACAACATTAAAATAAAAAAAAACCGTTTTTTCCATGAACAAGCTCTAAATCATGTTTGATGCACTCTGGATGTCCAATTTTTGCTGTGCTGTCAAATTGAGATGAAATGAACATTGTGGACAGTTTTCAGCAAGTTGCAACATTGAAATACAGACTTATTTTTTTTACATAAACAAGCTCTAAATCATGTTTGATGCACTCTGGATGTCCAATTTTTGCTGTGATGTCTATTTGCGATGAAATGAAAATTGTGGACAGTTTTCAGCAAGTTACAACATAAAAATAAAAAATAAACATGTTTTTCCATAAACAAGCTCTAAATCATGTTTGATGCACTCTGGATGTCCAATTTTTGCTGTGCTGTCTATTTGAGATGAAATGAACATTGTGGACAGTTTTCAGCAAGTTGCAACATTGAAATACATTTTTTTTTCAAGAACAAGCTCTAAATCATGTTTGATGCACTCTGGATGTCCAATGTTTGCTGTGCTGTCTATTTGAGATGAAATGAACATTGTGGACAGTTTTCAGCAAGTTGCAACATTGAAATACAGAAAAAACGTGTTTTCCATAAACAAGCTCTAAATCATGTTTGATGCACTCTGGATGTCCAATGTTTGCTGTGCTGTCTATTTGAGATGAAATGAACATTGTGGACAGTTTTCAGCAAGTTACAACATTGAAATAAATAAAAAAACAGTTTTTTCCATAAACAAGCTCTAAATCATGTTTGATGCACTCTGGATGTCCAATGTTTGCTGTGCTGTCTATTTGAGATGAAATGAACATTGTGGACAGTTTTCAGCAAGTTGCAACATTGAAATACAGAATTATTTTGTTTTACATAAACAAGCTCTAAATCATGTTTGATGCACTCTGGATGTCCAATTTTTGCTGTGCTGTCTATTTGAGATGAAATGAACATTGTGGACAGTTTTCAGCAAGTTACAACATTGAAATAAAAAAAAAACAGTTTTTTTCCATAAACAAGCTCTAAATCATGTTTGATGCACTCTGGATGTCCAATTTTTGCTGTGCTGTCAAATTGAGATGAAATGAACATTGTGGACAGTTTTCAGCAAGTTGCAACATTGAAATACATTTTTTTTTCAAGAACAAGCTCTAAATCATGTTTGATGCACTCTGGATGTCCAATGTTTGCTGTGCTGTCTATTTGAGATGAAATGAACATTGTGGACAGTTTTCAGCAGTTGCAACATTGAAATACAGAAAAAACGTGTTTTCCATAAACAAGCTCTAAATCATGTTTGATGCACTCTGGATGTCCAATGTTTGCTGTGCTGTCTATTTGAGATGAAATGAACATTGTGGACAGTTTTCAGCAAGTTACAACATTGAAATAAAAAAAAAACAGTTTTTTCCATAAACAAGCTCTAAATCATGTTTGATGCACTCTGGATGTCCAATGTTTGCTGTGCTGTCTATTTGAGATGAAATGAACATTGTGGACAGTTTTCAGCAAGTTGCAACATTGAAATACAGAATTATTTTGTTTTACATAAACAAGCTCTAAATCATGTTTGATGCACTCTGGATGTCCAATTTTTGCTGTGATGTCTATTTGCGATGAAATTAACATTGTGGACAGTTTTCAGCAAGTTATAACATTAAAATAAAAAATAAAAACGTTTTTTCCATAAACAAGCTCTAAATCATGTTTGATGCACTCTGGATGTCCAATTTTTGCTGTGCTGTCAAATTGAGATGAAATGAACATTGTGGACAGTTTTCAGCAAGTTGCAACATTGAAATACAGTTTTTTTTAATTTATTACATAAACAAGCTCTAAATCATGTTTGATGCACTCTGGATGTCCAATGTTTGCTGTGCTGTCTATTTGAGATGAAATGAACATTGTGGACAGTTTTCAGCAAGTTGCAACATTGAAATACAGACTTATTTTTTTTACATAAACAAGCTCTAAATCATGTTTGATTCACTCTGGATGTCCAATTTTTGCTGTGATGTCTATTTGCGATGAAATGAACATTGTGGACAGTTTTCAGCAAGTTACAACATAAAAATAAAAAATAAACATGTTTTTCCATAAACAAGCTCTAAATCATGTTTGATGCACTCTGGATGTCCAATGTTTGCTGTGCTGTCTATTTGAGATGAAATGAACATTGTGGACAGTTTTCATTAAGTTGCAACATTGAAATACAGTTTTTTTTAATTTATTACATAAACAAGCTCTAAATCATGTTTGATGCACTCTGGATGTCCAATGTTTGCTGTGCTGTCTATTTGAGATGAAATGAACATTGTGGACAGTTTTCAGCAAGTTGCAACATTGAAATACAGAAAAAACTTGTTTTCCTTAAACAAGCTCTAAATTATGTTTGATGCACTCTGGATGTCCAATTTTTGCTGTGCTGTCTATTTGAGATTAAATGAACATTGTGGACAGTTTTCAGCAAGTTACAACATTAAAATAAAAAAACCCCGTTTTTTTCCATGAACAAGCTCTAAATCATGTTTGATGCACTCTGGATGTTCAATTTTTGCTGTGCTGTCAAATTGAGATGAAATGAACATTGTGGACAGTTTTCAGCAAGTTGCAACATTGAATTACAGACTTATTTTTTTTACATAAACAAGCTCTAAATCATGTTTGATTCACTCTGGATGTCCAATTTTTGCTGTGATGTCTATTTGCGATGAAATGAACATTGTGGACAGTTTTCAGCAAGTTAAAACATAAAAATAAAAAATAAACATGTTTTTCCATAAACAAGCTCTAAATCATGTTTGATGCACTCTGGATGTCCAATGTTTGCTGTGCTGTCTATTTGAGATGAAATGAACATTGTGGACAGTTTTCAGCAAGTTGCAACATTGAAATACAGAATTATTTTGTTTTACATAAACAAGCTCTAAATCATGTTTGATGCACTCTGGATGTCCAATTTTTGCTGTGCTGTCTATTTGAGATGAAATGAACATTGTGGACAGGTTTCAGCAAGTTATAACATTGAAATAAAAAAAAAACAGTTTTTTTCCATAAACAAGCTCTAAATCATGTTTGATGCACTCTGGATGTCCAATTTTTGCTGTGCTGTCAAATTGAGATGAAATTAACATTGTGGACAGTTTTCAGCAAGTTGCAACATTGAAATACAGTTTTTTTTTAATTTATTACATAAACAAGCTCTAAATCATGTTTGATGCACTCTGGATGTCCAATGTTTGCTGTGCTGTCTATTTGAGATGAAATGAACATTGTGGACAGTTTTCAGCAAGTTGCAACATTGAAATACAGAATTATTTTGTTTTACATAAACAAGCTCTAAATCATGTTTGATGCACTCTGGATGTCCAATTTTTGCTGTGATGTCTATTTGCGATGAAATTAACATTGTGGACAGTTTTCAGCAAGTTATAACATTAAAATAAAAAATAAAAACGTTTTTTCCATAAACAAGCTCTAAATCATGTTTGATGCACTCTGGATGTCCAATTTTTGCTGTGCTGTCAAATTGAGATGAAATGAACATTGTGGACAGTTTTCAGCAAGTTGCAACATTGAAATACAGTTTTTTTTTATTTATTACATAAACAAGCTCTAAATCATGTTTGATGCACTCTGGATGTCCAATGTTTGCTGTGCTGTCTATTTGAGATGAAATGAACATTGTGGACAGTTTTCAGCAAGTTGCAACATTGAAATACAGAAAAAACTTGTTTTCCTTAAACAAGCTCTAAATTATGTTTGATGCACTCTGGATGTCCAATTTTTGCTGTGCTGTCTATTTGAGATGAAATGAACATTGTGGACAGTTTTCAGCAAGTTACAACATTAAAATAAAAAAAACCCGTTTTTTTCCATGAACAAGCTCTAAATCATGTTTGATGCACTCTGGATGTCCAATTTTTGCTGTGCTGTCAAATTGAGATGAAATGAACATTGTGGACAGTTTTCAGCAAGTTGCAACATTGAAATACAGAATTATTTTGTTTTACATAAACAAGCTCTAAATCATGTTTGATGCACTCTGGATGTCCAATTTTTGCTGTGCTGTCTATTTGAGATGAAATGAACATTGTGGACAGTTTTCAGCAAGTTACAACATTGAAATGAAAAAAAAACAGTTTTTTTCCATAAACAAGCTCTAAATCATGTTTGATGCACTCTGGATGTCCAATTTTTGCTGTGCTGTCAAATTGAGATGAAATTAACATTGTGGACAGTTTTCAGCAAGTTGCAACATTGAAATACATTTTTTTATTTATTTATTACATAAACAAGCTCTAAATCATGTTTGATGCACTCTGGATGTCCAATGTTTGCTGTGCTGTCTATTTGAGATGAAATGAACATTGTGGACAGTTTTCAGCAAGTTGCAACATTGAAATACAGAATTATTTTGTTTTACATAAACAAGCTCTAAATCATGTTTGATTCACTCTGGATGTCCAATTTTTGCTGTGATGTCTATTTGCGATGAAATGAACATTGTGGACAGTTTTCAGCAAGTTACAACATAAAAATAAAAAATAAACATGTTTTTCCATAAACAAGCTCTAAATCATGTTTGATGCACTCTGGATGTCCAATTTTTGCTGTGCTGTCTATTTGAGATGAAATGAACATTGTGGACAGTTTTCAGCAAGTTGCAACATTGAAATACAGAAAAAACGTGTTTTCCATAAACAAGCTCTAAATCATGTTTGATGCACTCTGGATGTCCAATGTTTGCTGTGCTGTCTATTTGAGATGAAATGAACATTGTGGACAGTTTTCAGCAAGTTACAACATTGAAATAAAAAAAAAACAGTTTTTTCCATAAACAAGCTCTAAATCATGTTTGATGCACTCTGGATGTCCAATGTTTGCTGTGCTGTCTATTTGAGATGAAATGAACATTGTGGACAGTTTTCAGCAAGTTGCAACATTGAAATACAGAATTATTTTGTTTTACATAAACAAGCTCTAAATCATGTTTGATGCACTCTGGATGTCCAATTTTTGCTGTGCTGTCTATTTGAGATGAAATGAACATTGTGGACAGTTTTCAGCAAGTTACAACATTGAAATAAAAAAAAAACAGTTTTTTCCATAAACAAGCTCTAAATCATGTTTGATGCACTCTGGATGTCCAATTTTTGCTGTGCTGTCAAATTGAGATGAAATTAACATTGTGGACAGTTTTCAGCAAGTTGCAACATTGAAATACATTTTTTTATTTATTTATTACATAAACAAGCTCTAAATCATGTTTGATGCACTCTGGATGTCCAATGTTTGCTGTGCTGTCTATTTGAGATGAAATGAACATTGTGGACAGTTTTCAGCAAGTTGCAACATTGAAATACAGACTTATTTTTTTTACATAAACAAGCTCTAAATCATGTTTGATTCACTCTGGATGTCCAATTTTTGCTGTGATGTCTATTTGCGATGAAATGAACATTGTGGACAGTTTTCAGCAAGTTACAACATAAAAATAAAAAATAAACATGTTTTTCCATAAACAAGCTCTAAATCATGTTTGATGCACTCTGGATTTCCAATTTTTGCTGTGCTGTCTATTTGAGATGAAATGAACATTGTGGACAGTTTTCAGCAAGTTGCAACATTGAAATACAGAAAAAACGTGTTTTCCATAAACAAGCTCTAAATCATGTTTGATGCACTCTGGATGTCCAATGTTTGCTGTGCTGTCTATTTGAGATGAAATGAACATTGTGGACAGTTTTCAGCAAGTTACAACATTGAAATAAATAAAAAAACAGTTTTTTCCATAAACAAGCTCTAAATCATGTTTGATGCACTCTGGATGTCCAATGTTTGCTGTGCTGTCTATTTGAGATGAAATGAACATTGTGGACAGTTTTCAGCAAGTTGCAACATTGAAATACAGAATTATTTTGTTTTACATAAACAAGCTCTAAATCATGTTTGATGCACTCTGGATGTCCAATTTTTGCTGTGCTGTCTATTTGAGATGAAATGAACATTGTGGACAGTTTTCAGCAAGTTACAACATTGAAATAAAAAAAAAACAGTTTTTTCCATAAACAAGCTCTAAATCATGTTTGATGCACTCTGGATGTCCAATTTTTGCTGTGCTGTCAAATTGAGATGAAATTAACATTGTGGACAGTTTTCAGCAAGTTGCAACATTGAAATACAGTTTTTTTTTATTTATTTCATAAACAAGCTCTAAATCATGTTTGATGCACTCTGGATGTCCAATGTTTGCTGTGCTGTCTATTTGAGATGAAATGAACATTGTGGACAGTTTTCAGCAAGTTGCAACATTGAAATACAGAAAAAACTTGTTTTCCTTAAACAAGCTCTAAATTATGTTTGATGCACTCTGGATGTCCAGTTTTTGTTGTGCTGTCTATCTGAGATGAAATGAACATTGTGGACAGTTTTCAGCAAGTTACAACATTAAAATAAAAAAACCCCGTTTTTTTCCATGAACAAGCTCTAAATCATGTTTGATGCACTCTGGATGTCCACTTTTTGCTGTGCTGTCAAATTGAGATGAAATGAACATTGTGGACAGTTTTCAGCAAGTTGCAACATTGAAATACAGAATTATTTTGTTTTACATAAACAAGCTCTAAATCATGTTTGATGCACTCTGGATGTCCAATTTTTGCTGTGCTGTCTATTTGAGATGAAATGAACATTGTGGACAGTTTTCAGCAAGTTACAACATTGAAATAAAAAAAAAACAGTTTTTTTCCATAAACAAGCTCTAAATCATGTTTGATGCACTCTGGATGTCCAATTTTTGCTGTGCTGTCAAATTGAGATGAAATTAACATTGTGGACAGTTTTCAGCAAGTTGCAACATTGAAATACAGTTTTTTTTTTTTTATTACATAAACAAGCTCTAAATCATGTTTGATGCACTCTGGATGTCCAATGTTTGCTGTGCTGTCTATTTGAGATGAAATGAACATTGTGGACAGTTTTCAGCAAGTTGCAACATTGAAATACAGAATTATTTTGTTTTACATAAACAAGCTCTAAATCATGTTTGATGCACTCTGGATGTCCAATTTTTGCTGTGATGTCTATTTGCGATGAAATTAACATTGTGGACAGTTTTCAGCAAGTTATAACATTAAAATAAAAAATAAAAACGTTTTTTCCATAAACAAGCTCTAAATCATGTTTGATGCACTCTGGATGTCCAATTTTTGCTGTGCTGTCAAATTGAGATGAAATGAACATTGTGGACAGTTTTCAGCAAGTTGCAACATTGAAATACAGTTTTTTTTTTATTTATTACATAAACAAGCTCTAAATCATGTTTGATGCACTCTGGATGTCCAATGTTTGCTGTGCTGTCTATTTGAGATGAAATGAACATTGTGGACAGTTTTCAGCAAGTTGCAACATTGAAATACAGACTTATTTTTTTTACATAAACAAGCTCTAAATCATGTTTGATTCACTCTGGATGTCCAATTTTTGCTGTGATGTCTATTTGCGATGAAATGAACATTGTGGACAGTTTTCAGCAAGTTACAACCTAAAAATAAAAAATAAACATGTTTTTCCATAAACAAGCTCTAAATCATGTTTGATGCACTCTGGATGTCCAATTTTTGCTGTGCTGTCTATTTGAGATGAAATGAACATTGTGGACAGTTTTCAGCAAGTTGCAACATTGAAATACAGAAAAAACTTGTTTTCCTTAAACAAGCTCTAAATTATGTTTGATGCACTCTGGATGTCCAATTTTTGCTGTGCTGTCTATTTGAGATGAAATGAACATTGTGGACAGTTTTCAGCAAGTTGCAACATTGAAATACAGAAAAAACTTGTTTTCCTTAAACAAGCTCTAAATTATGTTTGATGCACTCTGGATGTCCAATTTTTGCTGTGCTGTCTATTTGAGATGAAATGAACATTGTGGACAGTTTTCAGCAAGTTACAACATTAAAATAAAAAAACCCCGTTTTTTTCCATGAACAAGCTCTAAATCATGTTTGATGCACTCTGGATGTCCACTTTTTGCTGTGCTGTCAAATTGAGATGAAATGAACATTGTGGACAGTTTTCAGCAAGTTGCAACATTGAAATACAGAATTATTTTGTTTTACATAAACAAGCTCTAAATCATGTTTGATGCACTCTGGATGTCCAATTTTTGCTGTGCTGTCTATATGAGATGAAATGAACATTGTGGACAGTTTTCAGCAAGTTACAACATTGAAATAAAAAAAAAACAGTTTTTTTCCATAAACAAGCTCTAAATCATGTTTGATGCACTCTGGATGTCCAATTTTTGCTGTGCTGTCAAATTGAGATGAAATTAACATTGTGGACAGTTTTCAGCAAGTTGCAACATTGAAATACAGTTTTTTTTTTTTTATTACATAAACAAGCTCTAAATCATGTTTGATGCACTCTGGATGTCCAATGTTTGCTGTGCTGTCTATTTGAGATGAAATGAACATTGTGGACAGTTTTCAGCAAGTTGCAACATTGAAATACAGAATTATTTTGTTTTACATAAACAAGCTCTAAATCATGTTTGATGCACTCTGGATGTCCAATTTTTGCTGTGATGTCTATTTGCGATGAAATTAACATTGTGGACAGTTTTCAGCAAGTTATAACATTAAAATAAAAAATAAAAACGTTTTTTCCATAAACAAGCTCTAAATCATGTTTGATGCACTCTGGATGTCCAATTTTTGCTGTGCTGTCAAATTGAGATGAAATGAACATTGTGGACAGTTTTCAGCAAGTTGCAACATTGAAATACAGTTTTTTTTTTATTTATTACATAAACAAGCTCTAAATCATGTTTGATGCACTCTGGATGTCCAATGTTTGCTGTGCTGTCTATTTGAGATGAAATGAACATTGTGGACAGTTTTCAGCAAGTTGCAACATTGAAATACAGACTTATTTTTTTTACATAAACAAGCTCTAAATCATGTTTGATTCACTCTGGATGTCCAATTTTTGCTGTGATGTCTATTTGCGATGAAATGAACATTGTGGACAGTTTTCAGCAAGTTACAACATAAAAATAAAAAATAAACATGTTTTTCCATAAACAAGCTCTAAATCATGTTTGATGCACTCTGGATGTCCAATTTTTGCTGTGCTGTCTATTTGAGATGAAATGAACATTGTGGACAGTTTTCAGCAAGTTGCAACATTGAAATACAGAAAAAACGTGTTTTCCATAAACAAGCTCTAAATCATGTTTGATGCACTCTGGATGTCCAATGTTTGCTGTGCTGTCTATTTGAGATGAAATGAACATTGTGGACAGTTTTCAGCAAGTTACAACATTGAAATAAAAAAAAAACAGTTTTTTCCATAAACAAGCTCTAAATCATGTTTGATGCACTCTGGATGTCCAATGTTTGCTGTGCTGTCTATTTGAGATGAAATGAACATTGTGGACAGTTTTCAGCAAGTTGCAACATTGAAATACAGACTTATTTTTTTTACATAAACAAGCTCTAAATCATGTTTGATTCACTCTGGATGTCCAATTTTTGCTGTGATGTCTATTTGCGATGAAATGAACATTGTGGACAGTTTTCAGCAAGTTACAACATAAAAATAAAAAGTAAACATGTTTTTCCATAAACAAGCTCTAAATCATGTTTGATGCACTCTGGATGTCCAATTTTTGCTGTGCTGTCTATTTGAGATGAAATGAACATTGTGGACAGTTTTCAGCAAGTTGCAACATTGAAATACAGAAAAAACGTGTTTTCCATAAACAAGCTCTAAATCATGTTTGATGCACTCTGGATGTCCAATGTTTGCTGTGCTGTCTATTTGAGATGAAATGAACATTGTGGACAGTTTTCAGCAAGTTACAACATTGAAATAAAAAAAAAACAGTTTTTTCCATAAACAAGCTCTAAATCATGTTTGATGCACTCTGGATGTCCAATGTTTGCTGTGCTGTCTATTTGAGATGAAATGAACATTGTGGACAGTTTTCAGCAAGTTGCAACATTGAAATACAGAATTATTTTGTTTTACATAAACAAGCTCTAAATCATGTTTGATGCACTCTGGATGTCCAATTTTTGCTGTGCTGTCTATTTGAGATGAAATGAACATTGTGGACAGTTTTCAGCAAGTTACAACATTGAAATAAAAAAAAAACAGTTTTTTCCATAAACAAGCTCTAAATCATGTTTGATGCACTCTGGATGTCCAATTTTTGCTGTGCTGTCAAATTGAGATGAAATTAACATTGTGGACAGTTTTCAGCAAGTTGCAACATTGAAACGTTTTTTTTTAATTTATTACATAAACAAGCTCTAAATCATGTTTGATGCACTCTGGATGTCCAATGTTTGCTGTGCTGTCTATTTGAGATGAAATGAACATTGTGGACAGTTTTCAGCAAGTTGCAACATTGAAATACAGACTTATTTTTTTTACATAAACAAGCTCTAAATCATGTTTGATTCACTCTGGATGTCCAATTTTTGCTGTGATGTCTATTTGCGATGAAATGAACATTGTGGACAGTTTTCAGCAAGTTACAACATAAAAATAAAAAATAAACATGTTTTTCCATAAACAAGCTCTAAATCATGTTTGATGCACTCTGGATGTCCAATTTTTGCTGTGCTGTCTATTTGAGATGAAATGAACATTGTGGACAGTTTTCAGCAAGTTGCAACATTGAAATACAGAAAAAACGTGTTTTCCATAAACAAGCTCTAAATCATGTTTGATGCACTCTGGATGTCCAATGTTTGCTGTGCTGTCTATTTGAGATGAAATGAACATTGTGGACAGTTTTCAGCAAGTTACAACATTGAAATAAAAAAAAAACAGTTTTTTCCATAAACAAGCTCTAAATCATGTTTGATGCACTCTGGATGTCCAATGTTTGCTGTGCTGTCTATTTGAGATGAAATGAACATTGTGGACAGTTTTCAGCAAGTTGCAACATTGAAATACAGACTTATTTTTTTTACATAAACAAGCTCTAAATCATGTTTGATTCACTCTGGATGTCCAATTTTTGCTGTGATGTCTATTTGCGATGAAATGAACATTGTGGACAGTTTTCAGCAAGTTACAACATAAAAATAAAAAATAAACATGTTTTTCCATAAACAAGCTCTAAATCATGTTTGATGCACTCTGGATGTCCAATTTTTGCTGTGCTGTCTATTTGAGATGAAATGAACATTGTGGACAGTTTTCAGCAAGTTGCAACATTGAAATACAGAAAAAACGTGTTTTCCATAAACAAGCTCTAAATCATGTTTGATGCACTCTGGATGTCCAATGTTTGCTGTGCTGTCTATTTGAGATGAAATGAACATTGTGGACAGTTTTCAGCAAGTTACAACATTGAAATAAAAAAAAAACAGTTTTTTCCATAAACAAGCTCTAAATCATGTTTGATGCACTCTGGATGTCCAATGCTTGCTGTGCTGTCTATTTGAGATGAAATGAACATTGTGGACAGTTTTCAGCAAGTTGCAACATTGAAATACAGAATTATTTTGTTTTACATAAACAAGCTCTAAATCATGTTTGATGCACTCTGGATGTCCAATTTTTGCTGTGCTGTCTATTTGAGATGAAATGAACATTGTGGACAGTTTTCAGCAAGTTACAACATTGAAATAAAAAAAAAACAGTTTTTTCCATAAACAAGCTCTAAATCATGTTTGATGCACTCTGGATGTCCAATTTTTGCTGTGCTGTCAAATTGAGATGAAATTAACATTGTGGACAGTTTTCAGCAAGTTGCAACATTGAAACACAGTTTTTTTTTATTTATTACATAAACAAGCTCTAAATCATGTTTGATGCACTCTGGATGTCCAATGTTTGCTGTGCTGTCTATTTGAGATGAAATGAACATTGTGGACAGTTTTCAGCAAGTTGCAACATTGAAATACAGACTTATTTTTTTTACATAAACAAGCTCTAAATCATGTTTGATTCACTCTGGATGTCCAATTTTTGCTGTGATGTCTATTTGCGATGAAATGAACATTGTGGACAGTTTTCAGCAAGTTACAACATAAAAATAAAAAATAAACATGTTTTTCCATAAACAAGCTCTAAATCATGTTTGATGCACTCTGGATGTCCAATTTTTGCTGTGCTGTCTATTTGAGATGAAATGAACATTGTGGACAGTTTTCAGCAAGTTGCAACATTGAAATACAGAAAAAACGTGTTTTCCATAAACAAGCTCTAAATCATGTTTGATGCACTCTGGATGTCCAATGTTTGCTGTGCTGTCTATTTGAGATGAAATGAACATTGTGGACAGTTTTCAGCAAGTTACAACATTGAAATAAAAAAAAAACAGTTTTTTCCATAAACAAGCTCTAAATCATGTTTGATGCACTCTGGATGTCCAATGTTTGCTGTGCTGTCTATTTGAGATGAAATGAACATTGTGGACAGTTTTCAGCAAGTTGCAACATTGAAATACAGAATTATTTTGTTTTACATAAACAAGCTCTAAATCATGTTTGATGCACTCTGGATGTCCAATTTTTGCTGTGCTGTCTATTTGAGATGAAATGAACATTGTGGACAGTTTTCAGCAAGTTACAACATTGAAATAAAAAAAAAACAGTTTTTTCCATAAACAAGCTCTAAATCATGTTTGATGCACTCTGGATGTCCAATTTTTGCTGTGCTGTCAAATTGAGATGAAATTAACATTGTGGACAGTTTTCAGCAAGTTGCAACATTGAAACACAGTTTTTTTTTTATTTATTACATAAACAAGCTCTAAATCATGTTTGATGCACTCTGGATGTCCAATGTTTGCTGTGCTGTCTATTTGAGATGAAATGAACATTGTGGACAGTTTTCAGCAAGTTGCAACATTGAAATACAGAATTATTTTGTTTTACATAAACAAGCTCTAAATCATGTTTGATGCACTCTGGATGTCCAATTTTTGCTGTGATGTCTATTTGCGATGAAATTAACATTGTGGACAGTTTTCAGCAAGTTATAACATTAAAATAAAAAATAAAAACGTTTTTTCCATAAACAAGCTCTAAATCATGTTTGATGCACTCTGGATGTCCAATTTTTGCTGTGCTGTCAAATTGAGATGAAATGAACATTGTGGACAGTTTTCATTAAGTTGCAACATTGAAATACAGTTTTTTTTTATTTATTACATAAACAAGCTCTAAATCATGTTTGATGCACTCTGGATGTCCAATGTTTGCTGTTTGCTATTTGAGATGAAATGAACATTGTGGACAGTTTTCAGCAAGTTGCAACATTGAAATACAGAAAAAACTTGTTTTCCTTAAACAAGCTCTAAATTATGTTTGATGCACTCTGGATGTCCAATTTTTGCTGTGCTGTCTATTTGAGATGAAATGAACATTGTGGACAGTTTTCAGCAAGTTACAACATTAAAATAAAAAAACCCCGTTTTTTTCCATGAACAAGCTCTAAATCATGTTTGATGCACTCTGGATGTCCAATTTTTGCTGTGCTGTCAAATTGAGATGAAATGAACATTGTGGACAGTTTTCAGCAAGTTGCAACATTGAAATACAGACTTATTTTTTTTACATAAACAAGCTCTAAATCATGTTTGATGCACTCTGGATGTCCAATGTTTGCTGTGCTGTCTATTTGAGATGAAATGAACATTGTGGACAGTTTTCAGCAAGTTGCAACATTGAAATACAGAAAAAACGTGTTTTCCATAAACAAGCTCTAAATCATGTTTGATGCACTCTGGATGTCCAATGTTTGCTGTGCTGTCTATTTGAGATGAAATGAACATTGTGGACAGTTTTCAGCAAGTTACAACATTGACATAAAAAAAAAACAGTTTTTTCCATAAACAAGCTCTAAATCATGTTTGATGCACTCTGGATGTCCAATTTTTGCTGTGCTGTCTATTTGAGATGAAATGAACATTGTGGACAGTTTTCAGCAAATTACAACATTAAAATTAAAAAAAAACGTTTTTTCCATGAACAAGCTCTAAATCATGTTTGATGCACTCTGGATGTCCAATTTTTGCTGTGCTGTCAAATTGAGATGAAATGAACATTGTGGACAGTTTTCAGCAAGTTGCAACATTGAAATACAGACTTATTTTTTTACATAAACAAGCTCTAAATCATGTTTGATTCACTCTGGATGTCCAATTTTTGCTGTGATGTCTATTTGCGATGAAATGAACATTGTGGACAGTTTTCAGCAAGTTACAACATAAAAATAAAAAATAAACATGTTTTTCCATAAACAAGCTCTAAATCATGTTTGATGCACTCTGGATGTCCAATTTTTGCTGTGCTGTCAAATTGAGATGAAATGAACATTGTGGACAGTTTTCAGCAAGTTGCAACATTGAAATACATTTTTTTTTCAAGAACAAGCTCTAAATCATGTTTGATGCAATCTGGATGTCCAATGTTTGCTGTGCTGTCTATTTGAGATGAAATGAACATTGTGGACAGTTTTCAGCAAGTTGCAACATTGAAATACAGAAAAAACGTGTTTTCCATAAACAAGCTCTAAATCATGTTTGATGCACTCTGGATGTCCAATGTTTGCTGTGCTGTCTATTTGAGATGAAATGAACATTGTGGACAGTTTTCAGCAAGTTACAACATTGAAATAAAAAAAAAAACTGTTTTTTCCATAAACAAGCTCTAAATCATGTTTGATGCACTCTGGATGTCCAATGTTTGCTGTGCTGTCTATTTGAGATGAAATGAACATTGTGGACAGTTTTCAGCAGTTGCAACATTGAAATACAGAAAAAACGTGTTTTCCATAAACAAGCTCTAAATCATGTTTGATGCACTCTGGATGTCCAATGTTTGCTGTGCTGTCTATTTGAGATGAAATGAACATTGTGGACAGTTTTCAGCAAGTTACAACATTGAAATAAAAAAAAAACTGTTTTTTCCATAAACAAGCTCTAAATCATGTTTGATGCACTCTGGTTGTCCAATGTTTGCTGTGCTGTCTATTTGAGATGAAATGAACATTGTGGACAGTTTTCAGCAAGTTGCAACATTGAAATACAGAATTATTTTGTTTTACATAAACAAGCTCTAAATCATGTTTGATGCACTCTGGATGTCCAATTTTTGCTGTGCTGTCTATTTGAGATGAAATGAACATTGTGGACAGTTTTCAGCAAGTTACAACATTGAAATAAAAAAAAACAGTTTTTTTCCATAAACAAGCTCTAAATCATGTTTGATGCACTCTGGATGTCCAATTTTTGCTGTGCGGTCAAATTGAGATGAAATTAACATTGTGGACAGTTTTCAGCAAGTTGCAACATTGAAATACAGTTTTTTTTTTATTTATTACATAAACAAGCTCTAAATCATGTTTGATGCACTCTGGATGTCCAATGTTTGCTGTGCTGTCTATTTGAGATGAAATGAACATTGTGGACAGTTTTCAGCAAGTTGCAACATTGAAATACAGAATTATTTTGTTTTACATAAACAAGCTCTAAATCATGTTTGATGCACTCTGGATGTCCAATTTTTGCTGTGCTGTCTATTTGAGATGAAATGAACATTGTGGACAGTTTTCAGCAAGTTACAACATTGAAATAAAAAAAAAACAGTTTTTTTCCATAAACAAGCTCTAAATCATGTTTGATGCACTCTGGATGTCCAATTTTTGCTGTGCTGTCAAATTGAGATGAAATTAACATTGTGGACAGTTTTCAGCAAGTTGCAACATTGAAATACAGTTTTTTTTATTTATTACATAAACAAGCTCTAAATCATGTTTGATGCACTCTGGATGTCCAATGTTTGCTGTGCTGTCTATTTGAGATGAAATGAACATTGTGGACAGTTTTCAGCAAGTTGCAACATTGAAATAAAGAATTATTTTGTTTTACATAAACAAGCTCTAAATCATGTTTGATGCACTCTGGATGTCCAATTTTTGCTGTGATGTCTATTTGCGATGAAATTAACATTGTGGACAGTTTTCAGCAAGTTATAACATTAAAATAAAAAATAAAAACGTTTTTTCCATAAACAAGCTCTAAATCATGTTTGATGCACTCTGGATGTCCAATTTTTGCTGTGCTGTCAAATTGAGATGAAATGAACATTGTGGACAGTTTTCAGCAAGTTGCAACATTGAAATACAGTTTTTTTTAATTTATTACATAAACAAGCTCTAAATCATGTTTGATGCACTCTGGATGTCCAATGTTTGCTGTGCTGTCTATTTGAGATGAAATGAACATTGTGGACAGTTTTCAGCAAGTTGCAACATTGAAATACAGACTTATTTTTTTTACATAAACAAGCTCTAAATCATATTTGATTCACTCTGGATGTCCAATGTTTGCTGTTTGCTATTTGAGATGAAATGAACATTGTGGACAGTTTTCAGCAAGTTGCAACATTGAAATACAGAAAAAACTTGTTTTCCTTAAACAAGCTCTAAATTATGTTTGATGCACTCTGGATGTCCAATTTTTGCTGTGCTGTCTATTTGAGATGAAATGAACATTGTGGACAGTTTTCAGCAAGTTACAACATTAAAATAAAAAAAACCCGTTTTTTTCCATGAACAAGCTCTAAATCATGTTTGATGCACTCTGGATGTCCAATTTTTGCTGTGCTGTCAAATTGAGATGAAATGAACATTGTGGACAGTTTTCAGCAAGTTGCAACATTGAAATACAGACTTATTTTTTTTACATAAACAAGCTCTAAATCATGTTTGATGCACTCTGGATGTCCAATGTTTGCTGTGCTGTCTATTTGAGATGAAATGAACATTGTGGACAGTTTTCAGCAAGTTGCAACATTGAAATACAGAAAAAACGTGTTTTCCATAAACAAGCTCTAAATCATGTTTGATGCACTCTGGATGTCCAATGTTTGCTGTGCTGTCTATTTGAGATGAAATGAACATTGTGGACAGTTTTCAGCAAGTTACAACATTGACATAAAAAAAAAACAGTTTTTTCCATAAACAAGCTCTAAATCATGTTTGATGCACTCTGGATGTCCAATTTTTGCTGTGCTGTCTATTTGAGATGAAATGAACATTGTGGACAACATTAAAATAAAAAAAAAACGTTTTTTCCATGAACAAGCTCTAAATCATGTTTGATGCACTCTGGATGTCCAATTTTTGCTGTGCTGTCAAATTGAGATGAAATGAACATTGTGGACAGTTTTCAGCAAGTTGCAACATTGAAATACAGACTTATTTTCTTTACATAAACAAGCTCTAAATCATGTTTGATTCACTCTGGATGTCCAATTTTTGCTGTGATGTCTATTTGCGATGAAATGAACATTGTGGACAGTTTTCAGCAAGTTACAACATAAAAATAAAAAATAAACATGTTTTTCCATAAACAAGCTCTAAATCATGTTTGATGCACTCTGGATGTCCAATTTTTGCTGTGCTGTCTATTTGAGATGAAATGAACATTGTGGACAGTTTTCAGCAAGTTGCAACATTGAAATACATTTTTTTTTCAAGAACAAGCTCTAAATCATGTTTGATGCACTCTGGATGTCCAATGTTTGCTGTGCTGTCTATTTGAGATGAAATGAACATTGTGGACAGTTTTCAGCAAGTTGCAACATTGAAATACAGAAAAAAACGTGTTTTCCATAAACAAGCTCTAAATCATGTTTGATGCACTCTGGATGTCCAATGTTTGCTGTGCTGTCTATTTGAGATGAAATGAACATTGTGGACAGTTTTCAGCAAGTTACAACGTTGAAATAAAAAAAAAAACAGTTTTTTCCATAAACAAGCTCTAAATCATGTTTGATGCACTCTGGATGTCCAATGTTTGCTGTGCTGTCTATTTGAGATGAAATGAACATTGTGGACAGTTTTCAGCAAGTTGCAACATTGAAATACAGAATTATTTTGTTTTACATAAACAAGCTCTAAATCATGTTTGATGCACTCTGGATGTCCAATTTTTGCTGTGCTGTCTATTTGAGATGAAATGAACATTGTGGACAGTTTTCAGCAAGTTACAACATTGAAATAAAAAAAAAACAGTTTTTTTCCATAAACAAGCTCTAAATCATGTTTGATGCACTCTGGATGTCCAATTTTTGCTGTGCTGTCAAATTGAGATGAAATGAACATTGTGGACAGTTTTCAGCAAGTTGCAACATTGAAATACATTTTTTTTTCAAGAACAAGCTCTAAATCATGTTTGATGCACTCTGGATGTCCAATGTTTGCTGTGCTGTCTATTTGACATGAAATGAACATTGTGGACAGTTTTCAGCAGTTGCAACATTGAAATACAGAAAAAACGTGTTTTCCATAAACAAGCTCTAAATCATGTTTGATGCACTCTGGATGACCAATGTTTGCTGTGCTGTCTATTTGAGATGAAATGAACATTGTGGACAGTTTTCAGCAAGTTGCAACATTGAAATACAGACTTATTTTTTTTACATAAACAAGCTCTAAATCATGTTTGATTCACTCTGGATGTCCAATTTTTGCTGTGATGTCTATTTGCGATGAAATGAACATTGTGGACAGTTTTCAGCAAGTTACAACATAAAAATAAAAAATAAACATGTTTTTCCATAAACAAGCTCTAAATCATGTTTGATGCACTCTGGATGTCCAATTTTTGCTGTGCTGTCTATTTGAGATGAAATGAACATTGTGGACAGTTTTCAGCAAGTTGCAACATTGAAATACAGAAAAAACGTGTTTTCCATAAACAAGCTCTAAATCATGTTTGATGCACTCTGGATGTCCAATGTTTGCTGTGCTGTCTATTTGAGATGAAATGAACATTGTGGACAGTTTTCAGCAAGTTACAACATTGAAATAAAAAAAAAACAGTTTTTTCCATAAACAAGCTCTAAATCATGTTTGATGCACTCTGGATGTCCAATGTTTGCTGTGCTGTCTATTTGAGATGAAATGAACATTGTGGACAGTTTTCAGCAAGTTGCAACATTGAAATACAGAATTATTTTGTTTTACATAAACAAGCTCTAAATCATGTTTGATGCACTCTGGATGTCCAATTTTTAATGTGCTGTCTATTTGAGATGAAATGAACATTGTGGACAGTTTTCAGCAAGTTACAACATTGAAATAAAAAAAAAACAGTTTTTTCCATAAACAAGCTCTAAATCATGTTTGATGCACTCTGGATGTCCAATTTTTGCTGTGCTGTCAAATTGAGATGAAATTAACATTGTGGACAGTTTTCAGCAAGTTGCAACATTGAAATACAGTTTTTTTTTTATTTATTACATAAACAAGCTCTAAATCATGTTTGATGCACTCTGGATGTCCAATGTTTGCTGTGCTGTCTATTTGAGATGAAATGAACATTGTGGACAGTTTTCAGCAAGTTGCAACATTGAAATACAGAATTATTTTGTTTTACATAAACAAGCTCTAAATCATGTTTGATCCACTCTGGATGTCCAATTTTTGCTGTGATGTCTATTTGCGATGAAATGAACATTGTGGACAGTTTTCAGCAAGTTACAACATAAAAATAAAAAATAAACATGTTTTTCCATAAACAAGCTCTAAATCATGTTTGATGCACTCTGGATGTGCAATTTTTGCTGTGCTGTCAAATTGAGATGAAATTAACATTGTGGACAGTTTTCAGCAAGTTGCAACATTGAAATACAGTTTTTTTTTATTTATTACATAAACAAGCTCTAAATCATGTTTGATGCACTCTGGATGTCCAATGTTTGCTGTGCTGTCTATTTGAGATGAAATGAACATTGTGGACAGTTTTCAGCAAGTTGCAACATTGAAATACAGAATTATTTTGTTTTACATAAACAAGCTCTAAATCATGTTTGATCCACTCTGGATGTCCAATTTTTGCTGTGATGTCTATTTGCGATGAAATGAACATTGTGGACAGTTTTCAGCAAGTTACAACATAAAAATAAAAAATAAACATGTTTTTCCATAAACAAGCTCTAAATCATGTTTGATGCACTCTGGATGTGCAATTTTTGCTGTGCTGTCTATTTGAGATGAAATGAACATTGTGGACAGTTTTCAGCAAGTTGCAACATTGAAATACATTTTTTTTTCAAGAACAAGCTCTAAATCATGTTTGATGCACTCTGGATGTCCAATGTTTGCTGTGCTGTCTATTTGAGATGAAATGAACATTGTGGACAGTTTTCAGCAAGTTGCAACATTGAAATACATTTTTTTTTCAAGAACAAGCTCTAAATCATGTTTGATGCACTCTGGATGTCCAATGTTTGCTGTGCTGTCTATTTGAGATGAAATGAACATTGTGGACAGTTTTCAGCAAGTTGCAACATTGAAATACAGAAAAAAACGTGTTTTCCATAAACAAGCTCTAAATCATGTTTGATGCACTCTGGATGTCCAATGTTTGCTGTGCTGTCTATTTGAGATGAAATGAACATTGTGGACAGTTTTCAGCAAGTTACAACATTGAAATAAAAAAAAAAACAGTTTTTTCCATAAACAAGCTCTAAATCATGTTTGATGCACTCTGGATGTCCAATGTTTGCTGTGCTGTCTATTTGAGATGAAATGAACATTGTGGACAGTTTTCAGCAAGTTGCAACATTGAAATACAGAATTATTTTGTTTTACATAAACAAGCTCTAAATCATGTTTGATGCACTCTGGATGTCCAATTTTTGCTGTGCTGTCTATTTGAGATGAAATGAACATTGTGGACAGTTTTCAGCAAGTTACAACATTGAAATAAAAAAAAAAACAGTTTTTTTCCATAAACAAGCTCTAAATCATGTTTGATGCACTCTGGATGTCCAATTTTTGCTGTGCTGTCAAATTGAGATGAAATGAACATTGTGGACAGTTTTCAGCAAGTTGCAACATTGAAATACATTTTTTTTTCAAGAACAAGCTCTAAATCATGTTTGATGCACTCTGGATGTCCAATGTTTGCTGTGCTGTCTATTTGAGATGAAATGAACATTGTGGACAGTTTTCAGCAGTTGCAACATTGAAATACAGAAAAAACGTGTTTTCCATAAACAAGCTCTAAATCATGTTTGATGCACTCTGGATGTCCAATGTTTGCTGTGCTGTCTATTTGAGATGAAATGAACATTGTGGACAGTTTTCAGCAAGTTGCAACATTGAAATACAGAATTATTTTTTTTTCCATAAACAAGCTCTAAATCATGTTTGATGCACTCTGGATGTCCAATTTTTGCTGTGCTGTCAAATTGAGATGAAATTAACATTGTGGACAGTTTTCAGCAAGTTGCAACATTGAAATACAGTTTTTTATTTATTTATTACATAAACAAGCTCTAAATCATGTTTGATGCACTCTGGATGTCCAATTTTTGCTGTGCTGTCAAATTGAGATGAAATGAACATTGTGGACAGTTTTCAGCAAGTTGCAACATTGAAATACAGTTTTTTTTTTTTTATTACATAAACAAGCTCTAAATCATGTTTGATGCACTCTGGATGTCCAATGTTTGCTGTGCTGTCTATTTGAGATGAAATGAACATTGTGGACAGTTTTCAGCAAGTTGCAACATTGAAATACAGACTTATTTTTTTTACATAAACAAGCTCTAAATCATGTTTGATTCACTCTGGATGTCCAATTTTTGCTGTGATGTCTATTTGCGATGAAATGAACATTGTGGACAGTTTTCAGCAAGTTGCAACATTGAAATACAGAATTATTTTGTTTTACATAAACAAGCTCTAAATCATGTTTGATGCACTCTGGATGTCCAATTTTTGCTGTGCTGTCTATTTGAGATGAAATGAACATTGTGGACAGTTTTCAGCAAGTTACAACATTGAAATAAAAAAAAAACAGTTTTTTCCATAAACAAGCTCTAAATCATGTTTGATGCACTCTGGATGTCCAATTTTTGCTGTGCTGTCAAATTGAGATGAAATTAACATTGTGGACAGTTTTCAGCAAGTTGCAACATTGAAATACAGTTTTTTTTTTATTTATTACATAAACAAGCTCTAAATCATGTTTGATGCACTCTGGATGTCCAATTTTTGCTGTGCTGTCAAATTGAGATGAAATGAACATTGTGGACAGTTTTCAGCAAGTTGCAACATTGAAATACAGTTTTTTTTTATTTATTACATAAACAAGCTCTAAATCATGTTTGATGCACTCTGGATGTCCAATGTTTGCTGTGCTGTCTATTTGAGATGAAATGAACATTGTGGACAGTTTTCAGCAAGTTGCAACATTGAAATACAGACTTATTTTTTTTACATAAACAAGCTCTAAATCATGTTTGATTCACTCTGGATGTCCAATTTTTGCTGTGATGTCTATTTGCGATGAAATGAACATTGTGGACAGTTTTCAGCAAGTTACAACATAAAAATAAAAAATAAACATGTTTTTCCATAAACAAGCTCTAAATCATGTTTGATGCACTCTGGATGTCCAATTTTTGCTGTGCTGTCTATTTGAGATGAAATGAACATTGTGGACAGTTTTCAGCAAGTTGCAACATTGAAATACAGAAAAAACGTGTTTTCCATAAACAAGCTCTAAATCATGTTTGATGCACTCTGGATGTCCAATGTTTGCTGTGCTGTCTATTTGAGATGAAATGAACATTGTGGACAGTTTTCAGCAAGTTACAACATTGAAATAAAAAAAAAACAGTTTTTTCCATAAACAAGCTCTAAATCATGTTTGATGCACTCTGGATGTCCAATGTTTGCTGTGCTGTCTATTTGAGATGAAATGAACATTGTGGACAGTTTTCAGCAAGTTGCAACATTGAAATACAGAATTATTTTGTTTTACATAAACAAGCTCTAAATCATGTTTGATGCACTCTGGATGTCCAATTTTTAATGTGCTGTCTATTTGAGATGAAATGAACATTGTGGACAGTTTTCAGCAAGTTACAACATTGAAATAAAAAAAAACAGTTTTTTCCATAAACAAGCTCTAAATCATGTTTGATGCACTCTGGATGTCCAATTTTTGCTGTGCTGTCAAATTGAGATGAAATTAACATTGTGGACAGTTTTCAGCAAGTTGCAACATTGAAATACAGTTTTTATTTTATTTATTACATAAACAAGCTCTAAATCATGTTTGATGCACTCTGGATGTCCAATGTTTGCTGTGCTGTCTATTTGAGATGAAATGAACATTGTGGACAGTTTTCAGCAAGTTGCAACATTGAAATACAGAATTATTTTGTTTTACATAAACAAGCTCTAAATCATGTTTGATGCACTCTGGATGTCCAATTTTTGCTGTGATGTCTATTTGCGATGAAATGAACATTGTGGACAGTTTTCAGCAAGTTATAACATTAAAATAAAAAATAAAAACGTTTTTTCCATAAACAAGCTCTAAATCATGTTTGATGCACTCTGGATGTCCAATTTTTGCTGTGCTGTCAAATTGAGATGAAATGAACATTGTGGACAGTTTTCATTAAGTTGCAACATTGAAATACAGTTTTTTTTAATTTATTACATAAACAAGCTCTAAATCATGTTTGATGCACTCTGGATGTCCAATGTTTGCTGTTTGCTATTTGAGATGAAATGAACATTGTGGACAGTTTTCAGCAAGTTGCAACATTGAAATGCAGAAAAAACTTGTTTTCCTTAAACAAGCTCTAAATTATGTTTGATGCACTCTGGATGTCCAATTTTTGCTGTGCTGTCTATTTGAGATGAAATGAACATTGTGGACAGTTTTCAGCAAGTTACAACATTAAAATAAAAAAACCCAGTTTTTTTCCATGAACAAGCTCTAAATCATGTTTGATGCACTCTGGATGTCCAATTTTTGCTGTGCTGTCAAATTGAGATGAAATGAACATTGTGGACAGTTTTCAGCAAGTTGCAACATTGAAATACAGACTTATTTTTTTTACATAAACAAGCTCTAAATCATGTTTGATGCACTCTGGATGTCCAATGTTTGCTGTGCTGTCTATTTGAGATGAAATTAACATTGTGGACAGTTTTCAGCAAGTTGCAACATTGAAATACAGAAAAAACGTGTTTTCCATAAACAAGCTCTAAATCATGTTTGATGCACTCTGGATGTCCAATGTTTGCTGTGCTGTCTATTTGAGATGAAATGAACATTGTGGACAGTTTTCAGCAAGTTACAACATTGACATAAAAAAAAAACAGTTTTTTCCATAAACAAGCTCTAAATCATGTTTGATGCACTCTGGATGTCCAATTTTTGCTGTGCTGTCAAATTGAGATGAAATGAACATTGTGGACAGTTTTCAGCAAGTTGCAACATTGAAATACAGACTTATTTTTTTTACATAAACAAGCTCTAAATCATGTTTGATTCACTCTGGATGTCCAATTTTTGCTGTGATGTCTATTTGCGATGAAATGAACATTGTGGACAGTTTTCAGCAAGTTACAACATAAAAATAAAAAATAAACATGTTTTTCCATAAACAAGCTCTAAATCATGTTTGATGCACTCTGGATGTCCAATTTTTGCTGTGCTGTCTATTTGAGATGAAATGAACATTGTGGACAGTTTTCAGCAAGTTGCAACATTGAAATACATTTTTTTTTCAAGAACAAGCTCTAAATCATGTTTGATGCACTCTGGATGTCCAATGTTTGCTGTGCTGTCTATTTGAGATGAAATGAACATTGTGGACAGTTTTCAGCAAGTTGCAACATTGAAATACAGAAAAAACGTGTTTTCCATAAACAAGCTCTAAATCATGTTTGATGCACTCTGGATGTCCAATGTTTGCTGTGCTGTCTATTTGAGATGAAATGAACATTGTGGACAGTTTTCAGCAAGTTACAACATTGAAATAAAAAAAAAACAGTTTTTTCCATAAACAAGCTCTAAATCATGTTTGATGCACTCTGGATGTCCAATGTTTGCTGTGCTGTCTATTTGAGATGAAATGAACATTGTGGACAGTTTTTAGCAAGTTGCAACATTGAAATACAGAATTATTTTGTTTTACATAAACAAGCTCTAAATCATGTTTGATGCACTCTGGATGTCCAATTTTTGCTGTGCTGTCTATTTGAGATGAAATGCACATTGTGGACAGTTTTCAGCAAATTACAACATTAAAATAAAAAAAAAACGTTTTTTCCATGAACAAGCTCTAAATCATGTTTGATGCACTCTGGATGTCCAATTTTTGCTGTGCTGTCAAATTGAGATGAAATGAACATTGTGGACAGTTTTCAGCAAGTTGCAACATTGAAATACAGACTTATTTTTTTTACATAAACAAGCTCTAAATCATGTTTGATTCACTCTGGATGTCCAATTTTTGCTGTGATTTCTATTTGCGATGAAATGAACATTGTGCACAGTTTTCAGCAAGTTACAACATAAAAATAAAAAATAAACATGTTTTTCCATAAACAAGCTCTAAATCATGTTTGATGCACTCTGGATGTCCAATGTTTGCTGTGCTGTCTATTTGAGATGAAATGAACATTGTGGACAGTTTTCAGCAAGTTGCAACATTGAAATACATTTTTTTTTCAAGAACAAGCTCTAAATCATGTTTGATGCACTCTGGATGTCCAATGTTTGCTGTGCTGTCTATTTGAGATGAAATGAACATTGTGGACAGTTTTCAGCAAGTTGCAACATTGAAATACAGAAAAAACGTGTTTTCCATAAACAAGCTCTAAATCATGTTTGATGCACTCTGGATGTCCAATGTTTGCTGTGCTGTCTATTTGAGATGAAATGAACATTGTGGACAGTTTTCAGCAAGTTACAACATTGAAATAAAAAAAAAAACAGTTTTTTCCATAAACAAGCTCTAAATCATGTTTGATGCACTCTGGATGTCCAATGTTTGCTGTGCTGTCTATTTGAGATGAAATGAACATTGTGGACAGTTTTCAGCAAGTTGCAACATTGAAATACAGAATTATTTTGTTTTACATAAACAAGCTCTAAATCATGTTTGATGCACTCTGGATGTCCAATGTTTGCTGTGCTGTCTATTTGAGATGAAATGAACATTGTGGACAGTTTTCAGCAAGTTGCAACATTGAAATACAGAAAAAACGTGTTTTCCATAAACAAGCTCTAAATCATGTTTGATGCACTCTGGATGTCCAATGTTTGCTGTGCTGTCTATTTGAGATGAAATGAACATTGTGGACAGTTTTCAGCAAGTTACAACATTGAAATAAAAAAAAAACAGTTTTTTCCATAAACAAGCTCTAAATCATGTTTGATGCACTCTGGATGTCCAATGTTTGCTGTGCTGTCTATTTGAGATGAAATGAACATTGTGGACAGTTTTTAGCAAGTTGCAACATTGAAATACAGAATTATTTTGTTTTACATAAACAAGCTCTAAATCATGTTTGATGCACTCTGGATGTCCAATTTTTGCTGTGCTGTCTATTTGAGATGAAATGAACATTGTGGACAGTTTTCAGCAAATTACAACATTAAAATAAAAAAAAAACGTTTTTTCCATGAACAAGCTCTAAATCATGTTTGATGCACTCTGGATGTCCAATTTTTGCTGTGCTGTCAAATTGAGATGAAATGAACATTGTGGACAGTTTTCAGCAAGTTGCAACATTGAAATACAGACTTATTTTTTTTACATAAACAAGCTCTAAATCATGTTTGATTCACTCTGGATGTCCAATTTTTGCTGTGATTTCTATTTGCGATGAAATGAACATTGTGGACAGTTTTCAGCAAGTTACAACATAAAAATAAAAAATAAACATGTTTTTCCATAAACAAGCTCTAAATCATGTTTGATGCACTCTGGATGTCCAATGTTTGCTGTGCTGTCTATTTGAGATGAAATGAACATTGTGGACAGTTTTCAGCAAGTTGCAACATTGAAATACATTTTTTTTTCAAGAACAAGCTCTAAATCATGTTTGATGCACTCTGGATGTCCAATGTTTGCTGTGCTGTCTATTTGAGATGAAATGAACATTGTGGACAGTTTTCAGCAAGTTGCAACATTGAAATACAGAAAAAACGTGTTTTCCATAAACAAGCTCTAAATCATGTTTGATGCACTCTGGATGTCCAATGTTTGCTGTGCTGTCTATTTGAGATGAAATGAACATTGTGGACAGTTTTCAGCAAGTTACAACATTGAAATAAAAAAAAAAACAGTTTTTTCCATAAACAAGCTCTAAATCATGTTTGATGCACTCTGGATGTCCAATGTTTGCTGTGCTGTCTATTTGAGATGAAATGAACATTGTGGACAGTTTTCAGCAAGTTGCAACATTGAAATACAGAATTATTTTGTTTTACATAAACAAGCTCTAAATCATGTTTGATGCACTCTGGATGTCCAATGTTTGCTGTGCTGTCTATTTGAGATGAAATGAACATTGTGGACAGTTTTCAGCAAGTTGCAACATTGAAATACAGAAAAAACGTGTTTTCCATAAACAAGCTCTAAATCATGTTTGATGCACTCTGGATGTCCAATGTTTGCTGTGCTGTCTATTTGAGATGAAATGAACATTGTGGACAGTTTTCAGCAAGTTACAACATTGAAATAAAAAAAAAACAGTTTTTTCCATAAACAAGCTCTAAATCATGTTTGATGCACTCTGGATGTCCAATGTTTGCTGTGCTGTCTATTTGAGATGAAATGAACATTGTGGACAGTTTTTAGCAAGTTGCAACATTGAAATACAGAATTATTTTGTTTTACATAAACAAGCTCTAAATCATGTTTGATGCACTCTGGATGTCCAATTTTTGCTGTGCTGTCTATTTGAGATGAAATGAACATTGTGGACAGTTTTCAGCAAATTACAACATTAAAATAAAAAAAAAACGTTTTTTCCATGAACAAGCTCTAAATCATGTTTGATGCACTCTGGATGTCCAATTTTTGCTGTGCTGTCAAATTGAGATGAAATGAACATTGTGGACAGTTTTCAGCAAGTTGCAACATTGAAATACAGACTTATTTTTTTTACATAAACAAGCTCTAAATCATGTTTGATTCACTCTGGATGTCCAATTTTTGCTGTGATTTCTATTTGCGATGAAATGAACATTGTGGACAGTTTTCAGCAAGTTACAACATAAAAATAAAAAATAAACATGTTTTTCCATAAACAAGCTCTAAATCATGTTTGATGCACTCTGGATGTCCAATGTTTGCTGTGCTGTCTATTTGAGATGAAATGAACATTGTGGACAGTTTTCAGCAAGTTGCAACATTGAAATACATTTTTTTTTCAAGAACAAGCTCTAAATCATGTTTGATGCACTCTGGATGTCCAATGTTTGCTGTGCTGTCTATTTGAGATGAAATGAACATTGTGGACAGTTTTCAGCAAGTTGCAACATTGAAATACAGAAAAAACGTGTTTTCCATAAACAAGCTCTAAATCATGTTTGATGCACTCTGGATGTCCAATGTTTGCTGTGCTGTCTATTTGAGATGAAATGAACATTGTGGACAGTTTTCAGCAAGTTACAACATTGAAATAAAAAAAAAAACAGTTTTTTCCATAAACAAGCTCTAAATCATGTTTGATGCACTCTGGATGTCCAATGTTTGCTGTGCTGTCTATTTGAGATGAAATGAACATTGTGGACAGTTTTCAGCAAGTTGCAACATTGAAATACAGAATTATTTTGTTTTACATAAACAAGCTCTAAATCATGTTTGATGCACTCTGGATGTCCAATTTTTGCTGTGCTGTCTATTTGAGATGAAATGAACATTGTGGACAGTTTTCAGCAAGTTACAACATTGAAATAAAAAAAAAACAGTTGTTTTCCATAAACAAGCTCTAAATCATGTTTGATGCACTCTGGATGTCCAATTTTTGCTGTGCTGTCAAATTGAGATGAAATGAACATTGTGGACAGTTTTCAGCAAGTTGCAACATTGAAATACATTTTTTTTTCAAGAACAAGCTCTAAATCATGTTTGATGCACTCTGGATGTCCAATGTTTGCTGTGCTGTCTATTTGAGATGAAATGAACATTGTGGACAGTTTTCAGCAGTTGCAACATTGAAATACAGAAAAAACGTGTTTTCCATAAACAAGCTCTAAATCATGTTTGATGCACTCTGGATGTCCAATGTTTGCTGTGCTGTCTATTTGAGATGAAATGAACATTGTGGACAGTTTTCAGCAAGTTACAACATTGAAATAAAAAAAAAAACAGTTTTTTCCATAAACAAGCTCTAAATCATGTTTGATGCACTCTGGATGTCCAATGTTTGCTGTGCTGTCTATTTGAGATGAAATGAACATTGTGGACAGTTTTCAGCAAGTTGCAACATTGAAATACAGAATTATTTTGTTTTACATAAACAAGCTCTAAATCATGTTTGTTGCACTCTGGATGTCCAATTTTTGCTGTGCTGTCTATTTGAGATGAAATGAACATTGTGGACAGTTTTCAGCAAGTTACAACATTGAAATAAAAAAAAAACAGTTTTTTTTCATAAACAAGCTCTAAATCATGTTTGATGCACTCTGGATGTCCAATTTTTGCTGTGCGGTCAAATTGAGATGAAATTAACATTGTGGACAGTTTTCAGCAAGTTGCAACATTGAAATACAGTTTTTTTTTTATTTATTACATAAACAAGCTCTAAATCATGTTTGATGCACTCTGGATGTCCAATTTTTGCTGTGCTGTCAAATTGAGATGAAATGAACATTGTGGACAGTTTTCAGCAAGTTGCAACATTGAAATACAGACTTATTTTTTTTACATAAACAAGCTCTAAATCATGTTTGATGCACTCTGGATGTCCAATGTTTGCTGTGCTGTCTATTTGAGATGAAATTAACATTGTGGACAGTTTTCAGCAAGTTGCAACATTGAAATACAGAAAAAACGTGTTTTCCATAAACAAGCTCTAAATCATGTTTGATGCACTCTGGATGTCCAATGTTTGCTGTGCTGTCTATTTGAGATGAAATGAACATTGTGGACAGTTTTCAGCAAGTTACAACATTGACATAAAAAAAAACTGTATTTTCCATAAACAAGCTCTAAATCATGTTTGATGCACTCTGGATGTCCAATTTTTGCTGTGCTGTCAAATTGAGATGAAATGAACATTGTGGACAGTTTTCAGCAAGTTGCAACATTGAAATACAGACTTATTTTTTTTACATAAACAAGCTCTAAATCATGTTTGATTCACTCTGGATGTCCAATTTTTGCTGTGATGTCTATTTGCGATGAAATGAACATTGTGGACAGTTTTCAGCAAGTTACAACATAAAAAGAAAAAATAAACATGTTTTTCCATAAACAAGCTCTAAATCATGTTTGATGCACTCTGGATGTCCAATTTTTGCTGTGCTGTCTATTTGAGATGAAATGAACATTGTGGACAGTTTTCAGCAAGTTGCAACATTGAAATACATTTTTTTTTCAAGAACAAGCTCTAAATCATGTTTGATGCACTCTGGATGTCCAATGTTTGCTGTGCTGTCTATTTGAGATGAAATGAACATTGTGGACAGTTTTCAGCAAGTTGCAACATTGAAATACAGAAAAAACGTGTTTTCCATAAACAAGCTCTAAATCATGTTTGATGCACTCTGGATGTCCAATGTTTGCTGTGCTGTCTATTTGAGATGAAATGAACATTGTGGACAGTTTTCAGCAAGTTACAACATTGAAATAAAAAAAAAACAGTTTTTTCCATAAACAAGCTCTAAATCATGTTTGATGCACTCTGGATGTCCAATGTTTGCTGTGCTGTCTATTTGAGATGAAATGAACATTGTGGACAGTTTTCAGCAAGTTGCAACATTGAAATACAGACTTATTTTTTTTACATAAACAAGCTCTAAATCATTTTTGATTCACTCTGGATGTCCAATTTTTGCTGTGATTTCTATTTGCGATGAAATGAACATTGTGGACAGTTTTCAGCAAGTTACAACATAAAAATAAAAAATAAACATGTTTTTCCATAAACAAGCTCTAAATCATGTTTGATGCACTCTGGATGTCCAATGTTTGCTGTGCTGTCTATTTGAGATGAAATGAACATTGTGGACAGTTTTCAGCAAGTTGCAACATTGAAATACATTTTTTTTTCAAGAACAAGATCTAAATCATGTTTGATGCACTCTGGATGTCCAATGTTTGCTGTGCTGTCTATTTGAGATGAAATGAACATTGTGGACAGTTTTCAGCAAGTTACAACATTGAAATAAAAAAAAAACAGTTTTTTCCATAAACAAGCTCTAAATCATGTTTGATGCACTCTGGATGTCCAATGTTTGCTGTGCTGTCTATTTGAGATGAAATGAACATTGTGGACAGTTTTCAGCAAGTTGCAACATTGAAATACAGAATTATTTTGTTTTACATAAACAAGCTCTAAATCATGTTTGATGCACTCTGGATGTCCAATTTTTGCTGTGCTGTCTATTTGAGATGAAATGAACATTGTGGACAGTTTTCAGCAAGTTACAACATTGAAATAAAAAAAAAACAGTTTTTTTCCATAAACAAGCTCTAAATCATGTTTGATGCACTCTGGATGTACAATTTTTGCTGTGCTGTCAAATTGAGATGAAATGAACATTGTGGACAGTTTTCAGCAAGTTGCAACATTGAAATACATTTTTTTTTCAAGAACAAGCTCTAAATCATGTTTGATGCACTCTGGATGTCCAATGTTTGCCGTGCTGTCTATTTGAGATGAAATGAACATTGTGGACAGTTTTCAGCAGTTGCAACATTGAAATACAGAAAAAACGTTTTTTCCATAAACAAGCTCTAAATCATGTTTGATGCACTCTGGATGTCCAATGTTTGCTGTGCTGTCTATTTGAGATGAAATGAACATTGTGGACAGTTTTCAGCAAGTTACAACATTGAAATAAAAAAAAAACAGTTTTTTCCATAAACAAGCTCTAAATCATGTTTGATGCACTCTGGATGTCCAATGTTTGCTGTGCTGTCTATTTGAGATGAAATGAACATTGTGGACAGTTTTCAGCAAGTTGCAACATTGAAATACAGAATTATTTTGTTTTACATAAACAAGCTCTAAATCATGTTAGATGCACTCTGGATGTCCAATTTTTGCTGTGCTGTCTATTTGAGATGAAATGAACATTGTGGACAGTTTTCAGCAAGTTACAACATTGAAATAAAAAAAATACAGTTTTTTTTCCATAAACAAGCTCTAAATCATGTTTGATGCACTCTGGATGTCCAATTTTTGCTGTGCTGTCAAATTGAGATGAAATTAACATTGTGGACAGTTTTCAGCAAGTTGCAACATTGAAATACAGTTTTTTTTTTATTTATTACATAAACAAGCTCTAAATCATGTTTGATGCACTCTGGATGTCCAATGTTTGCTGTGCTGTCTATTTGAGATGAAATGAACATTGTGGACAGTTTTCAGCAAGTTGCAACATTGAAATACAGACTTATTTTTTTTACATAAACAAGCTCTAAATCATGTTTGATTCACTCTGGATGTCCAATTTTTGCTGTGATGTCTATTTGCGATGAAATGAACATTGTGGACAGTTTTCAGCAAGTTACAACATAAAAATAAAAAATAAACATGTTTTTCCATAAACAAGCTCTAAATCATGTTTGATGCACTCTGGATGTCCAATGTTTGCTGTGCTGTCTATTTGAGATTAAATGAACATTGTGGACAGTTTTCATTAAGTTGCAACATTGAAATACAGTTTTTTTTAATTTATTACATAAACAAGCTCTAAATCATGTTTGATGCACTCTGGATGTCCAATGTTTGCTGTGCTGTCTATTTGAGATGAAATGAACATTGTGGACAGTTTTCAGCAAGTTGCAACATTGAAATACAGAAAAAACTTGTTTTCCTTAAACAAGCTCTAAATTATGTTTGATGCACTCTGGATGTCCAATTTTTGCTGTGCTGTCAAATTGAGATGAAATGAACATTGTGGACAGTTTTCAGCAAGTTGCAACATTGAAATACAGACTTATTTTTTTTACATAAACAAGCTCTAAATCATGTTTGATTCACTCTGGATGTCCAATTTTTGCTGTGATGTCTATTTGCGATGAAATGAACATTGTGGACAGTTTTCAGCAAGTTACAACATAAAAATAAAAAATAAACATGTTTTTCCATAAACAAGCTCTAAATCATGTTTGATGCAGTCTGGATGTCCAATTTTTGCTGTGCTGTCTATTTGAGATGAAATGAACATTGTGGACAGTTTTCAGCAAGTTGCAACATTGAAATACAGAAAAAACGTGTTTTCCATAAACAAGCTCTAAATCATGTTTGATGCACTCTGGATGTCCAATGTTTGCTGTGCTGTCTATTTGAGATGAAATGAACATTGTGGACAGTTTTCAGCAAGTTGCAACATTGAAATACAGAATTATTTTGTTTTACATAAACAAGCTCTAAATCATGTTTGATGCACTCTGGATGTCCAATTTTTGCTGTGCTGTCTATTTGAGATGAAATGAACATTGTGGACAGTTTTCAGCAAGTTACAACATTGAAATAAAAAAAAAACAGTTTTTTCCATAAACAAGCTCTAAATCATGTTTGATGCACTCTGGATGTACAATTTTTGCTGTGCTGTCAAATTGAGATGAAATTAACATTGTGGACAGTTTTCAGCAAGTTGCAACATTGAAATACAGTTTTTTTTTAATTTATTACATAAACAAGCTCTAAATCATGTTTGATGCACTCTGGATGTCCAATGTTTGCTGTGCTGTCTATTTGAGATGAAATGAACATTGTGGACAGTTTTCAGCAAGTTGCAACATTGAAATACAGAATTATTTTGTTTTACATAAACAAGCTCTAAATCATGTTTGATGCACTCTGGATGTCCAATTTTTGCTGTGATGTCTATTTGCGATGAAATTAACATTGTGGACAGTTTTCAGCAAGTTATAACATTAAAATAAAAAATAAAAACGTTTTTTCCATAAACAAGCTCTAAATCATGTTTGATGCACTCTGGATGTCCAATTTTTGCTGTGCTGTCAAATTGAGATGAAATGAACATTGTGGACAGTTTTCATTAAGTTGCAACATTGAAATACAGTTTTTTTAAATGTATTACATAAACAAGCTCTAAATCATGTTTGATGCACTCTGGATGTCCAATGTTTGCTGTTTGCTATTTGAGATGAAATGAACATTGTGGACAGTTTTCAGCAAGTTGCAACATTGAAATACAGAAAAAACTTGTTTTCCTTAAACAAGCTCTAAATCATGTTTGATGCACTCTGGATGTCCAATGTTTGCTGTGCTGTCTATTTGAGATGAAATGAACATTGTGGACAGTTTTCAGCAAGTTACAACATTGAAATAAAAAAAAACAGTTTTTTCCATAAACAAGCTCTAAATCATGTTTGATGCACTCTGGATGTCCAATGTTTGCTGTGCTGTCTATTTGAGATGAAATGAACATTGTGGACAGTTTTCAGCAAGTTGCAACATTGAAATACAGAATTATTTTGTTTTACATAAACAAGCTCTAAATCATGTTTGATGCACTCTGGATGTCCAATTTTTGCTGTGCTGTCTATTTGAGATGAAATGAACATTGTGGACAGTTTTCAGCAAGTTACAACATTGAAATAAAAAAAAACAGTTTTTTCCATAAACAAGCTCTAAATCATGTTTGATGCACTCTGGATGTCCAATTTTTGCTGTGCTGTCAAATTGAGATGAAATTAACATTGTGGACAGTTTTCAGCAAGTTGCAACATTGAAATACAGTTTTTTTTTTATTTATTACATAAACAAGCTCTAAATCATGTTTGATGCACTCTGGATGTCCAATGTTTGCTGTGCTGTCTATTTGAGATGAAATTAACATTGTGGACAGTTTTCAGCAAGTTGCAACATTGAAATACAGAAAAAACGTGTTTTCCATAAACAAGCTCTAAATCATGTTTGATGCACTCTGGATGTCCAATGTTTGCTGTGCTGTCTATTTGAGATGAAATGAACATTGTGGACAGTTTTCAGCAAGTTGCAACATTGAAATACAGAAAAAACGTGTTTTCCATAAACAAGCTCTAAATCATGTTTGATGCACTCTGGATGTCCAATGATTGCTGTGCTGTCTATTTGAGATGAAATTAACATTGTGGACAGTTTTCAGCAAGTTACAACATTGAAATAAAAAAAAAACAGTTTTTTCCATAAACAAGCTCTAAATCATGTTTGATGCACTCTGGATGTCCAATGTTTGCTGTGCTGTCTATTTGAGATGAAATGAACATTGTGGACAGTTTTTAGCAAGTTGCAACATTGAAATACAGAATTATTTTGTTTTACATAAACAAGCTCTAAATCATGTTTGATGCACTCTGGATGTCCAATTTTTGCTGTGCTGTCTATTTGAGATGAAATGAACATTGTGGACAGTTTTCAGCAAATTACAACATTAAAATAAAAAAAAAACGTTTTTTCCATGAACAAGCTCTAAATCATGTTTGATGCACTCTGGATGTCCAATTTTTGCTGTGCTGTCAAATTGAGATGAAATGAACATTGTGGACAGTTTTCAGCAAGTTGCAACATTGAAATACAGACTTATTTTTTTTACATAAACAAGCTCTAAATCATGTTTGATTCACTCTGGATGTCCAATTTTTGCTGTGATTTCTATTTGCGATGAAATGAACATTGTGGACAGTTTTCAGCAAGTTACAACATAAAAATAAAAAATAAACATGTTTTTCCATAAACAAGCTCTAAATCATGTTTGATGCACTCTGGATGTCCAATGTTTGCTGTGCTGTCTATTTGAGATGAAATGAACATTGTGGACAGTTTTCAGCAAGTTGCAACATTGAAATACAGAAAAAACGTGTTTTCCATAAACAAGCTCTAAATCATGTTTGATGCACTCTGGATGTCCAATGTTTGCTGTGCTGTCTATTTGAGATGAAATGAACATTGTGGACAGTTTTCAGCAAGTTACAACATTGAAATAAAAAAAAAAAAAAGTTTTTTCCATAAACAAGCTCTAAATCATGTTTGATGCACTCTGGATGTCCAATGTTTGCTGTGCTGTCTATTTGAGATGAAATGAACATTGTGGACAGTTTTCAGCAAGTTGCAACATTGAAATACAGAATTATTTTGTTTTACATAAACAAGCTCTAAATCATGTTTGATGCACTCTGGATGTCCAATTTTTGCTGTGCTGTCTATTTGAGATGAAATGAACATTGTGGACAGTTTTCAGCAAGTTACAACATTGAAATAAAAAAAAAACAGTTTTTTTCCATAAACAAGCTCTAAATCATGTTTGATGCACTCTGGATGTCCAATTTTTGCTGTGCTGTCAAATTGAGATGAAATGAACATTGTGGACAGTTTTCAGCAAGTTGCAACATTGAAATACATTTTTTTTTCAAGAACAAGCTCTAAATCATGTTTGATGCACTCTGGATGTCCAATGTTTGCTGTGCTGTCTATTTGAGATGAAATGAACATTGTGGACAGTTTTCAGCAGTTGCAACATTGAAATACAGAAAAAACGTGTTTTCCATAAACAAGCTCTAAATCATGTTTGATGCACTCTGGATGTCCAATGTTTGCTGTGCTGTCTATTTGAGATGAAATGAACATTGTGGACAGTTTTCAGCAAGTTACAACATTGAAATAAAAAAAAAACAGTTTTTTCCATAAACAAGCTCTAAATCATGTTTGATGCACTCTGGATGTCCAATGTTTGCTGTGCTGTCTATTTGAGATGAAATGAACATTGTGGACAGTTTTCAGCAAGTTACAACATTGAAATAAAAAAAAAAAAAAGTTTTTTCCATAAACAAGCTCTAAATCATGTTTGATGCACTCTGGATGTCCAATGTTTGCTGTGCTGTCTATTTGAGATGAAATGAACATTGTGGACAGTTTTCAGCAAGTTGCAACATTGAAATACAGAATTATTTTGTTTTACATAAACAAGCTCTAAATCATGTTTGATGCACTCTGGATGTCCAATTTTTGCTGTGCTGTCTATTTGAGATGAAATGAACATTGTGGACAGTTTTCAGCAAGTTACAACATTGAAATAAAAAAAAAACAGTTTTTTTCCATAAACAAGCTCTAAATCATGTTTGATGCACTCTGGATGTCCAATTTTTGCTGTGCTGTCAAATTGAGATGAAATGAACATTGTGGACAGTTTTCAGCAAGTTGCAACATTGAAATACATTTTTTTTTCAAGAACAAGCTCTAAATCATGTTTGATGCACTCTGGATGTCCAATGTTTGCTGTGCTGTCTATTTGAGATGAAATGAACATTGTGGACAGTTTTCAGCAGTTGCAACATTGAAATACAGAAAAAACGTGTTTTCCATAAACAAGCTCTAAATCATGTTTGATGCACTCTGGATGTCCAATGTTTGCTGTGCTGTCTATTTGAGATGAAATGAACATTGTGGACAGTTTTCAGCAAGTTACAACATTGAAATAAAAAAAAAACAGTTTTTTCCATAAACAAGCTCTAAATCATGTTTGATGCACTCTGGATGTCCAATGTTTGCTGTGCTGTCTATTTGAGATGAAATGAACATTGTGGACAGTTTTCAGCAAGTTGCAACATTGAAATACAGAATTATTTTGTTTTACATAAACAAGCTCTAAATCATGTTTGATGCACTCTGGATGTCCAATTTTTGCTGTGCTGTCTATTTGAGATGAAATGAACATTGTGGACAGTTTTCAGCAAGTTACAACATTGAAATAAAAAAAAAACAGTTTTTTTTCATAAACAAGCTCTAAATCATGTTTGATGCACTCTGGATGTCCAATTTTTGCTGTGCGGTCAAATTGAGATGAAATTAACATTGTGGACAGTTTTCAGCAAGTTGCAACATTGAAATACAGTTTTTTTTTTTATTTATTACATAAACAAGCTCTAAATCATGTTTGATGCACTCTGGATGTCCAATGTTTGCTGTGCTGTCTATTTGAGATGAAATGAACATTGTGGACAGTTTTCAGCAAGTTGCAACATTGAAATACAGAATTATTTTGTTTTACATAAACAAGCTCTAAATCATGTTTGATGCACTCTGGATGTCCAATTTTTGCTGTGATGTCTATTTGCGATGAAATTAACATTGTGGACAGTTTTCAGCAAGTTATAACATTAAAATAAAAAATAAAAACGTTTTTTCCATAAACAAGCTCTAAATCATGTTTGATGCACTCTGGATGTCCAATTTTTGCTGTGCTGTCAAATTGAGATGAAATGAACATTGTGGACAGTTTTCATTAAGTTGCAACATTGAAATACAGTTTTTTTTAATTTATTACATAAACAAGCTCTAAATCATGTTTGATGCACTCTGGATGTCCAATGTTTGCTGTTTGCTATTTGAGATGAAATGAACATTGTGGACAGTTTTCAGCAAGTTGCAACATTGAAATACAGAAAAAACTTGTTTTCCTTAAACAAGCTCTAAATTATGTTTGATGCACTCTGGATGTCCAATTTTTGCTGTGCTGTCTATTTGAGATGAAATGAACATTGTGGACAGTTTTCAGCAAGTTACAACATTAAAATAAAAAAAAAACGTTTTTTTCCATGAACAAGCTCTAAATCATGTTTGATGCACTCTGGATGTCCAATTTTTGCTGTGCTGTCAAATTGAGATGAAATGAACATTGTGGACAGTTTTCAGCAAGTTGCAACATTGAAATACAGACTTATTTTTTTTACATAAACAAGCTCTAAATCATGTTTGATGCACTCTGGATGTCCAATGTTTGCTGTGCTGTCTATTTGAGATGAAATTAACATTGTGGACAGTTTTCAGCAAGTTGCAACATTGAAATACAGAAAAAACGTGTTTTCCATAAACAAGCTCTAAATCATGTTTGATGCACTCTGGATGTCCAATTTTTGCTGTGCTGTCAAATTGAGATGAAATGAACATTGTGGACAGTTTTCAGCAAGTTGCAACATTGAAATACAGACTTATTTTTTTTTACATAAACAAGCTCTAAATCATGTTTGATTCACTCTGGATGTCCAATTTTTGCTGTGATGTCTATTTGCGATGAAATGAACATTGTGGGCAGTTTTCAGCAAGTTACAACATAAAAATAAAAAATAAACATGTTTTTCCATAAACAAGCTCTAAATCATGTTTGATGCACTCTGGATGTCCAATTTTTGCTGTGCTGTCTATTTGAGATGAAATGAACATTGTGGACAGTTTTCAGCAAGTTGCAACATTGAAATACAGAATTATTTTGTTTTACATAAACAAGCTCTAAATCATGTTTGATGCACTCTGGATGTCCAATTTTTGCTGTGCTGTCTATTTGAGATGAAATGAACATTGTGGACAGTTTTCAGCAAGTTACAACATTGAAATAAAAAAAAACAGTTTTTTCCATAAACAAGCTCTAAATCATGTTTGATGCACTCTGGATGTCCAATTTTTGCTGTGCTGTCAAATTGAGATGAAATTAACATTGTGGACAGTTTTCAGCAAGTTGCAACATTGAAATACAGTTTTTTTTTTATTTATTACATAAACAAGCTCTAAATCATGTTTGATGCACTCTGGATGTCCAATGTTTGCTGTGCTGTCTATTTGAGATGAAATTAACATTGTGGACAGTTTTCAGCAAGTTGCAACATTGAAATACAGAAAAAACGTGTTTTCCATAAACAAGCTCTAAATCATGTTTGATGCACTCTGGATGTCCAATGTTTGCTGTGCTGTCTATTTGAGATGAAATGAACATTGTGGACAGTTTTCAGCAAGTTGCAACATTGAAATACAGAAAAAACGTGTTTTCCATAAACAAGCTCTAAATCATGTTTGATGCACTCTGGATGTCCAATGATTGCTGTGCTGTCTATTTGAGATGAAATTAACATTGTGGACAGTTTTCAGCAAGTTACAACATTGAAATAAAAAAAAAACAGTTTTTTCCATAAACAAGCTCTAAATCATGTTTGATGCACTCTGGATGTCCAATGTTTGCTGTGCTGTCTATTTGAGATGAAATGAACATTGTGGACAGTTTTTAGCAAGTTGCAACATTGAAATACAGAATTATTTTGTTTTACATAAACAAGCTCTAAATCATGTTTGATGCACTCTGGATGTCCAATTTTTGCTGTGCTGTCTATTTGAGATGAAATGAACATTGTGGACAGTTTTCAGCAAATTACAACATTAAAATAAAAAAAAAACGTTTTTTCCATGAACAAGCTCTAAATCATGTTTGATGCACTCTGGATGTCCAATTTTTGCTGTGCTGTCAAATTGAGATGAAATGAACATTGTGGACAGTTTTCAGCAAGTTGCAACATTGAAATACAGACTTATTTTTTTTACATAAACAAGCTCTAAATCATGTTTGATTCACTCTGGATGTCCAATTTTTGCTGTGATTTCTATTTGCGATGAAATGAACATTGTGGACAGTTTTCAGCAAGTTACAACATAAAAATAAAAAATAAACATGTTTTTCCATAAACAAGCTCTAAATCATGTTTGATGCACTCTGGATGTCCAATGTTTGCTGTGCTGTCTATTTGAGATGAAATGAACATTGTGGACAGTTTTCAGCAAGTTGCAACATTGAAATACAGAAAAAACGTGTTTTCCATAAACAAGCTCTAAATCATGTTTGATGCACTCTGGATGTCCAATGTTTGCTGTGCTGTCTATTTGAGATGAAATGAACATTGTGGACAGTTTTCAGCAAGTTACAACATTGAAATAAAAAAAAAAAAAAGTTTTTTCCATAAACAAGCTCTAAATCATGTTTGATGCACTCTGGATGTCCAATGTTTGCTGTGCTGTCTATTTGAGATGAAATGAACATTGTGGACAGTTTTCAGCAAGTTGCAACATTGAAATACAGAATTATTTTGTTTTACATAAACAAGCTCTAAATCATGTTTGATGCACTCTGGATGTCCAATTTTTGCTGTGCTGTCTATTTGAGATGAAATGAACATTGTGGACAGTTTTCAGCAAGTTACAACATTGAAATAAAAAAAAAACAGTTTTTTTCCATAAACAAGCTCTAAATCATGTTTGATGCACTCTGGATGTCCAATTTTTGCTGTGCTGTCAAATTGAGATGAAATGAACATTGTGGACAGTTTTCAGCAAGTTGCAACATTGAAATACATTTTTTTTTCAAGAACAAGCTCTAAATCATGTTTGATGCACTCTGGATGTCCAATGTTTGCTGTGCTGTCTATTTGAGATGAAATGAACATTGTGGACAGTTTTCAGCAGTTGCAACATTGAAATACAGAAAAAACGTGTTTTCCATAAACAAGCTCTAAATCATGTTTGATGCACTCTGGATGTCCAATGTTTGCTGTGCTGTCTATTTGAGATGAAATGAACATTGTGGACAGTTTTCAGCAAGTTACAACATTGAAATAAAAAAAAAACAGTTTTTTCCATAAACAAGCTCTAAATCATGTTTGATGCACTCTGGATGTCCAATGTTTGCTGTGCTGTCTATTTGAGATGAAATGAACATTGTGGACAGTTTTCAGCAAGTTGCAACATTGAAATACAGAATTATTTTGTTTTACATAAACAAGCTCTAAATCATGTTTGATGCACTCTGGATGTCCAATTTTTGCTGTGCTGTCTATTTGAGATGAAATGAACATTGTGGACAGTTTTCAGCAAGTTACAACATTGAAATAAAAAAAAAACAGTTTTTTTTCATAAACAAGCTCTAAATCATGTTTGATGCACTCTGGATGTCCAATTTTTGCTGTGCGGTCAAATTGAGATGAAATTAACATTGTGGACAGTTTTCAGCAAGTTGCAACATTGAAATACAGTTTTTTTTTTTATTTATTACATAAACAAGCTCTAAATCATGTTTGATGCACTCTGGATGTCCAATGTTTGCTGTGCTGTCTATTTGAGATGAAATGAACATTGTGGACAGTTTTCAGCAAGTTGCAACATTGAAATACAGAATTATTTTGTTTTACATAAACAAGCTCTAAATCATGTTTGATGCACTCTGGATGTCCAATTTTTGCTGTGATGTCTATTTGCGATGAAATTAACATTGTGGACAGTTTTCAGCAAGTTATAACATTAAAATAAAAAATAAAAACGTTTTTTCCATAAACAAGCTCTAAATCATGTTTGATGCACTCTGGATGTCCAATTTTTGCTGTGCTGTCAAATTGAGATGAAATGAACATTGTGGACAGTTTTCATTAAGTTGCAACATTGAAATACAGTTTTTTTTAATTTATTACATAAACAAGCTCTAAATCATGTTTGATGCACTCTGGATGTCCAATGTTTGCTGTTTGCTATTTGAGATGAAATGAACATTGTGGACAGTTTTCAGCAAGTTGCAACATTGAAATACAGAAAAAACTTGTTTTCCTTAAACAAGCTCTAAATTATGTTTGATGCACTCTGGATGTCCAATTTTTGCTGTGCTGTCTATTTGAGATGAAATGAACATTGTGGACAGTTTTCAGCAAGTTACAACATTAAAATTAAAAAAAAACGTTTTTTTCCATGAACAAGCTCTAAATCATGTTTGATGCACTCTGGATGTCCAATTTTTGCTGTGCTGTCAAATTGAGATGAAATGAACATTGTGGACAGTTTTCAGCAAGTTGCAACATTGAAATACAGACTTATTTTTTTTACATAAACAAGCTCTAAATCATGTTTGATGCACTCTGGATGTCCAATGTTTGCTGTGCTGTCTATTTGAGATGAAATTAACATTGTGGACAGTTTTCAGCAAGTTGCAACATTGAAATACAGAAAAAACGTGTTTTCCATAAACAAGCTCTAAATCATGTTTGATGCACTCTGGATGTCCAATTTTTGCTGTGCTGTCAAATTGAGATGAAATGAACATTGTGGACAGTTTTCAGCAAGTTGCAACATTGAAATACAGACTTATTTTTTTTACATAAACAAGCTCTAAATCATGTTTGATTCACTCTGGATGTCCAATTTTTGCTGTGATGTCTATTTGCGATGAAATGAACATTGTGGGCAGTTTTCAGCAAGTTACAACATAAAAATAAAAAATAAACATGTTTTTCCATAAACAAGCTCTAAATCATGTTTGATGCACTCTGGATGTCCAATTTTTGCTGTGCTGTCTATTTGAGATGAAATGAACATTGTGGACAGTTTTCAGCAAGTTGCAACATTGAAATACATTTTTTTTTCAAGAACAAGCTCTAAATCATGTTTGATGCACTCTGGATGTCCAATGTTTGCTGTGCTGTCTATTTGAGATGAAATGAACATTGTGGACAGTTTTCAGCAAGTTGCAACATTGAAATACAGAAACAACGTGTTTTCCATAAACAAGCTCTAAATCATGTTTGATGCACTCTGGATGTCCAATGTTTGCTGTGCTGTCTATTTGAGATGAAATGAACATTGTGGACAGTTTTCAGCAAGTTACAACATTGAAATAAAAAAAAAACAGTTTTTTCCATAAACAAGCTCTAAATCATGTTTGATGCACTCTGGATGTCCAATGTTTGCTGTGCTGTCTATTTGAGATGAAATGAACATTGTGGACAGTTTTTAGCAAGTTGCAACATTGAAATACAGAATTATTTTGTTTTACATAAACAAGCTCTAAATCATGTTTGATGCACTCTGGATGTCCAATTTTTGCTGTGCTGTCTATTTGAGATGAAATGAACATTGTGGACAGTTTTCAGCAAATTACAACATTAAAATAAAAAAAAACCGTTTTTTCCATGAACAAGCTCTAAATCATGTTTGATGCACTCTGGATGTCCAATTTTTGCTGTGCTGTCAAATTGAGATGAAATGAACATTGTGGACAGTTTTCAGCAAGTTGCAACATTGAAATACAGACTTATTTTTTTTACATAAACAAGCTCTAAATCATGTTTGATTCACTCTGGATGTCAAATTTTTGCTGTGATTTCTATTTGCGATGAAATGAACATTGTGGACAGTTTTCAGCAAGTTACAACATAAAAATAAAAAATAAACATGTTTTTCCATAAACAAGCTCTAAATCATGTTTGATGCACTCTGGATGTCCAATGTTTGCTGTGCTGTCTATTTGAGATGAAATGAACATTGTGGACAGTTTTCAGCAAGTTGCAACATTGAAATACATTTTTTTTTCAAGAACAAGCTCTAAATCATGTTTGATGCACTCTGGATGTCCAATGTTTGCTGTGCTGTCTATTTGAGATGAAATGAACATTGTGGACAGTTTTCAGCAAGTTGCAACATTGAAATACAGAAAAAACGTGTTTTCCATAAACAAGCTCTAAATCATGTTTGATGCACTCTGGATGTCCAATGTTTGCTGTGCTGTCTATTTGAGATGAAATGAACATTGTGGACAGTTTTCAGCAAGTTACAACATTGAAATAAAAAAAAAAACTGTTTTTTCCATAAACAAGCTCTAAATCATGTTTGATGCACTCTGGATGTCCAATGTTTGCTGTGCTGTCTATTTGAGATGAAATGAACATTGTGGACAGTTTTCAGCAAGTTGCAACATTGAAATACAGAATTATTTTGTTTTACATAAACAAGCTCTAAATCATGTTTGATGCACTCTGGATGTCCAATTTTTGCTGTGCTGTCTATTTGAGATGAAATGAACATTGTGGACAGTTTTCAGCAAGTTACAACATTGAAATAAAAAAAAAACAGTTTTTTTTCATAAACAAGCTCTAAATCATGTTTGATGCACTCTGGATGTCCAATTTTTGCTGTGCGGTCAAATTGAGATGAAATTAACATTGTGGAAAGTTTTCAGCAAGTTGCAACATTGAAATACAGTTTTTTTTTTTATTTATTACATAAACAAGCTCTAAATCATGTTTGATGCACTCTGGATGTCCAATGTTTGCTGTGCTGTCTATTTGAGATGAAATGAACATTGTGGACAGTTTTCAGCAAGTTGCAACATTGAAATACAGAATTATTTTGTTTTACATAAACAAGCTCTAAATCATGTTTGATGCACTCTGGATGTCCAATTTTTGCTGTGCTGTCTATTTGAGATGAAATGAACATTGTGGACAGTTTTCAGCAAGTTACAACATTGAAATAAAAAAAATACAGTTTTTTTCCATAAACAAGCTCTAAATCATGTTTGATGCACTCTGGATGTCCAATTTTTGCTGTGCTGTCAAATTGAGATGAAATTAACATTGTGGACAGTTTTCAGCAAGTTGCAACATTGAAATACAGTTTTTTTTTTATTTATTACATAAACAAGCTCTAAATCATGTTTGATGCACTCTGGATGTCCAATGTTTGCTGTGCTGTCTATTTGAGATGAAATGAACATTGTGGACAGTTTTCAGCAAGTTGCAACATTGAAATACAGACTTATTTTTTTTACATAAACAAGCTCTAAATCATGTTTGATTCACTCTGGATGTCCAATTTTTGCTGTGATGTCTATTTGCGATGAAATGAACATTGTGGACAGTTTTCAGCAAGTTACAACATAAAAATAAAAAATAAACATGTTTTTCCATAAACAAGCTCTAAATCATGTTTGATGCACTCTGGATGTCCAATGTTTGCTGTGCTGTCTATTTGAGATTAAATGAACATTGTGGACAGTTTTCATTAAGTTGCAACATTGAAATACAGTTTTTTTTAATGTATTACATAAACAAGCTCTAAATCATGTTTGATGCACTCTGGATGTCCAATGTTTGCTGTGCTGTCTATTTGAGATGAAATGAACATTGTGGACAGTTTTCAGCAAGTTGCAACATTGAAATACAGAAAAAACTTGTTTTCCTTAAACAAGCTCTAAATTATGTTTGATGCACTCTGGATGTCCAATTTTTGCTGTGCTGTCAAATTGAGATGAAATGAACATTGTGGACAGTTTTCAGCAAGTTGCAACATTGAAATACAGACTTATTTTTTTTACATAAACAAGCTCTAAATCATGTTTGATTCACTCTGGATGTCCAATTTTTGCTGTGATGTCTATTTGCGATGAAATGAACATTGTGGACAGTTTTCAGCAAGTTACAACATAAAAATAAAAAATAAACATGTTTTTCCATAAACAAGCTCTAAATCATGTTTGATGCACTCTGGATGTCCAATTTTTGCTGTGCTGTCTATTTGAGATGAAATGAACATTGTGGACAGTTTTCAGCAAGTTGCAACATTGAAATACAGAATTATTTTGTTTTACATAAACAAGCTCTAAATCATGTTTGATGCACTCTGGATGTCCAATTTTTGCTGTGCTGTCTATTTGAGATGAAATGAACATTGTGGACAGTTTTCAGCAAGTTACAACATTGAAATAAAAAAAAAACAGTTTTTTCCATAAACAAGCTCTAAATCATGTTTGATGCACTCTGGATGTCCAATTTTTGCTGTGCTGTCAAATTGAGATGAAATTAACATTGTGGACAGTTTTCAGCAAGTTGCAACATTGAAATACAGTTTTTTATTTATTTATTACATAAACAAGCTCTAAATCATGTTTGATGCACTCTGGATGTCCAATGTTTGCTGTGCTGTCTATTTGAGATGAAATGAACATTGTGGACAGTTTTCAGCAAGTTGCAACATTGAAATACAGACTTATTTTTTTTACATAAACAAGCTCTAAATCATGTTTGATTCACTCTGGATGTCCAATTTTTGCTGTGATTTCTATTTGCGATGAAATGAACATTGTGGACAGTTTTCAGCAAGTTACAACATAAAAATAAAAAATAAACATGTTTTTCCATAAACAAGCTCTAAATCATGTTTGATGCACTCTGGATGTCCAATGTTTGCTGTGCTGTCTATTTGAGATGAAATGAACATTGTGGACAGTTTTCAGCAAGTTGCAACATTGAAATACATTTTTTTTTCAAGAACAAGCTCTAAATCATGTTTGATGCACTCTGGATGTCCAATGTTTGCTGTGCTGTCTATTTGAGATGAAATGAACATTGTGGACAGTTTTCAGCAAGTTGCAACATTGAAATACAGAAAAAACGTGTTTTCCATAAACAAGCTCTAAATCATGTTTGATGCACTCTGGATGTCCAATGTTTGCTGTGCTGTCTATTTGAGATGAAATGAACATTGTGGACAGTTTTCAGCAAGTTACAACATTGAAATAAATAAAAAAACAGTTTTTTCCATAAACAAGCTCTAAATCATGTTTGATGCACTCTGGATGTCCAATGTTTGCTGTGCTGTCTATTTGAGATGAAATGAACATTGTGGACAGTTTTCAGCAAGTTGCAACATTGAAATACAGAATTATTTTGTTTTACATAAACAAGCTCTAAATCATGTTTGATGCACTCTGGATGTCCAATTTTTGCTGTGCTGTCTATTTGAGATGAAATGAACATTGTGGACAGTTTTCAGCAAGTTACAACATTGAAATAAAAAAAAAACAGTTTTTTTCCATAAACAAGCTCTAAATCATGTTTGATGCACTCTGGATGTTCAATTTTTGCTGTGCTGTCAAATTGAGATGAAATGAACATTGTGGACAGTTTTCAGCAAGTTGCAACATTGAAATACATTTTTTTTTAATTTATTACATAAACAAGCTCTAAATCATGTTTGATGCACTCTGGATGTCCAATGTTTGCTGTTTGCTATTTGAGATGAAATGAACATTGTGGACAGTTTTCAGCAAGTTGCAACATTGAAATACAGAAAAAACTTGTTTTCCTTAAACAAGCTCTAAATTATGTTTGATGCACTCTGGATGTCCAATTTTTGCTGTGCTGTCTATTTGAGATGAAATGAACATTGTGGACAGTTTTCAGCAAGTTACAACATTAAAATAAAAAAAACACGTTTTTTTCCATGAACAAGCTCTAAATCATGTTTGATGCACTCTGGATGTCCAATTTTTGCTGTGCTGTCAAATTGAGATGAAATGAACATTGTGGACAGTTTTCAGCAAGTTGCAACATTGAAATACAGACTTATTTTTTTTACATAAACAAGCTCTAAATCATGTTTGATGCACTCTGGATGTCCAATGTTTGCTGTGCTGTCTATTTGAGATGAAATTAACATTGTGGACAGTTTTCAGCAAGTTGCAACATTGAAATACAGAAAAAACGTGTTTTCCATAAACAAGCTCTAAATCATGTTTGATGCACTCTGGATGTCCAATTTTTGCTGTGCTGTCAAATTGAGATGAAATGAACATTGTGGACAGTTTTCAGCAAGTTGCAACATTGAAATACAGACTTATTTTTTTTACATAAACAAGCTCTAAATCATGTTTGATTCACTCTGGATGTCCAATTTTTGCTGTGATGTCTATTTGCGATGAAATGAACATTGTGGACAGTTTTCAGCAAGTTACAACATAAAAATAAAAAATAAACATGTTTTTCCATAAACAAGCTCTAAATCATGTTTGATGCACTCTGGATGTCCAATTTTTGCTGTGCTGTCTATTTGAGATGAAATGAACATTGTGGACAGTTTTCAGCAAGTTGCAACATTGAAATACATTTTTTTTTCAAGAACAAGCTCTAAATCATGTTTGATGCACTCTGGATGTCCAATGTTTGCTGTGCTGTCTATTTGAGATGAAATGAACATTGTGGACAGTTTTCAGCAAGTTGCAACATTGAAATACAGAAAAAACGTGTTTTCCATAAACAAGCTCTAAATCATGTTTGATGCACTCTGGATGTCCAATGTTTGCTGTGCTGTCTATTTGAGATGAAATGAACATTGTGGACAGTTTTCAGCAAGTTACAACATTGAAATAAAAAAAAAACAGTTTTTTCCATAAACAAGCTCTAAATCATGTTTGATGCACTCTGGATGTCCAATGTTTGCTGTGCTGTCTATTTGAGATGAAATGAACATTGTGGACAGTTTTTAGCAAGTTGCAACATTGAAATACAGAATTATTTTGTTTTACATAAACAAGCTCTAAATCATGTTTGATGCACTCTGGATGTCCAATTTTTGCTGTGCTGTCTATTTGAGATGAAATGAACATTGTGGACAGTTTTCAGCAAATTACAACATTAAAATTAAAAAAAACCGTTTTTTCCATGAACAAGCTCTAAATCATGTTTGATGCACTCTGGATGTCCAATTTTTGCTGTGCTGTCAAATTGAGATGAAATGAACATTGTGGACAGTTTTCAGCAAGTTGCAACATTGAAATACAGACTTATTTTTTTTACATAAACAAGCTCTAAATCATGTTTGATTCACTCTGGATGTCAAATTTTTGCTGTGATTTCTATTTGCGATGAAATGAACATTGTGGACAGTTTTCAACAAGTTACAACATAAAAATAAAAAATAAACATGTTTTTCCATAAACAAGCTCTAAATCATGTTTGATGCACTCTGGATGTCCAATGTTTGCTGTGCTGTCTATTTGAGATGAAATGAACATTGTGGACAGTTTTCAGCAAGTTGCAACATTGAAATACATTTTTTTTTCAAGAACAAGCTCTAAATCATGTTTGATGCACTCTGGATGTCCAATGTTTGCTGTGCTGTCTATTTGAGATGAAATGAACATTGTGGACAGTTTTCAGCAAGTTGCAACATTGAAATACAGAAAAAACGTGTTTTCCATAAACAAGCTCTAAATCATGTTTGATGCACTCTGGATGTCCAATGTTTGCTGTGCTGTCTATTTGAGATGAAATGAACATTGTGGACAGTTTTCAGCAAGTTACAACATTGAAATAAAAAAAAAAACAGTTTTTTCCATAAACAAGCTCTAAATCATGTTTGATGCACTCTGGATGTCCAATGTTTGCTGTGCTGTCTATTTGAGATGAAATGAACATTGTGGACAGTTTTCAGCAAGTTGCAACATTGAAATACAGAATTATTTTGTTTTACATAAACAAGCTCTAAATCATGTTTGATGCACTCTGGATGTCCAATTTTTGCTGTGCTGTCTATTTGAGATGAAATGAACATTGTGGACAGTTTTCAGCAAGTTACAACATTGAAATAAAAAAAAAACAGTTTTTTTTCATAAACAAGCTCTAAATCATGTTTGATGCACTCTGGATGTCCAATTTTTGCTGTGCGGTCAAATTGAGATGAAATTAACATTGTGGAAAGTTTTCAGCAAGTTGCAACATTGAAATACAGTTTTTTTTTTTATTTATTACATAAACAAGCTCTAAATCATGTTTGATGCACTCTGGATGTCCAATGTTTGCTGTGCTGTCTATTTGAGATGAAATGAACATTGTGGACAGTTTTCAGCAAGTTGCAACATTGAAATACAGAATTATTTTGTTTTACATAAACAAGCTCTAAATCATGTTTGATGCACTCTGGATGTCCAATTTTTGCTGTGCTGTCTATTTGAGATGAAATGAACATTGTGGACAGTTTTCAGCAAGTTACAACATTGAAATAAAAAAAATACAGTTTTTTTCCATAAACAAGCTCTAAATCATGTTTGATGCACTCTGGATGTCCAATTTTTGCTGTGCTGTCAAATTGAGATGAAATTAACATTGTGGACAGTTTTCAGCAAGTTGCAACATTGAAATACAGTTTTTTTTTTATTTATTACATAAACAAGCTCTAAATCATGTTTGATGCACTCTGGATGTCCAATGTTTGCTGTGCTGTCTATTTGAGATGAAATGAACATTGTGGACAGTTTTCAGCAAGTTGCAACATTGAAATACAGACTTATTTTTTTTACATAAACAAGCTCTAAATCATGTTTGATTCACTCTGGATGTCCAATTTTTGCTGTGATGTCTATTTGCGATGAAATGAACATTGTGGACAGTTTTCAGCAAGTTACAACATAAAAATAAAAAATAAACATGTTTTTCCATAAACAAGCTCTAAATCATGTTTGATGCACTCTGGATGTCCAATGTTTGCTGTGCTGTCTATTTGAGATTAAATGAACATTGTGGACAGTTTTCATTAAGTTGCAACATTGAAATACAGTTTTTTTTAATTTATTACATAAACAAGCTCTAAATCATGTTTGATGCACTCTGGATGTCCAATGTTTGCTGTGCTGTCTATTTGAGATGAAATGAACATTGTGGACAGTTTTCAGCAAGTTGCAACATTGAAATACAGAAAAAACTTGTTTTCCTTAAACAAGCTCTAAATTATGTTTGATGCACTCTGGATGTCCAATTTTTGCTGTGCTGTCAAATTGAGATGAAATGAACATTGTGGACAGTTTTCAGCAAGTTGCAACATTGAAATACAGACTTATTTTTTTTACATAAACAAGCTCTAAATCATGTTTGATTCACTCTGGATGTCCAATTTTTGCTGTGATGTCTATTTGCGATGAAATGAACATTGTGGACAGTTTTCAGCAAGTTACAACATAAAAATAAAAAATAAACATGTTTTTCCATAAACAAGCTCTAAATCATGTTTGATGCACTCTGGATGTCCAATTTTTGCTGTGCTGTCTATTTGAGATGAAATGAACATTGTGGACAGTTTTCAGCAAGTTGCAACATTGAAATACAGAATTATTTTGTTTTACATAAACAAGCTCTAAATCATGTTTGATGCACTCTGGATGTCCAATTTTTGCTGTGCTGTCTATTTGAGATGAAATTAACATTGTGGACAGTTTTCAGCAAGTTACAACATTGAAATAAAAAAAAAACAGTTTTTTCCATAAACAAGCTCTAAATCATGTTTGATGCACTCTGGATGTCCAATTTTTGCTGTGCTGTCAAATTGAGATGAAATTAACATTGTGGACAGTTTTCAGCAAGTTGCAACATTGAAATACAGTTTTTTATTTATTTATTACATAAACAAGCTCTAAATCATGTTTGATGCACTCTGGATGTCCAATGTTTGCTGTGCTGTCTATTTGAGATGAAATGAACATTGTGGACAGTTTTCAGCAAGTTGCAACATTGAAATACAGACTTATTTTTTTTACATAAACAAGCTCTAAATCATGTTTGATTCACTCTGGATGTCCAATTTTTGCTGTGATTTCTATTTGCGATGAAATGAACATTGTGGACAGTTTTCAGCAAGTTACAACATAAAAATAAAAAATAAACATGTTTTTCCATAAACAAGCTCTAAATCATGTTTGATGCACTCTGGATGTCCAATGTTTGCTGTGCTGTCTATTTGAGATGAAATGAACATTGTGGACAGTTTTCAGCAAGTTGCAACATTGAAATACATTTTTTTTTCAAGAACAAGCTCTAAATCATGTTTGATGCACTCTGGATGTCCAATGTTTGCTGTGCTGTCTATTTGAGATGAAATGAACATTGTGGACAGTTTTCAGCAAGTTGCAACATTGAAATACAGAAAAAACGTGTTTTCCATAAACAAGCTCTAAATCATGTTTGATGCACTCTGGATGTCCAATGTTTGCTGTGCTGTCTATTTGAGATGAAATGAACATTGTGGACAGTTTTCAGCAAGTTGCAACATTGAAATACAGAAAAAACTTGTTTTCCTTAAACAAGCTCTAAATTATGTTTGATGCACTCTGGATGTCCAATTTTTGCTGTGCTGTCAAATTGAGATGAAATGAACATTGTGGACAGTTTTCAGCAAGTTGCAACATTGAAATACAGACTTATTTTTTTTACATAAACAAGCTCTAAATCATGTTTGATTCACTCTGGATGTCCAATTTTTGCTGTGATGTCTATTTGCGATGAAATGAACATTGTGGACAGTTTTCAGCAAGTTACAACATAAAAATAAAAAATAAACATGTTTTTCCATAAACAAGCTCTAAATCATGTTTGATGCACTCTGGATGTCCAATTTTTGCTGTGCTGTCTATTTGAGATGAAATGAACATTGTGGACAGTTTTCAGCAAGTTGCAACATTGAAATACAGAATTATTTTGTTTTACATAAACAAGCTCTAAATCATGTTTGATGCACTCTGGATGTCCAATTTTTGCTGTGCTGTCTATTTGAGATGAAATGAACATTGTGGACAGTTTTCAGCAAGTTACAACATTGAAATAAAAAAAAAACAGTTTTTTCCATAAACAAGCTCTAAATCATGTTTGATGCACTCTGGATGTCCAATTTTTGCTGTGCTGTCAAATTGAGATGAAATTAACATTGTGGACAGTTTTCAGCAAGTTGCAACATTGAAATACAGTTTTTTTTTTATTTATTACATAAACAAGCTCTAAATCATGTTTGATGCACTCTGGATGTCCAATGTTTGCTGTGCTGTCTATTTGAGATGAAATGAACATTGTGGACAGTTTTCAGCAAGTTGCAACATTGAAATACAGAATTATTTTGTTTTACATAAACAAGCTCTAAATCATGTTTGATGCACTCTGGATGTCCAATTTTTGCTGTGATGTCTATTTGCGATGAAATTAACATTGTGGACAGTTTTCAGCAAGTTATAACATTAAAATAAAAAATAAAAAAGTTTTTTCCATAAACAAGCTCTAAATCATGTTTGATGCACTCTGGATGTCCAATTTTTGCTGTGCTGTCAAATTGAGATGAAATGAACATTGTGGACAGTTTTCATTAAGTTGCAACATTGAAATACAGTTTTTTAAAATTTATTACATAAACAAGCTCTAAATCATGTTTGATGCACTCTGGATGTCCAATGTTTGCTGTTTGCTATGTGAGATGAAATGAACATTGTGGACAGTTTTCAGCAAGTTGCAACATTGAAATACAGAAAAAACTTGTTTTCCTTAAACAAGCTCTAAATCATGTTTGATGCACTCTGGATGTCCAATGTTTGCTGTGCTGTCTATTTGAGATGAAATGAACATTGTGGACAGTTTTCAGCAAGTTACAACATTGAAATAAAAAAAAACAGTTTTTTCCATAAACAAGCTCTAAATCATGTTTGATGCACTCTGGATGTCCAATGTTTGCTGTGCTGTCTATTTGAGATGAAATGAACATTGTGGACAGTTTTCAGCAAGTTGCAACATTGAAATACAGAATTATTTTGTTTTACATAAACAAGCTCTAAATCATGTTTGATGCACTCTGGATGTCCAATTTTTGCTGTGCTGTCTATTTGAGATGAAATGAACATTGTGGACAGTTTTCAGCAAGTTACAACATTGAAATAAAAAAAAAACAGTTTTTTCCATAAACAAGCTCTAAATCATGTTTGATGCACTCTGGATGTCCAATTTTTGCTGTGCTGTCAAATTGAGATGAAATTAACATTGTGGACAGTTTTCAGCAAGTTGCAACATTGAAATACAGTTTTTTTTTTATTTATTACATAAACAAGCTCTAAATCATGTTTGATGCACTCTGGATGTCCAATGTTTGCTGTGCTGTCTATTTGAGATGAAATGAACATTGTGGACAGTTTTCAGCAAGTTGCAACATTGAAATACAGAATTATTTTTTTTTACATAAACAAGCTCTAAATCATGTTTGATGCACTCTGGATGTCCAATTTTTGCTGTGATGTCTATTTGCGATGAAATTAACATTGTGGACAGTTTTCAGCAAGTTGCAACATTGAAATACAGAAAAAACTTGTTTTCCTTAAACAAGCTCTAAATTATGTTTGATGCACTCTGGATGTCCAATTTTTGCTGTGCTGTCTATTTGAGATGAAATGAACATTGTGGACAGTTTTCAGCAAGTTACAACATTAAAATAAAAAAACCCCGTTTTTTTCCATGAACAAGCTCTAAATCATGTTTGATGCACTCTGGATGTCCAATTTTTGATGTGCTGTCAAATTGAGATGAAATGAACATTGTGGACAGTTTTCAGCAAGTTGCAACATTGAAATACAGACTTATTTTTTTTACATAAACAAGCTCTAAATCATGTTTGATGCACTCTGGATGTCCAATGTTTGCTGTGCTGTCTATTTGAGATGAAATGAACATTGTGGACAGTTTTCAGCAAGTTGCAACATTGAAATACAGAAAAAACGTGTTTTCCATAAACAAGCTCTAAATCATGTTTGATGCACTCTGGATGTCCAATGTTTGCTGTGCTGTCTATTTGAGATGAAATGAACATTGTGGACAGTTTTCAGCAAGTTACAACATTGACATAAAAAAAAAACAGTTTTTTCCATAAACAAGCTCTAAATCATGTTTGATGCACTCTGGATGTCCAATTTTTGCTGTGCTGTCAAATTGAGATGAAATGAACATTGTGGACAGTTTTCAGCAAGTTGCAACATTGAAATACAGACTTATTTTTTTTACATAAACAAGCTCTAAATCATGTTTGATCCACTCTGGATGTCCAATTTTTGCTGTGATGTCTATTTGCGATGAAATGAACATTGTGGACAGTTTTCAGCAAGTTACAACATAAAAATAAAAAATAAACATGTTTTTCCATAAACAAGCTCTAAATCATGTTTGATGCACTCTGGATGTGCAATGTTTGCTGTGCTGTCTATTTGAGATGAAATGAACATTGTGGACAGTTTTCAGCAAGTTGCAACATTGAAATACATTTTTTTTTCAAGAACAAGCTCTAAATCATGTTTGATGCACTCTGGATGTCCAATGTTTGCTGTGCTGTCTATTTGAGATGAAATGAACATTGTGGACAGTTTTCAGCAAGTTGCAACATTGAAATACAGAAAAAACGTGTTTTCCATAAACAAGCTCTAAATCATGTTTGATGCACTCTGGATGTCCAATGTTTGCTGTGCTGTCTATTTGAGATGAAATGAACATTGTGGACAGTTTTCAGCAAGTTACAACATTGAAATAAAAAAAAAACAGTTTTTTCCATAAACAAGCTCTAAATCATGTTTGATGCACTCTGGATGTCCAATGTTTGCTGTGCTGTCTATTTGAGATGAAATGAACATTGTGGACAGTTTTTAGCAAGTTGCAACATTGAAATACAGAATTATTTTGTTTTACATAAACAAGCTCTAAATCATGTTTGATGCACTCTGGATGTCCAATTTTTGCTGTGCTGTCTATTTGAGATGAAATGAACATTGTGGACAGTTTTCAGCAAATTACAACATTAAAATAAAAAAAAAACGTTTTTTCCATGAACAAGCTCTAAATCATGTTTGATGCACTCTGGATGTCCAATTTTTGCTGTGCTGTCAAATTGAGATGAAATGAACATTGTGGACAGTTTTCAGCAAGTTGCAACATTGAAATACAGACTTATTTTTTTTACATAAACAAGCTCTAAATCATGTTTGATTCACTCTGGATGTCCAATTTTTGCTGTGATGTCTATTTGCGATGAAATGAACATTGTGGACAGTTTTCAGCAAGTTACAACATAAAAATAAAAAATAAACATGTTTTTCCATAAACAAGCTCTAAATCATGTTTGATGCACTCTGGATGTGCAATTTTTGCTGTGCTGTCTATTTGAGATGAAATGAACATTGTGGACAGTTTTCAGCAAGTTGCAACATTGAAATACAGTTTTTTTTTTTATTTATTACATAAACAAGCTCTAAATCATGTTTGATGCACTCTGGATGTCCAATGTTTGCTGTGCTGTCTATTTGAGATGAAATGAACATTGTGGACAGTTTTCAGCAAGTTGCAACATTGAAATACAGAATTATTTTGTTTTACATAAACAAGCTCTAAATCATGTTTGATGCACTCTGGATGTCCAATTTTTGCTGTGATGTCTATTTGCGATGAAATTAACATTGTGGACAGTTTTCAGCAAGTTGCAACATTGAAATACAGAAAAAACGTGTTTTCCTTAAACAAGCTCTAAATTATGTTTGATGCACTCTGGATGTCCAATTTTTGCTGTGCTGTCTATTTGAGATGAAATGAACATTGTGGACAGTTTTCAGCAAGTTACAACATTAAAATAAAAAAACCCCGTTTTTTTCCATGAACAAGCTCTAAATCATGTTTGATGCACTCTGGATGTCCAATTTTTGATGTGCTGTCAAATTGAGATGAAATGAACATTGTGGACAGTTTTCAGCAAGTTGCAACATTGAAATACAGACTTATTTTTTTTACATAAACAAGCTCTAAATCATGTTTGATGCACTCTGGATGTCCAATGTTTGCTGTGCTGTCTATTTGAGATGAAATGAACATTGTGGACAGTTTTCAGCAAGTTGCAACATTGAAATACAGAAAAAACGTGTTTTCCATAAACAAGCTCTAAATCATGTTTGATGCACTCTGGATGTCCAATGTTTGCTGTGCTGTCTATTTGAGATGAAATGAACATTGTGGACAGTTTTCAGCAAGTTACAACATTGACATAAAAAAAAAACAGTTTTTTCCATAAACAAGCTCTAAATCATGTTTGATGCACTCTGGATGTCCAATTTTTGCTGTGCTGTCAAATTGAGATGAAATGAACATTGTGGACAGTTTTCAGCAAGTTGCAACATTGAAATACAGACTTATTTTTTTTACATAAACAAGCTCTAAATCATGTTTGATCCACTCTGGATGTCCAATTTTTGCTGTGATGTCTATTTGCGATGAAATGAACATTGTGGACAGTTTTCAGCAAGTTACAACATAAAAATAAAAAATAAACATGTTTTTCCATAAACAAGCTCTAAATCATGTTTGATGCACTCTGGATGTGCAATGTTTGCTGTGCTGTCTATTTGAGATGAAATGAACATTGTGGACAGTTTTCAGCAAGTTGCAACATTGAAATACATTTTTTTTTCAAGAACAAGCTCTAAATCATGTTTGATGCACTCTGGATGTCCAATGTTTGCTGTGCTGTCTATTTGAGATGAAATGAACATTGTGGACAGTTTTCAGCAAGTTGCAACATTGAAATACAGAAAAAACGTGTTTTCCATAAACAAGCTCTAAATCATGTTTGATGCACTCTGGATGTCCAATGTTTGCTGTGCTGTCTATTTGAGATGAAATGAACATTGTGGACAGTTTTCAGCAAGTTACAACATTGAAATAAAAAAAAAACAGTTTTTTCCATAAACAAGCTCTAAATCATGTTTGATGCACTCTGGATGTCCAATGTTTGCTGTGCTGTCTATTTGAGATGAAATGAACATTGTGGACAGTTTTTAGCAAGTTGCAACATTGAAATACAGAATTATTTTGTTTTACATAAACAAGCTCTAAATCATGTTTGATGCACTCTGGATGTCCAATTTTTGCTGTGCTGTCTATTTGAGATGAAATGAACATTGTGGACAGTTTTCAGCAAATTACAACATTAAAATAAAAAAAAAACGTTTTTTCCATGAACAAGCTCTAAATCATGTTTGATGCACTCTGGATGTCCAATTTTTGCTGTGCTGTCAAATTGAGATGAAATGAACATTGTGGACAGTTTTCAGCAAGTTGCAACATTGAAATACAGACTTATTTTTTTTACATAAACAAGCTCTAAATCATGTTTGATTCACTCTGGATGTCCAATTTTTGCTGTGATGTCTATTTGCGATGAAATGAACATTGTGGACAGTTTTCAGCAAGTTACAACATAAAAATAAAAAATAAACAGGTTTTTCCATAAACAAGCTCTAAATCATGTTTGATGCACTCTGGATGTGCAATTTTTGCTGTGCTGTCTATTTGAGATGAAATGAACATTGTGGACAGTTTTCAGCAAGTTGCAACATTGAAATACATTTTTTTTTCAAGAACAAGCTCTAAATCATGTTTGATGCACTCTGGATGTCCAATGTTTGCTGTGCTGTCTATTTGAGATGAAATGAACATTGTGGACAGTTTTCAGCAAGTTGCAACATTGAAATACAGAAAAAACGTGTTTTCCATAAACAAGCTCTAAATCATGTTTGATGCACTCTGGATGTCCAATGTTTGCTGTGCTGTCTATTTGAGATGAAATGAACATTGTGGACAGTTTTCAGCAAGTTACAACATTGAAATAAAAAAAAAACAGTTTTTTCCATAAACAAGCTCTAAATCATGTTTGATGCACTCTGGATGTCCAATGTTTGCTGTGCTGTCTATTTGAGATGAAATGAACATTGTGGACAGTTTTTAGCAAGTTGCAACATTGAAATACAGAATTATTTTGTTTTACATAAACAAGCTCTAAATCATGTTTGATGCACTCTGGATGTCCAATTTTTGCTGTGCTGTCTATTTGAGATGAAATGAACATTGTGGACAGTTTTCAGCAAATTACAACATTAAAATAAAAAAAAAACGTTTTTTCCATGAACAAGCTCTAAATCATGTTTGATGCACTCTGGATGTCCAATTTTTGCTGTGCTGTCAAATTGAGATGAAATGAACATTGTGGACAGTTTTCAGCAAGTTGCAACATTGAAATACAGACTTATTTTTTTTACATAAACAAGCTCTAAATCATGTTTGATGCACTCTGGATGTCCAATGTTTGCTGTGCTGTCTATTTGAGATGAAATGAACATTGTGGACAGTTTTCAGCAAGTTGCAACATTGAAATACAGAAAAAACGTGTTTTCCATAAACAAGCTCTAAATCATGTTTGATGCACTCTGGATGTCCAATGTTTGCTGTGCTGTCTATTTGAGATGAAATGAACATTGTGGACAGTTTTCAGCAAGTTACAACATTGACATAAAAAAAAAACAGTTTTTTCCATAAACAAGCTCTAAATCATGTTTGATGCACTCTGGATGTCCAATTTTTGCTGTGCTGTCAAATTGAGATGAAATGAACATTGTGGACAGTTTTCAGCAAGTTGCAACATTGAAATACAGACTTATTTTTTTTACATAAACAAGCTCTAAATCATGTTTGATCCACTCTGGATGTCCAATTTTTGCTGTGATGTCTATTTGCGATGAAATGAACATTGTGGACAGTTTTCAGCAAGTTACAACATAAAAATAAAAAATAAACATGTTTTTCCATAAACAAGCTCTAAATCATGTTTGATGCACTCTGGATGTGCAATGTTTGCTGTGCTGTCTATTTGAGATGAAATGAACATTGTGGACAGTTTTCAGCAAGTTGCAACATTGAAATACATTTTTTTTTCAAGAACAAGCTCTAAATCATGTTTGATGCACTCTGGATGTCCAATGTTTGCTGTGCTGTCTATTTGAGATGAAATGAACATTGTGGACAGTTTTCAGCAAGTTGCAACATTGAAATACAGAAAAAACGTGTTTTCCATAAACAAGCTCTAAATCATGTTTGATGCACTCTGGATGTCCAATGTTTGCTGTGCTGTCTATTTGAGATGAAATGAACATTGTGGACAGTTTTCAGCAAGTTACAACATTGAAATAAAAAAAAAACAGTTTTTTCCATAAACAAGCTCTAAATCATGTTTGATGCACTCTGGATGTCCAATGTTTGCTGTGCTGTCTATTTGAGATGAAATGAACATTGTGGACAGTTTTTAGCAAGTTGCAACATTGAAATACAGAATTATTTTGTTTTACATAAACAAGCTCTAAATCATGTTTGATGCACTCTGGATGTCCAATTTTTGCTGTGCTGTCTATTTGAGATGAAATGAACATTGTGGACAGTTTTCAGCAAATTACAACATTAAAATAAAAAAAAAACGTTTTTTCCATGAACAAGCTCTAAATCATGTTTGATGCACTCTGGATGTCCAATTTTTGCTGTGCTGTCAAATTGAGATGAAATGAACATTGTGGACAGTTTTCAGCAAGTTGCAACATTGAAATACAGACTTATTTTTTTTACATAAACAAGCTCTAAATCATGTTTGATTCACTCTGGATGTCCAATTTTTGCTGTGATGTCTATTTGCGATGAAATGAACATTGTGGACAGTTTTCAGCAAGTTACAACATAAAAATAAAAAATAAACAGGTTTTTCCATAAACAAGCTCTAAATCATGTTTGATGCACTCTGGATGTGCAATTTTTGCTGTGCTGTCTATTTGAGATGAAATGAACATTGTGGACAGTTTTCAGCAAGTTGCAACATTGAAATACATTTTTTTTTCAAGAACAAGCTCTAAATCATGTTTGATGCACTCTGGATGTCCAATGTTTGCTGTGCTGTCTATTTGAGATGAAATGAACATTGTGGACAGTTTTCAGCAAGTTGCAACATTGAAATACAGAAAAAACGTGTTTTCCATAAACAAGCTCTAAATCATGTTTGATGCACTCTGGATGTCCAATGTTTGCTGTGCTGTCTATTTGAGATGAAATGAACATTGTGGACAGTTTTCAGCAAGTTACAACATTGAAATAAAAAAAAAACAGTTTTTTCCATAAACAAGCTCTAAATCATGTTTGATGCACTCTGGATGTCCAATGTTTGCTGTGCTGTCTATTTGAGATGAAATGAACATTGTGGACAGTTTTTAGCAAGTTGCAACATTGAAATACAGAATTATTTTGTTTTACATAAACAAGCTCTAAATCATGTTTGATGCACTCTGGATGTCCAATTTTTGCTGTGCTGTCTATTTGAGATGAAATGAACATTGTGGACAGTTTTCAGCAAATTACAACATTAAAATAAAAAAAAAACGTTTTTTCCATGAACAAGCTCTAAATCATGTTTGATGCACTCTGGATGTCCAATTTTTGCTGTGCTGTCAAATTGAGATGAAATGAACATTGTGGACAGTTTTCAGCAAGTTGCAACATTGAAATACAGACTTATTTTTTTTACATAAACAAGCTCTAAATCATGTTTGATTCACTCTGGATGTCCAATTTTTGCTGTGATGTCTATTTGCGATGAAATGAACATTGTGGACAGTTTTCAGCAAGTTACAACATAAAAATAAAAAATAAACATGTTTTTCCATAAACAAGCTCTAAATCATGTTTGATGCACTCTGGATGTCCAATTTTTGCTGTGCTGTCTATTTGAGATGAAATGAACATTGTGGACAGTTTTCAGCAAGTTGCAACATTGAAATACATTTTTTTTTCAAGAACAAGCTCTAAATCATGTTTGATGCACTCTGGATGTCCAATGTTTGCTGTGCTGTCTATTTGAGATGAAATGAACATTGTGGACAGTTTTCAGCAAGTTGCAACATTGAAATACCGAAAAAACGTGTTTTCCATAAACAAGCTCTAAATCATGTTTGATGCACTCTGGATGTCCAATGTTTGCTGTGCTGTCTATTTGAGATGAAATGAACATTGTGGACAGTTTTCAGCAAGTTACAACATTGAAATAAAAAAAAAAACAGTTTTTTCCATAAACAAGCTCTAAATCATGTTTGATGCACTCTGGATGTCCAATGTTTGCTGTGCTGTCTATTTGAGATGAAATGAACATTGTGGACAGTTTTCAGCAAGTTGCAACATTGAAATACAGAATTATTTTGTTTTACATAAACAAGCTCTAAATCATGTTTGATGCACTCTGGATGTCCAATTTTTGCTGTGCTGTCTATTTGAGATGAAATGAACATTGTGGACAGTTTTCAGCAAGTTACAACATTGAAATAAAAAAAAAACAGTTTTTTTCCATAAACAAGCTCTAAATCATGTTTGATGCATTCTGGATGTCCAATTTTTGCTGTGCTGTCAAATTGAGATGAAATGAACATTGTGGACAGTTTTCAGCAAGTTGCAACATTGAAATACATTTTTTTTTCAAGAACAAGCTCTAAATCATGTTTGATGCACTCTGGATGTCCAATGTTTGCTGTGCTGTCAAATTGAGATGAAATGAACATTGTGGACAGTTTTCAGCAAGTTGCAACATTGAAATACAGACTTATTTTTTTTACATAAACAAGCTCTAAATCATGTTTGATTCACTCTGGATGTCCAATTTTTGCTGTGATGTCTATTTGCGATGAAATGAACATTGTGGACAGTTTTCAGCAAGTTACAACATAAAAATAAAAAATAAACATGTTTTTCCATAAACAAGCTCTAAATCATGTTTGATGCACTCTGGATGTGCAATTTTTGCTGTGCTGTCTATTTGAGATGAAATGAACATTGTGGACAGTTTTCAGCAAGTTGCAACATTGAAATACATTTTTTTTTCAAGAACAAGCTCTAAATCATGTTTGATGCACTCTGGATGTCCAATGTTTGCTGTGCTGTCTATTTGAGATGAAATGAACATTGTGGACAGTTTTCAGCAAGTTGCAACATTGAAATACAGAAAAAACGTGTTTTCCATAAACAAGCTCTAAATCATGTTTGATGCACTCTGGATGTCCAATGTTTGCTGTGCTGTCTATTTGAGATGAAATGAACATTGTGGACAGTTTTCAGCAAGTTACAACATTGAAATAAAAAAAAAACAGTTTTTTCCATAAACAAGCTCTAAATCATGTTTGATGCACTCTGGATGTCCAATGTTTGCTGTGCTGTCTATTTGAGATGAAATGAACATTGTGGACAGTTTTTAGCAAGTTGCAACATTGAAATACAGAATTATTTTGTTTTACATAAACAAGCTCTAAATCATGTTTGATGCACTCTGGATGTCCAATTTTTGCTGTGCTGTCTATTTGAGATGAAATGAACATTGTGGACAGTTTTCAGCAAATTACAACATTAAAATAAAAAAAAAACGTTTTTTCCATGAACAAGCTCTAAATCATGTTTGATGCACTCTGGATGTCCAATTTTTGCTGTGCTGTCAAATTGAGATGAAATGAACATTGTGGACAGTTTTCAGCAAGTTGCAACATTGAAATACAGACTTATTTTTTTTACATAAACAAGCTCTAAATCATGTTTGATTCACTCTGGATGTCCAATTTTTGCTGTGATGTCTATTTGCGATGAAATGAACATTGTGGACAGTTTTCAGCAAGTTACAACATAAAAATAAAAAATAAACATGTTTTTCCATAAACAAGCTCTAAATCATGTTTGATGCACTCTGGATGTGCAATTTTTGCTGTGCTGTCTATTTGAGATGAAATGAACATTGTGGACAGTTTTCAGCAAGTTGCAACATTGAAATACATTTTTTTTTCAAGAACAAGCTCTAAATCATGTTTGATGCACTCTGGATGTCCAATGTTTGCTGTGCTGTCTATTTGAGATGAAATGAACATTGTGGACAGTTTTCAGCAAGTTGCAACATTGAAATACAGAAAAAACGTGTTTTCCATAAACAAGCTCTAAATCATGTTTGATGCACTCTGGATGTCCAATGTTTGCTGTGCTGTCTATTTGAGATGAAATGAACATTGTGGACAGTTTTCAGCAAGTTACAACATTGAAATAAAAAAAAAACAGTTTTTTCCATAAACAAGCTCTAAATCATGTTTGATGCACTCTGGATGTCCAATGTTTGCTGTGCTGTCTATTTGAGATGAAATGAACATTGTGGACAGTTTTTAGCAAGTTGCAACATTGAAATACAGAATTATTTTGTTTTACATAAACAAGCTCTAAATCATGTTTGATGCACTCTGGATGTCCAATTTTTGCTGTGCTGTCTATTTGAGATGAAATGAACATTGTGGACAGTTTTCAGCAAATTACAACATTAAAATAAAAAAAAAACGTTTTTTCCATGAACAAGCTCTAAATCATGTTTGATGCACTCTGGATGTCCAATTTTTGCTGTGCTGTCAAATTGAGATGAAATGAACATTGTGGACAGTTTTCAGCAAGTTGCAACATTGAAATACAGACTTATTTTTTTTACATAAACAAGCTCTAAATCATGTTTGATTCACTCTGGATGTCCAATTTTTGCTGTGATGTCTATTTGCGATGAAATGAACATTGTGGACAGTTTTCAGCAAGTTACAACATAAAAATAAAAAATAAACAGGTTTTTCCATAAACAAGCTCTAAATCATGTTTGATGCACTCTGGATGTCCAATTTTTGCTGTGCTGTCTATTTGAGATGAAATGAACATTGTGGACAGTTTTCAGCAAGTTGCAACATTGAAATACATTTTTTTTTCAAGAACAAGCTCTAAATCATGTTTGATGCACTCTGGATGTCCAATGTTTGCTGTGCTGTCTATTTGAGATGAAATGAACATTGTGGACAGTTTTCAGCAAGTTGCAACATTGAAATACCGAAAAAACGTGTTTTCCATAAACAAGCTCTAAATCATGTTTGATGCACTCTGGATGTCCAATGTTTGCTGTGCTGTCTATTTGAGATGAAATGAACATTGTGGACAGTTTTCAGCAAGTTACAACATTGAAATAAAAAAAAAAACAGTTTTTTCCATAAACAAGCTCTAAATCATGTTTGATGCACTCTGGATGTCCAATGTTTGCTGTGCTGTCTATTTGAGATGAAATGAACATTGTGGACAGTTTTCAGCAAGTTGCAACATTGAAATACAGAATTATTTTGTTTTACATAAACAAGCTCTAAATCATGTTTGATGCACTCTGGATGTCCAATTTTTGCTGTGCTGTCTATTTGAGATGAAATGAACATTGTGGACAGTTTTCAGCAAGTTACAACATTGAAATAAAAAAAAAAACAGTTTTTTTCCATAAACAAGCTCTAAATCATGTTTGATGCACTCTGGATGTCCAATTTTTGCTGTGCTGTCAAATTGAGATGAAATGAACATTGTGGACAGTTTTCAGCAAGTTGCAACATTGAAATACATTTTTTTTTCAAGAACAAGCTCTAAATCATGTTTGATGCACTCTGGATGTCCAATGTTTGCTGTGCTGTCTATTTGAGATGAAATGAACATTGTGGACAGTTTTCAGCAGTTGCAACATTGAAATACAGAAAAAACGTGTTTTCCATAAACAAGCTCTAAATCATGTTTGATGCACTCTGGATGTCCAATGTTTGCTGTGCTGTCTATTTGAGATGAAATGAACATTGTGGACAGTTTTCAGCAAGTTACAACATTGAAATAAAAAAAAAACAGTTTTTTCCATAAACAAGCTCTAAATCATGTTTGATGCACTCTGGATGTCCAATGTTTGCTGTGCTGTCTATTTGAGATGAAATGAACATTGTGGACAGTTTTCAGCAAGTTGCAACATTGAAATACAGAATTATTTTGTTTTACATAAACAAGCTCTAAATCATGTTTGATGCACTCTGGATGTCCAATTTTTGCTGTGATGTCTATTTGCGATGAAATTAACATTGTGGACAGTTTTCAGCAAGTTACAACATTGAAATACAGTTTTTTTAAATTTATTACATAAACAAGCTCTAAATCATGTTTGATGCACTCTGGATGTCCAATGTTTGCTGTTTGCTATTTGAGATGAAATGAACATTGTGGACAGTTTTCAGCAAGTTGCAACATTGAAATACAGTTTTTTTAAATTTATTACATAAACAAGCTCTAAATCATGTTTGATGCACTCTGGATGTCCAATTTTTGCTGTGCTGTCAAATTGAGATGAAATGAACATTGTGGACAGTTTTCATTAAGTTGCAACATTGAAATACAGTTTTTTTAAATTTATTACATAAACAAGCTCTAAATCATGTTTGATGCACTCTGGATGTCCAATGTTTGCTGTTTGCTATTTGAGATGAAATGAACATTGTGGACAGTTTTCAGCAAGTTGCAACATTGAAATACAGAAAAAACTTGTTTTCCTTAAACAAGCTCTAAATTATGTTTGATGCACTCTGGATGTCCAATTTTTGCTGTGCTGTCTATTTGAGATGAAATGAACATTGTGGACAGTTTTCAGCAAGTTACAACATTAAAATAAAAAAAACCCGCTTTTTTCCATGAACAAGCTCTAAATCATGTTTGATGCACTCTGGATGTCCAATTTTTGCTGTGCTGTCAAATTGAGATGAAATGAACATTGTGGACAGTTTTCAGCAAGTTGCAACATTGAAATACAGACTTATTTTTTTTACATAAACAAGCTCTAAATCATGTTTGATGCACTCTGGATGTCCAATGTTTGCTGTGCTGTCTATTTGAGATGAAATGAACATTGTGGACAGTTTTCAGCAAGTTACAACATTGAAATAAAAAAAAACAGTTTTTTTCCATAAACAAGCTCTAAATCATGTTTGATGCACTCTGGATGTCCAATTTTTGCTGTGCTGTCAAATTGAGATGAAATGAACATTGTGGACAGTTTTCAGCAAGTTGCAACATTGAAATACATTTTTTTTTCAAGAACAAGCTCTAAATCATGTTTGATGCACTCTGGATGTCCAATGTTTGCTGTGCTGTCTATTTGAGATGAAATGAACATTGTGGACAGTTTTCAGCAGTTGCAACATTGAAATACAGAAAAAACGTGTTTTCCATAAACAAGCTCTAAATCATGTTTGATGCACTCTGGATGTCCAATGTTTGCTGTGCTGTCTATTTGAGATGAAATGAACATTGTGGACAGTTTTCAGCAAGTTGCAACATTGAAATACAGAATTATTTTGTTTTACATAAACAAGCTCTAAATCATGTTTGATGCACTCTGGATGTCCAATTTTTGCTGTGATGTCTATTTGCGATGAAATTAACATTGTGGACAGTTTTCAGCAAGTTATAACATTAAAATAAAAAATAAAAACGTTTTTTCCATAAACAAGCTCTAAATCATGTTTGATGCACTCTGGATGTCCAATTTTTGCTGTGCTGTCAAATTGAGATGAAATGAACATTGTGGACAGTTTTCATTAAGTTGCAACATTGAAATACAGTTTTTTTAAATTTATTACATAAACAAGCTCTAAATCATGTTTGATGCACTCTGGATGTCCAATGTTTGCTGTTTGCTATTTGAGATGAAATGAACATTGTGGACAGTTTTCAGCAAGTTGCAACATTGAAATACAGAAAAAACTTGTTTTCCTTAAACAAGCTCTAAATTATGTTTGATGCACTCTGGATGTCCAATTTTTGCTGTGCTGTCTATTTGAGATGAAATGAACATTGTGGACAGTTTTCAGCAAGTTACAACATTGAAATAAAAAAAAACAGTTTTTTCCATAAACAAGCTCTAAATCATGTTTGATGCACTCTGGATGTCCAATGTTTGCTGTGCTGTCTATTTGAGATGAAATGAACATTGTGGACAGTTTTCAGCAAGTTGTAACATTGAAATACAGAATTATTTTGTTTTACATAAACAAGCTCTAAATCATGTTTGATGCACTCTGGATGTCCAATTTTTGCTGTGCTGTCAAATTGAGATGAAATGAACATTGTGGACAGTTTTCAGCAAGTTGCAACATTGAAATACAGTTTTTTTTTATTTATTACATAAACAAGCTCTAAATCATGTTTGATGCACTCTGGATGTCCAATGTTTGCTGTGCTGTCTATTTGAGATGAAATGAACATTGTGGACAGTTTTCAGCAAGTTGCAACATTGAAATACAGAATTATTTTGTTTTACATAAACAAGCTCTAAATCATGTTTGATGCACTCTGGATGTCCAATTTTTGCTGTGATGTCTATTTGCGATGAAATTAACATTGTGGACAGTTTTCAGCAAGTTATAACATTAAAATAAAAAATAAAAACGTTTTTTCCATAAACAAGCTCTAAATCATGTTTGATGCACTCTGGATGTCCAATTTTTGCTGTGCTGTCAAATTGAGATGAAATGAACATTGTGGACAGTTTTCATTAAGTTGCAACATTGAAATACAGTTTTTTTAAATTTATTACATAAACAAGCTCTAAATCATGTTTGATGCACTCTGGATGTCCAATGTTTGCTGTTTGCTATTTGAGATGAAATGAACATTGTGGACAGTTTTCAGCAAGTTGCAACATTGAAATACAGAAAAAACTTGTTTTCCTTAAACAAGCTCTAAATTATGTTTGATGCACTCTGGATGTCCAATTTTTGCTGTGCTGTCTATTTGAGATGAAATGAACATTGTGGACAGTTTTCAGCAAGTTACAACATTAAAATAAAAAAAACCCGTTTTTTTCCATGAACAAGCTCTAAATCATGTTTGATGCACTCTGGATGTCCAATTTTTGCTGTGCTGTCAAATTGAGATGAAATGAACATTGTGGACAGTTTTCAGCAAGTTGCAACATTGAAATACAGACTTATTTTTTTTACATAAACAAGCTCTAAATCATGTTTGATGCACTCTGGATGTCCAATGTTTGCTGTGCTGTCTATTTGAGATGAAATGAACATTGTGGACAGTTTTCAGCAAGTTACAACATTGAAATAAAAAAAAACAGTTTTTTTCCATAAACAAGCTCTAAATCATGTTTGATGCACTCTGGATGTCCAATTTTTGCTGTGCTGTCAAATTGAGATGAAATGAACATTGTGGACAGTTTTCAGCAAGTTGCAACATTGAAATACATTTTTTTTTCAAGAACAAGCTCTAAATCATGTTTGATGCACTCTGGATGTCCAATGTTTGCTGTGCTGTCTATTTGAGATGAAATGAACATTGTGGACAGTTTTCAGCAGTTGCAACATTGAAATACAGAATTATTTTGTTTTACATAAACAAGCTCTAAATCATGTTTGATGCACTCTGGATGTCCAATTTTTGCTGTGCTGTCAAATTGAGATGAAATGAACATTGTGGACAGTTTTCAGCAAGTTGCAACATTGAAATACAGTTTTTTTTAATTTATTACATAAACAAGCTCTAAATCATGTTTGATGCACTCTGGATGTCCAATGTTTGCTGTGCTGTCTATTTGAGATGAAATGAACATTGTGGACAGTTTTCAGCAAGTTGCAACATTGAAATACAGAATTATTTTGTTTTACATAAACAAGCTCTAAATCATGTTTGATGCACTCTGGATGTCCAATTTTTGCTGTGATGTCTATTTGCGATGAAATTAACATTGTGGACAGTTTTCAGCAAGTTATAACATTAAAATAAAAAATAAAAACGTTTTTTCCATAAACAAGCTCTAAATCATGTTTGATGCACTCTGGATGTCCAATTTTTGCTGTGCTGTCAAATTGAGATGAAATGAACATTGTGGACAGTTTTCATTAAGTTGCAACATTGAAATACAGTTTTTTTAAATTTATTACATAAACAAGCTCTAAATCATGTTTGATGCACTCTGGATGTCCAATGTTTGCTGTTTGCTATTTGAGATGAAATGAACATTGTGGACAGTTTTCAGCAAGTTGCAACATTGAAATACAGAAAAAACTTGTTTTCCTTAAACAAGCTCTAAATTATGTTTGATGCACTCTGGATGTCCAATTTTTGCTGTGCTGTCTATTTGAGATGAAATGAACATTGTGGACAGTTTTCAGCAAGTTACAACATTGAAATAAAAAAAAACAGTTTTTTCCATAAACAAGCTCTAAATCATGTTTGATGCACTCTGGATGTCCAATGTTTGCTGTGCTGTCTATTTGAGATGAAATGAACATTGTGGACAGTTTTCAGCAAGTTGTAACATTGAAATACAGAATTATTTTGTTTTACATAAACAAGCTCTAAATCATGTTTGATGCACTCTGGATGTCCAATTTTTGCTGTGCTGTCAAATTGAGATGAAATGAACATTGTGGACAGTTTTCAGCAAGTTGCAACATTGAAATACAGTTTTTTTTTATTTATTACATAAACAAGCTCTAAATCATGTTTGATGCACTCTGGATGTCCAATGTTTGCTGTGCTGTCTATTTGAGATGAAATGAACATTGTGGACAGTTTTCAGCAAGTTGCAACATTGAAATACAGAATTATTTTGTTTTACATAAACAAGCTCTAAATCATGTTTGATGCACTCTGGATGTCCAATTTTTGCTGTGATGTCTATTTGCGATGAAATTAACATTGTGGACAGTTTTCAGCAAGTTATAACATTAAAATAAAAAATAAAAACGTTTTTTCCATAAACAAGCTCTAAATCATGTTTGATGCACTCTGGATGTCCAATTTTTGCTGTGCTGTCAAATTGAGATGAAATGAACATTGTGGACAGTTTTCATTAAGTTGCAACATTGAAATACAGTTTTTTTAAATTTATTACATAAACAAGCTCTAAATCATGTTTGATGCACTCTGGATGTCCAATGTTTGCTGTTTGCTATTTGAGATGAAATGAACATTGTGGACAGTTTTCAGCAAGTTGCAACATTGAAATACAGAAAAAACTTGTTTTCCTTAAACAAGCTCTAAATTATGTTTGATGCACTCTGGATGTCCAATTTTTGCTGTGCTGTCTATTTGAGATGAAATGAACATTGTGGACAGTTTTCAGCAAGTTACAACATTAAAATAAAAAAAACCCGTTTTTTTCCATGAACAAGCTCTAAATCATGTTTGATGCACTCTGGATGTCCAATTTTTGCTGTGCTGTCAAATTGAGATGAAATGAACATTGTGGACAGTTTTCAGCAAGTTGCAACATTGAAATACAGACTTATTTTTTTTACATAAACAAGCTCTAAATCATGTTTGATGCACTCTGGATGTCCAATGTTTGCTGTGCTGTCTATTTGAGATGAAATGAACATTGTGGACAGTTTTCAGCAAGTTACAACATTGAAATAAAAAAAAACAGTTTTTTTCCATAAACAAGCTCTAAATCATGTTTGATGCACTCTGGATGTCCAATTTTTGCTGTGCTGTCAAATTGAGATGAAATGAACATTGTGGACAGTTTTCAGCAAGTTGCAACATTGAAATACATTTTTTTTTCAAGAACAAGCTCTAAATCATGTTTGATGCACTCTGGATGTCCAATGTTTGCTGTGCTGTCTATTTGAGATGAAATGAACATTGTGGACAGTTTTCAGCAGTTGCAACATTGAAATACAGAAAAAACGTGTTTTCCATAAACAAGCTCTAAATCATGTTTGATGCACTCTGGATGTCCAATGTTTGCTGTGCTGTCTATTTGAGATGAAATGAACATTGTGGACAGTTTTCAGCAAGTTACAACATTGAAATAAAAAAAAAACAGTTTTTTCCATAAACAAGCTCTAAATCATGTTTGATGCACTCTGGATGTCCAATGTTTGCTGTGCTGTCTATTTGAGATGAAATGAACATTGTGGACAGTTTTCAGCAAGTTGTAACATTGAAATACAGAATTATTTTGTTTTACATAAACAAGCTCTAAATCATGTTTGATGCACTCTGGATGTCCAATTTTTGCTGTGCTGTCAAATTGAGATGAAATGAACATTGTGGACAGTTTTCAGCAAGTTGCAACATTGAAATACAGTTTTTTTTAATTTATTACATAAACAAGCTCTAAATCATGTTTGATGCACTCTGGATGTCCAATGTTTGCTGTGCTGTCTATTTGAGATGAAATGAACATTGTGGACAGTTTTCAGCAAGTTGCAACATTGAAATACAGAATTATTTTGTTTTACATAAACAAGCTCTAAATCATGTTTGATGCACTCTGGATGTCCAATTTTTGCTGTGATGTCTATTTGCGATGAAATTAACATTGTGGACAGTTTTCAGCAAGTTATAACATTAAAATAAAAAATAAAAACGTTTTTTCCATAAACAAGCTCTAAATCATGTTTGATGCACTCTGGATGTCCAATTTTTGCTGTGCTGTCAAATTGAGATGAAATGAACATTGTGGACAGTTTTCATTAAGTTGCAACATTGAAATACAGTTTTTTTAAATTTATTACATAAACAAGCTCTAAATCATGTTTGATGCACTCTGGATGTCCAATGTTTGCTGTTTGCTATTTGAGATGAAATGAACATTGTGGACAGTTTTCAGCAAGTTGCAACATTGAAATACAGAAAAAACTTGTTTTCCTTAAACAAGCTCTAAATTATGTTTGATGCACTCTGGATGTCCAATTTTTGCTGTGCTGTCTATTTGAGATGAAATGAACATTGTGGACAGTTTTCAGCAAGTTACAACATTAAAATAAAAAAAACCCGTTTTTTTCCATGAACAAGCTCTAAATCATGTTTGATGCACTCTGGATGTCCAATTTTTGCTGTGCTGTCAAATTGAGATGAAATGAACATTGTGGACAGTTTTCAGCAAGTTGCAACATTGAAATACAGACTTATTTTTTTTACATAAACAAGCTCTAAATCATGTTTGATGCACTCTGGATGTCCAATGTTTGCTGTGCTGTCTATTTGAGATGAAATGAACATTGTGGACAGTTTTCAGCAAGTTACAACATTGACATAAAAAAAAAACAGTTTTTTCCATAAACAAGCTCTAAATCATGTTTGATGCACTCTGGATGTCCAATTTTTGCTGTGCTGTCAAATTGAGATGAAATGAACATTGTGGACAGTTTTCAGCAAGTTGCAACATTGAAATACAGACTTATTTTTTTTACATAAACAAGCTCTAAATCATGTTTGATCCACTCTGGATGTCCAATTTTTGCTGTGATGTCTATTTGCGATGAAATGAACATTGTGGACAGTTTTCAGCAAGTTACAACATAAAAATAAAAAATAAACATGTTTTTCCATAAACAAGCTCTAAATCATGTTTGATGCACTCTGGATGTGCAATTTTTGCTGTGCTGTCTATTTGAGATGAAATGAACATTGTGGACAGTTTTCAGCAAGTTGCAACATTGAAATACATTTTTTTTTCAAGAACAAGCTCTAAATCATGTTTGATGCACTCTGGATGTCCAATGTTTGCTGTGCTGTCTATTTGAGATGAAATGAACATTGTGGACAGTTTTCAGCAAGTTACAACATTGAAATAAAAAAAAAACAGTTTTTTCCATAAACAAGCTCTAAATCATGTTTGATGCACTCTGGATGTCCAATGTTTGCTGTGCTGTCTATTTGAGATGAAATTAACATTGTGGACAGTTTTTAGCAAGTTGCAACATTGAAATACAGAATTATTTTGTTTTACATAAACAAGCTCTAAATCATGTTTGATGCACTCTGGATGTCCAATTTTTGCTGTGCTGTCAAATTGAGATGAAATGAACATTGTGGACAGTTTTCAGCAAGTTGCAACATTGAAATACATTTTTTTTTCAAGAACAAGCTCTAAATCATGTTTGATGCACTCTGGATGTCCAATGTTTGCTGTGCTGTCTATTTGAGATGAAATGAACATTGTGGACAGTTTTCAGCAAGTTACAACATTGACATAAAAAAAAAACAGTTTTTTCCATAAACAAGCTCTAAATCATGTTTGATGCACTCTGGATGTCCAATTTTTGCTGTGCTGTCAAATTGAGATGAAATGAACATTGTGGACAGTTTTCAGCAAGTTGCAACATTGAAATACAGACTTATTTTTTTTACATAAACAAGCTCTAAATCATGTTTGATCCACTCTGGATGTCCAATTTTTGCTGTGATGTCTATTTGCGATGAAATGAACATTGTGGACAGTTTTCAGCAAGTTACAACATAAAAATAAAAAATAAACATGTTTTTCCATAAACAAGCTCTAAATCATGTTTGATGCACTCTGGATGTGCAATTTTTGCTGTGCTGTCTATTTGAGATGAAATGAACATTGTGGACAGTTTTCAGCAAGTTGCAACATTGAAATACATTTTTTTTTCAAGAACAAGCTCTAAATCATGTTTGATGCACTCTGGATGTCCAATGTTTGCTGTGCTGTCTATTTGAGATGAAATGAACATTGTGGACAGTTTTCAGCAAGTTACAACATTGAAATAAAAAAAAACAGTTTTTTCCATAAACAAGCTCTAAATCATGTTTGATGCACTCTGGATGTCCAATGTTTGCTGTGCTGTCTATTTGAGATGAAATTAACATTGTGGACAGTTTTTAGCAAGTTGCAACATTGAAATACAGAATTATTTTGTTTTACATAAACAAGCTCTAAATCATGTTTGATGCACTCTGGATGTCCAATTTTTGCTGTGCTGTCAAATTGAGATGAAATGAACATTGTGGACAGTTTTCAGCAAGTTGCAACATTGAAATACATTTTTTTTTCAAGAACAAGCTCTAAATCATGTTTGATGCACTCTGGATGTCCAATGTTTGCTGTGCTGTCTATTTGAGATGAAATGAACATTGTGGACAGTTTTCAACAGTTGCAACATTGAAATACAGAAAAAACGTGTTTTCCATAAACAAGCTCTAAATCATGTTTGATGCACTCTGGATGTCCAATGTTTGCTGTGCTGTCTATTTGAGATGAAATGAACATTGTGGACAGTTTTCAGCAAGTTACAACATTGAAATAAAAAAAAAAACAGTTTTTTCCATGAACAAGCTCTAAATCATGTTTGATGCACTCTGGATGTCCAATTTTTGCTGTGCTGTCAAATTGAGATGAAATGAACATTGTGGACAGTTTTCAGCAAGTTGCAACATTGAAATACAGACTTATTTTTTTTACATAAACAAGCTCTAAATCATGTTTGATGCACTCTGGATGTCCAATGTTTGCTGTGCTGTCTATTTGAGATGAAATGAACATTGTGGACAGTTTTCAGCAAGTTGCAACATTGAAATACAGAAAAAACGTGTTTTCCATAAACAAGCTCTAAATCATGTTTGATGCACTCTGGATGTCCAATGTTTGCTGTGCTGTCTATTTGAGATGAAATGAACATTGTGGACAGTTTTCAGCAAGTTACAACATTGACATAAAAAAAAAACAGTTTTTTCCATAAACAAGCTCTAAATCATGTTTGATGCACTCTGGATGTCCAATTTTTGCTGTGCTGTCAAATTGAGATGAAATGAACATTGTGGACAGTTTTCAGCAAGTTGCAACATTGAAATACAGACTTATTTTTTTTACATAAACAAGCTCTAAATCATGTTTGATCCACTCTGGATGTCCAATTTTTGCTGTGATGTCTATTTGCGATGAAATGAACATTGTGGACAGTTTTCAGCAAGTTACAACATAAAAATAAAAAATAAACATGTTTTTCCATAAACAAGCTCTAAATCATGTTTGATGCACTCTGGATGTGCAATTTTTGCTGTGCTGTCTATTTGAGATGAAATGAACATTGTGGACAGTTTTCAGCAAGTTGCAACATTGAAATACATTTTTTTTTCAAGAACAAGCTCTAAATCATGTTTGATGCACTCTGGATGTCCAATGTTTGCTGTGCTGTCTATTTGAGATGAAATGAACATTGTGGACAGTTTTCAGCAAGTTACAACATTGAAATAAAAAAAAACAGTTTTTTCCATAAACAAGCTCTAAATCATGTTTGATGCACTCTGGATGTCCAATGTTTGCTGTGCTGTCTATTTGAGATGAAATTAACATTGTGGACAGTTTTTAGCAAGTTGCAACATTGAAATACAGAATTATTTTGTTTTACATAAACAAGCTCTAAATCATGTTTGATGCACTCTGGATGTCCAATTTTTGCTGTGCTGTCAAATTGAGATGAAATGAACATTGTGGACAGTTTTCAGCAAGTTGCAACATTGAAATACATTTTTTTTTCAAGAACAAGCTCTAAATCATGTTTGATGCACTCTGGATGTCCAATGTTTGCTGTGCTGTCTATTTGAGATGAAATGAACATTGTGGACAGTTTTCAGCAGTTGCAACATTGAAATACATTTTTTTTTCAAGAACAAGCTCTAAATCATGTTTGATGCACTCTGGATGTCCAATTTTTGCTGTGCTGTCAAATTGAGATGAAATGAACATTGTGGACAGTTTTCAGCAAGTTGCAACATTGAAATACAGACTTATTTTTTTTACATAAACAAGCTCTAAATCATGTTTGATCCACTCTGGATGTCCAATTTTTGCTGTGATGTCTATTTGCGATGAAATGAACATTGTGGACAGTTTTCAGCAAGTTACAACATAAAAATAAAAAATAAACATGTTTTTCCATAAACAAGCTCTAAATCATGTTTGATGCACTCTGGATGTCCAATTTTTGCTGTGCTGTCAAATTGAGATGAAATGAACATTGTGGACAGTTTTCAGCAAGTTGCAACATTGAAATACAGTTTTTATTTATTTATTACATAAACAAGCTCTAAATCATGTTTGATGCACTCTGGATGTCCAATGTTTGCTGTGCTGTCTATTTGAGATGAAATGAACATTGTGGACAGTTTTCAGCAAGTTGCAACATTGAAATACAGAATTATTTTGTTTTACATAAACAAGCTCTAAATCATGTTTGATGCACTCTGGATGTCCAATTTTTGCTGTGATGTCTATTTGCGATGAAATTAACATTGTGGACAGTTTTCAGCAAGTTATAACATTAAAATAAAAAATAAAAACGTTTTTTCCATAAACAAGCTCTAAATCATGTTTGATGCACTCTGGATGTCCAATTTTTGCTGTGCTGTCAAATTGAGATGAAATGAACATTGTGGACAGTTTTCATTAAGTTGCAACATTGAAATACAGTTTTTTTAAATTTATTACATAAACAAGCTCTAAATCATGTTTGATGCACTCTGGATGTCCAATGTTTGCTGTTTGCTATTTGAGATGAAATGAACATTGTGGACAGTTTTCAGCAAGTTGCAACATTGAAATACAGAAAAAACTTGTTTTCCTTAAACAAGCTCTAAATTATGTTTGATGCACTCTGGATGTCCAATTTTTGCTGTGCTGTCTATTTGAGATGAAATGAACATTGTGGACAGTTTTCAGCAAGTTACAACATTAAAATAAAAAAAACCCGTTTTTTTCCATGAACAAGCTCTAAATCATGTTTGATGCACTCTGGATGTCCAATTTTTGCTGTGCTGTCAAATTGAGATGAAATGAACATTGTGGACAGTTTTCAGCAAGTTGCAACATTGAAATACAGACTTATTTTTTTTACATAAACAAGCTCTAAATCATGTTTGATGCACTCTGGATGTCCAATGTTTGCTGTGCTGTCTATTTGAGATGAAATGAACATTGTGGACAGTTTTCAGCAAGTTACAACATTGACATAAAAAAAAAACAGTTTTTTCCATAAACAAGCTCTAAATCATGTTTGATGCACTCTGGATGTCCAATTTTTGCTGTGCTGTCAAATTGAGATGAAATGAACATTGTGGACAGTTTTCAGCAAGTTGCAACATTGAAATACAGACTTATTTTTTTTACATAAACAAGCTCTAAATCATGTTTGATCCACTCTGGATGTCCAATTTTTGCTGTGATGTCTATTTGCGATGAAATGAACATTGTGGACAGTTTTCAGCAAGTTACAACATAAAAATAAAAAATAAACATGTTTTTCCATAAACAAGCTCTAAATCATGTTTGATGCACTCTGGATGTGCAATTTTTGCTGTGCTGTCTATTTGAGATGAAATGAACATTGTGGACAGTTTTCAGCAAGTTGCAACATTGAAATACATTTTTTTTTCAAGAACAAGCTCTAAATCATGTTTGATGCACTCTGGATGTCCAATGTTTGCTGTGCTGTCTATTTGAGATGAAATGAACATTGTGGACAGTTTTCAGCAAGTTACAACATTGAAATAAAAAAAAAACAGTTTTTTCCATAAACAAGCTCTAAATCATGTTTGATGCACTCTGGATGTCCAATGTTTGCTGTGCTGTCTATTTGAGATGAAATTAACATTGTGGACAGTTTTTAGCAAGTTGCAACATTGAAATACAGAATTATTTTGTTTTACATAAACAAGCTCTAAATCATGTTTGATGCACTCTGGATGTCCAATTTTTGCTGTGCTGTCAAATTGAGATGAAATGAACATTGTGGACAGTTTTCAGCAAGTTGCAACATTGAAATACATTTTTTTTTCAAGAACAAGCTCTAAATCATGTTTGATGCACTCTGGATGTCCAATGTTTGCTGTGCTGTCTATTTGAGATGAAATGAACATTGTGGACAGTTTTCAACAGTTGCAACATTGAAATACAGAAAAAACGTGTTTTCCATAAACAAGCTCTAAATCATGTTTGATGCACTCTGGATGTCCAATGTTTGCTGTGCTGTCTATTTGAGATGAAATGAACATTGTGGACAGTTTTCAGCAAGTTACAACATTGAAATAAAAAAAAAACAGTTTTTTCCATGAACAAGCTCTAAATCATGTTTGATGCACTCTGGATGTCCAATTTTTGCTGTGCTGTCAAATTGAGATGAAATGAACATTGTGGACAGTTTTCAGCAAGTTGCAACATTGAAATACAGACTTATTTTTTTTACATAAACAAGCTCTAAATCATGTTTGATGCACTCTGGATGTCCAATGTTTGCTGTGCTGTCTATTTGAGATGAAATGAACATTGTGGACAGTTTTCAGCAAGTTGCAACATTGAAATACAGAAAAAACGTGTTTTCCATAAACAAGCTCTAAATCATGTTTGATGCACTCTGGATGTCCAATGTTTGCTGTGCTGTCTATTTGAGATGAAATGAACATTGTGGACAGTTTTCAGCAAGTTACAACATTGACATAAAAAAAAAACAGTTTTTTCCATAAACAAGCTCTAAATCATGTTTGATGCACTCTGGATGTCCAATTTTTGCTGTGCTGTCAAATTGAGATGAAATGAACATTGTGGACAGTTTTCAGCAAGTTGCAACATTGAAATACAGACTTATTTTTTTTACATAAACAAGCTCTAAATCATGTTTGATCCACTCTGGATGTCCAATTTTTGCTGTGATGTCTATTTGCGATGAAATGAACATTGTGGACAGTTTTCAGCAAGTTACAACATAAAAATAAAAAATAAACATGTTTTTCCATAAACAAGCTCTAAATCATGTTTGATGCACTCTGGATGTGCAATTTTTGCTGTGCTGTCTATTTGAGATGAAATGAACATTGTGGACAGTTTTCAGCAAGTTGCAACATTGAAATACATTTTTTTTTCAAGAACAAGCTCTAAATCATGTTTGATGCACTCTGGATGTCCAATGTTTGCTGTGCTGTCTATTTGAGATGAAATGAACATTGTGGACAGTTTTCAGCAAGTTACAACATTGAAATAAAAAAAAAACAGTTTTTTCCATAAACAAGCTCTAAATCATGTTTGATGCACTCTGGATGTCCAATGTTTGCTGTGCTGTCTATTTGAGATGAAATTAACATTGTGGACAGTTTTTAGCAAGTTGCAACATTGAAATACAGAATTATTTTGTTTTACATAAACAAGCTCTAAATCATGTTTGATGCACTCTGGATGTCCAATTTTTGCTGTGCTGTCAAATTGAGATGAAATGAACATTGTGGACAGTTTTCAGCAAGTTGCAACATTGAAATACATTTTTTTTTCAAGAACAAGCTCTAAATCATGTTTGATGCACTCTGGATGTCCAATGTTTGCTGTGCTGTCTATTTGAGATGAAATGAACATTGTGGACAGTTTTCAGCAGTTGCAACATTGAAATACATTTTTTTTTCAAGAACAAGCTCTAAATCATGTTTGATGCACTCTGGATGTCCAATTTTTGCTGTGCTGTCAAATTGAGATGAAATGAACATTGTGGACAGTTTTCAGCAAGTTGCAACATTGAAATACAGACTTATTTTTTTTACATAAACAAGCTCTAAATCATGTTTGATCCACTCTGGATGTCCAATTTTTGCTGTGATGTCTATTTGCGATGAAATGAACATTGTGGACAGTTTTCAGCAAGTTACAACATAAAAATAAAAAATAAACATGTTTTTCCATAAACAAGCTCTAAATCATGTTTGATGCACTCTGGATGTGCAATTTTTGCTGTGCTGTCTATTTGAGATGAAATGAACATTGTGGACAGTTTTCAGCAAGTTGCAACATTGAAATACAGACTTATTTTTTTTACATAAACAAGCTCTAAATCATGTTTGATGCACTCTGGATGTCCAATGTTTGCTGTGCTGTCTATTTGAGATGAAATGAACATTGTGGACAGTTTTCAGCAAGTTGCAACATTGAAATACAGAAAAAACGTGTTTTCCATAAACAAGCTCTAAATCATGTTTGATGCACTCTGGATGTCCAATGTTTGCTGTGCTGTCTATTTGAGATGAAATGAACATTGTGGACAGTTTTCAGCAAGTTACAACATTGACATAAAAAAAAAACAGTTTTTTCCATAAACAAGCTCTAAATCATGTTTGATGCACTCTGGATGTCCAATTTTTGCTGTGCTGTCAAATTGAGATGAAATGAACATTGTGGACAGTTTTCAGCAAGTTGCAACATTGAAATACAGACTTATTTTTTTTACATAAACAAGCTCTAAATCATGTTTGATCCACTCTGGATGTCCAATTTTTGCTGTGATGTCTATTTGCGATGAAATGAACATTGTGGACAGTTTTCAGCAAGTTACAACATAAAAATAAAAAATAAACATGTTTTTCCATAAACAAGCTCTAAATCATGTTTGATGCACTCTGGATGTGCAATTTTTGCTGTGCTGTCTATTTGAGATGAAATGAACATTGTGGACAGTTTTCAGCAAGTTGCAACATTGAAATACATTTTTTTTTCAAGAACAAGCTCTAAATCATGTTTGATGCACTCTGGATGTCCAATGTTTGCTGTGCTGTCTATTTGAGATGAAATGAACATTGTGGACAGTTTTCAGCAAGTTACAACATTGAAATAAAAAAAAAAACAGTTTTTTCCATAAACAAGCTCTAAATCATGTTTGATGCACTCTGGATGTCCAATGTTTGCTGTGCTGTCTATTTGAGATGAAATTAACATTGTGGACAGTTTTTAGCAAGTTGCAACATTGAAATACAGAATTATTTTGTTTTACATAAACAAGCTCTAAATCATGTTTGATGCACTCTGGATGTCCAATTTTTGCTGTGCTGTCAAATTGAGATGAAATGAACATTGTGGACAGTTTTCAGCAAATTACAACATTAAAATAAAAAAAAAACGTTTTTTCCATGAACAAGCTCTAAATCATGTTTGATGCACTCTGGATGTCCAATTTTTGCTGTGCTGTCAAATTGAGATGAAATGAACATTGTGGACAGTTTTCAGCAAGTTGCAACATTGAAATACAGACTTATTTTTTTTACATAAACAAGCTCTAAATCATGTTTGATTCACTCTGGATGTCCAATTTTTGCTGTGATGTCTATTTGCGATGAAATGAACATTGTGGACATTTTTCAGCAAGTTACAACATAAAAATAAAAAATAAACATGTTTTTCCATAAACAAGCTCTAAATCATGTTTGATGCACTCTGGATGTCCAATTTTTGCTGTGCTGTCTATTTGAGATGAAATGAACATTGTGGACAGTTTTCAGCAAGTTGCAACATTGAAATACATTTTTTTTTCAAGAACAAGCTCTAAATCATGTTTGATGCACTCTGGATGTCCAATGTTTGCTGTGCTGTCTATTTGAGATGAAATGAACATTGTGGACAGTTTTCAGCAAGTTGCAACATTGAAATACAGAAAAAACGTGTTTTCCATAAACAAGCTCTAAATCATGTTTGATGCACTCTGGATGTCCAATGTTTGCTGTGCTGTCTATTTGAGATGAAATGAACATTGTGGACAGTTTTCAGCAAGTTACAACATTGAAATAAAAAAAAAAACAGTTTTTTCCATAAACAAGCTCTAAATCATGTTTGATGCACTCTGGATGTCCAATGTTTGCTGTGCTGTCTATTTGAGATGAAATGAACATTGTGGACAGTTTTCAGCAAGTTGCAACATTGAAATACAGAATTATTTTGTTTTACATAAACAAGCTCTAAATCATGTTTGATGCACTCTGGATGTCCAATGTTTGCTGTTTGCTATTTGAGATGAAATGAACATTGTGGACAGTTTTCAGCAAGTTGCAACATTGAAATACAGAATTATTTTGTTTTACATAAACAAGCTCTAAATTATGTTTGATGCACTCTGGATGTCCAATTTTTGCTGTGCTGTCTATTTGAGATGAAATGAACATTGTGGACAGTTTTCAGCAAGTTACAACATTAAAATAAAAAAACCCCGTTTTTTTCCATGAACAAGCTCTAAATCATGTTTGATGCACTCTGGATGTCCAATTTTTGCTGTGCTGTCAAATTGAGATGAAATGAACATTGTGGACAGTTTTCAGCAAGTTGCAACATTGAAATACAGACTTATTTTTTTACATAAACAAGCTCTAAATCATGTTTGATGCACTCTGGATGTCCAATGTTTGCTGTGCTGTCTATTTGAGATGAAATGAACATTGTGGACAGTTTTCAGCAAGTTGCAACATTGAAATACAGAAAAAACGTGTTTTCCATAAACAAGCTCTAAATCATGTTTGATGCACTCTGGATGTCCAATGTTTGCTGTGCTGTCTATTTGAGATGAAATGAACATTGTGGACAGTTTTCAGCAAGTTACAACATTGACATAAAAAAAAAAACAGTTTTTTCCATAAACAAGCTCTAAATCATGTTTGATGCACTCTGGATGTCCAATTTTTGCTGTGCTGTCAAATTGAGATGAAATGAACATTGTGGACAGTTTTCAGCAAGTTGCAACATTGAAATACAGACTTATTTTTTTTACATAAACAAGCTCTAAATCATGTTTGATGCACTCTGGATGTCCAATTTTTGCTGTGCTGTCAAATTGAGATGAAATGAACATTGTGGACAGTTTTCAGCAAGTTGCAACATTGAAATACAGACTTATTTTTTTTACATAAACAAGCTCTAAATCATGTTTGATTCACTCTGGATGTCCAATTTTTGCTGTGATGTCTATTTGCGATGAAATGAACATTGTGGACAGTTTTCAGCAAGTTACAACATAAAAATAAAAAATAAACATGTTTTTCCATAAACAAGCTCTAAATCATGTTTGATGCACTCTGGATGTCCAATTTTTGCTGTGCTGTCTATTTGAGATGAAATGAACATTGTGGACAGTTTTCAGCAAGTTGCAACATTGAAATACATTTTTTTTTCAAGAACAAGCTCTAAATCATGTTTGATGCACTCTGGATGTCCAATGTTTGCTGTGCTGTCTATTTGAGATGAAATGAACATTGTGGACAGTTTTCAGCAAGTTGCAACATTGAAATACAGAAAAAACGTGTTTTCCATAAACAAGCTCTAAATCATGTTTGATGCACTCTGGATGTCCAATGTTTGCTGTGCTGTCTATTTGAGATGAAATGAACATTGTGGACAGTTTTCAGCAAGTTACAACATTGAAATAAAAAAAAAAACAGTTTTTTCCATAAACAAGCTCTAAATCATGTTTGATGCACTCTGGATGTCCAATGTTTGCTGTGCTGTCTATTTGAGATGAAATGAACATTGTGGACAGTTTTCAGCAAGTTGCAACATTGAAATACAGAATTATTTTGTTTTACATAAACAAGCTCTAAATCATGTTTGATGCACTCTGGATGTCCAATGTTTGCTGTTTGCTATTTGAGATGAAATGAACATTGTGGACAGTTTTCAGCAAGTTGCAACATTGAAATACAGAATTATTTTGTTTTACATAAACAAGCTCTAAATTATGTTTGATGCACTCTGGATGTCCAATTTTTGCTGTGCTGTCTATTTGAGATGAAATGAACATTGTGGACAGTTTTCAGCAAGTTACAACATTAAAATAAAAAAACCCCGTTTTTTTCCATGAACAAGCTCTAAATCATGTTTGATGCACTCTGGATGTCCAATTTTTGCTGTGCTGTCAAATTGAGATGAAATGAACATTGTGGACAGTTTTCAGCAAGTTGCAACATTGAAATACAGACTTATTTTTTTACATAAACAAGCTCTAAATCATGTTTGATGCACTCTGGATGTCCAATGTTTGCTGTGCTGTCTATTTGAGATGAAATGAACATTGTGGACAGTTTTCAGCAAGTTGCAACATTGAAATACAGAAAAAACGTGTTTTCCATAAACAAGCTCTAAATCATGTTTGATGCACTCTGGATGTCCAATGTTTGCTGTGCTGTCTATTTGAGATGAAATGAACATTGTGGACAGTTTTCAGCAAGTTACAACATTGACATAAAAAAAAAAACAGTTTTTTCCATAAACAAGCTCTAAATCATGTTTGATGCACTCTGGATGTCCAATTTTTGCTGTGCTGTCAAATTGAGATGAAATGAACATTGTGGACAGTTTTCAGCAAGTTGCAACATTGAAATACAGACTTATTTTTTTTACATAAACAAGCTCTAAATCATGTTTGATGCACTCTGGATGTCCAATTTTTGCTGTGCTGTCAAATTGAGATGAAATGAACATTGTGGACAGTTTTCAGCAAGTTGCAACATTGAAATACAGACTTATTTTTTTTACATAAACAAGCTCTAAATCATGTTTGATTCACTCTGGATGTCCAATTTTTGCTGTGATGTCTATTTGCGATGAAATGAACATTGTGGACAGTTTTCAGCAAGTTACAACATAAAAATAAAAAATAAACATGTTTTTCCATAAACAAGCTCTAAATCATGTTTGATGCACTCTGGATGTCCAATTTTTGCTGTGCTGTCTATTTGAGATGAAATGAACATTGTGGACAGTTTTCAGCAAGTTGCAACATTGAAATACATTTTTTTTTCAAGAACAAGCTCTAAATCATGTTTGATGCACTCTGGATGTCCAATGTTTGCTGTGCTGTCTATTTGAGATGAAATGAACATTGTGGACAGTTTTCAGCAAGTTGCAACATTGAAATACAGAAAAAACGTGTTTTCCATAAACAAGCTCTAAATCATGTTTGATGCACTCTGGATGTCCAATGTTTGCTGTGCTGTCTATTTGAGATGAAATGAACATTGTGGACAGTTTTCAGCAAGTTACAACATTGAAATAAAAAAAAAAAACAGTTTTTTCCATAAACAAGCTCTAAATCATGTTTGATGCACTCTGGATGTCCAATGTTTGCTGTGCTGTCTATTTGAGATGAAATGAACATTGTGGACAGTTTTCAGCAAGTTGCAACATTGAAATACAGAATTATTTTGTTTTACATAAACAAGCTCTAAATCATGTTTGATGCACTCTGGATGTCCAATGTTTGCTGTTTGCTATTTGAGATGAAATGAACATTGTGGACAGTTTTCAGCAAGTTGCAACATTGAAATACAGAATTATTTTGTTTTACATAAACAAGCTCTAAATTATGTTTGATGCACTCTGGATGTCCAATTTTTGCTGTGCTGTCTATTTGAGATGAAATGAACATTGTGGACAGTTTTCAGCAAGTTACAACATTAAAATAAAAAAACCCCGTTTTTTTCCATGAACAAGCTCTAAATCATGTTTGATGCACTCTGGATGTCCAATTTTTGCTGTGCTGTCAAATTGAGATGAAATGAACATTGTGGACAGTTTTCAGCAAGTTGCAACATTGAAATACAGACTTATTTTTTTACATAAACAAGCTCTAAATCATGTTTGATGCACTCTGGATGTCCAATGTTTGCTGTGCTGTCTATTTGAGATGAAATGAACATTGTGGACAGTTTTCAGCAAGTTGCAACATTGAAATACAGAAAAAACGTGTTTTCCATAAACAAGCTCTAAATCATGTTTGATGCACTCTGGATGTCCAATGTTTGCTGTGCTGTCTATTTGAGATGAAATGAACATTGTGGACAGTTTTCAGCAAGTTACAACATTGACATAAAAAAAAAAACAGTTTTTTCCATAAACAAGCTCTAAATCATGTTTGATGCACTCTGGATGTCCAATTTTTGCTGTGCTGTCAAATTGAGATGAAATGAACATTGTGGACAGTTTTCAGCAAGTTGCAACATTGAAATACAGACTTATTTTTTTTACATAAACAAGCTCTAAATCATGTTTGATGCACTCTGGATGTCCAATTTTTGCTGTGCTGTCAAATTGAGATGAAATGAACATTGTGGACAGTTTTCAGCAAGTTGCAACATTGAAATACAGACTTATTTTTTTTACATAAACAAGCTCTAAATCATGTTTGATTCACTCTGGATGTCCAATTTTTGCTGTGATGTCTATTTGCGATGAAATGAACATTGTGGACAGTTTTCAGCAAGTTACAACATAAAAATAAAAAATAAACATGTTTTTCCATAAACAAGCTCTAAATCATGTTTGATGCACTCTGGATGTCCAATTTTTGCTGTGCTGTCTATTTGAGATGAAATGAACATTGTGGACAGTTTTCAGCAAGTTGCAACATTGAAATACATTTTTTTTTCAAGAACAAGCTCTAAATCATGTTTGATGCACTCTGGATGTCCAATGTTTGCTGTGCTGTCTATTTGAGATGAAATGAACATTGTGGACAGTTTTCAGCAAGTTGCAACATTGAAATACAGAAAAAACGTGTTTTCCATAAACAAGCTCTAAATCATGTTTGATGCACTCTGGATGTCCAATGTTTGCTGTGCTGTCTATTTGAGATGAAATGAACATTGTGGACAGTTTTCAGCAAGTTACAACATTGAAATAAAAAAAAAAAACAGTTTTTTCCATAAACAAGCTCTAAATCATGTTTGATGCACTCTGGATGTCCAATGTTTGCTGTGCTGTCTATTTGAGATGAAATGAACATTGTGGACAGTTTTCAGCAAGTTGCAACATTGAAATACAGAATTATTTTGTTTTACATAAACAAGCTCTAAATCATGTTTGATGCACTCTGGATGTCCAATGTTTGCTGTTTGCTATTTGAGATGAAATGAACATTGTGGACAGTTTTCAGCAAGTTGCAACATTGAAATACAGAAAAAACTTGTTTTCCTTAAACAAGCTCTAAATTATGTTTGATGCACTCTGGATGTCCAATTTTTGCTGTGCTGTCTATTTGAGATGAAATGAACATTGTGGACAGTTTTCAGCAAGTTACAACATTAAAATAAAAAAAACCCGTTTTTTTCCATGAACAAGCTCTAAATCATGTTTGATGCACTCTGGATGTCCAATTTTTGCTGTGCTGTCAAATTGAGATGAAATGAACATTGTGGACAGTTTTCAGCAAGTTGCAACATTGAAATACAGACTTATTTTTTTTACATAAACAAGCTCTAAATCATGTTTGATGCACTCTGGATGTCCAATTTTTGCTGTGCTGTCAAATTGAGATGAAATGAACATTGTGGACAGTTTTCAGCAAGTTGCAACATTGAAATACAGACTTATTTTTTTTACATAAACAAGCTCTAAATCATGTTTGATTCACTCTGGATGTCCAATTTTTGCTGTGATGTCTATTTGCGATGAAATGAACATTGTGGACAGTTTTCAGCAAGTTACAACATAAAAATAAAAAATAAACATGTTTTTCCATAAACAAGCTCTAAATCATGTTTGATGCACTCTGGATGTCCAATTTTTGCTGTGCTGTCTATTTGAGATGAAATGAACATTGTGGACAGTTTTCAGCAAGTTGCAACATTGAAATACATTTTTTTTTCAAGAACAAGCTCTAAATCATGTTTGATGCACTCTGGATGTCCAATGTTTGCTGTGCTGTCTATTTGAGATGAAATGAACATTGTGGACAGTTTTCAGCAAGTTGCAACATTGAAATACAGAAAAAACGTGTTTTCCATAAACAAGCTCTAAATCATGTTTGATGCACTCTGGATGTCCAATGTTTGCTGTGCTGTCTATTTGAGATGAAATGAACATTGTGGACAGTTTTCAGCAAGTTACAACATTGAAATAAAAAAAAAAAACAGTTTTTTCCATAAACAAGCTCTAAATCATGTTTGATGCACTCTGGATGTCCAATGTTTGCTGTGCTGTCTATTTGAGATGAAATGAACATTGTGGACAGTTTTCAGCAAGTTGCAACATTGAAATACAGAATTATTTTGTTTTACATAAACAAGCTCTAAATCATGTTTGATGCACTCTGGATGTCCAATGTTTGCTGTTTGCTATTTGAGATGAAATGAACATTGTGGACAGTTTTCAGCAAGTTGCAACATTGAAATACAGAAAAAACTTGTTTTCCTTAAACAAGCTCTAAATTATGTTTGATGCACTCTGGATGTCCAATTTTTGCTGTGCTGTCTATTTGAGATGAAATGAACATTGTGGACAGTTTTCAGCAAGTTACAACATTAAAATAAAAAAAACCCGTTTTTTTCCATGAACAAGCTCTAAATCATGTTTGATGCACTCTGGATGTCCAATTTTTGCTGTGCTGTCAAATTGAGATGAAATGAACATTGTGGACAGTTTTCAGCAAGTTGCAACATTGAAATACAGACTTATTTTTTTTACATAAACAAGCTCTAAATCATGTTTGATGCACTCTGGATGTCCAATGTTTGCTGTGCTGTCTATTTGAGATGAAATGAACATTGTGGACAGTTTTCAGCAAGTTGCAACATTGAAATACAGAAAAAACGTGTTTTCCATAAACAAGCTCTAAATCATGTTTGATGCACTCTGGATGTCCAATGTTTGCTGTGCTGTCTATTTGAGATGAAATGAACATTGTGGACAGTTTTCAGCAAGTTACAACATTGACATAAAAAAAAAACTGTTTTTTCCATAAACAAGCTCTAAATCATGTTTGATGCACTCTGGATGTCCAATTTTTGCTGTGCTGTCAAATTGAGATGAAATGAACATTGTGGACAGTTTTCAGCAAGTTGCAACATTGAAATACAGACTTATTTTTTTTACATAAACAAGCTCTAAATCATGTTTGATCCACTCTGGATGTCCAATTTTTGCTGTGATGTCTATTTGCGATGAAATGAACATTGTGGACAGTTTTCAGCAAGTTACAACATAAAAATAAAAAATAAACATGTTTTTCCATAAACAAGCTCTAAATCATGTTTGATGCACTCTGGATGTGCAATTTTTGCTGTGCTGTCTATTTGAGATGAAATGAACATTGTGGACAGTTTTCAGCAAGTTGCAACATTGAAATACATTTTTTTTTCAAGAACAAGCTCTAAATCATGTTTGATGCACTCTGGATGTCCAATGTTTGCTGTGCTGTCTATTTGAGATGAAATGAACATTGTGGACAGTTTTCAGCAAGTTACAACATTGAAATAAAAAAAAAACAGTTTTTTCCATAAACAAGCTCTAAATCATGTTTGATGCACTCTGGATGTCCAATGTTTGCTGTGCTGTCTATTTGAGATGAAATTAACATTGTGGACAGTTTTTAGCAAGTTGCAACATTGAAATACAGAATTATTTTGTTTTACATAAACAAGCTCTAAATCATGTTTGATGCACTCTGGATGTCCAATTTTTGCTGTGCTGTCAAATTGAGATGAAATGAACATTGTGGACAGTTTTCAGCAAGTTGCAACATTGAAATACATTTTTTTTTCAAGAACAAGCTCCAAATCATGTTTGATGCACTCTGGATGTCCAATTTTTGCTGTGCTGTCTATTTGAGATGAAATGAACATTGTGGACAGTTTTCAGCAAGTTGCAACATTGAAATACATTTTTTTTTCAAGAACAAGCTCTAAATCATGTTTGATGCACTCTGGATGTCCAATGTTTGCTGTGCTGTCTATTTGAGATGAAATGAACATTGTGGACAGTTTTCAGCAAGTTGCAACATTGAAATACAGAAAAAACGTGTTTTCCATAAACAAGCTCTAAATCATGTTTGATGCACTCTGGATGTCCAATGTTTGCTGTGCTGTCTATTTGAGATGAAATGAACATTGTGGACAGTTTTCAGCAAGTTACAACATTGAAATAAAAAAAAAAACAGTTTTTTCCATAAACAAGCTCTAAATCATGTTTGATGCACTCTGGATGTCCAATGTTTGCTGTGCTGTCTATTTGAGATGAAATGAACATTGTGGACAGTTTTCAGCAAGTTGCAACATTGAAATACAGAATTATTTTGTTTTACATAAACAAGCTCTAAATCATGTTTGATGCACTCTGGATGTCCAATGTTTGCTGTTTGCTATTTGAGATGAAATGAACATTGTGGACAGTTTTCAGCAAGTCGCAACATTGAAATACAGAAAAAACTTGTTTTCCTTAAACAAGCTCTAAATTATGTTTGATGCACTCTGGATGTCCAATTTTTGCTGTGCTGTCTATTTGAGATGAAATGAACATTGTGGACAGTTTTCAGCAAGTTACAACATTAAAATAAAAAAACCCCGTTTTTTTCCATGAACAAGCTCTAAATCATGTTTGATGCACTCTGGATGTCCAATTTTTGCTGTGCTGTCAAATTGAGATGAAATGAACATTGTGGACAGTTTTCAGCAAGTTGCAACATTGAAATACAGACTTATTTTTTTACATAAACAAGCTCTAAATCATGTTTGATGCACTCTGGATGTCCAATGTTTGCTGTGCTGTCTATTTGAGATGAAATGAACATTGTGGACAGTTTTCAGCAAGTTGCAACATTGAAATACAGAAAAAACGTGTTTTCCATAAACAAGCTCTAAATCATGTTTGATGCACTCTGGATGTCCAATGTTTGCTGTGCTGTCTATTTGAGATGAAATGAACATTGTGGACAGTTTTCAGCAAGTTACAACATTGACATAAAAAAAAAACAGTTTTTTCCATAAACAAGCTCTAAATCATGTTTGATGCACTCTGGATGTCCAATTTTTGCTGTGCTGTCAAATTGAGATGAAATGAACATTGTGGACAGTTTTCAGCAAGTTGCAACATTGAAATACAGACTTATTTTTTTTACATAAACAAGCTCTAAATCATGTTTGATGCACTCTGGATGTCCAATTTTTGCTGTGCTGTCAAATTGAGATGAAATGAACATTGTGGACAGTTTTCAGCAAGTTGCAACATTGAAATACAGACTTATTTTTTTTACATAAACAAGCTCTAAATCATGTTTGATTCACTCTGGATGTCCAATTTTTGCTGTGATGTCTATTTGCGATGAAATGAACATTGTGGACAGTTTTCAGCAAGTTACAACATAAAAATAAAAAATAAACATGTTTTTCCATAAACAAGCTCTAAATCATGTTTGATGCACTCTGGATGTCCAATTTTTGCTGTGCTGTCTATTTGAGATGAAATGAACATTGTGGACAGTTTTCAGCAAGTTGCAACATTGAAATACATTTTTTTTTCAAGAACAAGCTCTAAATCATGTTTGATGCACTCTGGATGTCCAATGTTTGCTGTGCTGTCTATTTGAGATGAAATGAACATTGTGGACAGTTTTCAGCAAGTTGCAACATTGAAATACAGAATTATTTTGTTTTACATAAACAAGCTCTAAATCATGTTTGATGCACTCTGGATGTCCAATGTTTGCTGTTTGCTATTTGAGATGAAATGAACATTGTGGACAGTTTTCAGCAAGTTGCAACATTGAAATACAGAAAAAACTTGTTTTCCTTAAACAAGCTCTAAATTATGTTTGATGCACTCTGGATGTCCAATTTTTGCTGTGCTGTCTATTTGAGATGAAATGAACATTGTGGACAGTTTTCAGCAAGTTACAACATTAAAATAAAAAAAACCCGTTTTTTTCCATGAACAAGCTCTAAATCATGTTTGATGCACTCTGGATGTCCAATTTTTGCTGTGCTGTCAAATTGAGATGAAATGAACATTGTGGACAGTTTTCAGCAAGTTGCAACATTGAAATACAGACTTATTTTTTTTACATAAACAAGCTCTAAATCATGTTTGATGCACTCTGGATGTCCAATGTTTGCTGTGCTGTCTATTTGAGATGAAATGAACATTGTGGACAGTTTTCAGCAAGTTGCAACATTGAAATACAGAAAAAACGTGTTTTCCATAAACAAGCTCTAAATCATGTTTGATGCACTCTGGATGTCCAATGTTTGCTGTGCTGTCTATTTGAGATGAAATGAACATTGTGGACAGTTTTCAGCAAGTTACAACATTGACATAAAAAAAAAACAGTTTTTTCCATAAACAAGCTCTAAATCATGTTTGATGCACTCTGGATGTCCAATTTTTGCTGTGCTGTCAAATTGAGATGAAATGAACATTGTGGACAGTTTTCAGCAAGTTGCAACATTGAAATACAGACTTATTTTTTTTACATAAACAAGCTCTAAATCATGTTTGATCCACTCTGGATGTCCAATTTTTGCTGTGATGTCTATTTGCGATGAAATGAACATTGTGGACAGTTTTCAGCAAGTTACAACATAAAAATAAAAAATAAACATGTTTTTCCATAAACAAGCTCTAAATCATGTTTGATGCACTCTGGATGTGCAATTTTTGCTGTGCTGTCTATTTGAGATGAAATGAACATTGTGGACAGTTTTCAGCAAGTTGCAACATTGAAATACAGAAAAAACGTGTTTTCCATAAACAAGCTCTAAATCATGTTTGATGCACTCTGGATGTCCAATGTTTGCTGTGCTGTCTATTTGAGATGAAATGAACATTGTGGACAGTTTTCAGCAAGTTACAACATTGACATAAAAAAAAAACAGTTTTTTCCATAAACAAGCTCTAAATCATGTTTGATGCACTCTGGATGTCCAATTTTTGCTGTGCTGTCAAATTGAGATGAAATGAACATTGTGGACAGTTTTCAGCAAGTTGCAACATTGAAATACAGACTTATTTTTTTTACATAAACAAGCTCTAAATCATGTTTGATTCACTCTGGATGTCCAATTTTTGCTGTGATGTCTATTTGCGATGAAATGAACATTGTGGACAGTTTTCAGCAAGTTACAACATAAAAATAAAAAATAAACATGTTTTTCCATAAACAAGCTCTAAATCATGTTTGATGCACTCTGGATGTCCAATTTTTGCTGTGCTGTCTATTTGAGATGAAATGAACATTGTGGACAGTTTTCAGCAAGTTGCAACATTGAAATACATTTTTTTTTCAAGAACAAGCTCTAAATCATGTTTGATGCACTCTGGATGTCCAATGTTTGCTGTGCTGTCTATTTGAGATGAAATGAACATTGTGGACAGTTTTCAGCAAGTTGCAACATTGAAATACAGAATTATTTTGTTTTACATAAACAAGCTCTAAATCATGTTTGATGCACTCTGGATGTCCAATGTTTGCTGTTTGCTATTTGAGATGAAATGAACATTGTGGACAGTTTTCAGCAAGTTGCAACATTGAAATACAGAAAAAACTTGTTTTCCTTAAACAAGCTCTAAATTATGTTTGATGCACTCTGGATGTCCAATTTTTGCTGTGCTGTCTATTTGAGATGAAATGAACATTGTGGACAGTTTTCAGCAAGTTACAACATTAAAATAAAAAAAACCCGTTTTTTTCCATGAACAAGCTCTAAATCATGTTTAATGCACTCTGGATGTCCAATTTTTGCTGTGCTGTCAAATTGAGATGAAATGAACATTGTGGACAGTTTTCAGCAAGTTGCAACATTGAAATACAGACTTATTTTTTTTACATAAACAAGCTCTAAATCATGTTTGATGCACTCTGGATGTCCAATGTTTGCTGTGCTGTCTATTTGAGATGAAATGAACATTGTGGACAGTTTTCAGCAAGTTGCAACATTGAAATACAGAAAAAACGTGTTTTCCATAAACAAGCTCTAAATCATGTTTGATGCACTCTGGATGTCCAATGTTTGCTGTGCTGTCTATTTGAGATGAAATGAACATTGTGGACAGTTTTCAGCAAGTTACAACATTGACATAAAAAAAAAACAGTTTTTTCCATAAACAAGCTCTAAATCATGTTTGATGCACTCTGGATGTCCAATTTTTGCTGTGCTGTCAAATTGAGATGAAATGAACATTGTGGACAGTTTTCAGCAAGTTGCAACATTGAAATACAGACTTATTTTTTTTACATAAACAAGCTCTAAATCATGTTTGATCCACTCTGGATGTCCAATTTTTGCTGTGATGTCTATTTGCGATGAAATGAACATTGTGGACAGTTTTCAGCAAGTTACAACATAAAAATAAAAAATAAACATGTTTTTCCATAAACAAGCTCTAAATCATGTTTGATGCACTCTGGATGTGCAATTTTTGCTGTGCTGTCTATTTGAGATGAAATGAACATTGTGGACAGTTTTCAGCAAGTTGCAACATTGAAATACATTTTTTTTTCAAGAACAAGCTCTAAATCATGTTTGATGCACTCTGGATGTCCAATGTTTGCTGTGCTGTCTATTTGAGATGAAATGAACATTGTGGACAGTTTTCAGCAAGTTACAACATTGAAATAAAAAAAAACAGTTTTTTCCATAAACAAGCTCTAAATCATGTTTGATGCACTCTGGATGTCCAATGTTTGCTGTGCTGTCTATTTGAGATGAAATTAACATTGTGGACAGTTTTTAGCAAGTTGCAACATTGAAATACAGAATTATTTTGTTTTACATAAACAAGCTCTAAATCATGTTTGATGCACTCTGGATGTCCAATTTTTGCTGTGCTGTCAAATTGAGATGAAATGAACATTGTGGACAGTTTTCAGCAAGTTGCAACATTGAAATACATTTTTTTTTCAAGAACAAGCTCCAAATCATGTTTGATGCACTCTGGATGTCCAATTTTTGCTGTGCTGTCTATTTGAGATGAAATGAACATTGTGGACAGTTTTCAGCAAGTTGCAACATTGAAATACATTTTTTTTTCAAGAACAAGCTCTAAATCATGTTTGATGCACTCTGGATGTCCAATGTTTGCTGTGCTGTCTATTTGAGATGAAATGAACATTGTGGACAGTTTTCAGCAAGTTGCAACATTGAAATACAGAAAAAACGTGTTTTCCATAAACAAGCTCTAAATCATGTTTGATGCACTCTGGATGTCCAATGTTTGCTGTGCTGTCTATTTGAGATGAAATGAACATTGTGGACAGTTTTCAGCAAGTTACAACATTGAAATAAAAAAAAAAACAGTTTTTTCCATAAACAAGCTCTAAATCATGTTTGATGCACTCTGGATGTCCAATGTTTGCTGTGCTGTCTATTTGAGATGAAATGAACATTGTGGACAGTTTTCAGCAAGTTGCAACATTGAAATACAGAATTATTTTGTTTTACATAAACAAGCTCTAAATCATGTTTGATGCACTCTGGATGTCCAATGTTTGCTGTTTGCTATTTGAGATGAAATGAACATTGTGGACAGTTTTCAGCAAGTTGCAACATTGAAATACAGAAAAAACTTGTTTTCCTTAAACAAGCTCTAAATTATGTTTGATGCACTCTGGATGTCCAATTTTTGCTGTGCTGTCTATTTGAGATGAAATGAACATTGTGGACAGTTTTCAGCAAGTTACAACATTAAAATAAAAAAAACCTGTTTTTTTCCATGAACAAGCTCTAAATCATGTTTGATGCACTCTGGATGTCCAATTTTTGCTGTGCTGTCAAATTGAGATGAAATGAACATTGTGGACAGTTTTCAGCAAGTTGCAACATTGAAATACAGACTTATTTTTTTACATAAACAAGCTCTAAATCATGTTTGATGCACTCTGGATGTCCAATGTTTGCTGTGCTGTCTATTTGAGATGAAATGAACATTGTGGACAGTTTTCAGCAAGTTGCAACATTGAAATACAGAAAAAACGTGTTTTCCATAAACAAGCTCTAAATCATGTTTGATGCACTCTGGATGTCCAATGTTTGCTGTGCTGTCTATTTGAGATGAAATGAACATTGTGGACAGTTTTCAGCAAGTTACAACATTGACATAAAAAAAAAACAGTTTTTTCCATAAACAAGCTCTAAATCATGTTTGATGCACTCTGGATGTCCAATTTTTGCTGTGCTGTCAAATTGAGATGAAATGAACATTGTGGACAGTTTTCAGCAAGTTGCAACATTGAAATACAGACTTATTTTTTTTACATAAACAAGCTCTAAATCATGTTTGATGCACTCTGGATGTCCAATTTTTGCTGTGCTGTCAAATTGAGATGAAATGAACATTGTGGACAGTTTTCAGCAAGTTGCAACATTGAAATACAGACTTATTTTTTTTACATAAACAAGCTCTAAATCATGTTTGATTCACTCTGGATGTCCAATTTTTGCTGTGATGTCTATTTGCGATGAAATGAACATTGTGGACAGTTTTCAGCAAGTTACAACATAAAAATAAAAAATAAACATGTTTTTCCATAAACAAGCTCTAAATCATGTTTGATGCACTCTGGATGTCCAATTTTTGCTGTGCTGTCTATTTGAGATGAAATGAACATTGTGGACAGTTTTCAGCAAGTTGCAACATTGAAATACATTTTTTTTTCAAGAACAAGCTCTAAATCATGTTTGATGCACTCTGGATGTCCAATGTTTGCTGTGCTGTCTATTTGAGATGAAATGAACATTGTGGACAGTTTTCAGCAAGTTGCAACATTGAAATACAGAAAAAACGTGTTTTCCATAAACAAGCTCTAAATCATGTTTGATGCACTCTGGATGTCCAATGTTTGCTGTGCTGTCTATTTGAGATGAAATGAACATTGTGGACAGTTTTCAGCAAGTTACAACATTGAAATAAAAAAAAAAACAGTTTTTTCCATAAACAAGCTCTAAATCATGTTTGATGCACTCTGGATGTCCAATGTTTGCTGTGCTGTCTATTTGAGATGAAATGAACATTGTGGACAGTTTTCAGCAAGTTGCAACATTGAAATACAGAATTATTTTGTTTTACATAAACAAGCTCTAAATCATGTTTGATGCACTCTGGATGTCCAATGTTTGCTGTTTGCTATTTGGGATGAAATGAACATTGTGGACAGTTTTCAGCAAGTTGCAACATTGAAATACAGAAAAAACTTGTTTTCCTTAAACAAGCTCTAAATTATGTTTGATGCACTCTGGATGTCCAATTTTTGCTGTGCTGTCTATTTGAGATGAAATGAACATTGTGGACAGTTTTCAGCAAGTTACAACATTAAAATAAAAAAAACCCGTTTTTTTCCATGAACAAGCTCTAAATCATGTTTGATGCACTCTGGATGTCCAATTTTTGCTGTGCTGTCAAATTGAGATGAAATGAACATTGTGGACAGTTTTCAGCAAGTTGCAACATTGAAATACAGACTTATTTTTTTTACATAAACAAGCTCTAAATCATGTTTGATGCACTCTGGATGTCCAATGTTTGCTGTGCTGTCTATTTGAGATGAAATGAACATTGTGGACAGTTTTCAGCAAGTTGCAACATTGAAATACAGAAAAAACGTGTTTTCCATAAACAAGCTCTGAATCATGTTTGATGCACTCTGGATGTCCAATGTTTGCTGTGCTGTCTATTTGAGATGAAATGAACATTGTGGACAGTTTTCAGCAAGTTACAACATTGACATAAAAAAAAAACAGTTTTTTCCATAAACAAGCTCTAAATCATGTTTGATGCACTCTGGATGTCCAATTTTTGCTGTGCTGTCAAATTGAGATGAAATGAACATTGTGGACAGTTTTCAGCAAGTTGCAACATTGAAATACAGACTTATTTTTTTTACATAAACAAGCTCTAAATCATGTTTGATCCACTCTGGATGTCCAATTTTTGCTGTGATGTCTATTTGCGATGAAATGAACATTGTGGACAGTTTTCAGCAAGTTACAACATAAAAATAAAAAATAAACATGTTTTTCCATAAACAAGCTCTAAATCATGTTTGATGCACTCTGGATGTGCAATTTTTGCTGTGCTGTCTATTTGAGATGAAATGAACATTGTGGACAGTTTTCAGCAAGTTGCAACATTGAAATACATTTTTTTTTCAAGAACAAGCTCTAAATCATGTTTGATGCACTCTGGATGTCCAATGTTTGCTGTGCTGTCTATTTGAGATGAAATGAACATTGTGGACAGTTTTCAGCAAGTTGCAACATTGAAATACATTTTTTTTTCAAGAACAAGCTCTAAATCATGTTTGATGCACTCTGGATGTGCAATTTTTGCTGTGCTGTCTATTTGAGATGAAATGAACATTGTGGACAGTTTTCAGCAAGTTGCAACATTGAAATACATTTTTTTTTCATAAACAAGCTCTAAATCATGTTTGATGCACTCTGGATGTCCAATGTTTGCTGTGCTGTCTATTTGAGATGAAATTAACATTGTGGACAGTTTTTAGCAAGTTGCAACATTGAAATACAGAATTATTTTGTTTTACATAAACAAGCTCTAAATCATGTTTAATGCACTCTGGATGTCCAATTTTTGCTGTGCTGTCAAATTGAGATGAAATGAACATTGTGGACAGTTTTCAGCAAGTTGCAACATTGAAATACATTTTTTTTTCAAGAACAAGCTCCAAATCATGTTTGATGCACTCTGGATGTCCAATGTTTGCTGTGCTGTCTATTTGAGATGAAATGAACATTGTGGACAGTTTTCAGCAAGTTACAACATTGAAATAAAAAAAAACAGTTTTTTCCATGAACAAGCTCTAAATCATGTTTGATGCACTCTGGATGTCCAATTTTTGCTGTGCTGTCAAATTGAGATGAAATGAACATTGTGGACAGTTTTCAGCAAGTTGCAACATTGAAATACAGACTTATTTTTTTTCATAAACAAGCTCTAAATCATGTTTGATGCACTCTGGATGTCCAATGTTTGCTGTGCTGTCTATTTGAGATGAAATGAACATTGTGGACAGTTTTCAGCAAGTTGCAACATTGAAATACAGAAAAAACGTGTTTTCCATAAACAAGCTCTAAATCATGTTTGATGCACTCTGGATGTCCAATGTTTGCTGTGCTGTCTATTTGAGATGAAATGAACATTGTGGACAGTTTTCAGCAAGTTACAACATTGACATAAAAAAAAAACAGTTTTTTCCATAAACAAGCTCTAAATCATGTTTGATGCACTCTGGATGTCCAATTTTTGCTGTGCTGTCAAATTGAGATGAAATGAACATTGTGGACAGTTTTCAGCAAGTTGCAACATTGAAATACAGACTTATTTTTTTTACATAAACAAGCTCTAAATCATGTTTGATCCACTCTGGATGTCCAATTTTTGCTGTGATGTCTATTTGCGATGAAATGAACATTGTGGACAGTTTTCAGCAAGTTACAACATAAAAATAAAAAATAAACATGTTTTTCCATAAACAAGCTCTAAATCATGTTTGATGCACTCTGGATGTGCAATTTTTGCTGTGCTGTCTATTTGAGATGAAATGAACATTGTGGACAGTTTTCAGCAAGTTGCAACATTGAAATACATTTTTTTTTCAAGAACAAGCTCCAAATCATGTTTGATGCACTCTGGATGTCCAATGTTTGCTGTGCTGTCTATTTGAGATGAAATGAACATTGTGGACAGTTTTCAGCAAGTTACAACATAAAAATAAAAAATAAACATGTTTTTCCATAAACAAGCTCTAAATCATGTTTGATGCACTCTGGATGTCCAATGTTTGCTGTGCTGTCTATTTGAGATGAAATGAACATTGTGGACAGTTTTCAGCAAGTTACAACATTGAAATAAAAAAAAACAGTTTTTTCCATAAACAAGCTCTAAATCATGTTTGATGCACTCTGGATGTCCAATGTTTGCTGTGCTGTCTATTTGAGATGAAATTAACATTGTGGACAGTTTTTAGCAAGTTGCAACATTGAAATACAGAATTATTTTGTTTTACATAAACAAGCTCTAAATCATGTTTGATGCACTCTGGATGTCCAATTTTTGCTGTGCTGTCAAATTGAGATGAAATGAACATTGTGGACAGTTTTCAGCAAGTTGCAACATTGAAATACATTTTTTTTTCAAGAACAAGCTCTAAATCATGTTTGATGCACTCTGGATGTCCAATGTTTGCTGTGCTGTCTATTTGAGATGAAATGAACATTGTGGACAGTTTTCAGCAGTTGCAACATTGAAATACATTTTTTTTTCAAGAACAAGCTCTAAATCATGTTTGATGCACTCTGGATGTCCAATTTTTGCTGTGCTGTCAAATTGAGATGAAATGAACATTGTGGACAGTTTTCAGCAAGTTGCAACATTGAAATACAGACTTATTTTTTTTACATAAACAAGCTCTAAATCATGTTTGATCCACTCTGGATGTCCAATTTTTGCTGTGATGTCTATTTGCGATGAAATGAACATTGTGGACAGTTTTCAGCAAGTTACAACATAAAAATAAAAAATAAACATGTTTTTCCATAAACAAGCTCTAAATCATGTTTGATGCACTCTGGATGTGCAATTTTTGCTGTGCTGTCTATTTGAGATGAAATGAACATTGTGGACAGTTTTCAGCAAGTTGCAACATTGAAATACATTTTTTTTCAAGAACAAGCTCTAAATCATGTTTGATGCACTCTGGATGTCCAATGTTTGCTGTGCTGTCTATTTGAGATGAAATGAACATTGTGGACAGTTTTCAGCAAGTTACAACATTGAAATAAAAAAAAAACAGTTTTTTCCATAAACAAGCTCTAAATCATGTTTGATGCACTCTGGATGTCCAATGTTTGCTGTGCTGTCTATTTGAGATGAAATTAACATTGTGGGCAGTTTTTAGCAAGTTGCAACATTGAAATACAGAATTATTTTGTTTTACATAAACAAGCTCTAAATCATGTTTGATGCACTCTGGATGTCCAATTTTTGCTGTGCTGTCAAATTGAGATGAAATGAACATTGTGGACAGTTTTCAGCAAATTACAACATTAAAATAAAAAAAAACCGTTTTTTCCATGAACAAGCTCTAAATCATGTTTGATGCACTCTGGATGTCCAATTTTTGCTGTGCTGTCTATTTGAGATGAAATGAACATTGTGGACAGTTTTCAGCAAGTTGCAACATTGAAATAAATTTTTTTTTCAAGAACAAGCTCTAAATCATGTTTGATGCACTCTGGATGTCCAATGTTTGCTGTGCTGTCTATTTGAGATGAAATGAACATTGTGGACAGTTTTCAGCAAGTTGCAACATTGAAATACAGAAAAAACGTGTTTTACATAAACAAGCTCTAAATCATGTTTGATGCACTCTGGATGTCCAATGTTTGCTGTGCTGTCTATTTGAGATGAAATGAACATTGTGGACAGTTTTCAGCAAGTTACAACATTGAAATAAAAAAAAAAACAGTTTTTTCCATAAACAAGCTCTAAATCATGTTTGATGCACTCTGGATGTCCAATGTTTGCTGTGCTGTCTATTTGAGATGAAATGAACATTGTGGACAGTTTTCAGCAAGTTGCAACGTTGAAATACAGAATTATTTTGTTTTACATGAACAAGCTCTAAATCATGTTTGATGCACTCTGGATGTCCAATTTTTGCTGTGCTGTCTATTTGAGATGAAATGAACATTGTGGACAGTTTTCAGCAAGTTACAACATTGAAATAAAAAAAAAACAGTTTTTTCCATAAACAAGCTCTAAATCATGTTTGATGCACTCTGGATGTCCAATGTTTGCTGTGCTGTCTATTTGAGATGAAATTAACATTGTGGACAGTTTTTAGCAAGTTGCAACATTGAAATACAGAATTATTTTGTTTTACATAAACAAGCTCTAAATCATGTTTGATGCACTCTGGATGTCCAATTTTTGCTGTGCTGTCAAATTGAGATGAAATGAACATTGTGGACAGTTTTCAGCAAATTACAACATTAAAATAAAAAAAAAACGTTTTTTCCATGAACAAGCTCTAAATCATGTTTGATGCACTCTGGATGTCCAATTTTTGCTGTGCTGTCTATTTGAGATGAAATGAACATTGTGGACAGTTTTCAGCAAGTTGCAACATTGAAATAAATTTTTTTTTCAAGAACAAGCTCTAAATCATGTTTGATGCACTCTGGATGTCCAATGTTTGCTGTGCTGTCTATTTGAGATGAAATGAACATTGTGGACAGTTTTCAGCAAGTTGCAACATTGAAATACAGAAAAAACGTGTTTTACATAAACAAGCTCTAAATCATGTTTGATGCACTCTGGATGTCCAATGTTTGCTGTGCTGTCTATTTGAGATGAAATGAACATTGTGGACAGTTTTCAGCAAGTTACAACATTGAAATAAAAAAAAAAAACAGTTTTTTCCATAAACAAGCTCTAAATCATGTTTGATGCACTCTGGATGTCCAATGTTTGCTGTGCTGTCTATTTGAGATGAAATGAACATTGTGGACAGTTTTCAGCAAGTTGCAACGTTGAAATACAGAATTATTTTGTTTTACATAAACAAGCTCTAAATCATGTTTGATGCACTCTGGATGTCCAATTTTTGCTGTGCTGTCTATTTGAGATGAAATGAACATTGTGGACAGTTTTCAGCAAGTTACAACATTGAAATAAAAAAAAAACAGTTTTTTTCCATAAACAAGCTCTAAATCATGTTTGATGCACTCTGGATGTCCAATTTTTGCTGTGCTGTCAAATTGAGATGAAATGAACATTGTGGACAGTTTTCAGCAAGTTGCAACATTGAAATACAGACTTATTTTTTTTACATAAACAAGCTCTAAATCATGTTTGATCCACTCTGGATGTCCAATTTTTGCTGTGATGTCTATTTGCGATGAAATGAACATTGTGGACAGTTTTCAGCAAGTTACAACATAAAAATAAAAAATAAACATGTTTTTCCATAAACAAGCTCTAAATCATGTTTGATGCACTCTGGATGTGCAATTTTTGCTGTGCTGTCTATTTGAGATGAAATGAACATTGTGGACAGTTTTCAGCAAGTTGCAACATTGAAATACATTTTTTTTTCAAGAACAAGCTCTAAATCATGTTTGATGCACTCTGGATGTCCAATGTTTGCTGTGCTGTCTATTTGAGATGAAATGAACATTGTGGACAGTTTTCAGCAAGTTACAACATTGAAATAAAAAAAAACAGTTTTTTCCATAAACAAGCTCTAAATCATGTTTGATGCACTCTGGATGTCCAATGTTTGCTGTGCTGTCTATTTGAGATGAAATTAACATTGTGGACAGTTTTTAGCAAGTTGCAACATTGAAATACAGAATTATTTTGTTTTACATAAACAAGCTCTAAATCATGTTTGATGCACTCTGGATGTCCAATTTTTGCTGTGCTGTCAAATTGAGATGAAATGAACATTGTGGACAGTTTTCAGCAAATTACAACATTAAAATAAAAAAAAACCGTTTTTTCCATGAACAAGCTCTAAATCATGTTTGATGCACTCTGGATGTCCAATTTTTGCTGTGCTGTCTATTTGAGGTGAAATGAACATTGTGGACAGTTTTCAGCAAGTTGCAACATTGAAATACATTTTTTTTTCAAGAACAAGCTCTAAATCATGTTTGATGCACTCTGGATGTCCAATGTTTGCTGTGCTGTCTATTTGAGATGAAATGAACATTGTGGACAGTTTTCAGCAAGTTGCAACATTGAAATACAGAAAAAACGTGTTTTACATAAACAAGCTCTAAATCATGTTTGATGCACTCTGGATGTCCAATGTTTGCTGTGCTGTCTATTTGAGATGAAATGAACATTGTGGACAGTTTTCAGCAAGTTACAACATTGAAATAAAAAAAAAAAAAAGTTTTTTCCATAAACAAGCTCTAAATCATGTTTGATGCACTCTGGATGTCCAATGTTTGCTGTGCTGTCTATTTGAGATGAAATGAACATTGTGGACAGTTTTCAGCAAGTTACAACATTGAAATAAAAAAAAAACAGTTTTTTCCATAAACAAGCTCTAAATCATGTTTGATGCACTCTGGATGTCCAATGTTTGCTGTGCTGTCTATTTGAGATGAAATTAACATTGTGGACAGTTTTTAGCAAGTTGCAACATTGAAATACAGAATTATTTTGTTTTACATAAACAAGCTCTAAATCATGTTTGATGCACTCTGGATGTCCAATTTTTGCTGTGCTGTCAAATTGAGATGAAATGAACATTGTGGACAGTTTTCAGCAAATTACAACATTAAAATAAAAAAAAAACGTTTTTTCCATGAACAAGCTCTAAATCATGTTTGATGCACTCTGGATGTCCAATTTTTGCTGTGCTGTCTATTTGAGATGAAATGAACATTGTGGACAGTTTTCAGCAAGTTGCAACATTGAAATACATTTTTTTTTCAAGAACAAGCTCTAAATCATGTTTGATGCACTCTGGATGTCCAATGTTTGCTGTGCTGTCTATTTGAGATGAAATGAACATTGTGGACAGTTTTCAGCAAGTTGCAACATTGAAATACAGAAAAAACGTGTTTTACATAAACAAGCTCTAAATCATGTTTGATGCACTCTGGATGTCCAATGTTTGCTGTGCTGTCTATTTGAGATGAAATGAACATTGTGGACAGTTTTCAGCAAGTTACAACATTGAAATAAAAAAAAAAACAGTTTTTTCCATAAACAAGCTCTAAATCATGTTTGATGCACTCTGGATGTCCAATGTTTGCTGTGCTGTCTATTTGAGATGAAATGAACATTGTGGACAGTTTTCAGCAAGTTGCAACGTTGAAATACAGAATTATTTTGTTTTACATAAACAAGCTCTAAATCATGTTTGATGCACTCTGGATGTCCAATTTTTGCTGTGCTGTCTATTTGAGATGAAATGAACATTGTGGACAGTTTTCAGCAAGTTACAACATTGAAATAAAAAAAAAACAGTTTTTTTCCATAAACAAGCTCTAAATCATGTTTGATGCACTCTGGATGTCCAATGTTTGCTGTGCTGTCTATTTGAGATGAAATGAACATTGTGGACAGTTTTCAGCAAGTTGCAACGTTGAAATACAGAATTATTTTGTTTTACATAAACAAGCTCTAAATCATGTTTGATGCACTCTGGATGTCCAATTTTTGCTGTGCTGTCTATTTGAGATGAAATGAACATTGTGGACAGTTTTCAGCAAGTTGCAACATTGAAATACATTTTTTTTTCAAGAACAAGCTCTAAATCATGTTTGATGCACTCTGGATGTCCAATGTTTGCTGTGCTGTCTATTTGAGATGAAATGAACATTGTGGACAGTTTTCAGCAGTTGCAACATTGAAATACAGAAAAAACGTGTTTTCCATAAACAAGCTCTAAATCATGTTTGATGCACTCTGGATGTCCAATGTTTGCTGTGCTGTCTATTTGAGATGAAATGAACATTGTGGACAGTTTTCAGCAAGTTACAACATTGAAATAAAAAAAAAACAGTTTTTTCCATAAAAAAGCTCTAAATCATGTTTGATGCACTCTGGATGTCCAATGTTTGCTGTGCTGTCTATTTGAGATGAAATGAACATTGTGGACAGTTTTCAGCAAGTTGCAACATTGAAATACAGAATTATTTTGTTTTACATAAACAAGCTCTAAATCATGTTTGATGCACTCTGGTTGTCCAATGTTTGCTGTGCTGTCTATTTGAGATGAAATGAACATTGTGGACAGTTTTCAGCAAGTTGCAACATTGAAATACAGAATTATTTTGTTTTACATAAACAAGCTCTAAATCATGTTTGATGCACTCTGGATGTCCAATTTTTGCTGTGCTGTCTATTTGAGATGAAATGAACATTGTGGACAGTTTTTAGCAAGTTGCAACATTGAAATACAGAATTATTTTGTTTTACATAAACAAGCTCTAAATCATGTTTGATGCACTCTGGATGTCCAATTTTTGCTGTGCTGTCAAATTGAGATGAAATGAACATTGTGGACAGTTTTCAGCAAGTTGCAACATTGAAATACATTTTTTTTTCAAGAACAAGCTCTAAATCATGTTTGATGCACTCTGGATGTCCAATGTTTGCTGTGCTGTCTATTTGAGATGAAATGAACATTGTGGACAGTTTTCAGCAAGTTACAACATTGAAATAAAAAAAAAACAGTTTTTTCCATGAACAAGCTCTAAATCATGTTTGATGCACTCTGGATGTCCAATTTTTGCTGTGCTGTCAAATTGAGATGAAATGAACATTGTGGACAGTTTTCAGCAAGTTGCAACATTGAAATACAGACTTATTTTTTTTACATAAACAAGCTCTAAATCATGTTTGATGCACTCTGGATGTCCAATGTTTGCTGTGCTGTCTATTTGAGATGAAATGAACATTGTGGACAGTTTTCAGCAAGTTGCAACATTGAAATACAGAAAAAACGTGTTTTCCATAAACAAGCTCTAAATCATGTTTGATGCACTCTGGATGTCCAATGTTTGCTGTGCTGTCTATTTGAGATGAAATGAACATTGTGGACAGTTTTCAGCAAGTTACAACATTGACATAAAAAAAAAACAGTTTTTTCCATAAACAAGCTCTAAATCATGTTTGATGCACTCTGGATGTCCAATTTTTGCTGTGCTGTCAAATTGAGATGAAATGAACATTGTGGACAGTTTTCAGCAAGTTGCAACATTGAAATACAGACTTATTTTTTTTACATAAACAAGCTCTAAATCATGTTTGATCCACTCTGGATGTCCAATTTTTGCTGTGATGTCTATTTGCGATGAAATGAACATTGTGGACAGTTTTCAGCAAGTTACAACATAAAAATATAAAATAAACATGTTTTTCCATAAACAAGCTCTAAATCATGTTTGATGCACTCTGGATGTGCAATTTTTGCTGTGCTGTCTATTTGAGATGAAATGAACATTGTGGACAGTTTTCAGCAAGTTGCAACATTGAAATACATTTTTTTTTCAAGAACAAGCTCTAAATCATGTTTGATGCACTCTGGATGTCCAATGTTTGCTGTGCTGTCTATTTGAGATGAAATGAACATTGTGGACAGTTTTCAGCAAGTTACAACATTGAAATAAAAAAAAACAGTTTTTTCCATAAACAAGCTCTAAATCATGTTTGATGCACTCTGGATGTCCAATGTTTGCTGTGCTGTCTATTTGAGATGAAATTAACATTGTGGACAGTTTTTAGCAAGTTGCAACATTGAAATACAGAATTATTTTGTTTTACATAAACAAGCTCTAAATCATGTTTGATGCACTCTGGATGTCCAATTTTTGCTGTGCTGTCAAATTGAGATGAAATGAACATTGTGGACAGTTTTCAGCAAGTTGCAACATTGAAATACATTTTTTTTTCAAGAACAAGCTCTAAATCATGTTTGATGCACTCTGGATGTCCAATGTTTGCTGTGCTGTCTATTTGAGATGAAATGAACATTGTGGACAGTTTTCAGCAGTTGCAACATTGAAATACATTTTTTTTTCAAGAACAAGCTCTAAATCATGTTTGATGCACTCTGGATGTCCAATTTTTGCTGTGCTGTCAAATTGAGATGAAATGAACATTGTGGACAGTTTTCAGCAAGTTGCAACATTGAAATACAGACTTATTTTTTTTACATAAACAAGCTCTAAATCATGTTTGATCCACTCTGGATGTCCAATTTTTGCTGTGATGTCTATTTGCGATGAAATGAACATTGTGGACAGTTTTCAGCAAGTTACAACATAAAAATAAAAAATAAACATGTTTTTCCATAAACAAGCTCTAAATCATGTTTGATGCACTCTGGATGTGCAATTTTTGCTGTGCTGTCTATTTGAGATGAAATGAACATTGTGGACAGTTTTCAGCAAGTTGCAACATTGAAATACATTTTTTTTCAAGAACAAGCTCTAAATCATGTTTGATGCACTCTGGATGTCCAATGTTTGCTGTGCTGTCTATTTGAGATGAAATGAACATTGTGGACAGTTTTCAGCAAGTTACAACATTGAAATAAAAAAAAAACAGTTTTTTCCATAAACAAGCTCTAAATCATGTTTGATGCACTCTGGATGTCCAATGTTTGCTGTGCTGTCTATTTGAGATGAAATTAACATTGTGGACAGTTTTCAGCAAGTTGCAACATTGAAATACAGAATTATTTTGTTTTACATAAACAAGCTCTAAATCATGTTTGATGCACTCTGGATGTCCAATTTTTGCTGTGCTGTCTATTTGAGATGAAATGAACATTGTGGACAGTTTTCAGCAAGTTACAACATTGAAATAAAAAAAAAAACAGTTTTTTTCCATAAACAAGCTCTAAATCATATTTGATGCACTCTGGATGTCCAATTTTTGCTGTGCTGTCTATTTGAGATGAAATGAACATTGTGGACAGTTTTCAGCAAGTTACAACATTGAAATAAAAAAAAACAGTTTTTTTCCATAAACAAGCTCTAAATCATGTTTGATGCACTCTGGATGTCCAATTTTTGCTGTGCGGTCAAATTGAGATGAAATTAACATTGTGGACAGTTTTCAGCAAGTTGCAACATTGAAATACAGAATTATTTTGTTTTACATAAACAAGCTCTAAATCATGTTTGATGCACTCTGGTTGTCCAATGTTTGCTGTGCTGTCTATTTGAGATGAAATGAACATTGTGGACAGTTTTCAGCAAGTTGCAACATTGAAATACAGAATTATTTTGTTTTACATAAACAAGCTCTAAATCATGTTTGATGCACTCTGGATGTCCAATTTTTGCTGTGCTGTCTATTTGAGATGAAATGAACATTGTGGACAGTTTTCAGCAAGTTACAACATTGAAATAAAAAAAAAAACAGTTTTTTTCCATAAACAAGCTCTAAATCATGTTTGATGCACTCTGGATGTCCAATTTTTGCTGTGCGGTCAAATTGAGATGAAATTAACATTGTGGACAGTTTTCAGCAAGTTGCAACATTGAAATACAGAATTATTTTGTTTTACATAAACAAGCTCTAAATCATGTTTGATGCACTCTGGTTGTCCAATGTTTGCTGTGCTGTCTATTTGAGATGAAATGAACATTGTGGACAGTTTTCAGCAAGTTGCAACATTGAAATACAGAATTATTTTGTTTTACATAAACAAGCTCTAAATCATGTTTGATGCACTCTGGATGTCCAATTTTTGCTGTGCTGTCTATTTGAGATGAAATGAACATTGTGGACAGTTTTCAGCAAGTTACAACATTGAAATAAAAAAAAAACAGTTTTTTTCCATAAACAAGCTCTAAATCATGTTTGATGCACTCTGGATGTCCAATTTTTGCTGTGCTGTCTATTTGAGATGAAATGAACATTGTGGACAGTTTTCAGCAAGTTACAACATTGAAATTGAAAAAAAACAGTTTTTTTCCATAAACAAGCTCTAAATCATGTTTGATGCACTCTGGATGTCCAATTTTTGCTGTGCGGTCAAATTGAGATGAAATTAACATTGTGGACAGTTTTCAGCAAGTTGCAACATTGAAATACAGTTTTTTTTTTATTTATTACATAAACAAGCTCTAAATCATGTTTGATGCACTCTGGATGTCCAATGTTTGCTGTGCTGTCTATTTGAGATGAAATGAACATTGTGGACAGTTTTCAGCAAGTTGCAACATTGAAATACAGAATTATTTTGTTTTACATAAACAAGCTCTAAATCATGTTTGATGCACTCTGGATGTCCAATTTTTGCTGTGATGTCTATTTGCGATGAAATTAACATTGTGGACAGTTTTCAGCAAGTTATAACATTAAAATAAAAAATAAAAACGTTTTTTCCATAAACAAGCTCTAAATCATGTTTGATGCACTCTGGATGTCCAATTTTTGCTGTGCTGTCTATTTGAGATGAAATGAACATTGTGGACAGTTTTCAGCAAGTTGCAACATTGAAATACAGAAAAAACGTGTTTTCCATAAACAAGCTCTAAATCATGTTTGATGCACTCTGGATGTCCAATGTTTGCTGTGCTGTCTATTTGAGATGAAATGAACATTGTGGACAGTTTTCAGCAAGTTGCAACATTGAAATACAGAAAAAACGTGTTTTCCATAAACAAGCTCTAAATCATGTTTGATGCACTCTGGATGTCCAATTTTTGCTGTGCTGTCTATTTGAGATGAAATGAACATTATGGACAGTTTTCAGCAAGTTGCAACATTGACATACAGAAAAAAAAATATTATTTCCATAAACAAGCTCTAAATCATGTTTGATGCACTCTGGATGTCCAATGTTTGCTGTGCTGTCTATTTGAGATGAAATGAACATTGTGGACAGTTTTCAGCAAGTTGCAACATTGAAATACAGAATTATTTTGTTTTACATAAACAAGCTCTAAATCATGTTTGATGCACTCTGGATGTCCAATTTTTGCTGTGCTGTCTATTTGAGATGAAATGAACATTGTGGACAGTTTTCAGCAAGTTACAACATTGAAATAAAAAAAAAACAGTTTTTTCCATAAACAAGCTCTAAATCATGTTTGATGCACTCTGGATGTCCAATTTTTGCTGTGCTGTCAAATTGAGATGAAATTAACATTGTGGACAGTTTTCAGCAAGTTGCAACATTGAAATACAGTTTTTTTTTTATTTATTACATAAACAAGCTCTAAATCATGTTTGATGCACTCTGGATGTCCAATGTTTGCTGTGCTGTCTATTTGAGATGAAATGAACATTGTGGACAGTTTTCAGCAAGTTGCAACATTGAAATACAGAAAAAACGTGTTTTCCATAAACAAGCTCTAAATCATGTTTGATGCACTCTGGATGTCCAATGTTTGCTGTGCTGTCTATTTGAGATGAAATGAACATTGTGGACAGTTTTCAGCAAGTTGCAACATTGAAATACAGAAAAAACGTGTTTTCCATAAACAAGCTCTAAATCATGTTTGATGCACTCTGGATGTCCAATTTTTGCTGTGCTGTCTATTTGAGATGAAATGAACATTATGGACAGTTTTCAGCAAGTTGCAACATTGAAATACAGAATTATTTTGTTTTACATAAACAAGCTCTAAATCATGTTTGATGCACTCTGGATGTCCAATTTTTGCTGTGCTGTCTATTTGAGATGAAATGAACATTGTGGACAGTTTTCAGCAAGTTGCAACATTGAAATACAGAAAAAAAAAATATTATTTCCATAAACAAGCTCTAAATCATGTTTGATGCACTCTGGATGTCCAATGTTTGCTGTGCTGTCTATTTGAGATGAAATGAACATTGTGGACAGTTTTCAGCAAGTTGCAACATTGAAATACAGAATTATTTTGTTTTACATAAACAAGCTCTAAATCATGTTTGATGCACTCTGGATGTCCAATTTTTGCTGTGCTGTCTATTTGAGATGAAATGAACATTGTGGACAGTTTTCAGCAAGTTACAACATTGAAATAAAAAAAAAACAGTTTTTTCCATAAACAAGCTCTAAATCATGTTTGATGCACTCTGGATGTCCAATTTTTGCTGTGCTGTCAAATTGAGATGAAATTAACATTGTGGACAGTTTTCAGCAAGTTGCAACATTGAAATACAGTTTTTTTTTTATTTATTACATAAACAAGCTCTAAATCATGTTTGATGCACTCTGGATGTCCAATGTTTGCTGTGCTGTCTATTTGAGATGAAATGAACATTGTGGACAGTTTTCAGCAAGTTGCAACATTGAAATACAGAATTATTTTGTTTTCCATAAACAAGCTCTAAATCATGTTTGATGCACTCTGGATGTCCAATTTTTGCTGTGCTGTCTATTTGAGATGAAATGAACATTGTGGACAGTTTTCAGCAATTACAACATTGAAATAAAAAAAAAACAGTTTTTTTCCATAAACAAGCTCTAAATCATGTTTGATGCACTCTGGATGTCCAATTTTTGCTGTGCGGTCAAATTGAGATGAAATTAACATTGTGGACAGTTTTCAGCAAGTTGCAACATTGAAATACAGAATTATTTTGTTTTACATAAACAAGCTCTAAATCATGTTTGATGCACTCTGGTTGTCCAATGTTTGCTGTGCTGTCTATTTGAGATGAAATGAACATTGTGGACAGTTTTCAGCAAGTTGCAACATTGAAATACAGAATTATTTTGTTTTCCATAAACAAGCTCTAAATCATGTTTGATGCACTCTGGATGTCCAATTTTTGCTGTGCTGTCTATTTGAGATGAAATGAACATTGTGGACAGTTTTCAGCAAGTTACAACATTGAAATAAAAAAAAAAACAGTTTTTTTCCATAAACAAGCTCTAAATCATGTTTGATGCACTCTGGATGTCCAATTTTTGCTGTGCTGTCTATTTGAGATGAAATGAACATTGTGGACAGTTTTCAGCAAGTTACAACATTGAAATAAAAAAAAACAGTTTTTTTCCATAAACAAGCTCTAAATCATGTTTGATGCACTCTGGATGTCCAATTTTTGCTGTGCGGTCAAATTGAGATGAAATTAACATTGTGGACAGTTTTCAGCAAGTTGCAACATTGAAATACAGTTTTTTTTTTATTTATTACATAAACAAGCTCTAAATCATGTTTGATGCACTCTGGATGTCCAGTGTTTGCTGTGCTGTCTATTTGAGATGAAATGAACATTGTGGACAGTTTTCAGCAAGTTGCAACATTGAAATACAGAATTATTTTGTTTTACATAAACAAGCTCTAAATCATGTTTGATGCACTCTGGATGTCCAATTTTTGCTGTGCTGTCTATTTGAGATGAAATGAACATTGTGGACAGTTTTCAGCAATTACAACATTGAAATAAAAAAAAAACAGTTTTTTTCCATAAACAAGCTCTAAATCATGTTTGATGCACTCTGGATGTCCAATTTTTGCTGTGCTGTCTATTTGAGATGAAATGAACATTGTGGACAGTTTTCAGCAAGTTGCAACATTGAAATAAAAAAAAAACAGTTTTTTCCATAAACAAGCTCTAAATCATGTTTGATGCATCCAGAGGGATGTCCAATTTTTGCTGTGCTGTCAAATTGAGATGAAATTAACATTGTGGACAGTTTTCAGCAAGTTGCAACATTGAAATACAGTTTTTTATTTATTTATTACATAAACAAGCTCTAAATCATGTTTGATGCACTCTGGATGTCCAATGTTTGCTGTGCTGTCTATTTGAGATGAAATGAACATTGTGGACAGTTTTCAGCAAGTTGCAACATTGAAATACAGAATTATTTTGTTTTACATAAACAAGCTCTAAATCATGTTTGATGCACTCTGGATGTCCAATTTTTGCTGTGATGTCTATTTGCGATGAAATTAACATTGTGGACAGTTTTCAGCAAGTTATAACATTAAAATAAAAAATAAAAACGTTTTTTCCATAAACAAGCTCTAAATCATGTTTGATGCACTCTGGATGTCCAATTTTTGCTGTGCTGTCTATTTGAGATGAAATGAACATTGTGGACAGTTTTCAGCAAGTTGCAACATTGAAATACAGAAAAAACGTGTTTTCCATAAACAAGCTCTAAATCATGTTTGATGCACTCTGGATGTCCAATGTTTGCTGTGCTGTCTATTTGAGATGAAATGAACATTGTGGACAGTTTTCAGCAAGTTGCAACATTGAAATACAGAAAAAACGTGTTTTCCATAAACAAGCTCTAAATCATGTTTGATGCACTCTGGATGTCCAATTTTTGCTGTGCTGTCTATTTGAGATGAAATGAACATTATGGACAGTTTTCAGCAAGTTGCAACATTGACATACAGAAAAAATAATATTATTTCCATAAACAAGCTCTAAATCATGTTTGATGCACTCTGGATGTCCAATGTTTGCTGTGCTGTCTATTTGAGATGAAATGAACATTGTGGACAGTTTTCAGCAAGTTGCAACATTGAAATACAGAATTATTTTGTTTTACATAAACAAGCTCTAAATCATGTTTGATGCACTCTGGATGTCCAATTTTTGCTGTGCTGTCTATTTGAGATGAAATGAACATTGTGGACAGTTTTCAGCAAGTTACAACATTGAAATAAAAAAAAACAGTTTTTTCCATAAACAAGCTCTAAATCATGTTTGATGCACTCTGGATGTCCAATTTTTGCTGTGCTGTCAAATTGAGATGAAATTAACATTGTGGACAGTTTTCAGCAAGTTGCAACATTGAAATACAGTTTTTTTTTTATTTATTACATAAACAAGCTCTAAATCATGTTTGATGCACTCTGGATGTCCAATGTTTGCTGTGCTGTCTATTTGAGATGAAATGAACATTGTGGACAGTTTTCAGCAAGTTGCAACATTGAAATACAGAAAAAACGTGTTTTCCATAAACAAGCTCTAAATCATGTTTGATGCACTCAGGATGTCCAATGTTTGCTGTGCTGTCTATTTGAGATGAAATGAACATTGTGGACAGTTTTCAGCAAGTTGCAACATTGAAATACAGAAAAAACGTGTTTTCCATAAACAAGCTCTAAATCATGTTTGATGCACTCTGGATGTCCAATTTTTGCTGTGCTGTCTATTTGAGATGAAATGAACATTATGGACAGTTTTCAGCAAGTTGCAACATTGAAATACAGAATTATTTTGTTTTACATAAACAAGCTCTAAATCATGTTTGATGCACTCTGGATGTCCAATTTTTGCTGTGCTGTCTATTTGAGATGAAATGAACATTGTGGACAGTTTTCAGCAAGTTGCAACATTGAAATACAGAAAAAAAAAATATTATTTCCATAAACAAGCTCTAAATCATGTTTGATGCACTCTGGATGTCCAATGTTTGCTGTGCTGTCTATTTGAGATGAAATGAACATTGTGGACAGTTTTCAGCAAGTTGCAACATTGAAATACAGAATTATTTTGTTTTACATAAACAAGCTCTAAATCATGTTTGATGCACTCTGGATGTCCAATTTTTGCTGTGCTGTCTATTTGAGATGAAATGAACATTGTGGACAGTTTTCAGCAAGTTACAACATTGAAATAAAAAAAAAACAGTTTTTTCCATAAACAAGCTCTAAATCATGTTTGATGCACTCTGGATGTCCAATTTTTGCTGTGCTGTCAAATTGAGATGAAATTAACATTGTGGACAGTTTTCAGCAAGTTGCAACATTGAAATACAGTTTTTTTATTTTTTATTACATAAACAAGCTCTAAATCATGTTTGATGCACTCTGGATGTCCAATGTTTGCTGTGCTGTCTATTTGAGATGAAATGAACATTGTGGACAGTTTTCAGCAAGTTGCAACATTGAAATACAGAATTATTTTGTTTTCCATAAACAAGCTCTAAATCATGTTTGATGCACTCTGGATGTCCAATTTTTGCTGTGATGTCTATTTGCGATGAAATTAACATTGTGGACAGTTTTCAGCAAGTTATAACATTAAAATAAAAAATAAAAACGTTTTTTCCATAAACAAGCTCTAAATCATGTTTGATGCACTCTGGATGTCCAATTTTTGCTGTGCTGTCAAATTGAGATGAAATGAACATTGTGGACAGTTTTCATTAAGTTGCAACATTGAAATACAGTTTTTTTAAAATTTATTACATAAACAAGCTCTAAATCATGTTTGATGCACTCTGGATGTCCAATGTTTGCTGTGCTGTCAAATTGAGATGAAATTAACATTGTGGACAGTTTTCAGCAAGTTGCAACATTGAAATACAGTTTTTTTATTTTTTTATTACATAAACAAGCTCTAAATCATGTTTGATGCACTCTGGATGTCCAATGTTTGCTGTGCTGTCTATTTGAGATGAAATGAACATTGTGGACAGTTTTCAGCAAGTTGCAACATTGAAATACAGAAAAAACGTGTTTTCCATAAACAAGCTCTAAATCATGTTTGATGCACTCTGGATGTCCAATGTTTGCTGTGCTGTCTATTTGAGATGAAATGAACATTGTGGACAGTTTTCAGCAAGTTGCAACATTGAAATACAGAAAAAACGTGTTTTCCATAAACAAGCTCTAAATCATGTTTGATGCACTCTGGATGTCCAATTTTTGCTGTGCTGTCAAATTGAGATGAAATTAACATACCTTAAGGGAACATTTCGGCATTTCGTGTATGATCAGTGAGAAAGTCCATATTGCAAATGTACGGTCCCTTACCCGACGTCCGAAATCGTTTGTAAAATTCGCGGTCGGCGTCGGGCCGTGCGGTAGGACCTACCGGGAAGTCGTCGAATGAACTTTGTCGGACTTTCGGTTCCCGTTTAAAAAAAAAAACAAGTTTCGGACCGTTTTTCCGCCGTCCCGGACACTCCCACCAGATGGCATACGGAATCATATGGCAATTTGGCAAAACATCACGAATCGCGACGGGGCCTTATCTCAAAAACTGAAAATATTTCGAAGCCGAAACTTGGCGAGCGTAGGTTTGGCTCAAGGGGCAGTTGGCCCCGAACGGGATGGCGTCTAGGCCTCGACGGTTTTTGAGCTACGGCCATTTTTCTGGGATTAAAGGCTTAAAATGGAAGTAGAGAAATTATTTTTCCACTTCAGGTCAAAGCCAAGGAGCCTCCGGTGTCAATAAAAAAAGAACCAGCCATTTATCTATCGTCATTTAAGAGAAACGGAACAATGACAAATTGGTGATGGTCACAAATAGGCATTTTTTTTTTTCAACGGTTACAGATCCAGTTGCAGGGTGTTCATACGAATCTTTTTAAAGTGTGCTGCGGAGCTCTGCGACATTTCTGTGATTTTCTATGATTTTCTGAAATAACACAATAACCGACCATTAGAACAGTAGGCCCAAAATGAAGCCTGCCCCACAATGTCATTTGCTTTTGAGTGACAGTGAGAGAACCGTTAGGGTGAGAAGAAAAATTCCACCACATGAATGTTCCTAAGGTCCTCCCGATCTCAACAAGCCTAACCTTGACCGTGTGGCATTAACCCTTCACAGTAAAACAGGGTTTTTTGATCTCACAGATTACAGTGTCATCTCTCCCCATAGGAATACATTGCCTGCACCCCTAATTTCAACCTGAGGCCTATGTGGGTTATGAATGCCGTATGAACCTGTCTTCGGTACCAGTCCATCAGGCCACTATGAGGTCTACCTGTGTCGATTCTAAGCTTCCTGGACCAACCGGAAGTGGTTAAAATGCCCCTAAAAGTGTTTACCCATACACTGCATGCAGTTTGATAGACATAGTGCATTCAACCCTGTGTAGATCAGTCAATTCTTAACGTAAGGACTTAAAACTCAGGATTCTGTAACAGCATACCCCAATGAGGATATGTGGTGACTTATAGCTTCCTGTGCCAACCGGAAGTGCCATAATTGGTGTCTCAGGGGCTGTTTCGAAGGGTTAAAAAATTCAGATCTGTCCAAAACTTCATATATGTGATTAGGCAACCCCCATGAACTGTAAATCAGTCATTTTTCCCAAAAAAAATCAAAGGAAAAAAAAATTGCACTAAAACACAACTTGGATGGAGGGACGTATTGGGGTGCGTAGAGACAGACAGTGGCCGCAATAGTTAGCTTTGTTCGAGCTAAAAAAGAACGGTCGGACCTAGAGTTCCGAAACTTTAGAAACCTGTTCTAGACCTCCGGGCCATGGTGCGTGGCGAGTTACGTGGCTCTAGATGGTTCTCGGACCGAGAAACAGCCTCGTACATTCGCAATAACTTCAATTCATTTTTGCATCACGAAAATGACGACGTTTAGAAAAGTCTCAGAGACGCAGGGCTAGGTGCGTTGAAACCGGCTCGGCCCATAGAGACGGACCCCAAAGTTTCTGTCCGATAGCTCGTTCAAGGACCCCGTAGCAAGGCATGGAAATAAGTGGATTTTCAGCACCAATTAGGGTTTTTCTCGGACACCAAATGACCTATCGAGCCGAAACTCGGGATTCGGGGTCGCCTCACATAGGACTTCGCATAATGTCCGAACTGGACCCGCAGCTAGAACGTAACTATGTGTTTTACCTTTTTATTATGTTTTAAACTAGAGGCGCTGTGAATTATGGGACTGCTCTGACATATATGATAGTTGGCATCTAAATGAGTAGGAAACAGTGGGTTTGGTGTCATAATGACATCTAATTGACTGATGGACACTGACTTGCTAGTTGACTTTTGTACATTTGCAATATGTTTAAACAGAGAGGGACCATCACCAAAATGGCATTCTGAAATCAACACAAAAAATGGCATCACCATAGTCTCCAGACTGTGCTGAGTTCAACGAGCTATCCCGCTTGACCGTAGCTCGCTCGGTCTAGGCGCAGCAACCATTAGAATATTAGGCCCAAAATGAAGCCTGCCCCACAATGTCATTTGCTTTTGAGTGACAGTGAGAGAACCGTTAGGGTGAGAAGAAAAATTCCACCATAGGAATGTTCCTAAGGTCCTCCCGATCTGAACAAGCCTAACCTTGACCGTGTGGCATTAACCCTTCACAGTAAAACAGTGTTTTTTGATCTCACAGATTACAGTGTCATCTCTCCCCATAGGAATACATTGCCTGCACCCCTAATTTCAACCTGAGGCCTATGTGGGTTATGAATGCCGTATGAACCTGTCTTCGGTACCAGTCCATCAGGCCACTATGAGGTCTACCTGTGTTGATTCTAAGCTTCCTGGACCAACCGGAAGTGGTTCAAATCACCCTAAAAGTGTTTACCCATACATTGCATGCAGTTTGATAGACATAGTGCATTCAACCCTGTGTAGATCAGTCAATTCTTAACGTAAAGACTTAAAACTCGGGATTCCGTAAGTGGCCATGTCAATCAAGACATGTGGTGATTTATAGCTTCCTGTGCCAACCGGAAGTGCCATAATTGGTGTCTCAGGGGCTGTTTCTAAGGGTTAAAAAAGTCAGATCTGTCCAAAACTTCATATATGTGATTAGGCAACCCCCATGAACTGTAAATCAGTCATTTTTCCCCAAAAAAATCAAAGGAAAAAAAAATTGCACTAAAACACAACTTGGATGGAGGGACGTATTGGGGTGCGTAGAGATAGACAGTGGCCGCAATAGTTAGCTTTGTTGGAGCTAAAAAAGAACGGTCGGACCTAGAGTTCCGAAACTTTAGAAACCTGTTCTAGACCTCCGGGCCATGGTGCGTGGCGAGTTACGTGGCTCTAGACGGTTCTCGGACCGAGAAACAGCCTCGAACATTTGGAATAACTTCAATTCATTTTTGCATCACGAAAATGACGACGTTTAGAAAAGTCTCAGAGACGCAAGGCTAGGTGCGTTGAAACCGGCTCGGCCCATAGAGACGGACCCCAAAGTTTCTGTCCGATAGCTCATTCAAGGACCCCGTAGCAAGTCATGGAAAATAGTGGATTTTCAGCACCAATTAGGGTTTTTCTCGGACACCAAATGACCTATCGAGCCGAAACTCGGGATTCGGGGTCGCCTCACATAGGACTTCACATAATGTCCGAACTGGACCCGCAGCTAGAACGTAACTATGTGTTTTACCTTTTTATTATGTTTTCAACTAGAGGCGCTGTGAATTATGGGCCTGCTCTGACATATGTGATAGTTGGCTACTAAATGAGTAGGAAAAAGTGGGTTTGGTGTCAATTGATATCCATTTGGTGTCATAATGACATCTAATTGACTGATGGACACTGACTTGCTAGTTGACTTTTGTACATTTGCAATATGTTTAAACGGAGAGGGACCATCACCAAAATGGCATTCTGAAATCAACACAAAAAATGGCATCACCATAGTCTCCAGACTGTTCTGAGTTCAACGAGCTATCCCGCTTGACCGTAGCTCGCTCGGTCTAGGCGCAGCAACCATTAGAATAGAAGGCCCAAAATGAAGCCTGCACCACAATGTCATTTGCTTTTGAGTGACAGTGAGAGAACCGTTAGGGTGAGAAGAAAAATTCCACCACTTGAATGTTCCTAAGGTCCTCCCGATCTCAACAAGCCTAACCTTGACCGTGTGGCATTAACCCTTCACAGTAAAACAGTGTTTTTTGATCTCACAGATTACAGTGTCATCTCTCCCCATAGGAATACATTGCCTGCACCCCTAATTTCAACCTGAGGCCTATGTGGGTTATGAATGCCGTATGAACCTGTCTTCGGTACCAGTCCATCAGGCCACTATGAGGTCTACCTGTGTTGATTCTAAGCTTCCTGGACCAACCGGAAGTGGTTAAAATGCCCCTAAAAGTGTTTACCCATACAATGCATGCAGTTTGATAGACATAGTGCATTCAACCCTGTGTAGATCAGTCAATTCTTAACGTAAGGACTTAAAACTCAGGATTCTGTAACAGCATACCCCAATGAGGATATGTGTTGATTTATAACTTCCTGTGCCAACCGGAAGTGCCATAATTGGTGTCTCAGGGGCTGTTTCGAAGGGTTAAAAAAGTCTGATCTTTCCAAAACTTCATATGTGTGATTAGGCAACCCCCATGAACTGTAAATCAGTCATTTTTCCCAAAAAAAATCAAAGGAAAAAAAAATTGCACTAAAACACAACTTGGATGGAGGGACGTATTGGGGTGCGTAGAGACAGACAGTGGCTCCAATAGTTAGCTTTGTTGGAGCTAAAAAAGAACCGTCGGACCTAGAGTTCCGAAACTTTAGAAACCTGTTCTAGACCTCCGGGCCATGGTGCGTGGTGAGTTACGTGGCTCTAGAAGGTTCTCGGACCGAGAAACAGCCTCGTACATTTGAAATAACTTCAATTCATTTTTGCATCACGAAAATGACGACATTTAGAAATGTCCCAGAGTCGCAAGACTAGGTGCATTGCGAACGTCTCGGCCCATATAGACAGACCCCAACGTTTCTGTCCGATATCTCATTCAAGGACCCCGTAGCAAGTCATGGAAAATAGTGGATTTTCAGCACCAATTAGGGTTTTTCTCGGACACCAAATGACCTATCGAGCCGAAACTTGGGATTCGGGGTCGCCTCAGCTAGGCCAACACATAACATAAGAAATGGACCCGCAGCTAGAACGTAACTACGTGGTTTATGGTTTTTTTATGGTTTGTACCGAAGGCGTTGTGAATTTTGGGCCAGCTCTGAAGTATGTAATAGTTGGCTACTAAACGAGTTGGAAAAAGTGGGTTTGGTGTCAGTTTGTATCAGTTTGGTGGTCAGAATGATATCTAATTGACTGATGGACTCTTGTCCACTTGACTCTTGTACATTTGCAATATGATTCTATAGTGAAAAAACATCACCAAAAGCGACATTCTGAAATCAACCCAAACGAGCGATTGAGATGACCCAGAATCACTGCAAAGCCATCCCGAGTTCATCGGGCCAGTCAATTTCACATTCCTGCAGGATTTTTATAGCATGACAAATTCGTGATGGTACCTGCCCATTAAAACATATTGCAAATGCACAGTGACTTTGAAAAAGTAAGAAACAAAAAAAAATACATCTAAAATTTTTTGAGCATGACAAATTCGTGATGGTACCTGCCCATTGAAACATATTCCAAATGCACAGTGACTTTGAAAAAGTAAGGAAACAAAAAAAAATACATCTAAAATTTTTTGAGCATGACAAATTCGTGATGGTACCTGCCCATTGAAACATATTGCAAATGCACAGTGACTTTGAAAAAGTAAGGAAACATAAACAAATTCGATAAACAAATTCGTGATGGTACCTGCCCATTGAAACATATTGCAAATGCACAGTGACTTTGAAAAAGTAAGGAAACATAAACAAATTCGATAAACAAATTCGTGATGGTACCTGCCCATTGAAACATATTGCAAATGCACAGTGACTTTGAAAAAGTAAGGAAACATAAACAAATTCGATAAACAAATTCGTGATGGTACCTGCCCATTAAAACATATTCCAAATGCACAGTGACTTTGAAAAAGTAAGAAACAAAAAAAAATACATCTAAAAAATTTTGAGCATGACAAATTCGTGATGGTACCTGCCCATTGAAACATATTGCAAATGCACAGTGACTTTGAAAAAGTAAGGAAACATAAACAAATTCGATAAACAAATTCGTGATGGTACCTGCCCATTGAAACATATTGCAAATGCACAGTGACTTTGAAAAAGTAAGGAAACATAAACAAATTCGATAAACAAATTCGTGATGGTACCTGCCCATTAAAACATATTCCAAATGCACAGTGACTTTGAAAAAGTAAGGAAACAAAAAAAAATACATCTAAAAAATTTTGAGCATGACAAATTCGTGATGGTACCTGCCCATTGAAACATATTGCAAATGCACAGTGACTTTGAAAAAGTAAGGAAACATAAACAAATTCGATAAACAAATTCGTGATGGTACCTGCCCATTAAAACATATTCCAAATGCACAGTGACTTTGAAAAAGTAAGAAACAAAAAAAAATACATCTAAAAAATTTTGAGCATGACAAATTCGTGATGGTACCTGCCCATTGAAACATATTGCAAATGCACAGTGACTTTGAAAAAGTAAGGAAACATAAACAAATTCGATAAACAAATTCGTGATGGTACCTGCCCATTGAAACATATTGCAAATGCACAGTGACTTTGAAAAAGTAAGGAAACATAAACAAATTCGATAAACAAATTCGTGATGGTACCTGCCCATTAAAACATATTCCAAATGCACAGTGACTTTGAAAAAGTAAGGAAACAAAAAAAAATACATCTAAAAAATTTTGAGCATGACAAATTCGTGATGGTACCTGCCCATTGAAACATATTGCAAATGCACAGTGACTTTGAAAAAGTAAGGAAACATAAACAAATTCGATAAACAAATTCGTGATGGTACCTGCCCATTAAAACATATTCCAAATGCACAGTGACTTTGAAAAAGTAAGAAACAAAAAAAAATACATCTAAAATTTTTTGAGCATGACAAATTCGTGATGGTACCTGCCCATTGAAACATATTGCAAATGCACAGTGACTTTGAAAAAGTAAGGAAACATAAACAAATTCGATAAACAAATTCGTGATGGTACCTGCCCATTAAAACATATTCCAAATGCACAGTGACTTTGAAAAAGTAAGAAACAAAAAAAAATACATCTAAAAAATTTTGAGCATGACAAATTCGTGATGGTACCTGCCCATTGAAACATATTGCAAATGCACAGTGACTTTGAAAAAGTAAGGAAACATAAACAAATTCGATAAACAAATTCGTGATGGTACCTGCCCATTAAAACATATTCCAAATGCACAGTGACTTTGAAAAAGTAAGGAAACAAAAAAAAATACATCTAAAAAATTTTGAGCATGACAAATTCGTGATGGTACCTGCCCATTGAAACATATTGCAAATGCACAGTGACTTTGAAAAAGTAAGGAAACATAAACAAATTCGATAAACAAATTCGTGATGGTACCTGCCCATTAAAACATATTCCAAATGCACAGTGACTTTGAAAAAGTAAGAAACAAAAAAAAATACATCTAAAATTTTTTGAGCATGACAAATTCGTGATGGTACCTGCCCATTGAAACATATTGCAAATGCACAGTGACTTTGAAAAAGTAAGGAAACATAAACAAATTCGATAAACAAATTCGTGATGGTACCTGCCCATTAAAACATATTCCAAATGCACAGTGACTTTGAAAAAGTAAGAAACAAAAAAAAATACATCTAAAAATTTTTGAGCATGACAAATTCGTGATGGTACCTGCCCATTGAAACATATTGCAAATGCACAGTGACTTTGAAAAAGTAAGGAAACATAAACAAATTCGATAAACAAATTCGTGATGGTACCTGCCCATTGAAACATATTGCAAATGCACAGTGACTTTGAAAAAGTAAGGAAACATAAACAAATTCGATAAACAAATTCGTGATGGTACCTGCCCATTAAAACATATTCCAAATGCACAGTGACTTTGAAAAAGTAAGGAAACCAAAAAAAATACATCTAAAAAATTTTGAGCATGACAAATTCGTGATGGTACCTGCCCATTGAAACATATTGCAAATGCACAGTGACTTTGAAAAAGTAAGGAAACATAAACAAATTCGATAAACAAATTCGTGATGGTACCTGCCCATTAAAACATATTCCAAATGCACAGTGACTTTGAAAAAGTAAGAAACAAAAAAAAATACATCTAAAATTTTTTGAGCATGACAAATTCGTGATGGTACCTGCCCATTGAAACATATTGCAAATGCACAGTGACTTTGAAAAAGTAAGGAAACATAAACAAATTCGATAAACAAATTCGTGATGGTACCTGCCCATTAAAACATATTCCAAATGCACAGTGACTTTGAAAAAGTAAGAAACAAAAAAAAATACATCTAAAAAATGTTGAGCATGACAAATTCGTGATGGTACCTGCCCATTGAAACATATTGCAAATGCACAGTGACTTTGAAAAAGTAAGGAAACATAAACAAATTCGATAAACAAATTCGTGATGGTACCTGCCCATTGAAACATATTGCAAATGCACAGTGACTTTGAAAAAGTAAGGAAACATAAACAAATTCGATAAACAAATTCGTGATGGTACCTGCCCATTAAAACATATTCCAAATGCACAGTGACTTTGAAAAAGTAAGGAAACAAAAAAAAATACATCTAAAAAATTTTGAGCATGACAAATTCGTGATGGTACTTGCCCATTGAAACATATTGCAAATGCACAGTGACTTTGAAAAAGTAAGGAAACATAAACAAATTCGATAAACAAATTCGTGATGGTACCTGCCCATTAAAACATATTCCAAATGCACAGTGACTTTGAAAAAGTAAGGAAACAAAAAAAAATACATCTAAAAAATTTTGAGCATGACAAATTCGTGATGGTACCTGCCCATTGAAACATATTGCAAATGCACAGTGACTTTGAAAAAGTAAGGAAACATAAACAAATTCGATAAACAAATTCGTGATGGTACCTGCCCATTAAAACATATTCCAAATGCACAGTGACTTTGAAAAAGTAAGAAACAAAAAAAAATACATCTAAAATTTTTTGAGCATGACAAATTCGTGATGGTACCTGCCCATTGAAACATATTGCAAATGCACAGTGACTTTGAAAAAGTAAGGAAACATAAACAAATTCGATAAACAAATTCGTGATGGTACCTGCCCATTAAAACATATTCCAAATGCACAGTGACTTTGAAAAAGTAAGAAACAAAAAAAAATACATCTAAAAAATTTTGAGCATGACAAATTCGTGATGGTACCTGCCCATTGAAACATATTGCAAATGCACAGTGACTTTGAAAAAGTAAGGAAACATAAACAAATTCGATAAACAAATTCGTGATGGTACCTGCCCATTGAAACATATTGCAAATGCACAGTGACTTTGAAAAAGTAAGGAAACATAAACAAATTCGATAAACAAATTCGTGATGGTACCTGCCCATTAAAACATATTCCAAATGCACAGTGACTTTGAAAAAGTAAGGAAACAAAAAAAAATACATCTAAAAAATTTTGAGCATGACAAATTCGTGATGGTACCTGCCCATTGAAACATATTGCAAATGCACAGTGACTTTGAAAAAGTAAGGAAACATAAACAAATTCGATAAACAAATTCGTGATGGTACCTGCCCATTAAAACATATTCCAAATGCACAGTGACTTTGAAAAAGTAAGAAACAAAAAAAAATACATCTAAAAAATTTTGAGCATGACAAATTCGTGATGGTACCTGCCCATTGAAACATATTGCAAATGCACAGTGACTTTGAAAAAGTAAGGAAACATAAACAAATTCGATAAACAAATTCGTGATGGTACCTGCCCATTGAAACATATTGCAAATGCACAGTGACTTTGAAAAAGTAAGGAAACATAAACAAATTCGATAAACAAATTCGTGATGGTACCTGCCCATTAAAACATATTCCAAATGCACAGTGACTTTGAAAAAGTAAGGAAACAAAAAAAAATACATCTAAAAAATTTTGAGCATGACAAATTCGTGATGGTACCTGCCCATTGAAACATATTGCAAATGCACAGTGACTTTGAAAAAGTAAGGAAACATAAACAAATTCGATAAACAAATTCGTGATGGTACCTGCCCATTAAAACATATTCCAAATGCACAGTGACTTTGAAAAAGTAAGAAACAAAAAAAAATACATCTAAAATTTTTTGAGCATGACAAATTCGTGATGGTACCTGCCCATTGAAACATATTGCAAATGCACAGTGACTTTGAAAAAGTAAGGAAACATAAACAAATTCGATAAACAAATTCGTGATGGTACCTGCCCATTAAAACATATTCCAAATGCACAGTGACTTTGAAAAAGTAAGAAACAAAAAAAAATACATCTAAAAAATTTTGAGCATGACAAATTCGTGATGGTACCTGCCCATTGAAACATATTGCAAATGCACAGTGACTTTGAAAAAGTAAGGAAACATAAACAAATTCGATAAACAAATTCGTGATGGTACCTGCCCATTAAAACATATTCCAAATGCACAGTGACTTTGAAAAAGTAAGGAAACAAAAAAAAATACATCTAAAAAATTTTGAGCATGACAAATTCGTGATGGTACCTGCCCATTGAAACATATTGCAAATGCACAGTGACTTTGAAAAAGTAAGGAAACATAAACAAATTCGATAAACAAATTCGTGATGGTACCTGCCCATTAAAACATATTCCAAATGCACAGTGACTTTGAAAAAGTAAGAAACAAAAAAAAATACATCTAAAATTTTTTGAGCATGACAAATTCGTGATGGTACCTGCCCATTGAAACATATTGCAAATGCACAGTGACTTTGAAAAAGTAAGGAAACATAAACAAATTCGATAAACAAATTCGTGATGGTACCTGCCCATTAAAACATATTGCAAATGCACAGAGACTTTGAAAAAGTAAGGAAACATAAACAAAAAAATATCCCAAAAAATGTTGGGTAACCAGCTGCATATTTTAGATCACAAGCTTGAATTTTGAGCATGACAAATTCGTGATGGTACCTGCCCATTAAAACATATTGCAAATGCACAGTGACTTTGAAAAAGTAAGGAAACATAAACAAAAAAACATCCCAAAAATTTTTTTTGGGGTTACCAGTTGCATATTTTAGATCACCAGGTGCACATTTCAGGTCACCAGGTGCACATTTCAGATCACCAGGTGCACGGAGGAAAATATTTACTTTTGACTTTGACTTTTGACTTCCTATGACATCATATTGCAAATGGAGAAAACATATGCCTTATGCACAAGTAAAACAAAAAGAAATATGTAATACAAGTTGACCAAGGTATAGTTTGAGCAAAGTAAAGTTTGAATTTTGAGCATGACAAATTCGTGATGGTACCTGCCCATTAAAACATATTGCAAATGTACAGTGACTTTGAAAAAGTAAGGAAACATAAACAAAAAAACATCCCAAAATTTTTTTTTTGGGTTACCAGTTGCATATTTTAGATCACCAGGTGCACATTTCAGGTCACCAGGTGCACATTTCAGATCACCAGGTGCACGGAGGAAAATGTTTACTTTTGACTTTGACTTTTGACTTCCTATGACATCATATTGCAAATGGAGAAAACATATGCCTTATGCACAAGTAAAACAAAAAGAAATATGTAATACAAGTTGACCAAGGTATAGTTTGAGCAAAGTAAAGTTTGAATTTTGAGCATGACAAATTCGTGATGGTATCTGCCCATTAAAACATATTGCAAATGCACAGTGACTTTGAAAAAGTAAGGAAACATAAACAAAAAAAATCCAAAAAATTTTGTTGCACATTTTAGATCATCAGTTGCACGGAGGAAAATATTTACTTTTGACTTAGACTTTTGACTTCCTATGACATCATATTGCAAATGGAGAAAACATATGCCTTATGCACAAGTAAAAAAAATATGATAATAAAGCATGACTAAAGTATGTTGATAAAGTTCTTATACATGTGTTATTGACACAAAAATCGAAAGAATTTTGAAAAAAGGTCAAGAAAGCACTTTTTTAAGGATGTATGAAGTTTTTTACCAAATTTTGACATTTTTGACTTTTGACTTTTGACTTCCTATGAAATCATATTCCAAATGGAGAAAACATATGCCTTATGCACAAGTAAAAAAATATATATATATATGATAATAAAGTATGACTAAAGTATGTTGATAAAGTTCTTATACATGTGTAATTGACACAAAAATCGAAAGAATTTTGAAAAAAGGTCCAGAAAGCACTTTTTTAAGGATGTGTGAAGTTTTTTACCAAATTTTGACATTTTTGACTTTTGACTTTTGACTTCCTATGAAATCATATTGCAAATGGACAAAACATATGCCTTATGCGCATGTACTTAAAAAAAATATATATATGATGACAAAAGTATACTCATACAGTACTTACCCATGTGTAATTGACAAAAAACTCGAAAGAATTTCGAAAAAAGGTCCAGAAAGCACTTTTTTAAGGGTTTTTAAGTTTTTTTTAAAAAATGTCATTTTTCAAAATTTGGCTTTTGGATGTTGACTTGGGTGCCATTTGCAATATGAAATGCCCCGGTGGAACGCACACGCCCCCTATTGGAATTTTGAAGTGTTACAATTGGCAATTGCCATATGGCATTTGCAATATACTTTGCATGAATCAACGCCAAATTGGGTGGTATTGACCATCGTGTATATGGTTTGTCCAATGCCAATATACCGCCATTTGTTTTTGTCCAAATCAGGGGGGTATTCCCTTACATTGTGGACAGTTTTCAGCAAGTTGCAACATTGAAATACAGTTTTTTTTTTATTTATTACATAAACAAGCTCTAAATCATGTTTGATGCACTCTGGATGTCCAATGTTTGCTGTGCTGTCTATTTGAGATGAAATGAACATTGTGGACAGTTTTCAGCAAGTTGCAACATTGAAATACAGAAAAAACGTGTTTTCCATAAACAAGCTCTAAATCATGTTTGATGCACTCAGGATGTCCAATGTTTGCTGTGCTGTCTATTTGAGATGAAATGAACATTGTGGACAGTTTTCAGCAAGTTGCAACATTGAAATACAGAAAAAACGTGTTTTCCATAAACAAGCTCTAAATCATGTTTGATGCACTCTGGATGTCCAATTTTTGCTGTGCTGTCTATTTGAGATGAAATGAACATTATGGACAGTTTTCAGCAAGTTGCAACATTGAAATACAGAATTATTTTGTTTTACATAAACAAGCTCTAAATCATGTTTGATGCACTCTGGATGTCCAATTTTTGCTGTGCTGTCTATTTGAGATGAAATGAACATTGTGGACAGTTTTCAGCAAGTTGCAACATTGAAATACAGAAAAAAAAAATATTATTTCCATAAACAAGCTCTAAATCATGTTTGATGCACTCTGGATGTCCAATGTTTGCTGTGCTGTCTATTTGAGATGAAATGAACATTGTGGACAGTTTTCAGCAAGTTGCAACATTGAAATACAGAATTATTTTGTTTTACATAAACAAGCTCTAAATCATGTTTGATGCACTCTGGATGTCCAATTTTTGCTGTGCTGTCTATTTGAGATGAAATGAACATTGTGGACAGTTTTCAGCAAGTTACAACATTGAAATAAAAAAAAAACAGTTTTTTCCATAAACAAGCTCTAAATCATGTTTGATGCACTCTGGATGTCCAATTTTTGCTGTGCTGTCAAATTGAGATGAAATTAACATTGTGGACAGTTTTCAGCAAGTTGCAACATTGAAATACAGTTTTTTTATTTTTTATTACATAAACAAGCTCTAAATCATGTTTGATGCACTCTGGATGTCCAATGTTTGCTGTGCTGTCTATTTGAGATGAAATGAACATTGTGGACAGTTTTCAGCAAGTTGCAACATTGAAATACAGAATTATTTTGTTTTCCATAAACAAGCTCTAAATCATGTTTGATGCACTCTGGATGTCCAATTTTTGCTGTGATGTCTATTTGCGATGAAATTAACATTGTGGACAGTTTTCAGCAAGTTATAACATTAAAATAAAAAATAAAAACGTTTTTTCCATAAACAAGCTCTAAATCATGTTTGATGCACTCTGGATGTCCAATTTTTGCTGTGCTGTCAAATTGAGATGAAATGAACATTGTGGACAGTTTTCATTAAGTTGCAACATTGAAATACAGTTTTTTTTAAATTTATTACATAAACAAGCTCTAAATCATGTTTGATGCACTCTGGATGTCCAATGTTTGCTGTGCTGTCAAATTGAGATGAAATTAACATTGTGGACAGTTTTCAGCAAGTTGCAACATTGAAATACAGTTTTTTTTTTTTTTTATTACATAAACAAGCTCTAAATCATGTTTGATGCACTCTGGATGTCCAATGTTTGCTGTGCTGTCTATTTGAGATGAAATGAACATTGTGGACAGTTTTCAGCAAGTTGCAACATTGAAATACAGAAAAAACGTGTTTTCCATAAACAAGCTCTAAATCATGTTTGATGCACTCTGGATGTCCAATGTTTGCTGTGCTGTCTATTTGAGATGAAATGAACATTGTGGACAGTTTTCAGCAAGTTGCAACATTGAAATACAGAAAAAACGTGTTTTCCATAAACAAGCTCTAAATCATGTTTGATGCACTCTGGATGTCCAATTTTTGCTGTGCTGTCTATTTGAGATGAAATGAACATTATGGACAGTTTTCAGCAAGTTGCAACATTGAAATACAGAATTATTTTGTTTTACATAAACAAGCTCTAAATCATGTTTGATGCACTCTGGATGTCCAATTTTTGCTGTGCTGTCTATTTGAGATGAAATGAACATTGTGGACAGTTTTCAGCAAGTTGCAACATTGAAATACAGAAAAAAAAATATTATTTCCATAAACAAGCTCTAAATCATGTTTGATGCACTCTGGATGTCCAATGTTTGCTGTGCTGTCTATTTGAGATGAAATGAACATTGTGGACAGTTTTCAGCAAGTTGCAACATTGAAATACAGAATTATTTTGTTTTACATAAACAAGCTCTAAATCATGTTTGATGCACTCTGGATGTCCAATTTTTGCTGTGCTGTCTATTTGAGATGAAATGAACATTGTGGACAGTTTTCAGCAAGTTACAACATTGAAATAAAAAAAAAACAGTTTTTTCCATAAACAAGCTCTAAATCATGTTTGATGCACTCTGGATGTCCAATTTTTGCTGTGCTGTCAAATTGAGATGAAATTAACATTGTGGACAGTTTTCAGCAAGTTGCAACATTGAAATACAGTTTTTTTTTTATTTATTACATAAACAAGCTCTAAATCATGTTTGATGCACTCTGGATGTCCAATGTTTGCTGTGCTGTCTATTTGAGATGAAATGAACATTGTGGACAGTTTTCAGCAAGTTGCAACATTGAAATACAGAATTATTTTGTTTTCCATAAACAAGCTCTACATCATGTTTGATGCACTCTGGATGTCCAATTTTTGCTGTGATGTCTATTTGCGATGAAATTAACATTGTGGACAGTTTTCAGCAAGTTATAACATTAAAATAAAAAATAAAAACGTTTTTTCCATAAACAAGCTCTAAATCATGTTTGATGCACTCTGGATGTCCAATTTTTGCTGTGCTGTCAAATTGAGATGAAATGAACATTGTGGACAGTTTTCATTAAGTTGCAACATTGAAATACAGTTTTTTTAAATTTATTACATAAACAAGCTCTAAATCATGTTTGATGCACTCTGGATGTCCAATGTTTGCTGTGCTGTCTATTTGAGATGAAATGAACATTGTGGACAGTTTTCAGCAAGTTGCAACATTGAAATACAGAAAAAACTTGTTTTCCTTAAACAAGCTCTAAATTATGTTTGATGCACTCTGGATGTCCAATTTTTGCTGTGCTGTCTATTTGAGATGAAATGAACATTGTGGACAGTTTTCAGCAAGTTACAACATTAAAATAAAAAAAACCCGTTTTTTTCCATGAACAAGCTCTAAATCATGTTTGATGCACTCTGGATGTCCAATTTTTGCTGTGCTGTCAAATTGAGATGAAATGAACATTGTGGACAGTTTTCAGCAAGTTGCAACATTGAAATACAGACTTATTTTTTTTACATAAACAAGCTCTAAATCATGTTTGATTCACTCTGGATGTCCAATTTTTGCTGTGCTGTCTATTTGAGATGAAATGAACATTGTGGACAGTTTTCAGCAAGTTGCAACATTGAAATACAGAAAAAACGTGTTTTCCATAAACAAGCTCTAAATCATGTTTGATGCACTCTGGATGTCCAATGTTTGCTGTGCTGTCTATTTGAGATGAAATGAACATTGTGGACAGTTTTCAGCAAGTCACAACTTAAAAATAAAAAATAAACATTTTTTTCCATAAACAAGCTCTAAATCATGTTTGATGCACTCTGGATGTCCAATTTTTGCTGTGCTGTCTATTTGAGATGAAATGAACATTGTGGACAGTTTTCAGCAAGTTACAACATTGAAATAAAAAAAAAAACAGTTTTTTCCATAAACAAGCTCTAAATCATGTTTGATGCACTCTGGATGTCCAATGTTTGCTGTGCTGTCTATTTGAGATGAAATGAACATTGTGGACAGTTTTCAGCAAGTTGCAACATTGAAATACAGAATTATTTTGTTTTCCATAAACAAGCTCTAAATCATGTTTGATGCACTCTGGATGTCCAATTTTTGCTGTGCTGTCAAATTGAGATGAAATGAACATTGTGGACAGTTTTCATTAAGTTGCAACATTGAAATACAGTTTTTTTAAATTTATTACATAAACAAGCTCTAAATCATGTTTGATGCACTCTGGATGTCCAATGTTTGCTGTGCTGTCTATTTGAGATGAAATGAACATTGTGGACAGTTTTCAGCAAGTTGCAACATTGAAATACAGAAAAAACTTGTTTTCCTTAAACAAGCTCTAAATTATGTTTGATGCACTATGGATGTCCAATTTTTGCTGTGCTGTCTATTTGAGATTAAATGAACATTGTGGACAGTTTTCAGCAAGTTACAACATTAAAATAAAAAAAAACCGTTTTTTTCCATGAACAAGCTCTAAATCATGTTTGATGCACTCTGGATGTCCAATTTTTGCTGTGCTGTCAAATTGAGATGAAATGAACATTGTGGACAGTTTTCAGCAAGTTGCAACATTGAAATACAGACTTATTTTTTTTACATAAACAAGCTCTAAATCATGTTTGATTCACTCTGGATGTCCAATTTTTGCTGTGCTGTCTATTTGAGATGAAATGAACATTGTGGACAGTTTTCAGCAAGTTGCAACATTGAAATACAGAAAAAACGTGTTTTCCATAAACAAGCTCTAAATCATGTTTGATGCACTCTGGATGTCCAATGTTTGCTGTGCTGTCTATTTGAGATGAAATGAACATTGTGGACAGTTTTCAGCAAGTCACAACTTAAAAATAAAAAATAAACATTTTTTTCCATAAACAAGCTCTAAATCATGTTTGATGCACTCTGGATGTCCAATTTTTGCTGTGCTGTCTATTTGAGATGAAATGAACATTGTGGACAGTTTTCAGCAAGTTACAACATTGAAATAAAAAAAAAACAGTTTTTTCCATTAAACAAGCTCTAAATCATGTTTGATGCACTCTGGATGTCCAATGTTTGCTGTGCGGTCTATTTGAGATGAAAGGAACATTGTGGACAGTTTTCAGCAAGTTGCAACATTGAAATACAGAAAAAACGTGTTTTCCATAAACAAGCTCTAAATCATGTTTGATGCACTCTGGATGTCCAATTTTTGCTGTGCTGTCTATTTGAGATGAAATTAACATTGTGGACAGTTTTCAGCAAGTTGCAACATTGAAATACAGAAGAAAAAAATATTATTTCCATAAACAAGCTCTAAATCATGTTTGATGCACTCTGGATGTCCAATTTTTGCTGTGCTGTCTATTTGAGATGAAATGAACATTGTGGACAGTTTTCAGCAAGTTGCAACATTGAAATACAGAAAGAAAAAAAAATATTTCCATAAACAAGCTCTAAATCATGTTTGATGCACTCTGGATGTCCAATTTTTTTCTGTGCTGTCAATTTGAGATGAAATGAACATTGTGGACAGTTTTCAGCAAGTTACAACTTAAAAATAAAAAATAAACATTTTTTTCCATAAACAAGCTCTAAATCATGTTTGATGCACTCTGGATGTCCAATTTTTGCTGTGCTGTCTATTTGAGATGAAATGAACATTGTGGACAGTTTTCAGCAAGTTGCAACATTGAAATACAGAATTATTATTTTTTACATAAACAAGCTCTAAATCATGTTTGATGCACTCTGGATGTCCAATGTTTGCTGTGCTGTCTATTTGAGATGAAATGAACATTGTGGACAGTTTTCAGCAAGTTGCAACATTGAAATACAGAATTATTTTGTTTTACATAAACAAGCTCTAAATCATGTTTGATGCACTCTGGATGTCCAATTTTTGCTGTGATGTCTATTTGCGATGAAATTAACATTGTGGACAGTTTTCAGCAAGTTATACCATTAAAATAAAAAATAAAAAAGTTTTTTCCATAAACAAGCTCTAAATCATGTTTGATGCACTCTGGATGTCCAATGTTTGCTGTGCTGTCTATTTGAGATGAAATGAACATTGTGGACAGTTTTCAGCAAGTTGCAACATTGAAATACAGAAAAAACGTGTTTTCCATAAACAAGCTCTAAATCATGTTTGATGCACTCTGGATGTCCAATGTTTGCTGTGCTGTCTATTTGAGATGGAATGAACATTGTGGACAGTTTTCAGCAAGTTACAACATTGAAATAAAAAAAAAACAGTTTTTTCCATAAACAAGCTCTAAATCATGTTTGATGCACTCTGGATGTCAAATGTTTGCTGTGCTGTCTATTTGAGATGAAATGAACATTGTGGACAGTTTTCAGCAAGTTGCAACATTGAAATACAGAATTATTTTGTTTTACATGAAAAGCTCTAAATCATGTTTGATGCACTCTGGATGTCCAATTTTTGCTGTGCTGTCTATTTGAGATGAAATGAACATTGTGGACAGTTTTCAGCAAGTTACAACTTAAAAATAAAAAATAAACATTTTTTTCCATAAACAAGCTCTAAATCATGTTTGATGCACTCTGGATGTCCAATTTTTGCTGTGCTGTCTATTTGAGATGAAATGAACATTGTGGACAGTTTTCAGCAAGTTGCAACATTGAAATACAGAATTTTTTTTTTTTACATAAACAAGCTCTAAATCATGTTTGATGCACTCTGGATGTCCAATGTTTGCTGTGCTGTCTATTTGAGATGAAATGAACATTGTGGACAGTTTTCAGCAAGTTGCAACATTGAAATACAGAATTATTTTGTTTTACATAAACAAGCTCTAAATCATGTTTGATGCACTCTGGATGTCCAATTTTTGCTGTGATGTCTATTTGCGATGAAATTAACATTGTGGACAGTTTTCAGCAAGTTATACCATTAAAATAAAAAATAAAAAAGTTTTTTCCATAAACAAGCTCTAAATCATGTTTGATGCACTCTGGATGTCCAATGTTTGCTGTGCTGTCTATTTGAGATGGAATGAACATTGTGGACAGTTTTCAGCAAGTTACAACATTGAAATAAAAAAAAAACAGTTTTTTCCATAAACAAGCTCTAAATCATGTTTGATGCACTCTGGATGTCCAATTTTTGCTGTGCTGTCTATTTGAGATGAAATGAACATTGTGGACAGTTTTCAGCAAGTTGCAACATTGAAATACAGAATTATTTTTTTTTTTACATAAACAAGCTCTAAATCATGTTTGATGCACTCTGGATGTCCAATGTTTGCTGTGCTGTCTATTTGAGATAAAATGAACATTGTGGACAGTTTTCAGCAAGTTGCAACATTGAAATACAGTTTTTTTTTTATTTATTACATAAACAAGCTCTAAATCATGTTTGATGCACTCTGGATGTCCAATTTTTGCTGTGCTGTCTATTTGAGATGAAATGAACATTGTGGACAGTTTTCAGCAAGTTACAACTTAAAAATAAAAAATAAACATTTTTTTCCATAAACAAGCTCTAAATCATGTTTGATGCACTCTGGATGTCCAATTTTTGCTGTGCTGTCTATTTGAGATGAAATGAACATTGTGGACAGTTTTCAGCAAGTTGCAACATTGAAATACAGAATTATTTTTTTTTACATAAACAAGCTCTAAATCATGTTTGATGCACTCTGGATGTCCAATGTTTGCTGTGCTGTCTATTTGAGATGAAATGAACATTGTGGACAGTTTTCAGCAAGTTGCAACATTGAAATACAGAATTATTTTGTTTTACATAAACAAGCTCTAAATCATGTTTGATGCACTCTGGATGTCCAATTTTTGCTGTGATGTCTATTTGCGATGAAATTAACATTGTGGACAGTTTTCAGCAAGTTATACCATTAAAATAAAAAATAAAAAAGTTTTTTCCATAAACAAGCTCTAAATCATGTTTGATGCACTCTGGATGTCCAATGTTTGCTGTGCTGTCTATTTGAGATGAAATGAACATTGTGGACAGTTTTCAGCAAGTTGCAACATTGAAATACAGAAAAAACGTGTTTTCCATAAACAAGCTCTAAATCATGTTTGATGCACTCTGGATGTCCAATGTTTGCTCTGCTGTCTATTTGAGATGGAATGAACATTGTGGACAGTTTTCAGCAAGTTACAACATTGAAATAAAAAAAAAACAGTTTTTTCCATAAACAAGCTCTAAATCATGTTTGATGCACTCTGGATGTCAAATGTTTGCTGTGCTGTCTATTTGAGATGAAATGAACATTGTGGACAGTTTTCAGCAAGTTGCAACATTGAAATACAGAATTATTTTGTTTTACATGAAAAGCTCTAAATCATGTTTGATGCACTCTGGATGTCCAATTTTTGCTGTGCTGTCTATTTGAGATGAAATGAACATTGTGGACAGTTTTCAGCAAGTTACAACTTAAAAATAAAAAATAAACATTTTTTTCCATAAACAAGCTCTAAATCATGTTTGATGCACTCTGGATGTCCAATTTTTGCTGTGCTGTCTATTTGAGATGAAATGAACATTGTGGACAGTTTTCAGCAAGTTGCAACATTGAAATACAGAATTATTTTTTTTTACATAAACAAGCTCTAAATCATGTTTGATGCACTCTGGATGTCCAATGTTTGCTGTGCTGTCTATTTGAGATGAAATGAACATTGTGGACAGTTTTCAGCAAGTTGCAACATTGAAATACAGTTTTTTTTAAATTTATTACATAAACAAGCTCTAAATCATGTTTGATGCACTCTGGATGTCCAATGTTTGCTGTGCTGTCTATTTGAGATGAAATGAACATTGTGGACAGTTTTCAGCAAGTTGCAACATTGAAATACAGAATTATTTTGTTTTCCATAAACAAGCTCTAAATCATGTTTGATGCACTCTGGATGTCCAATTTTTGCTGTGATGTCTATTTGCGATGAAATTAACATTGTGGACAGTTTTCAGCAAGTTATAACATTAAAATAAAAAATAAAAACGTTTTTTCCATAAACAAGCTCTAAATCATGTTTGATGCACTCTGGATGTCCAATTTTTGCTGTGCTGTCAAATTGAGATGAAATGAACATTGTGGACAGTTTTCATTAAGTTGCAACATTGAAATACAGTTTTTTTAAATTTATTACATAAACAAGCTCTAAATCATGTTTGATGCACTCTGGATGTCCAATGTTTGCTGTGCTGTCTATTTGAGATGAAATGAACATTGTGGACAGTTTTCAGCAAGTTGCAACATTGAAATACAGAAAAAACTTGTTTTCCTTAAACAAGCTCTAAATTATGTTTGATGCACTCTGGATGTCCAATTTTTGCTGTGCTGTCTATTTGAGATGAAATGAACATTGTGGACAGTTTTCAGCACGTTACAACATTAAAATAAAAAAAACCCGTTTTTTTCCATGAACAAGCTCTAAATCATGTTTGATGCACTCTGGATGTCCAATTTTTGCTGTGCTGTCAAATTGAGATGAAATGAACATTGTGGACAGTTTTCAGCAAGTTGCAACATTGAAATACAGACTTATTTTTTTTACATAAACAAGCTCTAAATCATGTTTGATTCACTCTGGATGTCCAATTTTTGCTGTGCTGTCTATTTGAGATGAAATGAACATTGTGGACAGTTTTCAGCAAGTTGCAACATTGAAATACAGAAAAAACGTGTTTTCCATAAACAAGCTCTAAATCATGTTTGATGCACTCTGGATGTCCAATGTTTGCTGTGCTGTCTATTTGAGATGAAATGAACATTGTGGACAGTTTTCAGCAAGTTGCAACATTGAAATACAGAATTATTTTGTTTTCCATAAACAAGCTCTAAATCATGTTTGATGCACTCTGGATGTCCAATTTTTGCTGTGATGTCTATTTGCGATGAAATTAACATTGTGGACAGTTTTCAGCAAGTTATAACATTAAAATAAAAAATAAAAACGTTTTTTCCATAAACAAGCTCTAAATCATGTTTGATGCACTCTGGATGTCCAATTTTTGCTGTGCTGTCAAATTGAGATGAAATGAACATTGTGGACAGTTTTCATTAAGTTGCAACATTGAAATACAGTTTTTTTAAATTTATTACATAAACAAGCTCTAAATCATGTTTGATGCACTCTGGATGTCCAATGTTTGCTGTGCTGTCTATTTGAGATGAAATGAACATTGTGGACAGTTTTCAGCAAGTTGCAACATTGAAATACAGAAAAAACTTGTTTTCCTTAAACAAGCTCTAAATTATGTTTGATGCACTCTGGATGTCCAATTTTTGCTGTGCTGTCTATTTGAGATGAAATGAACATTGTGGACAGTTTTCAGCAAGTTACAACATTAAAATAAAAAAACCCGTTTTTTTCCATGAACAAGCTCTAAATCATGTTTGATGCACTCTGGATGTCCAATTTTTGCTGTGCTGTCAAATTGAGATGAAATGAACATTGTGGACAGTTTTCAGCAAGTTGCAACATTGAAATACAGACTTATTTTTTTTACATAAACAAGCTCTAAATCATGTTTGATTCACTCTGGATGTCCAATTTTTGCTGTGCTGTCTATTTGAGATGAAATGAACATTGTGGACAGTTTTCAGCAAGTTGCAACATTGAAATACAGAAAAAACGTGTTTTCCATAAACAAGCTCTAAATCATGTTTGATGCACTCTGGATGTCCAATGTTTGCTGTGCTGTCTATTTGAGATGAAATGAACATTGTGGACAGTTTTCAGCAAGTCACAACTTAAAAATAAAAAATAAACATTTTTTTCCATAAACAAGCTCTAAATCATGTTTGATGCACTCTGGATGTCCAATTTTTGCTGTGCTGTCTATTTGAGATGAAATGAACATTGTGGACAGTTTTCAGCAAGTTACAACATTGAAATAAAAAAAAAAACAGTTTTTTCCATAAACAAGCTCTAAATCATGTTTGATGCACTCTGGATGTCCAATGTTTGCTGTGCTGTCTATTTGAGATGAAATGAACATTGTGGACAGTTTTCAGCAAGTTGCAACATTGAAATACAGAATTATTTTGTTTTCCATAAACAAGCTCTAAATCATGTTTGATGCACTCTGGATGTCCAATTTTTGCTGTGCTGTCAAATTGAGATGAAATGAACATTGTGGACAGTTTTCATTAAGTTGCAACATTGAAATACAGTTTTTTTAAATTTATTACATAAACAAGCTCTAAATCATGTTTGATGCACTCTGGATGTCCAATGTTTGCTGTGCTGTCTATTTGAGATGAAATGAACATTGTGGACAGTTTTCAGCAAGTTGCAACATTGAAATACAGAAAAAACTTGTTTTCCTTAAACAAGCTCTAAATTATGTTTGATGCACTCTGGATGTCCAATTTTTGCTGTGCTGTCTATTTGAGATGAAATGAACATTGTGGACAGTTTTCAGCAAGTTACAACATTAAAATAAAAAAAACCCGTTTTTTTCCATGAACAAGCTCTAAATCATGTTTGATGCACTCTGGATGTCCAATTTTTGCTGTGCTGTCAAATTGAGATGAAATGAACATTGTGGACAGTTTTCAGCAAGTTGCAACATTGAAATACAGACTTATTTTTTTTACATAAACAAGCTCTAAATCATGTTTGATTCACTCTGGATGTCCAATTTTTGCTGTGCTGTCTATTTGAGATGAAATGAACATTGTGGACAGTTTTCAGCAAGTTGCAACATTGAAATACAGAAAAAACGTGTTTTCCATAAACAAGCTCTAAATCATGTTTGATGCACTCTGGATGTCCAATGTTTGCTGTGCTGTCTATTTGAGATGAAATGAACATTGTGGACAGTTTTCAGCAAGTCACAACTTAAAAATAAAAAATAAACATTTTTTTCCATAAACAAGCTCTAAATCATGTTTGATGCACTCTGGATGTCCAATTTTTGCTGTGCTGTCTATTTGAGATGAAATGAACATTGTGGACAGTTTTCAGCAAGTTACAACATTGAAATAAAAAAAAAAACAGTTTTTTCCATAAACAAGCTCTAAATCATGTTTGATGCACTCTGGATGTCCAATGTTTGCTGTGCTGTCTATTTGAGATGAAATGAACATTGTGGACAGTTTTCAGCAAGTTGCAACATTGAAATACAGAATTATTTTGTTTTCCATAAACAAGCTCTAAATCATGTTTGATGCACTCTGGATGTCCAATTTTTGCTGTGCTGTCAAATTGAGATGAAATGAACATTGTGGACAGTTTTCATTAAGTTGCAACATTGAAATACAGTTTTTTTAAATTTATTACATAAACAAGCTCTAAATCATGTTTGATGCACTCTGGATGTCCAATGTTTGCTGTGCTGTCTATTTGAGATGAAATGAACATTGTGGACAGTTTTCAGCAAGTTGCAACATTGAAATACAGAAAAAACTTGTTTTCCTTAAACAAGCTCTAAATTATGTTTGATGCACTCTGGATGTCCAATTTTTGCTGTGCTGTCTATTTGAGATGAAATGAACATTGTGGACAGTTTTCAGCAAGTTACAACATTAAAATAAAAAAAACCCGTTTTTTTCCATGAACAAGCTCTAAATCATGTTTGATGCACTCTGGATGTCCAATTTTTGCTGTGCTGTCAAATTGAGATGAAATGAACATTGTGGACAGTTTTCAGCAAGTTGCAACATTGAAATACAGACTTATTTTTTTTACATAAACAAGCTCTAAATCATGTTTGATTCACTCTGGATGTCCAATTTTTGCTGTGCTGTCTATTTGAGATGAAATGAACATTGTGGACAGTTTTCAGCAAGTTGCAACATTGAAATACAGAAAAAACGTGTTTTCCATAAACAAGCTCTAAATCATGTTTGATGCACTCTGGATGTCCAATGTTTGCTGTGCTGTCTATTTGAGATGAAATGAACATTGTGGACAGTTTTCAGCAAGTCACAACTTAAAAATAAAAAATAAACATTTTTTTCCATAAACAAGCTCTAAATCATGTTTGATGCACTCTGGATGTCCAATTTTTGCTGTGCTGTCTATTTGAGATGAAATGAACATTGTGGACAGTTTTCAGCAAGTTACAACATTGAAATAAAAAAAAAAACAGTTTTTTCCATAAACAAGCTCTAAATCATGTTTGATGCACTCTGGATGTCCAATGTTTGCTGTGCTGTCTATTTGAGATGAAATGAACATTGTGGACAGTTTTCAGCAAGTTGCAACATTGAAATACAGAATTATTTTGTTTTCCATAAACAAGCTCTAAATCATGTTTGATGCACTCTGGATGTCCAATTTTTGCTGTGCTGTCAAATTGAGATGAAATGAACATTGTGGACAGTTTTCATTAAGTTGCAACATTGAAATACAGTTTTTTTTAATTTATTACATAAACAAGCTCTAAATCATGTTTGATGCACTCTGGATGTCCAATGTTTGCTGTGCTGTCTATTTGAGATGAAATGAACATTGTGGACAGTTTTCAGCAAGTTGCAACATTGAAATACAGAAAAAACTTGTTTTCCTTAAACAAGCTCTAAATTATGTTTGATGCACTATGGATGTCCAATTTTTGCTGTGCTGTCTATTTGAGATGAAATGAACATTGTGGACAGTTTTCAGCAAGTTACAACATTAAAATAAAAAAAAACCGTTTTTTTCCATGAACAAGCTCTAAATCATGTTTGATGCACTCTGGATGTCCAATTTTTGCTGTGCTGTCAAATTGAGATGAAATGAACATTGTGGACAGTTTTCAGCAAGTTGCAACATTGAAATACAGACTTATTTTTTTTACATAAACAAGCTCTAAATCATGTTTGATTCACTCTGGATGTCCAATTTTTGCTGTGCTGTCTATTTGAGATGAAATGAACATTGTGGACAGTTTTCAGCAAGTTGCAACATTGAAATACAGAAAAAACGTGTTTTCCATAAACAAGCTCTAAATCATGTTTGATGCACTCTGGATGTCCAATGTTTGCTGTGCTGTCTATTTGAGATGAAATGAACATTGTGGACAGTTTTCAGCAAGTCACAACTTAAAAATAAAAAATAAACATTTTTTTCCATAAACAAGCTCTAAATCATGTTTGATGCACTCTGGATGTCTAATTTTTGCTGTGCTGTCTATTTGAGATGAAATGAACATTGTGGACAGTTTTCAGCAAGTTACAACATTGAAATAAAAAAAAAACAGTTTTTTCCATTAAACAAGCTCTAAATCATGTTTGATGCACTCTGGATGTCCAATGTTTGCTGTGCGGTCTATTTGAGATGAAATGAACATTGTGGACAGTTTTCAGCAAGTTGCAACTTTGAAATACAGAAAAAACGTGTTTTCCATAAACAAGCTCTAAATCATGTTTGATGCACTCTGGATGTCCAATTTTTGCTGTGCTGTCTATTTGAGATGAAATTAACATTGTGGACAGTTTTCAGCAAGTTGCAACATTGAAATACAGAAGAAAAAAATATTATTTCCATAAACAAGCTCTAAATCATGTTTGATGCACTCTGGATGTCCAATTTTTGCTGTGCTGTCTATTTGAGATGAAATGAACATTGTGGACAGTTTTCAGCAAGTTGCAACATTGAAATACAGAAAAAAAAATATATATTTCCATAAACAAGCTCTAAATCATGTTTGATGCACTCTGGATGTCCAATTTTTTTCTGTGCTGTCAATTTGAGATGAAATTAACATTGTGGACAGTTTTCAGCAAGTTACAACTTAAAAATAAAAAATAAACATTTTTTTCCATAAACAAGCTCTAAATCATGTTTGATGCACTCTGGATGTCCAATTTTTGCTGTGCTGTCTATTTGAGATGAAATGAACATTGTGGACAGTTTTCAGCAAGTTGCAACATTGAAATACAGAATTATTTTTTTTTACATAAACAAGCTCTAAATCATGTTTGATGCACTCTGGATGTCCAATGTTTGCTGTGCTGTCTATTTGAGATGAAATGAACATTGTGGACAGTTTTCAGCAAGTTGCAACATTGAAATACAGAATTATTTTGTTTTACATAAACAAGCTCTAAATCATGTTTGATGCACTCTGGATGTCCAATTTTTGCTGTGATGTCTATTTGCGATGAAATTAACATTGTGGACAGTTTTCAGCAAGTTATACCATTAAAATAAAAAATAAAAAAGTTTTTTCCATAAACAAGCTCTAAATCATGTTTGATGCACTCTGGATGTCCAATGTTTGCTGTGCTGTCTATTTGAGATGAAATGAACATTGTGGACAGTTTTCAGCAAGTTGCAACATTGAAATACAGAATTATTTTTTTTTACATAAACAAGCTCTAAATCATGTTTGATGCACTCTGGATGTCCAATGTTTGCTGTGATGTCTATTTGCGATGAAATTAACATTGTGGACAGTTTTCAGCAAGTTATACCATTAAAATAAAAAATAAAAAAGTTTTTTCCATAAACAAGCTCTAAATCATGTTTGATGCACTCTGGATGTCCAATGTTTGCTGTGCTGTCTATTTGAGATGAAATGAACATTGTGGACAGTTTTCAGCAAGTTGCAACATTGAAATACAGAAAAAACGTGTTTTCCATAAACAAGCTCTAAATCATGTTTGATGCACTCTGGATGTCCAATGTTTGCTGTGCTGTCTATTTGAGATGAAATGAACATTGTGGACAGTTTTCAGCAAGTTGCAACATTGAAATACAGAAAAAACGTGTTTTCCATAAACAAGCTCTAAATCATGTTTGATGCACTCTGGATGTCCAATTTTTGCTGTGCTGTCTATTTGAGATGAAATTAACATTGTGGACAGTTTTCAGCAAGTTGCAACATTGAAATACAGAAGAAAAAAATATTATTTCCATAAACAAGCTCTAAATCATGTTTGATGCACTCTGGATGTCCAATTTTTGCTGTGCTGTCTATTTGAGATGAAATGAACATTGTGGACAGTTTTCAGCAAGTTGCAACATTGAAATACAGAAGAAAAAAAAATATATTTCCATAAACAAGCTCTAAATCATGTTCGATGCACTCTGGATGTCCAATTTTTTTCTGTGCTGTCAATTTGAGATGAAATGAACATTGTGGACAGTTTTCAGCAAGTTACAACTTAAAAATAAAAAATAAACATTTTTTTCCATAAACAAGCTCTAAATCATGTTTGATGCACTCTGGATGTCCAATTTTTGCTGTGCTGTCTATTTGAGATGAAATGAACATTGTGGACAGTTTTCAGCAAGTTGCAACATTGAAATACAGAATTATTTTTTTTTACATAAACAAGCTCTAAATCATGTTTGATGCACTCTGGATGTCCAATGTTTGCTGTGCTGTCTATTTGAGATGAAATGAACATTGTGGACAGTTTTCAGCAAGTTGCAACATTGAAATACAGAATTATTTTGTTTTACATAAACAAGCTCTAAATCATGTTTGATGCACTCTGGATGTCCAATGTTTGCTGTGCTGTCTATTTGAGATGAAATGAACATTGTGGACAGTTTTCAGCAAGTTGCAACATTGAAATACAGAATTATTTTGTTTTACATAAACAAGCTCTAAATCATGTTTGATGCACTCTGGATGTCCAATTTTTGCTGTGATGTCTATTTGCGATGAAATTAACATTGTGGACAGTTTTCAGCAAGTTATACCATTAAAATAAAAAATAAAAAAGTTTTTTCCATAAACAAGCTCTAAATCATGTTTGATGCACTCTGGATGTCCAATGTTTGCTGTGCTGTCTATTTGAGATGAAATGAACATTGTGGACAGTTTTCAGCAAGTTGCAACATTGAAATACAGAAAAAACGTGTTTTCCATAAACAAGCTCTAAATCATGTTTGATGCACTCTGGATGTCCAATTTTTGCTGTGCTGTCTATTTGAGATGAAATTAACATTGTGGACAGTTTTCAGCAAGTTGCAACATTGAAATACAGAAGAAAAAAATATTATTTCCATAAACAAGCTCTAAATCATGTTTGATGCACTCTGGATGTCCAATTTTTGCTGTGCTGTCTATTTGAGATGAAATGAACATTGTGGACAGTTTTCAGCAAGTTGCAACATTGAAATACAGAAGAAAAAAAAAATATTTCCATAAACAAGCTCTAAATCATGTTTGATGCACTCTGGATGTCCAATTTTTTTCTGTGCTGTCAATTTGAGATGAAATGAACATTGTGGACAGTTTTCAGCAAGTTACAACTTAAAAATAAAAAATAAACATTTTTTTCCATAAACAAGCTCTAAATCATGTTTGATGCACTCTGGATGTCCAATTTTTGCTGTGCTGTCTATTTGAGATGAAATTAACATTGTGGACAGTTTTCAGCAAGTTGCAACATTGAAATACAGAAGAAAAAAATATTATTTCCATAAACAAGCTCTAAATCATGTTTGATGCACTCTGGATGTCCAATTTTTGCTGTGCTGTCTATTTGAGATGAAATGAACATTGTGGACAGTTTTCAGCAAGTTGCAACATTGAAATACAGAATTATTTTTTTTTACATAAACAAGCTCTAAATCATGTTTGATGCACTCTGGATGTCCAATGTTTGCTGTGCTGTCTATTTGAGATGAAATGAACATTGTGGACAGTTTTCAGCAAGTTGCAACATTGAAATACAGAATTATTTTGTTTTACATAAACAAGCTCTAAATCATGTTTGATGCACTCTGGATGTCCAATTTTTGCTGTGATGTCTATTTGCGATGAAATGAACATTGTGGACAGTTTTCAGCAAGTTGCAACATTGAAATACAGAATTATTTTTTTTTACATAAACAAGCTCTAAATCATGTTTGATGCACTCTGGATGTCCAATGTTTGCTGTGCTGTCTATTTGAGATGAAATGAACATTGTGGACAGTTTTCAGCAAGTTGCAACATTGAAATACAGAATTATTTTGTTTTACATAAACAAGCTCTAAATCATGTTTGATGCACTCTGGATGTCCAATTTTTGCTGTGATGTCTATTTGCGATGAAATGAACATTGTGGACAGTTTTCAGCAAGTTGCAACATTGAAATACAGAATTATTTTTTTTTACATAAACAAGCTCTAAATCATGTTTGATGCACTCTGGATGTCCAATGTTTGCTGTGCTGTCTATTTGAGATGAAATGAACATTGTGGACAGTTTTCAGCAAGTTGCAACATTGAAATACAGAAAAAAACGTGTTTTCCATAAACAAGCTCTAAATCATGTTTGATGCACTCTGGATGTCCAATGTTTGATGTGCTGTCTATTTGAGATGAAATGAACATTGTGGACAGTTTTCAGCAAGTTACAACATTGAAATAAAAAAAAAACAGTTTTTTCCATAAACAAGCTCTAAATCATGTTTGATGCACTGTGGATGTCCAATGTTTGCTGTGCTGTCTATTTGAGATGAAATGAACATTGTGGACAGTTTTCAGCAAGTTGCAACATTGAAATACAGAATTATTTTGTTTTACATAAACAAGCTCTAAATCATGTTTGATGCACTCTGGATGTCCAATTTTTGCTGTGATGTCTATTTGCGATGAAATGAACATTGTGGACAGTTTTCAGCAAGTTGCAACATTGAAATACAGAATTATTTTTTTTTACATAAACAAGCTCTAAATCATGTTTGATGCACTCTGGATGTCCAATGTTTGCTGTGCTGTCTATTTGAGATGAAATGAACATTGTGGACAGTTTTCAGCAAGTTGCAACATTGAAATACAGAATTATTTTGTTTTACATAAACAAGCTCTAAATCATGTTTGATGCACTCTGGATGTCCAATTTTTGCTGTGATGTCTATTTGCGATGAAATGAACATTGTGGACAGTTTTCAGCAAGTTGCAACATTGAAATACAGAATTATTTTGTTTTACATAAACAAGCTCTAAATCATGTTTGATGCACTCTGGATGTCCAATGTTTGCTGTGCTGTCTATTTGAGATGAAATGAACATTGTGGACAGTTTTCAGCAAGTTGCAACATTGAAATACAGAAAAAAACGTGTTTTCCATAAACAAGCTCTAAATCATGTTTGATGCACTCTGGATGTCCAATGTTTGCTGTGCTGTCTATTTGAGATGAAATGAACATTGTGGACAGTTTTCAGCAAGTTACAACATTGAAATAAAAAAAAAACAGTTTTTTCCATAAACAAGCTCTAAATCATGTTTGATACACTGTGGATGTCCAATGTTTGCTGTGCTGTCTATTTGAGATGAAATGAACATTGTGGACAGTTTTCAGCAAGTTGCAACATTGAAATACAGAATTATTTTGTTTTACATAAACAAGCTCTAAATCATGTTTGATGCACTCTGGATGTCCAATTTTTGCTGTGCTGTCTATTTGAGATGAAATGAACATTGTGGACAGTTTTCAGCAAGTTACAACTTAAAAAATAAAAAATAAACATTTTTTTCCATAAACAAGCTCTAAATCATGTTTGATGCACTCTGGATGTCCAATTTTTGCTGTGCTGTCTATTTGAGATGAAATGAACATTGTGGACAGTTTTCAGCAAGTTGCAACATTGAAATACAGAATTATTTTTTTTTACATAAACAAGCTCTAAATCATGTTTGATGCACTCTGGATGTCCAATGTTTGCTGTGCTGTCTATTTGAGATGAAATGAACATTGTGGACAGTTTTCAGCAAGTTGCAACATTGAAATACAGAATTATTTTTTTTTACATAAACAAGCTCTAAATCATGTTTGATGCACTCTGGATGTCCAATGTTTGCTGTGATGTCTATTTGCGATGAAATTAACATTGTGGACAGTTTTCAGCAAGTTATACCATTAAAATAAAAAATAAAAAAGTTTTTTCCATAAACAAGCTCTAAATCATGTTTGATGCACTCTGGATGTCCAATGTTTGCTGTGCTGTCTATTTGAGATGAAATGAACATTGTGGACAGTTTTCAGCAAGTTGCAACATTGAAATACAGAAAAAACGTGTTTTCCATAAACAAGCTCTAAATCATGTTTGATGCACTCTGGATGTCCAATGTTTGCTGTGCTGTCTATTTGAGATGAAATGAACATTGTGGACAGTTTTCAGCAAGTTGCAACATTGAAATACAGAAAAAACGTGTTTTCCATAAACAAGCTCTAAATCATGTTTGATGCACTCTGGATGTCCAATTTTTGCTGTGCTGTCTATTTGAGATGAAATGAACATTGTGGACAGTTTTCAGCAAGTTACAACATTGAAATAAAAAAAAAACAGTTTTTTCCATAAACAAGCTCTAAATCATGTTTGATGCACTCTGGATGTCCAATTTTTGCTGTGCTGTCTATTTGAGATGAAATGAACATTGTGGACAGTTTTCATTAAGTTGCAACATTGAAATACAGTTTTTTTTTATTTATTACATAAACAAGCTCTAAATCATGTTTGATGCACTCTGGATGTCCAATGTTTGCTGTGCTGTCTATTTGAGATGAAATGAACATTGTGGACAGTTTTCAGCAAGTTGCAACACTGAAATACAGAAAAAACTTGTTTTCCTTAAACAAGCTCTAAATTATGTTTGATGCACTCTGGATGTCCAATTTTTGCTGTGCTGTCTATTTGAGATGAAATGAACATTGTGGACAGTTTTCAGCAAGTTACAACATTAAAATAAAAAAAAAACAGTTTTTTCCATAAACAAGCTCTAAATCATGTTTGATGCACTCTGGATGTCCAATTTTTGCTGTGCTGTCTATTTGAGATGAAATGAACATTGTGGACAGTTTTCAGCAAGTTGCAACATTGAAATACAGAATTATTTTTTTTTACATAAACAAGCTCTAAATCATGTTTGATGCACTCTGGATGTCCAATGTTTGCTGTGCTGTCTATTTGAGATGAAATGAACATTGTGGACAGTTTTCAGCAAGTTGCAACATTGAAATACAGAATTATTTTTTTTTACATAAACAAGCTCTAAATCATGTTTGATGCACTCTGGATGTCCAATGTTTGCTGTGCTGTCTATTTGAGATGAAATGAACATTGTGGACAGTTTTCAGCAAGTTGCAACATTGAAATACAGAATTATTTTTTTTTACATAAACAAGCTCCAAATCATGTTTGATGCACTCTGGATGTCCAATGTTTGCTGTGATGTCTATTTGCGATGAAATTAACATTGTGGACAGTTTTCAGCAAGTTATACCATTAAAATAAAAAATAAAAAAGTTTTTTCCATAAACAAGCTCTAAATCATGTTTGATGCACTCTGGATGTCCAATGTTTGCTGTGCTGTCTATTTGAGATGAAATGAACATTGTGGACAGTTTTCAGCAAGTTGCAACATTGAAATACAGAAAAAACGTGTTTTCCATAAACAAGCTCTAAATCATGTTTGATGCACTCTGGATGTCCAATGTTTGCTGTGCTGTCTATTTGAGATGAAATGAACATTGTGGACAGTTTTCAGCAAGTTGCAACATTGAAATACAGAAAAAATGTGTTTTCCATAAACAAGCTCTAAATCATGTTTGATGCACTCTGGATGTCCAATTTTTGCTGTGCTGTCTATTTGAGATGAAATTAACATTGTGGACAGTTTTCAGCAAGTTGCAACATTGAAATACAGAAGAAAAAAATATTATTTCCATAAACAAGCTCTAAATCATGTTTGATGCACTCTGGATGTCCAATTTTTTTCTGTGCTGTCAATTTGAGATGAAATGAACATTGTGGACAGTTTTCAGCAAGTTACAACTTAAAAATAAAAAATAAACATTTTTTTCCATAAACAAGCTCTAAATCATGTTTGATGCACTCTGGATGTCCAATTTTTGCTGTGCTGTCTATTTGAGATGAAATGAACATTGTGGACAGTTTTCAGCAAGTTGCAACATTGAAATACAGAATTTTTTTTTTTACATAAACAAGCTCTAAATCATGTTTGATGCACTCTGGATGTCCAATGTTTGCTGTGCTGTCTATTTGAGATGAAATGAACATTGTGGACAGTTTTCAGCAAGTTGCAACATTGAAATACAGAATTATTTTGTTTTACATAAACAAGCTCTGAATCATGTTTGATGCACTCTGGATGTCCAATTTTTGCTGTGATGTCTATTTGCGATGAAATGAACATTGTGGACAGTTTTCAGCAAGTTGCAACATTGAAATACAGAATTATTTTTTTTTACATAAACAAGCTCTAAATCATGTTTGATGCACTCTGGATGTCCAATGTTTGCTGTGCTGTCTATTTGAGATGAAATGAACATTGTGGACAGTTTTCAGCAAGTTGCAACATTGAAATACAGAATTATTTTGTTTTACATAAACAAGCTCTAATTCATGTTTGATGCACTCTGGATGTCCAATTTTTGCTGTGATGTCTATTTGCGATGAAATTAACATTGTGGACAGTTTTCAGCAAGTTATACCATTAAAATAAAAAATAAAAAAGTTTTTTCCATAAACAAGCTCTAAATCATGTTTGATGCACTCTGGATGTCCAATGTTTGCTGTGCTGTCTATTTGAGATGAAATGAACATTGTGGACAGTTTTCAGCAAGTTGCAACATTGAAATACAGAAAAAACGTGTTTTCCATAAACAAGCTCTAAATCATGTTTGATGCACTCTGGATGTCCAATGTTTGCTGTGCTGTCTATTTGAGATGAAATGAACATTGTGGACAGTTTTCAGCAAGTTACAACATTGAAATAAAAAAAAAACAGTTTTTTCCATAAACAAGCTCTAAATCATGTTTGATGCACTCTGGATGTCCAATGTTTGCTGTGCTGTCTATTTGAGATGAAATGAACATTGTGGACAGTTTTCAGCAAGTTGCAACATTGAAATACAGAAAAAACGTGTTTTCCATAAACAAGCTCTAAATCATGTTTGATGCACTCTGGATGTCCAATTTTTGCTGTGCTGTCTATTTGAGATGAAATGAACATTGTGGACAGTTTTCAGCAAGTTACAACATTGAAATAAAAAAAAAACAGTTTTTTCCATAAACAAGCTCTAAATCATGTTTGATGCACTCTGGATGTCCAATTTTTGCTGTGCTGTCTATTTGAGATGAAATGAACATTGTGGACAGTTTTCATTAAGTTGCAACATTGAAATACAGTTTTTTTTTATTTATTACATAAACAAGCTCTAAATCATGTTTGATGCACTCTGGATGTCCAATGTTTGCTGTGCTGTCTATTTGAGATGAAATGAACATTGTGGACAGTTTTCAGCAAGTTGCAACATTGAAATACAGAAAAAACTTGTTTTCCTTAAACAAGCTCTAAATTATGTTTGATGCACTCTGGATGTCCAATTTTTGCTGTGCTGTCTATTTGAGATGAAATGAACATTGTGGACAGTTTTCAGCAAGTTGCAACATTGAAATACAGAATTTTTTTTTTTTTACATAAACAAGCTCTAAATCAAGTTTGATGCACTCTGGATGTCCAATGTTTGCTGTGCTGTCTATTTGAGATGAAATGAACATTGTGGACAGTTTTCAGCAAGTTGCAACATTGAAATACAGAATTATTTTTTTTTACATAAACAAGCTCTAAATCATGTTTGATGCACTCTGGATGTCCAATGTTTGCTGTGATGTCTATTTGCGATGAAATTAACATTGTGGACAGTTTTCAGCAAGTTATACCATTAAAATAAAAAATAAAAAAGTTTTTTCCATAAACAAGCTCTAAATCATGTTTGATGCACTCTGGATGTCCAATGTTTGCTGTGCTGTCTATTTGAGATGAAATGAACATTGTGGACAGTTTTCATTAAGTTGCAACATTGAAATACAGAATTATTTTGTTTTACATAAACAAGCTCTAAATCATGTTTGATGCACTCTGGATGTCCAATTTTTGCTGTGATGTCTATTTGCGATGAAATTAACATTGTGGACAGTTTTCAGCAAGTTATACCATTAAAATAAAAAATAAAAAAGTTTTTTCCATAAACAAGCTCTAAATCATGTTTGATGCACTCTGGATGTCCAATGTTTGCTGTGCTGTGTATTTGAGATGAAATGAACATTGTGGACAGTTTTCAGCAAGTTGCAACATTGAAATACAGAAAAAACGTGTTTTCCATAAACAAGCTCTAAATCATGTTTGATGCACTCTGGATGTCCAATGTTTGCTGTGCTGTCTATTTGAGATGAAATGAACATTGTGGACAGTTTTCAGCAAGTTACAACATAAAAATAAAAAATAAACATTTTTTTCCATAAACAAGCTCTAAATCATGTTTGATGCACTCTGGATGTCCAATTTTTGCTGTGCTGACTATTTGAGATGAAATGAACATTGTGGACAGTTTTCAGCAAGTTACAACATTGAAATAAAAAAAAAACAGTTTTTTCCATTAAACAAGCTCTAAATCATGTTTGATGCACTCTGGATGTCCAATGTTTGCTGTGCTGTCTATTTGAGATGAAATGAACATTGTGGACAGTTTTCAGCAAGTTGCAACATTGAAATACAGAAAAAACTTATTTTCCTTAAACAAGCTCTAAATTATGTTTGATGCACTCTGGATGTCCAATTTTTGCTGTGCTGTCTATTTGAGATGAAATGAACATTGTGGACAGTTTTCAGCAAGTTGCAACATTGAAATACAGAATTTTTTTTTTTTACATAAACAAGCTCTAAATCATGTTTGATGCACTCTGGATGTCCAATGTTTGCTGTGCTGTCTATTTGAGATGAAATGAACATTGTGGACAGTTTTCAGCAAGTTGCAACATTGAAATACAGAATTATTTTTTTTTACATAAACAAGCTCTAAATCATGTTTGATGCACTCTGGATGTCCAATGTTTGCTGTGATGTCTATTTGCGATGAAATTAACATTGTGGACAGTTTTCAGCAAGTTATACCATTAAAATAAAAAATAAAAAAGTTTTTTCCATAAACAAGCTCTAAATCATGTTTGATGCACTCTGGATGTCCAATGTTTGCTGTGCTGTTTATTTGAGATGAAATGAACATTGTGGACAGTTTTCATTAAGTTGCAACATTGAAATACAGAATTATTTTGTTTTACATAAACAAGCTCTAAATCATGTTTGATGCACTCTGGATGTCCAATTTTTGCTGTGATGTCTATTTGCGATGAAATTAACATTGTGGACAGTTTTCAGCAAGTTATACCATTAAAATAAAAAATAAAAAAGTTTTTTCCATAAACAAGCTCTAAATCATGTTTGATGCACTCTGGATGTCCAATGTTTGCTGTGCTGTCTATTTGAGATGAAATGAACATTGTGGACAGTTTTCAGCAAGTTGCAACATTGAAATACAGAAAAAACGTGTCTTCCATAAACAAGCTCTAAATCATGTTTGATGCACTCTGGATGTCCAATGTTTGCTGTGCTGTCTATTTGAGATGAAATGAACATTGTGGACAGTTTTCAGCAAGTTACAACATTGAAATAAAAAAAAAACAGTTTTTTCCATAAACAAGCTCTAAATCATGTTTGATGCACTCTGGATGTCCAATGTTTGCTGTGCTGTCTATTTGAGATGAAATGAACATTGTGGACAGTTTTCAGCAAGTTGCAACATTGAAATACAGAAAAAACGTGTTTTCCATAAACAAGCTCTAAATCATGTTTGATGCACTCTGGATGTCCAATTTTTGCTGTGCTGTCTATTTGAGATGAAATGAACATTGTGGACAGTTTTCAGCAAGTTACAACATTGAAATAAAAAAAAAACAGTTTTTTCCATAAACAAGCTCTAAATCATGTTTGATGCACTCTGGATGTCCAATTTTTGCTGTGCTGTCTATTTGAGATGAAATGAACATTGTGGACAGTTTTCATTAAGTTGCAACATTGAAATACAGTTTTTTTTTTATTTATTACATAAACAAGCTCTAAATCATGTTTGATGCACTCTGGATGTCCAATGTTTGCTGTGCTGTCTATTTGAGATGAAATGAACATTGTGGACAGTTTTCAGCAAGTTGCAACATTGAAATACAGAAAAAACTTGTTTTCCTTAAACAAGCTCTAAATTATGTTTGATGCACTCTGGATGTCCAATTTTTGCTGTGCTGTCTATTTGAGATGAAATGAACATTGTGGACAGTTTTCAGCAAGTTGCAACATTGAAATACAGAATTATTTTTTTTTACATAAACAAGCTCTAAATCATGTTTGATGCACTCTGGATGTCCAATGTTCGCTGTGCTGTCTATTTGAGATGAAATGAACATTGTGGACAGTTTTCAGCAAGTTGCAACATTGAAATACAGAATTATTTTTTTTTACATAAACAAGCTCTAAATCATGTTTGATGCACTCTGGATGTCCAATGTTTGCTGTGATGTCTATTTGCGATGAAATTAACATTGTGGACAGTTTTCAGCAAGTTATACCATTAAAATAAAAAATAAAAAAGTTTTTTCCATAAACAAGCTCTAAATCATGTTTGATGCACTCTGGATGTCCAATGTTTGCTGTGCTGTCTATTTGAGATGAAATGAACATTGTGGACAGTTTTCAGCAAGTTGCAACATTGAAATACAGAAAAAACGTGTTTTCCATAAACAAGCTCTAAATCATGTTTGATGCACTCTGGATGTCCAATTTTTGCTGTGCTGTCTATTTGAGATGAAATGAACATTGTGGACAGTTTTCAGCAAGTTGCAACATTGAAATACAGAATTATTTTTTTTTACATAAACAAGCTCTAAATCATGTTTGATGCACTCTGGATGTCCAATGTTTGCTGTGCTGTCTATTTGAGATGAAATGAACATTGTGGACAGTTTTCAGCAAGTTGCAACATTGAAATACAGAATTATTTTTTTTTACATAAACAAGCTCTAAATCATGTTTGATGCACTCTGGATGTCCAATGTTTGCTGTGATGTCTATTTGCGATGAAATTAACATTGTGGACAGTTTTCAGCAAGTTATACCATTAAAATAAAAAATAAAAAAGTTTTTTCCATAAACAAGCTCTAAATCATGTTTGATGCACTCTGGATGTCCAATGTTTGCTGTGCTGTCTATTTGAGATGAAATGAACATTGTGGACAGTTTTCAGCAAGTTGCAACATTGAAATACAGAAAAAACGTGTTTTCCATAAACAAGCTCTAAATCATGTTTGATGCACTCTGGATGTCCAATGTTTGCTGTGCTGTCTATTTGAGATGAAATGAACATTGTGGACAGTTTTCAGCAAGTTGCAACATTGAAATACAGAAAAAACGTGTTTTCCATAAACAAGCTCTAAATCATGTTTGATGCACTCTGGATGTCCAATTTTTGCTGTGCTGTCTATTTGAGATGAAATGAACATTGTGGACAGTTTTCAGCAAGTTGCAACATTGAAATACAGAATTATTTTTTTTTACATAAACAAGCTCTAAATCATGTTTGATGCACTCTGGATGTCCAATGTTTGCTGTGCTGTCTATTTGAGATGAAATGAACATTGTGGACAGTTTTCAGCAAGTTGCAACATTGAAATACAGAATTATTTTGTTTTACATAAACAAGCTCTGAATCATGTTTGATGCACTCTGGATGTCCAATTTTTGCTGTGATGTCTATTTGCGATGAAATGAACATTGTGGACAGTTTTCAGCAAGTTGCAACATTGAAATACAGAATTATTTTTTTTTACATAAACAAGCTCTAAATCATGTTTGATGCACTCTGGATGTCCAATGTTTGCTGTGCTGTCTATTTGAGATGAAATGAACATTGTGGACAGTTTTCAGCAAGTTGCAACATTGAAATACAGAATTATTTTGTTTTACATAAACAAGCTCTAAATCATGTTTGATGCACTCTGGATGTCCAATTTTTGCTGTGATGTCTATTTGCGATGAAATGAACATTGTGGACAGTTTTCAGCAAGTTGCAACATTGAAATACAGAATTATTTTGTTTTACATAAACAAGCTCTAAATCATGTTTGATGCACTCTGGATGTCCAATGTTTGCTGTGCTGTCTATTTGAGATGAAATGAACATTGTGGACAGTTTTCAGCAAGTTGCAACATTGAAATACAGAAAAAAACGTGTTTTCCATAAACAAGCTCTAAATCATGTTTGATGCACTCTGGATGTCCAATGTTTGCTGTGCTGTCTATTTGAGATGAAATGAACATTGTGGACAGTTTTCAGCAAGTTACAACATTGAAATAAAAAAAAAACAGTTTTTTCCATAAACAAGCTCTAAATCATGTTTGATGCACTGTGGATGTCCAATGTTTGCTGTGCTGTCTATTTGAGATGAAATGAACATTGTGGACAGTTTTCAGCAAGTTGCAACATTGAAATACAGAATTATTTTGTTTTACATAAACAAGCTCTAAATCATGTTTGATGCACTCTGGATGTCCAATTTTTGCTGTGATGTCTATTTGCGATGAAATGAACATTGTGGACAGTTTTCAGCAAGTTGCAACATTGAAATACAGAATTATTTTGTTTTACATAAACAAGCTCTAAATCATGTTTGATGCACTCTGGATGTCCAATGTTTGCTGTGCTGTCTATTTGAGATGAAATGAACATTGTGGACAGTTTTCAGCAAGTTGCAACATTGAAATACAGAAAAAAACGTGTTTTCCATAAACAAGCTCTAAATCATGTTTGATGCACTCTGGATGTCCAATGTTTGCTGTGCTGTCTATTTGAGATGAAATGAACATTGTGGACAGTTTTCAGCAAGTTACAACATTGAAATAAAAAAAAAACAGTTTTTTCCATAAACAAGCTCTAAATCATGTTTGATGCACTGTGGATGTCCAATGTTTGCTGTGCTGTCTATTTGAGATGAAATGAACATTGTGGACAGTTTTCAGCAAGTTGCAACATTGAAATACAGAATTATTTTGTTTTACATAAACAAGCTCTAAATCATGTTTGATGCACTCTGGATGTCCAATTTTTGCTGTGCTGTCTATTTGAGATGAAATGAACATTGTGGACAGTTTTCAGCAAGTTACAACTTAAAAAATAAAAAATAAACATTTTTTTCCATAAACAAGCTCTAAATCATGTTTGATGCACTCTGGATGTCCAATTTTTGCTGTGCTGTCTATTTGAGATGAAATGAACATTGTGGACAGTTTTCAGCAAGTTGCAACATTGAAATACAGAATTATTTTTTTTTACATAAACAAGCTCTAAATCATGTTTGATGCACTCTGGATGTCCAATGTTTGCTGTGCTGTCTATTTGAGATGAAATGAACATTGTGGACAGTTTTCAGCAAGTTGCAACATTGAAATACAGAATTATTTTTTTTTACATAAACAAGCTCTAAATCATGTTTGATGCACTCTGGATGTCCAATGTTTGCTGTGATGTCTATTTGCGATGAAATTAACATTGTGGACAGTTTTCAGCAAGTTATACCATTAAAATAAAAAATAAAAAAGTTTTTTCCATAAACAAGCTCTAAATCATGTTTGATGCACTCTGGATGTCCAATGTTTGCTGTGCTGTCTATTTGAGATGAAATGAACATTGTGGACAGTTTTCAGCAAGTTGCAACATTGAAATACAGAAAAAACGTGTTTTCCATAAACAAGCTCTAAATCATGTTTGATGCACTCTGGATGTCCAATGTTTGCTGTGCTGTCTATTTGAGATGAAATGAACATTGTGGACAGTTTTCAGCAAGTTGCAACATTGAAATACAGAAAAAACGTGTTTTCCATAAACAAGCTCTAAATCATGTTTGATGCACTCTGGATGTCCAATTTTTGCTGTGCTGTCTATTTGAGATGAAATGAACATTGTGGACAGTTTTCAGCAAGTTACAACATTGAAATAAAAAAAAAACAGTTTTTTCCATAAACAAGCTCTAAATCATGTTTGATGCACTCTGGATGTCCAATTTTTGCTGTGCTGTCTATTTGAGATGAAATGAACATTGTGGACAGTTTTCATTAAGTTGCAACATTGAAATACAGTTTTTTTTTATTTATTACATAAACAAGCTCTAAATCATGTTTGATGCACTCTGGATGTCCAATGTTTGCTGTGCTGTCTATTTGAGATGAAATGAACATTGTGGACAGTTTTCAGCAAGTTGCAACACTGAAATACAGAAAAAACTTGTTTTCCTTAAACAAGCTCTAAATTATGTTTGATGCACTCTGGATGTCCAATTTTTGCTGTGCTGTCTATTTGAGATGAAATGAACATTGTGGACAGTTTTCAGCAAGTTACAACATTAAAATAAAAAAAAACAGTTTTTTCCATAAACAATCTCTAAATCATGTTTGATGCACTCTGGATGTCCAATTTTTGCTGTGCTGTCTATTTGAGATGAAATGAACATTGTGGACAGTTTTCAGCAAGTTGCAACATTGAAATACAGAATTATTTTTTTTTACATAAACAAGCTCTAAATCATGTTTGATGCACTCTGGATGTCCAATGTTTGCTGTGCTGTCTATTTGAGATGAAATGAACATTGTGGACAGTTTTCAGCAAGTTGCAACATTGAAATACAGAATTATTTTTTTTTACATAAACAAGCTCCAAATCATGTTTGATGCACTCTGGATGTCCAATGTTTGCTGTGATGTCTATTTGCGATGAAATTAACATTGTGGACAGTTTTCAGCAAGTTATACCATTAAAATAAAAAATAAAAAAGTTTTTTCCATAAACAAGCTCTAAATCATGTTTGATGCACTCTGGATGTCCAATGTTTGCTGTGCTGTCTATTTGAGATGAAATGAACATTGTGGACAGTTTTCAGCAAGTTGCAACATTGAAATACAGAAAAAACGTGTTTTCCATAAACAAGCTCTAAATCATGTTTGATGCACTCTGGATGTCCAATGTTTGCTGTGCTGTCTATTTGAGATGAAATGAACATTGTGGACAGTTTTCAGCAAGTTGCAACATTGAAATACAGAAAAAACGTGTTTTCCATAAACAAGCTCTAAATCATGTTTGATGCACTCTGGATGTCCAATTTTTGCTGTGCTGTCTATTTGAGATGAAATTAACATTGTGGACAGTTTTCAGCAAGTTGCAACATTGAAATACAGAAGAAAAAAATATTATTTCCATAAACAAGCTCTAAATCATGTTTGATGCACTCTGGATGTCCAATTTTTTTCTGTGCTGTCAATTTGAGATGAAATGAACATTGTGGACAGTTTTCAGCAAGTTACAACTTAAAAATAAAAAATAAACATTTTTTTCCATAAACAAGCTCTAAATCATGTTTGATGCACTCTGGATGTCCAATTTTTGCTGTGCTGTCTATTTGAGATGAAATGAACATTGTGGACAGTTTTCAGCAAGTTGCAACATTGAAATACAGATTTTTTTTTTTTACATAAACAAGCTCTAAATCATGTTTGATGCACTCTGGATGTCCAATGTTTGCTGTGCTGTCTATTTGAGATGAAATGAACATTGTGGACAGTTTTCAGCAAGTTGCAACATTGAAATACAGAATTATTTTGTTTTACATAAACAAGCTCTGAATCATGTTTGATGCACTCTGGATGTCCAATTTTTGCTGTGATGTCTATTTGCGATGAAATGAACATTGTGGACAGTTTTCAGCAAGTTGCAACATTGAAATACAGAATTATTTTTTTTTACATAAACAAGCTCTAAATCATGTTTGATGCACTCTGGATGTCCAATGTTTGCTGTGCTGTCTATTTGAGATGAAATGAACATTGTGGACAGTTTTCAGCAAGTTGCAACATTGAAATACAGAATTATTTTGTTTTACATAAACAAGCTCTAAATCATGTTTGATGCACTCTGGATGTCCAATTTTTGCTGTGATGTCTATTTGCGATGAAATTAACATTGTGGACAGTTTTCAGCAAGTTATACCATTAAAATAAAAAATAAAAAAGTTTTTTCCATAAACAAGCTCTAAATCATGTTTGATGCACTCTGGATGTCCAATGTTTGCTGTGCTGTCTATTTGAGATGAAATGAACATTGTGGACAGTTTTCAGCAAGTTGCAACATTGAAATACAGAAAAAACGTGTTTTCCATAAACAAGCTCTAAATCATGTTTGATGCACTCTGGATGTCCAATGTTTGCTGTGCTGTCTATTTGAGATGAAATGAACATTGTGGACAGTTTTCAGCAAGTTACAACATTGAAATAAAAAAAAAACAGTTTTTTCCATAAACAAGCTCTAAATCATGTTTGATGCACTCTGGATGTCCAATGTTTGCTGTGCTGTCTATTTGAGATGAAATGAACATTGTGGACAGTTTTCAGCAAGTTGCAACATTGAAATACAGAAAAAACGTGTTTTCCATAAACAAGCTCTAAATCATGTTTGATGCACTCTGGATGTCCAATTTTTGCTGTGCTGTCTATTTGAGATGAAATGAACATTGTGGACAGTTTTCAGCAAGTTACAACATTGAAATAAAAAAAAAACAGTTTTTTCCATAAACAAGCTCTAAATCATGTTTGATGCACTCTGGATGTCCAATTTTTGCTGTGCTGTCTATTTGAGATGAAATGAACATTGTGGACAGTTTTCATTAAGTTGCAACATTGAAATACAGTTTTTTTTTATTTATTACATAAACAAGCTCTAAATCATGTTTGATGCACTCTGGATGTCCAATGTTTGCTGTGCTGTCTATTTGAGATGAAATGAACATTGTGGACAGTTTTCAGCAAGTTGCAACATTGAAATACAGAAAAAACTTGTTTTCCTTAAACAAGCTCTAAATTATGTTTGATGCACTCTGGATGTCCAATTTTTGCTGTGCTGTCTATTTGAGATGAAATGAACATTGTGGACAGTTTTCAGCAAGTTGCAACATTGAAATACAGAATTTTTTTTTTTTTACATAAACAAGCTCTAAATCATGTTTGATGCACTCTGGATGTCCAATGTTTGCTGTGCTGTCTATTTGAGATGAAATGAACATTGTGGACAGTTTTCAGCAAGTTGCAACATTGAAATACAGAATTATTTTTTTTTACATAAACAAGCTCTAAATCATGTTTGATGCACTCTGGATGTCCAATGTTTGCTGTGATGTCTATTTGCGATGAAATTAACATTGTGGACAGTTTTCAGCAAGTTATACCATTAAAATAAAAAATAAAAAAGTTTTTTCCATAAACAAGCTCTAAATCATGTTTGATGCACTCTGGATGTCCAATGTTTGCTGTGCTGTCTATTTGAGATGAAATGAACATTGTGGACAGTTTTCATTAAGTTGCAACATTGAAATACAGAATTATTTTGTTTTACATAAACAAGCTCTAAATCATGTTTGATGCACTCTGGATGTCCAATTTTTGCTGTGATGTCTATTTGCGATGAAATTAACATTGTGGACAGTTTTCAGCAAGTTATACCATTAAAATAAAAAATAAAAAAGTTTTTTCCATAAACAAGCTCTAAATCATGTTTGATGCACTCTGGATGTCCAATGTTTGCTGTGCTGTGTATTTGAGATGAAATGAACATTGTGGACAGTTTTCAGCAAGTTGCAACATTGAAATACAGAAAAAACGTGTTTTCCATAAACAAGCTCTAAATCATGTTTGATGCACTCTGGATGTCCAATGTTTGCTGTGCTGTCTATTTGAGATGAAATGAACATTGTGGACAGTTTTCAGCAAGTTACAACATAAAAATAAAAAATAAACATTTTTTTCCATAAACAAGCTCTAAATCATGTTTGATGCACTCTGGATGTCCAATTTTTGCTGTGCTGACTATTTGAGATGAAATGAACATTGTGGACAGTTTTCAGCAAGTTACAACATTGAAATAAAAAAAAAACAGTTTTTTCCATTAAACAAGCTCTAAATCATGTTTGATGCACTCTGGATGTCCAATGTTTGCTGTGCTGTCTATTTGAGATGAAATGAACATTGTGGACAGTTTTCAGCAAGTTGCAACATTGAAATACAGAAAAAACTTGTTTTCCTTAAACAAGCTCTAAATTATGTTTGATGCACTCTGGATGTCCAATTTTTGCTGTGCTGTCTATTTGAGATGAAATGAACATTGTGGACAGTTTTCAGCAAGTTGCAACATTGAAATACAGAATTTTTTTTTTTTTTACATAAACAAGCTCTAAATCATGTTTGATGCACTCTGGATGTCCAATGTTTGCTGTGCTGTCTATTTGAGATGAAATGAACATTGTGGACAGTTTTCAGCAAGTTGCAACATTGAAATACAGAATTATTTTTTTTTACATAAACAAGCTCTAAATCATGTTTGATGCACTCTGGATGTCCAATGTTTGCTGTGATGTCTATTTGCGATGAAATTAACATTGTGGACAGTTTTCAGCAAGTTATACCATTAAAATAAAAAATAAAAAAGTTTTTTCCATAAACAAGCTCTAAATCATGTTTGATGCACTCTGGATGTCCAATGTTTGCTGTGCTGTTTATTTGAGATGAAATGAACATTGTGGACAGTTTTCATTAAGTTGCAACATTGAAATACAGAATTATTTTGTTTTACATAAACAAGCTCTAAATCATGTTTGATGCACTCTGGATGTCCAATTTTTGCTGTGATGTCTATTTGCGATGAAATTAACATTGTGGACAGTTTTCAGCAAGTTATACCATTAAAATAAAAAATAAAAAAGTTTTTTCCATAAACAAGCTCTAAATCATGTTTGATGCACTCTGGATGTCCAATGTTTGCTGTGCTGTCTATTTGAGATGAAATGAACATTGTGGACAGTTTTCAGCAAGTTGCAACATTGAAATACAGAAAAAACGTGTCTTCCATAAACAAGCTCTAAATCATGTTTGATGCACTCTGGATGTCCAATGTTTGCTGTGCTGTCTATTTGAGATGAAATGAACATTGTGGACAGTTTTCAGCAAGTTACAACATTGAAATAAAAAAAAAACAGTTTTTTCCATAAACAAGCTCTAAATCATGTTTGATGCACTCTGGATGTCCAATATTTGCTGTGCTGTCTATTTGAGATGAAATGAACATTGTGGACAGTTTTCAGCAAGTTGCAACATTGAAATACAGAAAAAACGTGTTTTCCATAAACAAGCTCTAAATCATGTTTGATGCACTCTGGATGTCCAATTTTTGCTGTGCTGTCTATTTGAGATGAAATGAACATTGTGGACAGTTTTCAGCAAGTTACAACATTGAAATAAAAAAAAAACAGTTTTTTCCATAAACAAGCTCTAAATCATGTTTGATGCACTCTGGATGTCCAATTTTTGCTGTGCTGTCTATTTGAGATGAAATGAACATTGTGGACAGTTTTCATTAAGTTGCAACATTGAAATACAGTTTTTTTTTATTTATTACATAAACAAGCTCTAAATCATGTTTGATGCACTCTGGATGTCCAATGTTTGCTGTGCTGTCTATTTGAGATGAAATGAACATTGTGGACAGTTTTCAGCAAGTTGCAACATTGAAATACAGAAAAAACTTGTTTTCCTTAAACAAGCTCTAAATTATGTTTGATGCACTCTGGATGTCCAATTTTTGCTGTGCTGTCTATTTGAGATGAAATGAACATTGTGGACAGTTTTCAGCAAGTTGCAACATTGAAATACAGAATTATTTTTTTTTACATAAACAAGCTCTAAATCATGTTTGATGCACTCTGGATGTCCAATGTTTGCTGTGCTGTCTATTTGAGATGAAATGAACATTGTGGACAGTTTTCAGCAAGTTGCAACATTGAAATACAGAATTATTTTTTTTTACATAAACAAGCTCTAAATCATGTTTGATGCACTCTGGATGTCCAATGTTTGCTGTGATGTCTATTTGCGATGAAATTAACATTGTGGACAGTTTTCAGCAAGTTATACCATTAAAATAAAAAATAAAAAAGTTTTTTCCATAAACAAGCTCTAAATCATGTTTGATGCACTCTGGATGTCCAATGTTTGCTGTGCTGTCTATTTGAGATGAAATGAACATTGTGGACAGTTTTCAGCAAGTTGCAACATTGAAATACAGAAAAAACGTGTTTTCCATAAACAAGCTCTAAATCATGTTTGATGCACTCTGGATGTCCAATGTTTGCTGTGCTGTCTATTTGAGATGAAATGAACATTGTGGACAGTTTTCAGCAAGTTGCAACATTGAAATACAGAAAAAACGTGTTTTCCATAAACAAGCTCTAAATGATGTTTGATGCACTCTGGATGTCCAATGTTTGCTGTGCTGTCTATTTGCGATGAAATGAACATTGTGGACAGTTTTCAGTTAGTTGCAACATTGAAATACAGAATTATTTTTTTTTACATAAACAAGCTCTAAATCATGTTTGATGCACTCTGGATGTCCAATGTTTGCTGTGCTGTCTATTTGCGATGAAATGAACATTGTGGACAGTTTTCAGCAAGTTGCAACATTGAAATACAGAATTATTTTTTTTTACATAAACAAGCTCTAAATCATGTTTGATGCACTCTGGATGTCCAATGTTTGCTGTGCTGTCTATTTGAGATGAAATGAACATTGTGGACAGTTTTCAGCAAGTTGCAACATTGAAATACAGAATTATTTTGTTTTACATAAACAAGCTCTGAATCATGTTTGATGCACTCTGGATGTCCAATTTTTGCTGTGATGTCTATTTGCGATGAAATGAACATTGTGGACAGTTTTCAGCAAGTTGCAACATTGAAATACAGAATTTTTTTTTTTTACATAAACAAGCTCTAAATCATGTTTGATGCACTCTGGATGTCCAATGTTTGCTGTGCTGTCTATTTGAGATGAAATGAACATTGTGGACAGTTTTCAGCAAGTTGCAACATTGAAATACAGAATTATTTTGTTTTACATAAACAAGCTCTAAATCATGTTTGATGCACTCTGGATGTCCAATTTTTGCTGTGATGTCTATTTGCGATGAAATTAACATTGTGGACAGTTTTCAGCAAGTTATACCATTAAAATAAAAAATAAAAAAGTTTTTTCCATAAACAAGCTCTAAATCATGTTTGATGCACTCTGGATGTCCAATGTTTGCTGTGCTGTCTATTTGAGATGAAATGAACATTGTGGACAGTTTTCAGCAAGTTGCAACATTGAAATACAGAAAAAACGTGTTTTCCATAAACAAGCTCTAAATCATGTTTGATGCACTCTGGATGTCCAATGTTTGCTGTGCTGTCTATTTGAGATGAAATGAACATTGTGGACAGTTTTCAGCAAGTTACAACATTGAAATAAAAAAAAAACAGTTTTTTCCATAAACAAGCTCTAAATCATGTTTGATGCACTCTGGATGTCCAATGTTTGCTGTGCTGTCTATTTGAGATGAAATGAACATTGTGGACAGTTTTCAGCAAGTTGCAACATTGAAATACAGAATTATTTTGTTTTACATAAACAAGCTCTAAATCATGTTTGATGCACTCTGGATGTCCAATTTTTGCTGTGCTGTCTATTTGAGATGAAATGAACATTGTGGACAGTTTTCAGCAAGTTACAACTTAAAAATAAAAAATAAACATTTTTTTCCATAAACAAGCTCTAAATCATGTTTGATGCACTCTGGATGTCCAATTTTTGCTGTGCTGTCTATTTGAGATGAAATGAACATTGTGGACAGTTTTCAGCAAGTTGCAACATTGAAATACAGAATTATTTTTTTTTACATAAACAAGCTCTAAATCATGTTTGATGCACTCTGGATGTCCAATGTTTGCTGTGCTGTCTATTTGAGATGAAATGAACATTGTGGACAGTTTTCAGCAAGTTGCAACATTGAAATACAGAATTATTTTTTTTTACATAAACAAGCTCTAAATCATGTTTGATGCACTCTGGATGTCCAATGTTTGCTGTGCTGTCTATTTGAGATGAAATGAACATTGTGGACAGTTTTCAGCAAGTTGCAACATTGAAATACAGAAACAACGTGTTTTCCATAAACAAGCTCTAAATCATGTTTGATGCACTCTGGATGTCCAATGTTTGCTGTGCTGTCTATTTGAGATGAAATGAACATTGTGGACAGTTTTCAGCAAGTTGCAACATTGAAATACAGAAAAAACGTGTTTTCCATAAACAAGCTCTAAATCATGTTTGATGCACTCTGGATGTCCAATTTTTGCTGTGCTGTCTATTTGAGATGAAATTAACATTGTGGACAGTTTTCAGCAAGTTACAACATTGAAATAAAAAAAAAACAGTTTTTTCCATAAACAAGCTCTAAATCATGTTTGATGCACTCTGGATGTCCAATTTTTGCTGTGCTGTCTATTTGAGATGAAATGAACATTGTGGACAGTTTTCATTAAGTTGCAACATTGAAATACAGTTTTTTTTTATTTATTACATAAACAAGCTCTAAATCATGTTTGATGCACTCTGGATGTCCAATGTTTGCTGTGCTGTCTATTTGAGATGAAATGAACATTGTGGACAGTTTTCAGCAAGTTGCAACATTGAAATACAGAAAAAACTTGTTTTCCTTAAACAAGCTCTAAATTATGTTTGATGCACTCTGGATGTCCAATTTTTGCTGTGCTGTCTATTTGAGATGAAATGAACATTGTGGACAGTTTTCAGCAAGTTACAACATTAAAATAAAAAAAAAACAGTTTTTTCCATAAACAAGCTCTAAATCATGTTTGATGCACTCTGGATGTCCAATGTTTGCTGTGCTGTCTATTTGAGATGAAATGAACATTGTGGACAGTTTTCAGCAAGTTGCAACATTGAAATACAGAATTATTTTTTTTTTTACATAAACAAGCTCCAAATCATGTTTGATGCACTCTGGATGTCCAATGTTTGCTGTGATGTCTATTTGCGATGAAATTAACATTGTGGACAGTTTTCAGCAAGTTATACCATTAAAATAAAAAATAAAAAAGTTTTTTCCATAAACAAGCTCTAAATCATGTTTGATGCACTCTGGATGTCCAATGTTTGCTGTGCTGTCTATTTGAGATGAAATGAACATTGTGGACAGTTTTCAGCAAGTTGCAACATTGAAATACAGAAAAAACGTGTTTTCCATAAACAAGCTCTAAATCATGTTTGATGCACTCTGGATGTCCAATGTTTGCTGTGCTGTCTATTTGAGATGAAATGAACATTGTGGACAGTTTTCAGCAAGTTGCAACATTGAAATACAGAAAAAACGTGTTTTCCATAAACAAGCTCTAAATCATGTTTGATGCACTCTGGATGTCCAATTTTTGCTGTGATGTCTATTTGCGATGAAATGAACATTGTGGACAGTTTTCAGCAAGTTGCAACATTGAAATACAGAATTATTTTTTTTTACATAAACAAGCTCTAAATCATGTTTGATGCACTCTGGATGTCCAATGTTTGCTGTGCTGTCTATTTGAGATGAAATGAACATTGTGGACAGTTTTCAGCAAGTTGCAACATTGAAATACAGAATTATTTTGTTTTACATAAACAAGCTCTAAATCATGTTTGATGCACTCTGGATGTCCAATTTTTGCTGTGATGTCTATTTGCGATGAAATTAACATTGTGGACAGTTTTCAGCAAGTTATACCATTAAAATAAAAAATAAAAAAGTTTTTTCCATAAACAAGCTCTAAATCATGTTTGATGCACTCTGGATGTCCAATGTTTGCTGTGCTGTCTATTTGAGATGAAATGAACATTGTGGACAGTTTTCAGCAAGTTGCAACATTGAAATACAGAAAAAACGTGTTTTCCATAAACAAGCTCTAAATCATGTTTGATGCACTCTGGATGTCCAATGTTTGCTGTGCTGTCTATTTGAGATGAAATGAACATTGTGGACAGTTTTCAGCAAGTTACAACATTGAAATAAAAAAAAAACAGTTTTTTCCATAAACAAGCTCTAAATCATGTTTGATGCACTCTGGATGTCCAATGTTTGCTGTGCTGTCTATTTGAGATGAAATGAACATTGTGGACAGTTTTCAGCAAGTTGCAACATTGAAATACAGAATTATTTTGTTTTACATAAACAAGCTCTAAATCATGTTTGATGCACTCTGGATGTCCAATTTTTGCTGTGCTGTCTATTTGAGATGAAATGAACATTGTGGACAGTTTTCAGCAAGTTACAACTTAAAAATAAAAAATAAACATTTTTTTCCATAAACAAGCTCTAAATCATGTTTGATGCACTCTGGATGTCCAATTTTTGCTGTGCTGTCTATTTGAGATGAAATGAACATTGTGGACAGTTTTCAGCAAGTTGCAACATTGAAATACAGAAAAAACGTGTTTTCCATAAACAAGCTCTAAATCATGTTTGATGCACTCTGGATGTCCAATGTTTGCTGTGCTGTCTATTTGAGATGAAATGAACATTGTGGACAGTTTTCAGCAAGTTGCAACATTGAAATACAGAAAAAACGTGTTTTCCATAAACAAGCTCTAAATCATGTTTGATGCACTCTGGATGTCCAATGTTTGCTGTGCTGTCTATTTGAGATGAAATGAACATTGTGGACAGTTTTCAGCAAGTTACAACATTGAAATAAAAAAAAAACAGTTTTTTCCATAAACAAGCTCTAAATCATGTTTGATGCACTCTGGATGTCCAATGTTTGCTGTGCTGTCTATTTGAGATGAAATGAACATTGTGGACAGTTTTCAGCAAGTTGCAACATTGAAATACAGAAAAAACGTGTTTTCCATAAACAAGCTCTAAATCATGTTTGATGCACTCTGGATGTCCAATTTTTGCTGTGCTGTCTATTTGAGATGAAATGAACATTGTGGACAGTTTTCATTAAGTTGCAACATTGAAATACAGTTTTTTTTTATTTATTACATAAACAAGCTCTAAATCATGTTTGATGCACTCTGGATGTCCAATGTTTGCTGTGCTGTCTATTTGAGATGAAATGAACATTGTGGACAGTTTTCAGCAAGTTGCAACATTGAAATACAGAAAAAACTTGTTTTCCTTAAACAAGCTCTAAATTATGTTTGATGCACTCTGGATGTCCAATTTTTGCTGTGCTGTCTATTTGAGATGAAATGAACATTGTGGACAGTTTTCAGCAAGTTGCAACATTGAAATACAGAATTATTTTTTTTTACATAAACAAGCTCTAAATCATGTTTGATGCACTCTGGATGTCCAATGTTTGCTGTGCTGTCTATTTGAGATGAAATGAACATTGTGGACAGTTTTCAGCAAGTTGCAACATTGAAATACAGAATTATTTTGTTTTACATAAACAAGCTCTAAATCATGTTTGATGCACTCTGGATGTCCAATTTTTGCTGTGATGTCTATTTGCGATGAAATGAACATTGTGGACAGTTTTCAGCAAGTTGCAACATTGAAATACAGAATTATTTTTTTTTACATAAACAAGCTCTAAATCATGTTTGATGCACTCTGGATGTCCAATGTTTGCTGTGCTGTCTATTTGAGATGAAATGAACATTGTGGACAGTTTTCAGCAAGTTGCAACATTGAAATACAGAATTATTTTGTTTTACATAAACAAGCTCTAAATCATGTTTGATGCACTCTGGATGTCCAATTTTTGCTGTGATGTCTATTTGCGATGAAATTAACATTGTGGACAGTTTTCAGCAAGTTGCAACATTGAAATACAGAAAAAACGTGTTTTCCATAAACAAGCTCTAAATCATGTTTGATGCACTCTGGATGTCCAATGTTTGCTGTGCTGTCTATTTGAGATGAAATGAACATTGTGGACAGTTTTCAGCAAGTTGCAACATTGAAATACAGAAAAAACGTGTTTTCCATAAACAAGCTCTAAATCATGTTTGATGCACTCTGGATGTCCAATGTTTGCTGTGCTGTCTATTTGAGATGAAATGAACATTGTGGACAGTTTTCAGCAAGTTACAACATTGAAATAAAAAAAAAACAGTTTTTTCCATAAACAAGCTCTAAATCATGTTTGATGCACTCTGGATGTCCAATGTTTGCTGTGCTGTCTATTTGAGATGAAATGAACATTGTGGACAGTTTTCAGCAAGTTGCAACATTGAAATACAGAAAAAACGTGTTTTCCATAAACAAGCTCTAAATCATGTTTGATGCACTCTGGATGTCCAATTTTTGCTGTGCTGTCTATTTGAGATGAAATGAACATTGTGGACAGTTTTCAGCAAGTTACAACTTAAAAATAAAAAATAAACATTTTTTTCCATAAACAAGCTCTAAATCATGTTTGATGCACTCTGGATGTCCAATTTTTGCTGTGCTGTCTATTTGAGATGAAATGAACATTGTGGACAGTTTTCAGCAAGTTGCAACATTGAAATACAGAATTATTTTTTTTTACATAAACAAGCTCTAAATCATGTTTGATGCACTCTGGATGTCCAATGTTTGCTGTGCTGTCTATTTGAGATGAAATGAACATTGTGGACAGTTTTCAGCAAGTTGCAACATTGAAATACAGATTTTTTTTTTTTTACATAAACAAGCTCTAAATCATGTTTGATGCACTCTGGATGTCCAATGTTTGCTGTGATGTCTATTTGCGATGAAATTAACATTGTGGACAGTTTTCAGCAAGTTATACCATTAAAATAAAAAATAAAAAAGTTTTTTCCATAAACAAGCTCTAAATCATGTTTGATGCACTCTGGATGTCCAATGTTTGCTGTGCTGTCTATTTGAGATGAAATGAACATTGTGGACAGTTTTCAGCAAGTTGCAACATTGAAATACAGAAAAAACGTGTTTTCCATAAACAAGCTCTAAATCATGTTTGATGCACTCTGGATGTCCAATGTTTGCTGTGCTGTCTATTTGAGATGAAATGAACATTGTGGACAGTTTTCAGCAAGTTGCAACATTGAAATACAGAAAAAACGTGTTTTCCATAAACAAGCTCTAAATCATGTTTGATGCACTCTGGATGTCCAATTTTTGCTGTGCTGTCTATTTGAGATGAAATGAACATTGTGGACAGTTTTCAGCAAGTTGCAACATTGAAATACAGAATTATTTTTTTTTACATAAACAAGCTCTAAATCATGTTTGATGCACTCTGGATGTCCAATGTTTGCTGTGCTGTCTATTTGAGATGAAATGAACATTGTGGACAGTTTTCAGCAAGTTGCAACATTGAAATACAGAATTATTTTTTTTTACATAAACAAGCTCTAAATCATGTTTGATGCACTCTGGATGTCCAATGTTTGCTGTGATGTCTATTTGCGATGAAATTAACATTGTGGACAGTTTTCAGCAAGTTATACCATTAAAATAAAAATAAAAAAGTTTTTTCCATAAACAAGCTCTAAATCATGTTTGATGCACTCTGGATGTCCAATGTTTGCTGTGCTGTCTATTTGAGATGAAATGAACATTGTGGACAGTTTTCAGCAAGTTGCAACATTGAAATACAGAAACAACGTGTTTTCCATAAACAAGCTCTAAATCATGTTTGATGCACTCTGGATGTCCAATGTTTGCTGTGCTGTCTATTTGAGATGAAATGAACATTGTGGACAGTTTTCAGCAAGTTGCAACATTGAAATACAGAAAAAACGTGTTTTCCATAAACAAGCTCTAAATCATGTTTGATGCACTCTGGATGTCCAATTTTTGCTGTGCTGTCTATTTGAGATGAAATTAACATTGTGGACAGTTTTCAGCAAGTTGCAACATTGAAATACAGAAGAAAAAAATATTATTTCCATAAACAAGCTCTAAATCATGTTTGATGCACTCTGGATGTCCAATTTTTGCTGTGCTGTCTATTTGAGATGAAATGAACATTGTGGACAGTTTTCATCAAGTTGCAACATTGAAATACAGAAAAAAAAAAAATATTTCCATAAACAAGCTCTAAATCATGTTTGATGCACTCTGGATGTCCAATTTTTTTCTGTGCTGTCAATTTGAGATGAAATGAACATTGTGGACAGTTTTCAGCAAGTTACAACTTAAAAATAAAAAATAAACATTTTTTTCCATAAACAAGCTCTAAATCATGTTTGATGCACTCTGGATGTCCAATTTTTGCTGTGCTGTCTATTTGAGATGAAATGAACATTGTGGACAGTTTTCAGCAAGTTATACCATTAAAATAAAAAATAAAAAAGTTTTTTCCATAAACAAGCTCTAAATCATGTTTGATGCACTCTGGATGTCCAATGTTTGCTGTGCTGTCTATTTGAGATGAAATGAACATTGTGGACAGTTTTCAGCAAGTTGCAACATTGAAATACAGAAACAACGTGTTTTCCATAAACAAGCTCTAAATCATGTTTGATGCACTCTGGATGTCCAATGTTTGCTGTGCTGTCTATTTGAGATGAAATGAACATTGTGGACAGTTTTCAGCAAGTTGCAACATTGAAATACAGAAAAAACGTGTTTTCCATAAACAAGCTCTAAATCATGTTTGATGCACTCTGGATGTCCAATTTTTGCTGTGCTGTCTATTTGAGATGAAATTAACATTGTGGACAGTTTTCAGCAAGTTGCAACATTGAAATACAGAAGAAAAAAATATTATTTCCATAAACAAGCTCTAAATCATGTTTGATGCACTCTGGATGTCCAATTTTTGCTGTGCTGTCTATTTGAGATGAAATGAACATTGTGGACAGTTTTCATCAAGTTGCAACATTGAAATACAGAAAAAAAAAAATATTTCCATAAACAAGCTCTAAATCATGTTTGATGCACTCTGGATGTCCAATTTTTTTCTGTGCTGTCAATTTGAGATGAAATGAACATTGTGGACAGTTTTCAGCAAGTTACAACTTAAAAATAAAAAATAAACATTTTTTTCCATAAACAAGCTCTAAATCATGTTTGATGCACTCTGGATGTCCAATTTTTGCTGTGCTGTCTATTTGAGATGAAATGAACATTGTGGACAGTTTTCAGCAAGTTGCAACATTGAAATACAGAATTTTTTTTTTTTACATAAACAAGCTCTAAATCATGTTTGATGCACTCTGGATGTCCAATGTTTGCTGTGCTGTCTATTTGAGATGAAATGAACATTGTGGACAGTTTTCAGCAAGTTGCAACATTGAAATACAGAAACAACGTGTTTTCCATAAACAAGCTCTAAATCATGTTTGATGCACTCTGGATGTCCAATGTTTGCTGTGCTGTCTATTTGAGATGAAATGAACATTGTGGACAGTTTTCAGCAAGTTGCAACATTGAAATACAGAAAAAACGTGTTTTCCATAAACAAGCTCTAAATCATGTTTGATGCACTCTGGATGTCCAATTTTTGCTGTGCTGTCTATTTGAGATGAAATTAACATTGTGGACAGTTTTCAGCAAGTTGCAACATTGAAATACAGAAGAAAAAAATATTATTTCCATAAACAAGCTCTAAATCATGTTTGATGCACTCTGGATGTCCAATTTTTGCTGTGCTGTCTATTTGAGATGAAATGAACATTGTGGACAGTTTTCAGCAAGTTGCAACATTGAAATACAGAAGAAAAAAAAAATATTTCCATAAACAAGCTCTAAATCATGTTTGATGCACTCTGGATGTCCAATTTTTTTCTGTGCTGTCAATTTGAGATGAAATGAACATTGTGGACAGTTTTCAGCAAGTTACAACTTAAAAATAAAAAATAAACATTTTTTTCCATAAACAAGCTCTAAATCATGTTTGATGCACTCTGGATGTCCAATTTTTGCTGTGCTGTCTATTTGAGATGAAATGAACATTGTGGACAGTTTTCAGCAAGTTGCAACATTGAAATACAGAATTATTTTTTTTTACATAAACAAGCTCTAAATCATGTTTGATGCACTCTGGATGTCCAATGTTTGCTGTGCTGTCTATTTGAGATGAAATGAACATTGTGGACAGTTTTCAGCAAGTTGCAACATTGAAATACAGAATTTTTTTTTTACATAAACAAGCTCTAAATCATGTTTGATGCACTCTGGATGTCCAATGTTTGCTGTGATGTCTATTTGCGATGAAATTAACATTGTGGACAGTTTTCAGCAAGTTATACCATTAAAATAAAAAATAAAAAAGTTTTTTCCATAAACAAGCTCTAAATCATGTTTGATGCACTCTGGATGTCCAATGTTTGCTGTGCTGTCTATTTGAGATGAAATGAACATTGTGGACAGTTTTCAGCAAGTTGCAACATTGAAATACAGAAACAACGTGTTTTCCATAAACAAGCTCTAAATCATGTTTGATGCACTCTGGATGTCCAATGTTTGCTGTGCTGTCTATTTGAGATGAAATGAACATTGTGGACAGTTTTCAGCAAGTTGCAACATTGAAATACAGAAAAAACGTGTTTTCCATAAACAAGCTCTAAATCATGTTTGATGCACTCTGGATGTCCAATTTTTGCTGTGCTGTCTATTTGAGATGAAATTAACATTGTGGACAGTTTTCAGCAAGTTGCAACATTGAAATACAGAAGAAAAAAATATTATTTCCATAAACAAGCTCTAAATCATGTTTGATGCACTCTGGATGTCCAATTTTTGCTGTGCTGTCTATTTGAGATGAAATGAACATTGTGGACAGTTTTCAGCAAGTTGCAACATTGAAATACAGAAGAAAAAAAAAATATTTCCATAAACAAGCTCTAAATCATGTTTGATGCACTCTGGATGTCCAATTTTTTTCTGTGCTGTCAATTTGAGATGAAATGAACATTGTGGACAGTTTTCAGCAAGTTACAACTTAAAAATAAAAAATAAACATTTTTTTCCATAAACAAGCTCTAAATCATGTTTGATGCACTCTGGATGTCCAATTTTTGCTGTGCTGTCTATTTGAGATGAAATGAACATTGTGGACAGTTTTCAGCAAGTTGCAACATTGAAATACAGAATTATTTTTTTTTACATAAACAAGCTCTAAATCATGTTTGATGCACTCTGGATGTCCAATGTTTGCTGTGCTGTCTATTTGAGATGAAATGAACATTGTGGACAGTTTTCAGCAAGTTGCAACATTGAAATACAGAATTTTTTTTTTACATAAACAAGCTCTAAATCATGTTTGATGCACTCTGGATGTCCAATGTTTGCTGTGATGTCTATTTGCGATGAAATTAACATTGTGGACAGTTTTCAGCAAGTTATACCATTAAAATAAAAAATAAAAAAGTTTTTTCCATAAACAAGCTCTAAATCATGTTTGATGCACTCTGGATGTCCAATGTTTGCTGTGCTGTCTATTTGAGATGAAATGAACATTGTGGACAGTTTTCAGCAAGTTGCAACATTGAAATACAGAAACAACGTGTTTTCCATAAACAAGCTCTAAATCATGTTTGATGCACTCTGGATGTCCAATGTTTGCTGTGCTGTCTATTTGAGATGAAATGAACATTGTGGACAGTTTTCAGCAAGTTGCAACATTGAAATACAGAAAAAACGTGTTTTCCATAAACAAGCTCTAAATCATGTTTGATGCACTCTGGATGTCCAATTTTTGCTGTGCTGTCTATTTGAGATGAAATTAACATTGTGGACAGTTTTCAGCAAGTTGCAACATTGAAATACAGAAGAAAAAAATATTATTTCCATAAACAAGCTCTAAATCATGTTTGATGCACTCTGGATGTCCAATTTTTGCTGTGCTGTCTATTTGAGATGAAATGAACATTGTGGACAGTTTTCAGCAAGTTGCAACATTGAAATACAGAAGAAAAAAAAAATATTTCCATAAACAAGCTCTAAATCATGTTTGATGCACTCTGGATGTCCAATTTTTTTCTGTGCTGTCAATTTGAGATGAAATGAACATTGTGGACAGTTTTCAGCAAGTTACAACTTAAAAATAAAAAATAAACATTTTTTTCCATAAACAAGCTCTAAATCATGTTTGATGCACTCTGGATGTCCAATTTTTGCTGTGCTGTCTATTTGAGATGAAATGAACATTGTGGACAGTTTTCAGCAAGTTGCAACATTGAAATACAGAATTATTTTTTTTTACATAAACAAGCTCTAAATCATGTTTGATGCACTCTGGATGTCCAATGTTTGCTGTGCTGTCTATTTGAGATGAAATGAACATTGTGGACAGTTTTCAGCAAGTTGCAACATTGAAATACAGAATTTTTTTTTTACATAAACAAGCTCTAAATCATGTTTGATGCACTCTGGATGTCCAATGTTTGCTGTGATGTCTATTTGCGATGAAATTAACATTGTGGACAGTTTTCAGCAAGTTATACCATTAAAATAAAAAATAAAAAAGTTTTTTCCATAAACAAGCTCTAAATCATGTTTGATGCACTCTGGATGTCCAATGTTTGCTGTGCTGTCTATTTGAGATGAAATGAACATTGTGGACAGTTTTCATTAAGTTGCAACATTGAAATACAGAATTATTTTGTTTTACATAAACAAGCTCTAAATCATGTTTGATGCACTCTGGATGTCCAATTTTTGCTGTGATGTCTATTTGCGATGAAATTAACATTGTGGACAGTTTTCAGCAAGTTGCAACATTGAAATACAGAAAAAACGTGTTTTCCATAAACAAGCTCTAAATCATGTTTGATGCACTCTGGATGTCCAATGTTTGCTGTGCTGTCTATTTGAGATGAAATGAACATTGTGGACAGTTTTCAGCAAGTTGCAACATTGAAATACAGAAAAAACGTGTTTTCCATAAACAAGCTCTAAATCATGTTTGATGCACTCTGGATGTCCAATGTTTGCTGTGCTGTCTATTTGAGATGAAATGAACATTGTGGACAGTTTTCAGCAAGTTACAACATTGAAATAAAAAAAAAACAGTTTTTTCCATAAACAAGCTCTAAATCATGTTTGATGCACTCTGGATGTCCAATGTTTGCTGTGCTGTCTATTTGAGATGAAATGAACATTGTGGACAGTTTTCAGCAAGTTGCAACATTGAAATACAGAAAAAACGTGTTTTCCATAAACAAGCTCTAAATCATGTTTGATGCACTCTGGATGTCCAATTTTTGCTGTGCTGTCTATTTGAGATGAAATTAACATTGTGGACAGTTTTCAGCAAGTTGCAACATTGAAATACAGAAGAAAAAAATATTATTTCCATAAACAAGCTCTAAATCATGTTTGATGCACTCTGGATGTCCAATTTTTGCTGTGCTGTCTATTTGAGATGAAATGAACATTGTGGACAGTTTTCAGCAAGTTGCAACATTGAAATACAGAAGAAAAAAAAAATATTTCCATAAACAAGCTCTAAATCATGTTTGATGCACTCTGGATGTCCAATTTTTTTCTGTGCTGTCAATTTGAGATGAAATGAACATTGTGGACAGTTTTCAGCAAGTTACAACTTAAAAATAAAAAATAAACATTTTTTTCCATAAACAAGCTCTAAATCATGTTTGATGCACTCTGGATGTCCAATTTTTGCTGTGCTGTCTATTTGAGATGAAATGAACATTGTGGACAGTTTTCAGCAAGTTGCAACATTGAAATACAGAATTATTTTTTTTTACATAAACAAGCTCTAAATCATGTTTGATGCACTCTGGATGTCCAATGTTTGCTGTGCTGTCTATTTGAGATGAAATGAACATTGTGGACAGTTTTCAGCAAGTTGCAACATTGAAATACAGAATTTTTTTTTTACATAAACAAGCTCTAAATCATGTTTGATGCACTCTGGATGTCCAATGTTTGCTGTGATGTCTATTTGCGATGAAATTAACATTGTGGACAGTTTTCAGCAAGTTATACCATTAAAATAAAAAATAAAAAAGTTTTTTCCATAAACAAGCTCTAAATCATGTTTGATGCACTCTGGATGTCCAATGTTTGCTGTGCTGTCTATTTGAGATGAAATGAACATTGTGGACAGTTTTCATTAAGTTGCAACATTGAAATACAGAATTATTTTGTTTTACATAAACAAGCTCTAAATCATGTTTGATGCACTCTGGATGTCCAATTTTTGCTGTGATGTCTATTTGCGATGAAATTAACATTGTGGACAGTTTTCAGCAAGTTGCAACATTGAAATACAGAAAAAACGTGTTTTCCATAAACAAGCTCTAAATCATGTTTGATGCACTCTGGATGTCCAATGTTTGCTGTGCTGTCTATTTGAGATGAAATGAACATTGTGGACAGTTTTCAGCAAGTTGCAACATTGAAATACAGAAAAAACGTGTTTTCCATAAACAAGCTCTAAATCATGTTTGATGCACTCTGGATGTCCAATGTTTGCTGTGCTGTCTATTTGAGATGAAATGAACATTGTGGACAGTTTTCAGCAAGTTACAACATTGAAATAAAAAAAAAACAGTTTTTTTCATAAACAAGCTCTAAATCATGTTTGATGCACTCTGGATGTCCAATGTTTGCTGTGCTGTCTATTTGAGATGAAATGAACATTGTGGACAGTTTTCAGCAAGTTGCAACATTGAAATACAGAAAAAACGTGTTTTCCATAAACAAGCTCTAAATCATGTTTGATGCACTCTGGATGTCCAATTTTTGCTGTGCTGTCTATTTGAGATGAAATGAACATTGTGGACAGTTTTCATTAAGTTGCAACATTGAAATACAGTTTTTTTTTATTTATTACATAAACAAGCTCTAAATCATGTTTGATGCACTCTGGATGTCCAATGTTTGCTGTGTTGTCTATTTGAGATGAAATGAACATTGTGGACAGTTTTCAGCAAGTTGCAACATTGAAATACAGAAAAAACTTGTTTTCCTTAAACAAGCTCTAAATTATGTTTGATGCACTCTGGATGTCCAATTTTTGCTGTGCTGTCTATTTGAGATGAAATGAACATTGTGGACAGTTTTCAGCAAGTTGCAACATTGAAATACAGAATTATTTTTTTTTACATAAACAAGCTCTAAATCATGTTTGATGCACTCTGGATGTCCAATGTTTGCTGTGCTGTCTATTTGAGATGAAATGAACATTGTGGACAGTTTTCAGCAAGTTGCAACATTGAAATACAGAATTATTTTGTTTTACATAAACAAGCTCTAAATCATGTTTGATGCACTCTGGATGTCCAATTTTTGCTGTGATGTCTATTTGCGATGAAATGAACATTGTGGACAGTTTTCAGCAAGTTGCAACATTGAAATACAGAATTATTTTTTTTTACATAAACAAGCTCTAAATCATGTTTGATGCACTCTGGATGTCCAATGTTTGCTGTGCTGTCTATTTGAGATGAAATGAACATTGTGGACAGTTTTCAGCAAGTTGCAACATTGAAATACAGAATTATTTTGTTTTACATAAACAAGCTCTAAATCATGTTTGATGCACTCTGGATGTCCAATTTTTGCTGTGATGTCTATTTGCGATGAAATTAACATTGTGGACAGTTTTCAGCAAGTTATACCATTAAAATAAAAAATAAAAAAGTTTTTTCCATAAACAAGCTCTAAATCATGTTTGATGCACTCTGGATGTCCAATTTTTGCTGTGATGTCTATTTGCGATGAAATTAACATTGTGGACAGTTTTCAGCAAGTTATACCATTAAAATAAAAAATAAAAAAGTTTTTTCCATAAACAAGCTCTAAATCATGTTTGATGCACTCTGGATGTCCAATGTTTGCTGTGCTGTCTATTTGAGATGAAATGAACATTGTGGACAGTTTTCAGCAAGTTGCAACATTGAAATACAGAAAAAACGTGTTTTCCATAAACAAGCTCTAAATCATGTTTGATGCACTCTGGATGTCCAATTTTTGCTGTGCTGTCTATTTGAGATGAAATGAACATTGTGGACAGTTTTCAGCAAGTTACAACTTAAAAATAAAAAATAAACATTTTTTTCCATAAACAAGCTCTAAATCATGTTTGATGCACTCTGGATGTCCAATGTTTGCTGTGCTGTCTATTTGAGATGAAATGAACATTGTGGACAGTTTTCAGCAAGTTGCAACATTGAAATACAGAATTATTTTTTTTTACATAAACAAGCTCTAAATCATGTTTGATGCACTCTGGATGTCCAATGTTTGCTGTGATGTCTATTTGCGATGAAATTAACATTGTGGACAGTTTTCAGCAAGTTGCAACATTGAAATACAGAATTATTTTTTTTTACATAAACAAGCTCTAAATCATGTTTGATGCACTCTGGATGTCCAATGTTTGCTGTGATGTCTATTTGCGATGAAATTAACATTGTGGACAGTTTTCAGCAAGTTATACCATTAAAATAAAAAATAAAAAAGTTTTTTCCATAAACAAGCTCTAAATCATGTTTGATGCACTCTGGATGTCCAATGTTTGCTGTGCTGTCTATTTGAGATGAAATGAACATTGTGGACAGTTTTCATTAAGTTGCAACATTGAAATACAGAATTATTTTGTTTTACATAAACAAGCTCTAAATCATGTTTGATGCACTCTGGATGTCCAATTTTTGCTGTGATGTCTATTTGCGATGAAATTAACATTGTGGACAGTTTTCAGCAAGTTATACCATTAAAATAAAAAATAAAAAAGTTTTTTCCATAAACAAGCTCTAAATCATGTTTGATGCACTCTGGATGTCCAATGTTTGCTGTGCTGTGTATTTGAGATGAAATGAACATTGTGGACAGTTTTCAGCAAGTTGCAACATTGAAATACAGAAAAAACGTGTTTTCCATAAACAAGCTCTAAATCATGTTTGATGCACTCTGGATGTCCAATGTTTGCTGTGCTGTCTATTTGAGATGAAATGAACATTGTGGACAGTTTTCAGCAAGTTACAACATAAAAATAAAAAATAAACATTTTTTTCCATAAACAAGCTCTAAATCATGTTTGATGCACTCTGGATGTCCAATTTTTGCTGTGCTGACTATTTGAGATGAAATGAACATTGTGGACAGTTTTCAGCAAGTTACAACATTGAAATAAAAAAAAAACAGTTTTTTCCATTAAACAAGCTCTAAATCATGTTTGATGCACTCTGGATGTCCAATGTTTGCTGTGCTGTCTATTTGAGATGAAATGAACATTGTGGACAGTTTTCAGCAAGTTGCAACATTGAAATACAGAAAAAACTTGTTTTCCTTAAACAAGCTCTAAATTATGTTTGATGCACTCTGGATGTCCAATTTTTGCTGTGCTGTCTATTTGAGATGAAATGAACATTGTGGACAGTTTTCAGCAAGTTGCAACATTGAAATACAGAATTTTTTTTTTTTTACATAAACAAGCTCTAAATCATGTTTGATGCACTCTGGATGTCCAATGTTTGCTGTGCTGTCTATTTGAGATGAAATGAACATTGTGGACAGTTTTCAGCAAGTTGCAACATTGAAATACAGAATTATTTTTTTTTACATAAACAAGCTCTAAATCATGTTTGATGCACTCTGGATGTCCAATGTTTGCTGTGATGTCTATTTGCGATGAAATTAACATTGTGGACAGTTTTCAGCAAGTTATACCATTAAAATAAAAAATAAAAAAGTTTTTTCCATAAACAAGCTCTAAATCATGTTTGATGCACTCTGGATGTCCAATGTTTGCTGTGCTGTTTATTTGAGATGAAATGAACATTGTGGACAGTTTTCATTAAGTTGCAACATTGAAATACAGAATTATTTTGTTTTACATAAACAAGCTCTAAATCATGTTTGATGCACTCTGGATGTCCAATTTTTGCTGTGATGTCTATTTGCGATGAAATTAACATTGTGGACAGTTTTCAGCAAGTTATACCATTAAAATAAAAAATAAAAAAGTTTTTTCCATAAACAAGCTCTAAATCATGTTTGATGCACTCTGGATGTCCAATGTTTGCTGTGCTGTCTATTTGAGATGAAATGAACATTGTGGACAGTTTTCAGCAAGTTGCAACATTGAAATACAGAAAAAACGTGTCTTCCATAAACAAGCTCTAAATCATGTTTGATGCACTCTGGATGTCCAATGTTTGCTGTGCTGTCTATTTGAGATGAAATGAACATTGTGGACAGTTTTCAGCAAGTTACAACATTGAAATAAAAAAAAAACAGTTTTTTCCATAAACAAGCTCTAAATCATGTTTGATGCACTCTGGATGTCCAATATTTGCTGTGCTGTCTATTTGAGATGAAATGAACATTGTGGACAGTTTTCAGCAAGTTGCAACATTGAAATACAGAAAAAACGTGTTTTCCATAAACAAGCTCTAAATCATGTTTGATGCACTCTGGATGTCCAATTTTTGCTGTGCTGTCTATTTGAGATGAAATGAACATTGTGGACAGTTTTCAGCAAGTTACAACATTGAAATAAAAAAAAAACAGTTTTTTCCATAAACAAGCTCTAAATCATGTTTGATGCACTCTGGATGTCCAATTTTTGCTGTGCTGTCTATTTGAGATGAAATGAACATTGTGGACAGTTTTCATTAAGTTGCAACATTGAAATACAGTTTTTTTTTATTTATTACATAAACAAGCTCTAAATCATGTTTGATGCACTCTGGATGTCCAATGTTTGCTGTGCTGTCTATTTGAGATGAAATGAACATTGTGGACAGTTTTCAGCAAGTTGCAACATTGAAATACAGAAAAAACTTGTTTTCCTTAAACAAGCTCTAAATTATGTTTGATGCACTCTGGATGTCCAATTTTTGCTGTGCTGTCTATTTGAGATGAAATGAACATTGTGGACAGTTTTCAGCAAGTTGCAACATTGAAATACAGAATTATTTTTTTTTACATAAACAAGCTCTAAATCATGTTTGATGCACTCTGGATGTCCAATGTTTGCTGTGCTGTCTATTTGAGATGAAATGAACATTGTGGACAGTTTTCAGCAAGTTGCAACATTGAAATACAGAATTATTTTTTTTTACATAAACAAGCTCTAAATCATGTTTGATGCACTCTGGATGTCCAATGTTTGCTGTGATGTCTATTTGCGATGAAATTAACATTGTGGACAGTTTTCAGCAAGTTATACCATTAAAATAAAAAATAAAAAAGTTTTTTCCATAAACAAGCTCTAAATCATGTTTGATGCACTCTGGATGTCCAATGTTTGCTGTGCTGTCTATTTGAGATGAAATGAACATTGTGGACAGTTTTCAGCAAGTTGCAACATTGAAATACAGAAAAAACGTGTTTTCCATAAACAAGCTCTAAATCATGTTTGATGCACTCTGGATGTCCAATGTTTGCTGTGCTGTCTATTTGAGATGAAATGAACATTGTGGACAGTTTTCAGCAAGTTGCAACATTGAAATACAGAAAAAACGTGTTTTCCATAAACAAGCTCTAAATGATGTTTGATGCACTCTGGATGTCCAATGTTTGCTGTGCTGTCTATTTGCGATGAAATGAACATTGTGGACAGTTTTCAGTTAGTTGCAACATTGAAATACAGAATTATTTTTTTTTACATAAACAAGCTCTAAATCATGTTTGATGCACTCTGGATGTCCAATGTTTGCTGTGCTGTCTATTTGCGATGAAATGAACATTGTGGACAGTTTTCAGCAAGTTGCAACATTGAAATACAGAATTATTTTTTTTTACATAAACAAGCTCTAAATCATGTTTGATGCACTCTGGATGTCCAATGTTTGCTGTGCTGTCTATTTGAGATGAAATGAACATTGTGGACAGTTTTCAGCAAGTTGCAACATTGAAATACAGAATTATTTTGTTTTACATAAACAAGCTCTGAATCATGTTTGATGCACTCTGGATGTCCAATTTTTGCTGTGATGTCTATTTGCGATGAAATGAACATTGTGGACAGTTTTCAGCAAGTTGCAACATTGAAATACAGAATTTTTTTTTTTTACATAAACAAGCTCTAAATCATGTTTGATGCACTCTGGATGTCCAATGTTTGCTGTGCTGTCTATTTGAGATGAAATGAACATTGTGGACAGTTTTCAGCAAGTTGCAACATTGAAATACAGAATTATTTTGTTTTACATAAACAAGCTCTAAATCATGTTTGATGCACTCTGGATGTCCAATTTTTGCTGTGATGTCTATTTGCGATGAAATTAACATTGTGGACAGTTTTCAGCAAGTTATACCATTAAAATAAAAAATAAAAAAGTTTTTTCCATAAACAAGCTCTAAATCATGTTTGATGCACTCTGGATGTCCAATGTTTGCTGTGCTGTCTATTTGAGATGAAATGAACATTGTGGACAGTTTTCAGCAAGTTGCAACATTGAAATACAGAAAAAACGTGTTTTCCATAAACAAGCTCTAAATCATGTTTGATGCACTCTGGATGTCCAATGTTTGCTGTGCTGTCTATTTGAGATGAAATGAACATTGTGGACAGTTTTCAGCAAGTTACAACATTGAAATAAAAAAAAAACAGTTTTTTCCATAAACAAGCTCTAAATCATGTTTGATGCACTCTGGATGTCCAATGTTTGCTGTGCTGTCTATTTGAGATGAAATGAACATTGTGGACAGTTTTCAGCAAGTTGCAACATTGAAATACAGAATTATTTTGTTTTACATAAACAAGCTCTAAATCATGTTTGATGCACTCTGGATGTCCAATTTTTGCTGTGCTGTCTATTTGAGATGAAATGAACATTGTGGACAGTTTTCAGCAAGTTACAACTTAAAAATAAAAAATAAACATTTTTTTCCATAAACAAGCTCTAAATCATGTTTGATGCACTCTGGATGTCCAATTTTTGCTGTGCTGTCTATTTGAGATGAAATGAACATTGTGGACAGTTTTCAGCAAGTTGCAACATTGAAATACAGAATTATTTTTTTTTACATAAACAAGCTCTAAATCATGTTTGATGCACTCTGGATGTCCAATGTTTGCTGTGCTGTCTATTTGAGATGAAATGAACATTGTGGACAGTTTTCAGCAAGTTGCAACATTGAAATACAGAATTATTTTTTTTTACATAAACAAGCTCTAAATCATGTTTGATGCACTCTGGATGTCCAATGTTTGCTGTGATGTCTATTTGCGATGAAATTAACATTGTGGACAGTTTTCAGCAAGTTATACCATTAAAATAAAAAATAAAAAAGTTTTTTCCATAAACAAGCTCTAAATCATGTTTGATGCACTCTGGATGTCCAATGTTTGCTGTGCTGTCTATTTGAGATGAAATGAACATTGTGGACAGTTTTCAGCAAGTTGCAACATTGAAATACAGAAAAAACGTGTTTTCCATAAACAAGCTCTAAATCATGTTTGATGCACTCTGGATGTCCAATGTTTGCTGTGCTGTCTATTTGAGATGAAATGAACATTGTGGACAGTTTTCAGCAAGTTGCAACATTGAAATACAGAAAAAACGTGTTTTCCATAAACAAGCTCTAAATCATGTTTGATGCACTCTGGATGTCCAATTTTTGCTGTGCTTTCTATTTGAGATGAAATTAACATTGTGGACAGTTTTCAGCAAGTTACAACATTGAAATAAAAAAAAAACAGTTTTTTCCATAAACAAGCTCTAAATCATGTTTGATGCACTCTGGATGTCCAATTTTTGCTGTGCTGTCTATTTGAGATGAAATGAACATTGTGGACAGTTTTCATTAAGTTGCAACATTGAAATACAGTTTTTTTTTATTTATTACATAAACAAGCTCTAAATCATGTTTGATGCACTCTGGATGTCCAATGTTTGCTGTGCTGTCTATTTGAGATGAAATGAACATTGTGGACAGTTTTCAGCAAGTTGCAACATTGAAATACAGAAAAAACTTGTTTTCCTTAAACAAGCTCTAAATTATGTTTGATGCACTCTGGATGTCCAATTTTTGCTGTGCTGTCTATTTGAGATGAAATGAACATTGTGGACAGTTTTCAGCAAGTTACAACATTAAAATAAAAAAAAAACAGTTTTTTCCATAAACAAGCTCTAAATCATGTTTGATGCACTCTGGATGTCCAATGTTTGCTGTGCTGTCTATTTGAGATGAAATGAACATTGTGGACAGTTTTCAGCAAGTTGCAACATTGAAATACAGAATTATTTTTTTTTTACATAAACAAGCTCCAAATCATGTTTGATGCACTCTGGATGTCCAATGTTTGCTGTGATGTCTATTTGCGATGAAATTAACATTGTGGACAGTTTTCAGCAAGTTATACCATTAAAATAAAAAATAAAAAAGTTTTTTCCATAAACAAGCTCTAAATCATGTTTGATGCACTCTGGATGTCCAATGTTTGCTGTGCTGTCTATTTGAGATGAAATGAACATTGTGGACAGTTTTCAGCAAGTTGCAACATTGAAATACAGAAAAAACGTGTTTTCCATAAACAAGCTCTAAATCATGTTTGATGCACTCTGGATGTCCAATGTTTGCTGTGCTGTCTATTTGAGATGAAATGAACATTGTGGACAGTTTTCAGCAAGTTGCAACATTGAAATACAGAAAAAACGTGTTTTCCATAAACAAGCTCTAAATCATGTTTGATGCACTCTGGATGTCCAATTTTTGCTGTGATGTCTATTTGCGATGAAATGAACATTGTGGACAGTTTTCAGCAAGTTGCAACATTGAAATACAGAATTATTTTTTTTTACATAAACAAGCTCTAAATCATGTTTGATGCACTCTGGATGTCCAATGTTTGCTGTGCTGTCTATTTGAGATGAAATGAACATTGTGGACAGTTTTCAGCAAGTTGCAACATTGAAATACAGAATTATTTTGTTTTACATAAACAAGCTCTAAATCATGTTTGATGCACTCTGGATGTCCAATTTTTGCTGTGATGTCTATTTGCGATGAAATTAACATTGTGGACAGTTTTCAGCAAGTTATACCATTAAAATAAAAAATAAAAAAGTTTTTTCCATAAACAAGCTCTAAATCATGTTTGATGCACTCTGGATGTCCAATGTTTGCTGTGCTGTCTATTTGAGATGAAATGAACATTGTGGACAGTTTTCAGCAAGTTGCAACATTGAAATACAGAAAAAACGTGTTTTCCATAAACAAGCTCTAAATCATGTTTGATGCACTCTGGATGTCCAATGTTTGCTGTGCTGTCTATTTGAGATGAAATGAACATTGTGGACAGTTTTCAGCAAGTTACAACATTGAAATAAAAAAAAAACAGTTTTTTCCATAAACAAGCTCTAAATCATGTTTGATGCACTCTGGATGTCCAATGTTTGCTGTGCTGTCTATTTGAGATGAAATGAACATTGTGGACAGTTTTCAGCAAGTTGCAACATTGAAATACAGAATTATTTTGTTTTACATAAACAAGCTCTAAATCATGTTTGATGCACTCTGGATGTCCAATTTTTGCTGTGCTGTCTATTTGAGATGAAATGAACATTGTGGACAGTTTTCAGCAAGTTACAACTTAAAAATAAAAAATAAACATTTTTTTCCATAAACAAGCTCTAAATCATGTTTGATGCACTCTGGATGTCCAATTTTTGCTGTGCTGTCTATTTGAGATGAAATGAACATTGTGGACAGTTTTCAGCAAGTTGCAACATTGAAATACAGAATTTTTTTTTTTACATAAACAAGCTCTAAATCATGTTTGATGCACTCTGGATGTCCAATGTTTGCTGTGCTGTGTATTTGAGATGAAATGAACATTGTGGACAGTTTTCAGCAAGTTGCAACATTGAAATACAGAATTATTTTTTTTTACATAAACAAGCTCTAAATCATGTTTGATGCACTCTGGATGTCCAATGTTTGCTGTGATGTCTATTTGCGATGAAATTAACATTGTGGACAGTTTTCAGCAAGTTATACCATTAAAATAAAAAATAAAAAAGTTTTTTCCATAAACAAGCTCTAAATCATGTTTGATGCACTCTGGATGTCCAATGTTTGCTGTGCTGTCTATTTGAGATGAAATGAACATTGTGGACAGTTTTCAGCAAGTTGCAACATTGAAATACAGAAAAAACGTGTTTTCCATAAACAAGCTCTAAATCATGTTTGATGCACTCTGGATGTCCAATGTTTGCTGTGCTGTCTATTTGAGATGAAATGAACATTGTGGACAGTTTTCAGCAAGTTACAACATTGAAATAAAAAAAAAACACTTTTTTCCATAAACAAGCTCTAAATCATGTTTGATGCACTCTGGATGTCCAATTTTTGCTGTGCTGTCTATTTGAGATGAAATGAACATTGTGGACAGTTTTCATTAAGTTGCAACATTGAAATACAGTTTTTTTTTATTTATTACATAAACAAGCTCTAAATCATGTTTGATGCACTCTGGATGTCCAATGTTTGCTGTGCTGTCTATTTGAGATGAAATGAACATTGTGGACAGTTTTCAGCAAGTTGCAACATTGAAATACAGAAAAAACTTGTTTTCCTTAAACAAGCTCTAAATTATGTTTGATGCACTCTGGATGTCCAATTTTTGCTGTGCTGTCTATTTGAGATGAAATGAACATTGTGGACAGTTTTCAGCAAGTTACAACATTAAAATAAAAAAAAAACAGTTTTTTCCATAAACAAGCTCTAAATCATGTTTGATGCACTCTGGATGTCCAACGTTTGCTGTGCTGTCTATTTGAGATGAAATGAACATTGTGGACAGTTTTCAGCAAGTTGCAACATTGAAATACAGAATTATTTTTTTTTTACATAAACAAGCTCCAAATCATGTTTGATGCACTCTGGATGTCCAATGTTTGCTGTGATGTCTATTTGAGATGAAATGAACATTGTGGACAGTTTTCAGCAAGTTGCAACATTGAAATACAGAAAAAACGTGTTTTCCATAAACAAGCTCTAAATCATGTTTGATGCACTCTGGATGTCCAATGTTTGCTGTGCTGTCTATTTGAGATGAAATGAACATTGTGGACAGTTTTCAGCAAGTTGCAACATTGAAATACAGAAAAAACGTGTTTTCCATAAACAAGCTCTAAATCATGTTTGATGCACTCTGGATGTCCAATGTTTGCTGTGCTGTCTATTTGAGATGAAATGAACATTGTGGACAGTTTTCAGCAAGTTGCAACATTGAAATACAGAAAAAACGTGTTTTCCATAAACAAGCTCTAAATCATGTTTGATGCACTCTGGATGTCCAATTTTTGCTGTGCTGTCTATTTGAGATGAAATTAACATTGTGGACAGTTTTCAGCAAGTTGCAACATTGAAATACAGAAGAAAAAAATATTATTTCCATAAACAAGCTCTAAATCATGTTTGATGCACTCTGGATGTCCAATTTTTTTCTGTGCTGTCAATTTGAGATGAAATGAACATTGTGGACAGTTTTCAGCAAGTTACAACTTAAAAATAAAAAATAAACATTTTTTTCCATAAACAAGCTCTAAATCATGTTTGATGCACTCTGGATGTCCAATTTTTGCTGTGCTGTCTATTTGAGATGAAATGAACATTGTGGACAGTTTTCAGCAAGTTGCAACATTGAAATACAGAATTATTTTTTTTTACATAAACAAGCTCTAAATCATGTTTGATGCACTCTGGATGTCCAATGTTTGCTGTGCTGTCTATTTGAGATGAAATGAACATTGTGGACAGTTTTCAGCAAGTTGCAACATTGAAATACAGAATTATTTTGTTTTACATAAACAAGCTCTGAATCATGTTTGATGCACTCTGGATGTCCAATTTTTGCTGTGATGTCTATTTGCGATGAAATGAACATTGTGGACAGTTTTCAGCAAGTTGCAACATTGAAATACAGAATTTTTTTTTTTTACATAAACAAGCTCTAAATCATGTTTGATGCACTCTGGATGTCCAATGTTTGCTGTGCTGTCTATTTGAGATGAAATGAACATTGTGGACAGTTTTCAGCAAGTTGCAACATTGAAATACAGAATTATTTTGTTTTACATAAACAAGCTCTAAATCATGTTTGATGCACTCTGGATGTCCAATTTTTGCTGTGATGTCTATTTGCGATGAAATTAACATTGTGGACAGTTTTCAGCAAGTTATACCATTAAAATAAAAAATAAAAAAGTTTTTTCCATAAACAAGCTCTAAATCATGTTTGATGCACTCTGGATGTCCAATGTTTGCTGTGCTGTCTATTTGAGATGAAATGAACATTGTGGACAGTTTTCAGCAAGTTGCAACATTGAAATAGAGAATAATTTTTTTTTTACATAAACAAGCTCCAAATCATGTTTGATGCACTCTGGATGTCCAATGTTTGCTGTGATGTCTATTTGAGATGAAATGAACATTGTGGACAGTTTTCAGCAAGTTGCAACATTGAAATACAGAAAAAACGTGTTTTCCATAAACAAGCTCTAAATCATGTTTGATGCACTCTGGATGTCCAATGTTTGCTGTGCTGTCTATTTGAGATGAAATGAACATTGTGGACAGTTTTCAGCAAGTTGCAACATTGAAATACAGAAAAAACGTGTTTTCCATAAACAAGCTCTAAATCATGTTTGATGCACTCTGGATGTCCAATGTTTGCTGTGCTGTCTATTTGAGATGAAATGAACATTGTGGACAGTTTTCAGCAAGTTACAACATTGAAATAAAAAAAAAACAGTTTTTTCCATAAACAAGCTCTAAATCATGTTTGATGCACTCTGGATGTCCAATTTTTGCTGTGCTGTCTATTTGAGATGAAATGAACATTGTGGACAGTTTTCATTAAGTTGCAACATTGAAATACAGTTTTTTTTATATTTATTACATAAACAAGCTCTAAATCATGTTTGATGCACTCTGGATGTCCAATGTTTGCTGTGCTGTCTATTTGAGATGAAATGAACATTGTGGACAGTTTTCAGCAAGTTGCAACATTGAAATACAGAAAAAACTTGTTTTCCTTAAACAAGCTCTAAATTATGTTTGATGCACTCTGGATGTCCAATTTTTGCTGTGCTGTCTATTTGAGATGAAATGAACATTGTGGACAGTTTTCAGCAAGTTGCAACATTGAAATACAGAATTATTTTTTTTTACATAAACAAGCTCTAAATCATGTTTGATGCACTCTGGATGTCCAATGTTTGCTGTGCTGTCTATTTGAGATGAAATGAACATTGTGGACAGTTTTCAGCAAGTTGCAACATTGAAATACAGAATTATTTTGTTTTACATAAACAAGCTCTGAATCATGTTTGATGCACTCTGGATGTCCAATTTTTGCTGTGATGTCTATTTGCGATGAAATGAACATTGTGGACAGTTTTCAGCAAGTTGCAACATTGAAATACAGAATTTTTTTTTTTTACATAAACAAGCTCTAAATCATGTTTGATGCACTCTGGATGTCCAATGTTTGCTGTGCTGTCTATTTGAGATGAAATGAACATTGTGGACAGTTTTCAGCAAGTTGCAACATTGAAATACAGAATTATTTTGTTTTACATAAACAAGCTCTAAATCATGTTTGATGCACTCTGGATGTCCAATTTTTGCTGTGATGTCTATTTGCGATGAAATTAACATTGTGGACAGTTTTCAGCAAGTTGCAACATTGAAATACAGAAAAAACGTGTTTTCCATAAACAAGCTCTAAATCATGTTTGATGCACTCTGGATGTCCAATGTTTGCTGTGCTGTCTATTTGAGATGAAATGAACATTGTGGACAGTTTTCAGCAAGTTGCAACATTGAAATACAGAAAAAACGTGTTTTCCATAAACAAGCTCTAAATCATGTTTGATGCACTCTGGATGTCCAATGTTTGCTGTGCTGTCTATTTGAGATGAAATGAACATTGTGGACAGTTTTCAGCAAGTTACAACATTGAAATAAAAAAAAAACAGTTTTTTCCATAAACAAGCTCTAAATCATGTTTGATGCACTCTGGATGTCCAATGTTTGCTGTGCTGTCTATTTGAGATGAAATGAACATTGTGGACAGTTTTCAGCAAGTTGCAACATTGAAATACAGAAAAAACGTGTTTTCCATAAACAAGCTCTAAATCATGTTTGATGCACTCTGGATGTCCAATTTTTGCTGTGCTGTCTATTTGAGATGAAATGAACATTGTGGACAGTTTTCATTAAGTTGCAACATTGAAATACAGTTTTTTTTTATTTATTACATAAACAAGCTCTAAATCATGTTTGATGCACTCTGGATGTCCAATGTTTGCTGTGCTGTCTATTTGAGATGAAATGAACATTGTGGACAGTTTTCAGCAAGTTGCAACATTGAAATACAGAAAAAACTTGTTTTCCTTAAACAAGCTCTAAATTATGTTTGATGCACTCTGGATGTCCAATTTTTGCTGTGCTGTCTATTTGAGATGAAATGAACATTGTGGACAGTTTTCAGCAAGTTGCAACATTGAAATACAGAATTATTTTTTTTTACATAAACAAGCTCTAAATCATGTTTGATGCACTCTGGATGTCCAATGTTTGCTGTGCTGTCTATTTGAGATGAAATGAACATTGTGGACAGTTTTCAGCAAGTTGCAACATTGAAATACAGAATTATTTTGTTTTACATAAACAAGCTCTAAATCATGTTTGATGCACTCTGGATGTCCAATTTTTGCTGTGATGTCTATTTGCGATGAAATGAACATTGTGGACAGTTTTCAGCAAGTTGCAACATTGAAATACAGAATTATTTTTTTTTACATAAACAAGCTCTAAATCATGTTTGATGCACTCTGGATGTCCAATGTTTGCTGTGCTGTCTATTTGAGATGAAATGAACATTGTGGACAGTTTTCAGCAAGTTGCAACATTGAAATACAGAATTATTTTGTTTTACATAAACAAGCTCTAAATCATGTTTGATGCACTCTGGATGTCCAATTTTTGCTGTGATGTCTATTTGCGATGAAATTAACATTGTGGACAGTTTTCAGCAAGTTGCAACATTGAAATACAGAAAAAACGTGTTTTCCATAAACAAGCTCTAAATCATGTTTGATGCACTCTGGATGTCCAATGTTTGCTGTGCTGTCTATTTGAGATGAAATGAACATTGTGGACAGTTTTCAGCAAGTTGCAACATTGAAATACAGAAAAAACGTGTTTTCCATAAACAAGCTCTAAATCATGTTTGATGCACTCTGGATGTCCAATGTTTGCTGTGCTGTCTATTTGAGATGAAATGAACATTGTGGACAGTTTTCAGCAAGTTACAACATTGAAATAAAAAAAAAACAGTTTTTTCCATAAACAAGCTCTAAATCATGTTTGATGCACTCTGGATGTCCAATGTTTGCTGTGCTGTCTATTTGAGATGAAATGAACATTGTGGACAGTTTTCAGCAAGTTGCAACATTGAAATACAGAAAAAACGTGTTTTCCATAAACAAGCTCTAAATCATGTTTGATGCACTCTGGATGTCCAATTTTTGCTGTGCTGTCTATTTGAGATGAAATGAACATTGTGGACAGTTTTCAGCAAGTTACAACTTAAAAATAAAAAATAAACATTTTTTTCCATAAACAAGCTCTAAATCATGTTTGATGCACTCTGGATGTCCAATTTTTGCTGTGCTGTCTATTTGAGATGAAATGAACATTGTGGACAGTTTTCAGCAAGTTGCAACATTGAAATACAGAATTATTTTTTTTTACATAAACAAGCTCTAAATCATGTTTGATGCACTCTGGATGTCCAATGTTTGCTGTGCTGTCTATTTGAGATGAAATGAACATTGTGGACAGTTTTCAGCAAGTTGCAACATTGAAATACAGAATTTTTTTTTTTTTTACATAAACAAGCTCTAAATCATGTTTGATGCACTCTGGATGTCCAATGTTTGCTGTGATGTCTATTTGCGATGAAATTAACATTGTGGACAGTTTTCAGCAAGTTATACCATTAAAATAAAAAATAAAAAAGTTTTTTCCATAAACAAGCTCTAAATCATGTTTGATGCACTCTGGATGTCCAATGTTTGCTGTGCTGTCTATTTGAGATGAAATGAACATTGTGGACAGTTTTCAGCAAGTTGCAACATTGAAATACAGAAAAAACGTGTTTTCCATAAACAAGCTCTAAATCATGTTTGATGCACTCTGGATGTCCAATGTTTGCTGTGCTGTCTATTTGAGATGAAATGAACATTGTGGACAGTTTTCAGCAAGTTGCAACATTGAAATAAAAAAAACGTGTTTTCCATAAACAAGCTCTAAATCATGTTTGATGCACTCTGGATGTCCAATTTTTGCTGTGCTGTCTATTTGAGATGAAATGAACATTGTGGACAGTTTTCAGCAAGTTGCAACATTGAAATACAGAATTATTTTTTTTTACATAAACAAGCTCTAAATCATGTTTGATGCACTCTGGATGTCCAATGTTTGCTGTGCTGTCTATTTGAGATGAAATGAACATTGTGGACAGTTTTCAGCAAGTTGCAACATTGAAATACAGAATTATTTTTTTTTACATAAACAAGCTCTAAATCATGTTTGATGCACTCTGGATGTCCAATGTTTGCTGTGATGTCTATTTGCGATGAAATTAACATTGTGGACAGTTTTCAGCAAGTTATACCATTAAAATAAAAATAAAAAAGTTTTTTCCATAAACAAGCTCTAAATCATGTTTGATGCACTCTGGATGTCCAATGTTTGCTGTGCTGTCTATTTGAGATGAAATGAACATTGTGGACAGTTTTCAGCAAGTTGCAACATTGAAATACAGAAACAACGTGTTTTCCATAAACAAGCTCTAAATCATGTTTGATGCACTCTGGATGTCCAATGTTTGCTGTGCTGTCTATTTGAGATGAAATGAACATTGTGGACAGTTTTCAGCAAGTTGCAACATTGAAATACAGAAAAAACGTGTTTTCCATAAACAAGCTCTAAATCATGTTTGATGCACTCTGGATGTCCAATTTTTGCTGTGCTGTCTATTTGAGATGAAATTAACATTGTGGACAGTTTTCAGCAAGTTGCAACATTGAAATACAGAAGAAAAAAATATTATTTCCATAAACAAGCTCTAAATCATGTTTGATGCACTCTGGATGTCCAATTTTTGCTGTGCTGTCTATTTGAGATGAAATGAACATTGTGGACAGTTTTCAGCAAGTTGCAACATTGAAATACAGAAAAAACTTGTTTTCCTTAAACAAGCTCTAAATTATGTTTGATGCACTCTGGATGTCCAATTTTTGCTGTGCTGTCTATTTGAGATGAAATGAACATTGTGGACAGTTTTCAGCAAGTTGCAACATTGAAATACAGAATTATTTTTTTTTACATAAACAAGCTCTAAATCATGTTTGATGCACTCTGGATGTCCAATGTTTGCTGTGCTGTCTATTTGAGATGAAATGAACATTGTGGACAGTTTTCAGCAAGTTGCAACATTGAAATACAGAATTATTTTGTTTTACATAAACAAGCTCTAAATCATGTTTGATGCACTCTGGATGTCCAATTTTTGCTGTGATGTCTATTTGCGATGAAATGAACATTGTGGACAGTTTTCAGCAAGTTGCAACATTGAAATACAGAATTATTTTTTTTTACATAAACAAGCTCTAAATCATGTTTGATGCACTCTGGATGTCCAATGTTTGCTGTGCTGTCTATTTGAGATGAAATGAACATTGTGGACAGTTTTCAGCAAGTTGCAACATTGAAATACAGAATTATTTTGTTTTACATAAACAAGCTCTAAATCATGTTTGATGCACTCTGGATGTCCAATTTTTGCTGTGATGTCTATTTGCGATGAAATTAACATTGTGGACAGTTTTCAGCAAGTTGCAACATTGAAATACAGAAAAAACGTGTTTTCCATAAACAAGCTCTAAATCATGTTTGATGCACTCTGGATGTCCAATGTTTGCTGTGCTGTCTATTTGAGATGAAATGAACATTGTGGACAGTTTTCAGCAAGTTGCAACATTGAAATACAGAAAAAACGTGTTTTCCATAAACAAGCTCTAAATCATGTTTGATGCACTCTGGATGTCCAATGTTTGCTGTGCTGTCTATTTGAGATGAAATGAACATTGTGGACAGTTTTCAGCAAGTTACAACATTGAAATAAAAAAAAAACAGTTTTTTCCATAAACAAGCTCTAAATCATGTTTGATGCACTCTGGATGTCCAATGTTTGCTGTGCTGTCTATTTGAGATGAAATGAACATTGTGGACAGTTTTCAGCAAGTTGCAACATTGAAATACAGAAAAAACGTGTTTTCCATAAACAAGCTCTAAATCATGTTTGATGCACTCTGGATGTCCAATTTTTGCTGTGCTGTCTATTTGAGATGAAATGAACATTGTGGACAGTTTTCAGCAAGTTACAACTTAAAAATAAAAAATAAACATTTTTTTCCATAAACAAGCTCTAAATCATGTTTGATGCACTCTGGATGTCCAATTTTTGCTGTGCTGTCTATTTGAGATGAAATGAACATTGTGGACAGTTTTCAGCAAGTTGCAACATTGAAATACAGAATTATTTTTTTTTACATAAACAAGCTCTAAATCATGTTTGATGCACTCTGGATGTCCAATGTTTGCTGTGCTGTCTATTTGAGATGAAATGAACATTGTGGACAGTTTTCAGCAAGTTGCAACATTGAAATACAGAATTTTTTTTTTTTTTACATAAACAAGCTCTAAATCATGTTTGATGCACTCTGGATGTCCAATGTTTGCTGTGATGTCTATTTGCGATGAAATTAACATTGTGGACAGTTTTCAGCAAGTTATACCATTAAAATAAAAAATAAAAAAGTTTTTTCCATAAACAAGCTCTAAATCATGTTTGATGCACTCTGGATGTCCAATGTTTGCTGTGCTGTCTATTTGAGATGAAATGAACATTGTGGACAGTTTTCAGCAAGTTGCAACATTGAAATACAGAAAAAACGTGTTTTCCATAAACAAGCTCTAAATCATGTTTGATGCACTCTGGATGTCCAATGTTTGCTGTGCTGTCTATTTGAGATGAAATGAACATTGTGGACAGTTTTCAGCAAGTTGCAACATTGAAATAAAAAAAACGTGTTTTCCATAAACAAGCTCTAAATCATGTTTGATGCACTCTGGATGTCCAATTTTTGCTGTGCTGTCTATTTGAGATGAAATGAACATTGTGGACAGTTTTCAGCAAGTTGCAACATTGAAATACAGAATTATTTTTTTTTACATAAACAAGCTCTAAATCATGTTTGATGCACTCTGGATGTCCAATGTTTGCTGTGCTGTCTATTTGAGATGAAATGAACATTGTGGACAGTTTTCAGCAAGTTGCAACATTGAAATACAGAATTATTTTTTTTTACATAAACAAGCTCTAAATCATGTTTGATGCACTCTGGATGTCCAATGTTTGCTGTGATGTCTATTTGCGATGAAATTAACATTGTGGACAGTTTTCAGCAAGTTATACCATTAAAATAAAAATAAAAAAGTTTTTTCCATAAACAAGCTCTAAATCATGTTTGATGCACTCTGGATGTCCAATGTTTGCTGTGCTGTCTATTTGAGATGAAATGAACATTGTGGACAGTTTTCAGCAAGTTGCAACATTGAAATACAGAAACAACGTGTTTTCCATAAACAAGCTCTAAATCATGTTTGATGCACTCTGGATGTCCAATGTTTGCTGTGCTGTCTATTTGAGATGAAATGAACATTGTGGACAGTTTTCAGCAAGTTGCAACATTGAAATACAGAAAAAACGTGTTTTCCATAAACAAGCTCTAAATCATGTTTGATGCACTCTGGATGTCCAATTTTTGCTGTGCTGTCTATTTGAGATGAAATTAACATTGTGGACAGTTTTCAGCAAGTTGCAACATTGAAATACAGAAGAAAAAAATATTATTTCCATAAACAAGCTCTAAATCATGTTTGATGCACTCTGGATGTCCAATTTTTGCTGTGCTGTCTATTTGAGATGAAATGAACATTGTGGACAGTTTTCATCAAGTTGCAACATTGAAATACAGAAAAAAAAAAAATATTTCCATAAACAAGCTCTAAATCATGTTTGATGCACTCTGGATGTCCAATTTTTTTCTGTGCTGTCAATTTGAGATGAAATGAACATTGTGGACAGTTTTCAGCAAGTTACAACTTAAAAATAAAAAATAAACATTTTTTTCCATAAACAAGCTCTAAATCATGTTTGATGCACTCTGGATGTCCAATTTTTGCTGTGCTGTCTATTTGAGATGAAATGAACATTGTGGACAGTTTTCAGCAAGTTATACCATTAAAATAAAAAAGAAAAAAGTTTTTTCCATAAACAAGCTCTAAATCATGTTTGATGCACTCTGGATGTCCAATGTTTGCTGTGCTGTCTATTTGAGATGAAATGAACATTGTGGACAGTTTTCAGCAAGTTGCAACATTGAAATACAGAAACAACGTGTTTTCCATAAACAAGCTCTAAATCATGTTTGATGCACTCTGGATGTCCAATGTTTGCTGTGCTGTCTATTTGAGATGAAATGAACATTGTGGACAGTTTTCAGCAAGTTGCAACATTGAAATACAGAAAAAACGTGTTTTCCATAAACAAGCTCTAAATCATGTTTGATGCACTCTGGATGTCCAATTTTTGCTGTGCTGTCTATTTGAGATGAAATTAACATTGTGGACAGTTTTCAGCAAGTTGCAACATTGAAATACAGAAGAAAAAAATATTATTTCCATAAACAAGCTCTAAATCATGTTTGATGCACTCTGGATGTCCAATTTTTGCTGTGCTGTCTATTTGAGATGAAATGAACATTGTGGACAGTTTTCATCAAGTTGCAACATTGAAATACAGAAAAAAAAAAATATTTCCATAAACAAGCTCTAAATCATGTTTGATGCACTCTGGATGTCCAATTTTTTTCTGTGCTGTCAATTTGAGATGAAATGAACATTGTGGACAGTTTTCAGCAAGTTACAACTTAAAAATAAAAAATAAACATTTTTTTCCATAAACAAGCTCTAAATCATGTTTGATGCACTCTGGATGTCCAATTTTTGCTGTGCTGTCTATTTGAGATGAAATGAACATTGTGGACAGTTTTCAGCAAGTTGCAACATTGAAATACAGAATTTTTTTTTTTTACATAAACAAGCTCTAAATCATGTTTGATGCACTCTGGATGTCCAATGTTTGCTGTGCTGTCTATTTGAGATGAAATGAACATTGTGGACAGTTTTCAGCAAGTTGCAACATTGAAATACAGAAACAACGTGTTTTCCATAAACAAGCTCTAAATCATGTTTGATGCACTCTGGATGTCCAATGTTTGCTGTGCTGTCTATTTGAGATGAAATGAACATTGTGGACAGTTTTCAGCAAGTTGCAACATTGAAATACAGAAAAAACGTGTTTTCCATAAACAAGCTCTAAATCATGTTTGATGCACTCTGGATGTCCAATTTTTGCTGTGCTGTCTATTTGAGATGAAATTAACATTGTGGACAGTTTTCAGCAAGTTGCAACATTGAAATACAGAAGAAAAAAATATTATTTCCATAAACAAGCTCTAAATCATGTTTGATGCACTCTGGATGTCCAATTTTTGCTGTGCTGTCTATTTGAGATGAAATGAACATTGTGGACAGTTTTCAGCAAGTTGCAACATTGAAATACAGAAGAAAAAAAAAATATTTCCATAAACAAGCTCTAAATCATGTTTGATGCACTCTGGATGTCCAATTTTTTTCTGTGCTGTCAATTTGAGATGAAATGAACATTGTGGACAGTTTTCAGCAAGTTACAACTTAAAAATAAAAAATAAACATTTTTTTCCATAAACAAGCTCTAAATCATGTTTGATGCACTCTGGATGTCCAATTTTTGCTGTGCTGTCTATTTGAGATGAAATGAACATTGTGGACAGTTTTCAGCAAGTTGCAACATTGAAATACAGAATTATTTTTTTTTACATAAACAAGCTCTAAATCATGTTTGATGCACTCTGGATGTCCAATGTTTGCTGTGCTGTCTATTTGAGATGAAATGAACATTGTGGACAGTTTTCAGCAAGTTGCAACATTGAAATACAGAATTTTTTTTTTACATAAACAAGCTCTAAATCATGTTTGATGCACTCTGGATGTCCAATGTTTGCTGTGATGTCTATTTGCGATGAAATTAACATTGTGGACAGTTTTCAGCAAGTTATACCATTAAAATAAAAAATAAAAAAGTTTTTTCCATAAACAAGCTCTAAATCATGTTTGATGCACTCTGGATGTCCAATGTTTGCTGTGCTGTCTATTTGAGATGAAATGAACATTGTGGACAGTTTTCATTAAGTTGCAACATTGAAATACAGAATTATTTTGTTTTACATAAACAAGCTCTAAATCATGTTTGATGCACTCTGGATGTCCAATTTTTGCTGTGATGTCTATTTGCGATGAAATTAACATTGTGGACAGTTTTCAGCAAGTTGCAACATTGAAATACAGAAAAAACGTGTTTTCCATAAACAAGCTCTAAATCATGTTTGATGCACTCTGGATGTCCAATGTTTGCTGTGCTGTCTATTTGAGATGAAATGAACATTGTGGACAGTTTTCAGCAAGTTGCAACATTGAAATACAGAAAAAACGTGTTTTCCATAAACAAGCTCTAAATCATGTTTGATGCACTCTGGATGTCCAATGTTTGCTGTGCTGTCTATTTGAGATGAAATGAACATTGTGGACAGTTTTCAGCAAGTTACAACATTGAAATAAAAAAAAAACAGTTTTTTCCATAAACAAGCTCTAAATCATGTTTGATGCACTCTGGATGTCCAATGTTTGCTGTGCTGTCTATTTGAGATGAAATGAACATTGTGGACAGTTTTCAGCAAGTTGCAACATTGAAATACAGAAAAAACGTGTTTTCCATAAACAAGCTCTAAATCATGTTTGATGCACTCTGGATGTCCAATTTTTGCTGTGCTGTCTATTTGAGATGAAATGAACATTGTGGACAGTTTTCAGCAAGTTACAACTTAAAAATAAAAAATAAACATTTTTTTCCATAAACAAGCTCTAAATCATGTTTGATGCACTCTGGATGTCCAATTTTTGCTGTGCTGTCTATTTGAGATGAAATGAACATTGTGGACAGTTTTCAGCAAGTTGCAACATTGAAATACAGAATTATTTTTTTTTACATAAACAAGCTCTAAATCATGTTTGATGCACTCTGGATGTCCAATGTTTGCTGTGCTGTCTATTTGAGATGAAATGAACATTGTGGACAGTTTTCAGCAAGTTGCAACATTGAAATACAGAATTTTTTTTTTTTTACATAAACAAGCTCTAAATCATGTTTGATGCACTCTGGATGTCCAATGTTTGCTGTGATGTCTATTTGCGATGAAATTAACATTGTGGACAGTTTTCAGCAAGTTATACCATTAAAATAAAAAATAAAAAAGTTTTTTCCATAAACAAGCTCTAAATCATGTTTGATGCACTCTGGATGTCCAATGTTTGCTGTGCTGTCTATTTGAGATGAAATGAACATTGTGGACAGTTTTCAGCAAGTTGCAACATTGAAATACAGAAAAAACGTGTTTTCCATAAACAAGCTCTAAATCATGTTTGATGCACTCTGGATGTCCAATGTTTGCTGTGCTGTCTATTTGAGATGAAATGAACATTGTGGACAGTTTTCAGCAAGTTGCAACATTGAAATACAGAAAAAACGTGTTTTCCATAAACAAGCTCTAAATCATGTTTGATGCACTCTGGATGTCCAATTTTTGCTGTGCTGTCTATTTGAGATGAAATGAACATTGTGGACAGTTTTCAGCAAGTTGCAACATTGAAATACAGAATTATTTTTTTTTACATAAACAAGCTCTAAATCATGTTTGATGCACTCTGGATGTCCAATGTTTGCTGTGCTGTCTATTTGAGATGAAATGAACATTGTGGACAGTTTTCAGCAAGTTGCAACATTGAAATACAGAATTATTTTTTTTTACATAAACAAGCTCTAAATCATGTTTGATGCACTCTGGATGTCCAATGTTTGCTGTGATGTCTATTTGCGATGAAATTAACATTGTGGACAGTTTTCAGCAAGTTATACCATTAAAATAAAAATAAAAAAGTTTTTTCCATAAACAAGCTCTAAATCATGTTTGATGCACTCTGGATGTCCAATGTTTGCTGTGCTGTCTATTTGAGATGAAATGAACATTGTGGACAGTTTTCAGCAAGTTGCAACATTGAAATACAGAAACAACGTGTTTTCCATAAACAAGCTCTAAATCATGTTTGATGCACTCTGGATGTCCAATGTTTGCTGTGCTGTCTATTTGAGATGAAATGAACATTGTGGACAGTTTTCAGCAAGTTGCAACATTGAAATACAGAAAAAACGTGTTTTCCATAAACAAGCTCTAAATCATGTTTGATGCACTCTGGATGTCCAATTTTTGCTGTGCTGTCTATTTGAGATGAAATTAACATTGTGGACAGTTTTCAGCAAGTTGCAACATTGAAATACAGAAGAAAAAAATATTATTTCCATAAACAAGCTCTAAATCATGTTTGATGCACTCTGGATGTCCAATTTTTGCTGTGCTGTCTATTTGAGATGAAATGAACATTGTGGACAGTTTTCATCAAGTTGCAACATTGAAATACAGAAAAAAAAAAAATATTTCCATAAACAAGCTCTAAATCATGTTTGATGCACTCTGGATGTCCAATTTTTTTCTGTGCTGTCAATTTGAGATGAAATGAACATTGTGGACAGTTTTCAGCAAGTTACAACTTAAAAATAAAAAATAAACATTTTTTTCCATAAACAAGCTCTAAATCATGTTTGATGCACTCTGGATGTCCAATTTTTGCTGTGCTGTCTATTTGAGATGAAATGAACATTGTGGACAGTTTTCAGCAAGTTATACCATTAAAATAAAAAATAAAAAAGTTTTTTCCATAAACAAGCTCTAAATCATGTTTGATGCACTCTGGATGTCCAATGTTTGCTGTGCTGTCTATTTGAGATGAAATGAACATTGTGGACAGTTTTCAGCAAGTTGCAACATTGAAATACAGAAACAACGTGTTTTCCATAAACAAGCTCTAAATCATGTTTGATGCACTCTGGATGTCCAATGTTTGCTGTGCTGTCTATTTGAGATGAAATGAACATTGTGGACAGTTTTCAGCAAGTTGCAACATTGAAATACAGAAAAAACGTGTTTTCCATAAACAAGCTCTAAATCATGTTTGATGCACTCTGGATGTCCAATTTTTGCTGTGCTGTCTATTTGAGATGAAATTAACATTGTGGACAGTTTTCAGCAAGTTGCAACATTGAAATACAGAAGAAAAAAATATTATTTCCATAAACAAGCTCTAAATCATGTTTGATGCACTCTGGATGTCCAATTTTTGCTGTGCTGTCTATTTGAGATGAAATGAACATTGTGGACAGTTTTCATCAAGTTGCAACATTGAAATACAGAAAAAAAAAAATATTTCCATAAACAAGCTCTAAATCATGTTTGATGCACTCTGGATGTCCAATTTTTTTCTGTGCTGTCAATTTGAGATGAAATGAACATTGTGGACAGTTTTCAGCAAGTTACAACTTAAAAATAAAAAATAAACATTTTTTTCCATAAACAAGCTCTAAATCATGTTTGATGCACTCTGGATGTCCAATTTTTGCTGTGCTGTCTATTTGAGATGAAATGAACATTGTGGACAGTTTTCAGCAAGTTGCAACATTGAAATACAGAATTTTTTTTTTTTACATAAACAAGCTCTAAATCATGTTTGATGCACTCTGGATGTCCAATGTTTGCTGTGCTGTCTATTTGAGATGAAATGAACATTGTGGACAGTTTTCAGCAAGTTGCAACATTGAAATACAGAAACAACGTGTTTTCCATAAACAAGCTCTAAATCATGTTTGATGCACTCTGGATGTCCAATGTTTGCTGTGCTGTCTATTTGAGATGAAATGAACATTGTGGACAGTTTTCAGCAAGTTGCAACATTGAAATACAGAAAAAACGTGTTTTCCATAAACAAGCTCTAAATCATGTTTGATGCACTCTGGATGTCCAATTTTTGCTGTGCTGTCTATTTGAGATGAAATTAACATTGTGGACAGTTTTCAGCAAGTTGCAACATTGAAATACAGAAGAAAAAAATATTATTTCCATAAACAAGCTCTAAATCATGTTTGATGCACTCTGGATGTCCAATTTTTGCTGTGCTGTCTATTTGAGATGAAATGAACATTGTGGACAGTTTTCAGCAAGTTGCAACATTGAAATACAGAAGAAAAAAAAAATATTTCCATAAACAAGCTCTAAATCATGTTTGATGCACTCTGGATGTCCAATTTTTTTCTGTGCTGTCAATTTGAGATGAAATGAACATTGTGGACAGTTTTCAGCAAGTTACAACTTAAAAATAAAAAATAAACATTTTTTTCCATAAACAAGCTCTAAATCATGTTTGATGCACTCTGGATGTCCAATTTTTGCTGTGCTGTCTATTTGAGATGAAATGAACATTGTGGACAGTTTTCAGCAAGTTGCAACATTGAAATACAGAATTATTTTTTTTTACATAAACAAGCTCTAAATCATGTTTGATGCACTCTGGATGTCCAATGTTTGCTGTGCTGTCTATTTGAGATGAAATGAACATTGTGGACAGTTTTCAGCAAGTTGCAACATTGAAATACAGAATTTTTTTTTTACATAAACAAGCTCTAAATCATGTTTGATGCACTCTGGATGTCCAATGTTTGCTGTGATGTCTATTTGCGATGAAATTAACATTGTGGACAGTTTTCAGCAAGTTATACCATTAAAATAAAAAATAAAAAAGTTTTTTCCATAAACAAGCTCTAAATCATGTTTGATGCACTCTGGATGTCCAATGTTTGCTGTGCTGTCTATTTGAGATGAAATGAACATTGTGGACAGTTTTCATTAAGTTGCAACATTGAAATACAGAATTATTTTGTTTTACATAAACAAGCTCTAAATCATGTTTGATGCACTCTGGATGTCCAATTTTTGCTGTGATGTCTATTTGCGATGAAATTAACATTGTGGACAGTTTTCAGCAAGTTGCAACATTGAAATACAGAAAAAACGTGTTTTCCATAAACAAGCTCTAAATCATGTTTGATGCACTCTGGATGTCCAATGTTTGCTGTGCTGTCTATTTGAGATGAAATGAACATTGTGGACAGTTTTCAGCAAGTTGCAACATTGAAATACAGAAAAAACGTGTTTTCCATAAACAAGCTCTAAATCATGTTTGATGCACTCTGGATGTCCAATGTTTGCTGTGCTGTCTATTTGAGATGAAATGAACATTGTGGACAGTTTTCAGCAAGTTACAACATTGAAATAAAAAAAAAACAGTTTTTTCCATAAACAAGCTCTAAATCATGTTTGATGCACTCTGGATGTCCAATGTTTGCTGTGCTGTCTATTTGAGATGAAATGAACATTGTGGACAGTTTTCAGCAAGTTGCAACATTGAAATACAGAAAAAACGTGTTTTCCATAAACAAGCTCTAAATCATGTTTGATGCACTCTGGATGTCCAATTTTTGCTGTGCTGTCTATTTGAGATGAAATGAACATTGTGGACAGTTTTCATTAAGTTGCAACATTGAAATACAGTTTTTTTTTATTTATTACATAAACAAGCTCTAAATCATGTTTGATGCACTCTGGATGTCCAATGTTTGCTGTGCTGTCTATTTGAGATGAAATGAACATTGTGGACAGTTTTCAGCAAGTTGCAACATTGAAATACAGAAAAAACTTGTTTTCCTTAAACAAGCTCTAAATTATGTTTGATGCACTCTGGATGTCCAATTTTTGCTGTGCTGTCTATTTGAGATGAAATGAACATTGTGGACAGTTTTCAGCAAGTTGCAACATTGAAATACAGAATTATTTTTTTTTACATAAACAAGCTCTAAATCATGTTTGATGCACTCTGGATGTCCAATGTTTGCTGTGCTGTCTATTTGAGATGAAATGAACATTGTGGACAGTTTTCAGCAAGTTGCAACATTGAAATACAGAATTATTTTGTTTTACATAAACAAGCTCTAAATCATGTTTGATGCACTCTGGATGTCCAATTTTTGCTGTGCTGTCTATTTGAGATGAAATGAACATTGTGGACAGTTTTCAGCAAGTTGCAACATTGAAATACAGAAGAAAAAAAAAAGATTTCCATAAACAAGCTCTAAATCATGTTTGATGCACTCTGGATGTCCAATTTTTGCTGTGCTGTCTATTTGAGATGAAATGAACATTGTGGACAGTTTTCAGCAAGTTGCAACATTGAAATACAGAATTATTTTTTTTTACATAAACAAGCTCTAAATCATGTTTGATGCACTCTGGATGTCCAATGTTTGCTGTGCTGTCTATTTGAGATGAAATGAACATTGTGGACAGTTTTCAGCAAGTTGCAACATTGAAATACAGAAACAACGTGTTTTCCATAAACAAGCTCTAAATCATGTTTGATGCACTCTGGATGTCCAATGTTTGCTGTGCTGTCTATTTGAGATGAAATGAACATTGTGGACAGTTTTCAGCAAGTTGCAACATTGAAATACAGAAAAAACGTGTTTTCCATAAACAAGCTCTAAATCATGTTTGATGCACTCTGGATGTCCAATTTTTGCTGTGCTGTCTATTTGAGATGAAATTAACATTGTGGACAGTTTTCAGCAAGTTGCAACATTGAAATACAGAAGAAAAAAATATTATTTCCATAAACAAGCTCTAAATCATGTTTGATGCACTCTGGATGTCCAATTTTTGCTGTGCTGTCTATTTGAGATGAAATGAACATTGTGGACAGAAATGAACATTGTGGACACTCTGGATGTCCAATTTTTTTCTGTGCTGTCAATTTGAGATGAAATGAACATTGTGGACAGTTTTCAGCAAGTTACAACTTAAAAATAAAAAATAAACATTTTTTTCCATAAACAAGCTCTAAATCATGTTTGATGCACTCTGGATGTCCAATTTTTGCTGTGCTGTCTATTTGAGATGAAATGAACATTGTGGACAGTTTTCAGCAAGTTGCAACATTGAAATACAGAATTATTTTTTTTTACATAAACAAGCTCTAAATCATGTTTGATGCACTCTGGATGTCCAATGTTTGCTGTGATGTCTATTTGCGATGAAATTAACATTGTGGACAGTTTTCAGCAAGTTATACCATTAAAATAAAAAATAAAAAAGTTTTTTCCATAAACAAGCTCTAAATCATGTTTGATGCACTCTGGATGTCCAATGTTTGCTGTGCTGTCTATTTGAGATGAAATGAACATTGTGGACAGTTTTCAGCAAGTTGCAACATTGAAATACAGAAAAAACGTGTTTTCCATAAACAAGCTCTAAATCATGTTTGATGCACTCTGGATGTCCAATGTTTGCTGTGCTGTCTATTTGAGATGAAATGAACATTGTGGACAGTTTTCAGCAAGTTACAACTTAAAAATAAAAAATAAACATTTTTTTCCATAAACAAGCTCTAAATCATGTTTGATGCACTCTGGATGTCCAATTTTTGCTGTGCTGTCTATTTGAGATGAAATGAACATTGTGGACAGTTTTCAGCAAGTTGCAACATTGAAATACAGAAGAAAAAAAAAAGATTTCCATAAACAAGCTCTAAATCATGTTTGATGCACTCTGGATGTCCAATTTTTTTCTGTGCTGTCAATTTGAGATGAAATGAACATTGTGGACAGTTTTCAGCAAGTTACAACTTAAAAATAAAAAATAAACATTTTTTTCCATAAACAAGCTCTAAATCATGTTTGATGCACTCTGGATGTCCAATTTTTGCTGTGCTGTCTATTTGAGATGAAATGAACATTGTGGACAGTTTTCAGCAAGTTGCAACATTGAAATACAGAATTATTTTTTTTTACATAAACAAGCTCTAAATCATGTTTGATGCACTCTGGATGTCCAATGTTTGCTGTGCTGTCTATTTGAGATGAAATGAACATTGTGGACAGTTTTCAGCAAGTTGCAACATTGAAATACAGAAAAAACGTGTTTTCCATAAACAAGCTCTAAATCATGTTTGATGCACTCTGGATGTCCAATGTTTGCTGTGCTGTCTATTTGAGATGAAATGAACATTGTGGACAGTTTTCAGCAAGTTACAACATTGAAATAAAAAAAAAACAGTTTTTTCCATAAACAAGCTCTAAATCATGTTTGATGCACTCTGGATGTCCAATGTTTGCTGTGCTGTCTATTTGAGATGAAATGAACATTGTGGACAGTTTTCAGCAAGTTGCAACATTGAAATACAGAAAAAACGTGTTTTCCATAAACAAGCTCTAAATCATGTTTGATGCACTCTGGATGTCCAATTTTTGCTGTGCTGTCTATTTGAGATGAAATGAACATTGTGGACAGTTTTCATTAAGTTGCAACATTGAAATACAGTTTTTTTTTATTTATTACATAAACAAGCTCTAAATCATGTTTGATGCACTCTGGATGTCCAATGTTTGCTGTGCTGTCTATTTGAGATGAAATGAACATTGTGGACAGTTTTCAGCAAGTTGCAACATTGAAATACAGAAAAAACTTGTTTTCCTTAAACAAGCTCTAAATTATGTTTGATGCACTCTGGATGTCCAATTTTTGCTGTGCTGTCTATTTGAGATGAAATGAACATTGTGGACAGTTTTCAGCAAGTTGCAACATTGAAATACAGAATTATTTTTTTTTACATAAACAAGCTCTAAATCATGTTTGATGCACTCTGGATGTCCAATGTTTGCTGTGCTGTCTATTTGAGATGAAATGAACATTGTGGACAGTTTTCAGCAAGTTGCAACATTGAAATACAGAATTATTTTGTTTTACATAAACAAGCTCTAAATCATGTTTGATGCACTCTGGATGTCCAATTTTTGCTGTGCTGTCTATTTGAGATGAAATGAACATTGTGGACAGTTTTCAGCAAGTTGCAACATTGAAATACAGAAGAAAAAAAAAAGATTTCCATAAACAAGCTCTAAATCATGTTTGATGCACTCTGGATGTCCAATTTTTGCTGTGCTGTCTATTTGAGATGAAATGAACATTGTGGACAGTTTTCAGCAAGTTGCAACATTGAAATACAGAATTATTTTTTTTTACATAAACAAGCTCTAAATCATGTTTGATGCACTCTGGATGTCCAATGTTTGCTGTGCTGTCTATTTGAGATGAAATGAACATTGTGGACAGTTTTCAGCAAGTTGCAACATTGAAATACAGAAACAACGTGTTTTCCATAAACAAGCTCTAAATCATGTTTGATGCACTCTGGATGTCCAATGTTTGCTGTGCTGTCTATTTGAGATGAAATGAACATTGTGGACAGTTTTCAGCAAGTTGCAACATTGAAATACAGAAAAAACGTGTTTTCCATAAACAAGCTCTAAATCATGTTTGATGCACTCTGGATGTCCAATTTTTGCTGTGCTGTCTATTTGAGATGAAATTAACATTGTGGACAGTTTTCAGCAAGTTGCAACATTGAAATACAGAAGAAAAAAATATTATTTCCATAAACAAGCTCTAAATCATGTTTGATGCACTCTGGATGTCCAATTTTTGCTGTGCTGTCTATTTGAGATGAAATGAACATTGTGGACAGAAATGAACATTGTGGACACTCTGGATGTCCAATTTTTTTCTGTGCTGTCAATTTGAGATGAAATGAACATTGTGGACAGTTTTCAGCAAGTTACAACTTAAAAATAAAAAATAAACATTTTTTTCCATAAACAAGCTCTAAATCATGTTTGATGCACTCTGGATGTCCAATTTTTGCTGTGCTGTCTATTTGAGATGAAATGAACATTGTGGACAGTTTTCAGCAAGTTGCAACATTGAAATACAGAATTATTTTTTTTTACATAAACAAGCTCTAAATCATGTTTGATGCACTCTGGATGTCCAATGTTTGCTGTGATGTCTATTTGCGATGAAATTAACATTGTGGACAGTTTTCAGCAAGTTATACCATTAAAATAAAAAATAAAAAAGTTTTTTCCATAAACAAGCTCTAAATCATGTTTGATGCACTCTGGATGTCCAATGTTTGCTGTGCTGTCTATTTGAGATGAAATGAACATTGTGGACAGTTTTCAGCAAGTTGCAACATTGAAATACAGAAAAAACGTGTTTTCCATAAACAAGCTCTAAATCATGTTTGATGCACTCTGGATGTCCAATGTTTGCTGTGCTGTCTATTTGAGATGAAATGAACATTGTGGACAGTTTTCAGCAAGTTACAACTTAAAAATAAAAAATAAACATTTTTTTCCATAAACAAGCTCTAAATCATGTTTGATGCACTCTGGATGTCCAATTTTTGCTGTGCTGTCTATTTGAGATGAAATGAACATTGTGGACAGTTTTCAGCAAGTTGCAACATTGAAATACAGAAGAAAAAAAAAAGATTTCCATAAACAAGCTCTAAATCATGTTTGATGCACTCTGGATGTCCAATTTTTTTCTGTGCTGTCAATTTGAGATGAAATGAACATTGTGGACAGTTTTCAGCAAGTTACAACTTAAAAATAAAAAATAAACATTTTTTTCCATAAACAAGCTCTAAATCATGTTTGATGCACTCTGGATGTCCAATTTTTGCTGTGCTGTCTATTTGAGATGAAATGAACATTGTGGACAGTTTTCAGCAAGTTGCAACATTGAAATACAGAATTATTTTTTTTTACATAAACAAGCTCTAAATCATGTTTGATGCACTCTGGATGTCCAATTTTTGCTGTGCTGTCTATTTGAGATGAAATGAACATTGTGGACAGTTTTCAGCAAGTTGCAACATTGAAATACAGAATTATTTTTTTTTACATAAACAAGCTCTAAATCATGTTTGATGCACTCTGGATGTCCAATGTTTGCTGTGCTGTCTATTTGAGATGAAATGAACATTGTGGACAGTTTTCAGCAAGTTGCAACATTGAAATACAGAAACAACGTGTTTTCCATAAACAAGCTCTAAATCATGTTTGATGCACTCTGGATGTCCAATGTTTGCTGTGCTGTCTATTTGAGATGAAATGAACATTGTGGACAGTTTTCAGCAAGTTGCAACATTGAAATACAGAAAAAACGTGTTTTCCATAAACAAGCTCTAAATCATGTTTGATGCACTCTGGATGTCCAATTTTTGCTGTGCTGTCTATTTGAGATGAAATTAACATTGTGGACAGTTTTCAGCAAGTTGCAACATTGAAATACAGAAGAAAAAAATATTATTTCCATAAACAAGCTCTAAATCATGTTTGATGCACTCTGGATGTCCAATTTTTGCTGTGCTGTCTATTTGAGATGAAATGAACATTGTGGACAGTTTTCAGCAAGTTGCAACATTGAAATACAGAAAAAAAAAATATTTCCATAAACAAGCTCTAAATCATGTTTGATGCACTCTGGATGTCCAATTTTTTTCTGTGCTGTCAATTTGAGATGAAATGAACATTGTGGACAGTTTTCAGCAAGTTACAACTTAAAAATAAAAAATAAACATTTTTTTCCATAAACAAGCTCTAAATCATGTTTGATGCACTCTGGATGTCCAATTTTTGCTGTGCTGTCTATTTGAGATGAAATGAACATTGTGGACAGTTTTCAGCAAGTTGCAACATTGAAATACAGAATTATTTTTTTTTACATAAACAAGCTCTAAATCATGTTTGATGCACTCTGGATGTCCAATTTTTGCTGTGCTGTCTATTTGAGATGAAATGAACATTGTGGACAGTTTTCAGCAAGTTGCAACATTGAAATACAGAATTATTTTTTTTTACATAAACAAGCTCTAAATCATGTTTGATGCACTCTGGATGTCCAATGTTTGCTGTGATGTCTATTTGCGATGAAATTAACATTGTGGACAGTTTTCAGCAAGTTATACCATTAAAATAAAAAATAAAAAAGTTTTTTCCATAAACAAGCTCTAAATCATGTTTGATGCACTCTGGATGTCCAATGTTTGCTGTGCTGTCTATTTGAGATGAAATGAACATTGTGGACAGTTTTCAGCAAGTTGCAACATTGAAATACAGAAACAACGTGTTTTCCATAAACAAGCTCTAAATCATGTTTGATGCACTCTGGATGTCCAATGTTTGCTGTGCTGTCTATTTGAGATGAAATGAACATTGTGGACAGTTTTCAGCAAGTTGCAACATTGAAATACAGAATTATTTTTTTTTACATAAACAAGCTCTAAATCATGTTTGATGCACTCTGGATGTCCAATGTTTGCTGTGCTGTCTATTTGAGATGAAATGAACATTGTGGACAGTTTTCAGCAAGTTGCAACATTGAAATACAGAATTTTTTTTTTTTACATAAACAAGCTCTAAATCATGTTTGATGCACTCTGGATGTCCAATGTTTGCTGTGATGTCTATTTGCGATGAAATTAACATTGTGGACAGTTTTCAGCAAGTTATACCATTAAAATAAAAAATAAAAAAGTTTTTTCCATAAACAAGCTCTAAATCATGTTTGATGCACTCTGGATGTCCAATGTTTGCTGTGCTGTCTATTTGAGATGAAATGAACATTGTGGACAGTTTTCAGCAAGTTGCAACGTTGAAATACAGAAAAAACGTGTTTTCCATAAACAAGCTCTAAATCATGTTTGATGCACTCTGGATGTCCAATGTTTGCTGTGCTGTCTATTTGAGATGAAATGAACATTGTGGACAGTTTTCAGCAAGTTGCAACATTGAAATACAGAAAAAACGTGTTTTCCATAAACAAGCTCTAAATCATATTTGATGCACTCTGGATGTCCAATTTTTGCTGTGCTGTCTATTTGAGATGAAATGAACATTGTGGACAGTTTTCAGCAAGTTACAACATTGAAATAAAAAAAAAAACAGTTTTTTCCATAAACAAGCTCTAAATCATGTTTGATGCACTCTGGATGTCCAATTTTTGCTGTGCTGTCAAATTGAGATGAAATTAACATTGTGGACAGTTTTCAGCAAGTTGCAACATTGAAATACAGTTTTTTTATTATTTATTACATAAACAAGCTCTAAATCATGTTTGATGCACTCTGGATGTCCAATGTTTGCTGTGCTGTCTATTTGAGATGAAATGAACATTGTGGACAGTTTTCAGCAAGTTGCAACATTGAAATACAGAATTATTTTGTTTTACATAAACAAGCTCTAAATCATGTTTGATGCACTCTGGATGTCCAATTTTTGCTGTGATGTCTATTTGCGATGAAATTAACATTGTGGACAGTTTTCAGCAAGTTATAACATTAAAATAAAAAATAAAAACGTTTTTTCCATAAACAAGCTCTAAATCATGTTTGATGCACTCTGTATGTCCAATTTTTGCTGTGCTGTCTATTTGAGATGAAATGAACATTGTGGACAGTTTTCAGCAAGTTGCAACATTGAAATACAGAAAAAACGTGTTTTCCATAAACAAGCTCTAAATCATGTTTGATGCACTCTGGATGTCCAATGTTTGCTGTGCTGTCTATTTGAGATGAAATGAACATTGTGGACAGTTTTCAGCAAGTCACAACTTAAAAATAAAAAATAAACATTTTTTTCCATAAACAAGCTCTAAATCATGTTTGATGCACTCTGGATGTCCAATTTTTGCTGTGCTGTCTATTTGAGATGAAATGAACATTGTGGACAGTTTTCAGCAAGTTGCAACATTGAAATACAGAATTATTTTGTTTTACATAAACAAGCTCTAAATCATGTTTGATGCACTCTGGATGTCCAATTTTTGCTGTGATGTCTATTTGCGATGAAATTAACATTGTGGACAGTTTTCAGCAAGTTATACCATTAAAATAAAAAATAAAAAAGTTGTTTCCATAAACAAGCTCTAAATCATGTTTGATGCACTCTGGATGTCCAATGTTTGCTGTGCTGTGTATTTGAGATGAAATGAACATTGTGGACAGTTTTCAGCAAGTTACAACTTAAAAATAAAAAATAAACATTTTTTTCCATAAACAAGCTCTAAATCATGTTTGATGCACTCTGGATGTCCAATTTTTGCTGTGCTGTCTATTTGAGATGAAATGAACATTGTGGACAGTTTTCAGCAAGTTGCAACATTGAAATACAGAATTATTTTTTTTTACATAAACAAGCTCTAAATCATGTTTGATGCACTCTGGATGTCCAATTTTTGCTGTGCTGTCTATTTGAGATGAAATGAACATTGTGGACAGTTTTCAGCAAGTTGCAACATTGAAATACAGAATTATTTTTTTTTACATAAACAAGCTCTAAATCATGTTTGATGCACTCTGGATGTCCAATGTTTGCTGTGATGTCTATTTGCGATGAAATTAACATTGTGGACAGTTTTCAGCAAGTTATACCATTAAAATAAAAAATAAAAAAGTTTTTTCCATAAACAAGCTCTAAATCATGTTTGATGCACTCTGGATGTCCAATGTTTGCTGTGCTGTCTATTTGAGATGAAATGAACATTGTGGACAGTTTTCAGCAAGTTGCAACATTGAAATACAGAAACAACGTGTTTTCCATAAACAAGCTCTAAATCATGTTTGATGCACTCTGGATGTCCAATGTTTGCTGTGCTGTCTATTTGAGATGAAATGAACATTGTGGACAGTTTTCAGCAAGTTGCAACATTGAAATACAGAATTATTTTTTTTTACATAAACAAGCTCTAAATCATGTTTGATGCACTCTGGATGTCCAATGTTTGCTGTGCTGTCTATTTGAGATGAAATGAACATTGTGGACAGTTTTCAGCAAGTTGCAACATTGAAATACAGAATTTTTTTTTTTTACATAAACAAGCTCTAAATCATGTTTGATGCACTCTGGATGTCCAATGTTTGCTGTGATGTCTATTTGCGATGAAATTAACATTGTGGACAGTTTTCAGCAAGTTATACCATTAAAATAAAAAATAAAAAAGTTTTTTCCATAAACAAGCTCTAAATCATGTTTGATGCACTCTGGATGTCCAATGTTTGCTGTGCTGTCTATTTGAGATGAAATGAACATTGTGGACAGTTTTCAGCAAGTTGCAACGTTGAAATACAGAAAAAACGTGTTTTCCATAAACAAGCTCTAAATCATGTTTGATGCACTCTGGATGTCCAATGTTTGCTGTGCTGTCTATTTGAGATGAAATGAACATTGTGGACAGTTTTCAGCAAGTTGCAACATTGAAATACAGAAAAAACGTGTTTTCCATAAACAAGCTCTAAATCATATTTGATGCACTCTGGATGTCCAATTTTTGCTGTGCTGTCTATTTGAGATGAAATGAACATTGTGGACAGTTTTCAGCAAGTTACAACATTGAAATAAAAAAAAAAACAGTTTTTTCCATAAACAAGCTCTAAATCATGTTTGATGCACTCTGGATGTCCAATTTTTGCTGTGCTGTCAAATTGAGATGAAATTAACATTGTGGACAGTTTTCAGCAAGTTGCAACATTGAAATACAGTTTTTTTATTATTTATTACATAAACAAGCTCTAAATCATGTTTGATGCACTCTGGATGTCCAATGTTTGCTGTGCTGTCTATTTGAGATGAAATGAACATTGTGGACAGTTTTCAGCAAGTTGCAACATTGAAATACAGAATTATTTTGTTTTACATAAACAAGCTCTAAATCATGTTTGATGCACTCTGGATGTCCAATTTTTGCTGTGATGTCTATTTGCGATGAAATTAACATTGTGGACAGTTTTCAGCAAGTTATAACATTAAAATAAAAAATAAAAACGTTTTTTCCATAAACAAGCTCTAAATCATGTTTGATGCACTCTGTATGTCCAATTTTTGCTGTGCTGTCTATTTGAGATGAAATGAACATTGTGGACAGTTTTCAGCAAGTTGCAACATTGAAATACAGAAAAAACGTGTTTTCCATAAACAAGCTCTAAATCATGTTTGATGCACTCTGGATGTCCAATGTTTGCTGTGCTGTCTATTTGAGATGAAATGAACATTGTGGACAGTTTTCAGCAAGTCACAACTTAAAAATAAAAAATAAACATTTTTTTCCATAAACAAGCTCTAAATCATGTTTGATGCACTCTGGATGTCCAATTTTTGCTGTGCTGTCTATTTGAGATGAAATGAACATTGTGGACAGTTTTCAGCAAGTTGCAACATTGAAATACAGAATTATTTTGTTTTACATAAACAAGCTCTAAATCATGTTTGATGCACTCTGGATGTCCAATTTTTGCTGTGATGTCTATTTGCGATGAAATTAACATTGTGGACAGTTTTCAGCAAGTTATACCATTAAAATAAAAAATAAAAAAGTTGTTTCCATAAACAAGCTCTAAATCATGTTTGATGCACTCTGGATGTCCAATGTTTGCTGTGCTGTGTATTTGAGATGAAATGAACATTGTGGACAGTTTTCAGCAAGTTGCAACATTGAAATACAGAAAAAACGTGTTTTCCATAAACAAGCTCTAAATCATGTTTGATGCACTCTGGATGTCCAATGTTTGCTGTGCTGTCTATTTGAGATGAAATGAACATTGTGGACAGTTTTCAGCAAGTTGCAACATTGAAATACAGAATTATTTTGTTTTACATAAACAAGCTCTAAATCATGTTTGATGCACTCTGGATGTCCAATTTTTGCTGTGATGTCTATTTGCGATGAAATTAACATTGTGGACAGTTTTCAGCAAGTTATACCATTAAAATAAAAAATAAAAAAGTTTTTTCCATAAACAAGCTCTAAATCATGTTTGATGCACTCTGGATGTCCAATGTTTGCTGTGCTGTGTATTTGAGATGAAATGAACATTGTGGACAGTTTTCAGCAAGTTGCAACATTGAAATACAGAAAAAACGTGTTTTCCATAAACAAGCTCTAAATCATGTTTGATGCACTCTGGATGTCCAATGTTTGCTGTGCTGTCTATTTGAGATGAAATGAACATTGTGGACAGTTTTCAGCAAGTTACAACATTGAAATAAAAAAAAAACAGTTTTTTCCATAAACAAGCTCTAAATCATGTTTGATGCACTCTGGATGTCCAATGTTTGCTGTGCTGTGTATTTGAGATGAAATGAACATTGTGGACAGTTTTCAGCAAGTTGCAACATTGAAATACAGAATTATTTTTTTTTACATAAACAAGCTCTAAATCATGTTTGATGCACTCTGGATGTCCAATGTTTGCTGTGCTGTCTATTTGAGATGAAATGAACATTGTGGACAGTTTTCAGCAAGTTGCAACATTGAAATACAGAAACAACGTGTTTTCCATAAACAAGCTCTAAATCATGTTTGATGCACTCTGGATGTCCAATGTTTGCTGTGCTGTCTATTTGAGATGAAATGAACATTGTGGACAGTTTTCAGCAAGTTGCAACATTGAAATACAGAAAAAACGTGTTTTCCATAAACAAGCTCTAAATCATGTTTGATGCACTCTGGATGTCCAATTTTTGCTGTGCTGTCTATTTGAGATGAAATTAACATTGTGGACAGTTTTCAGCAAGTTGCAACATTGAAATACAGAAGAAAAAAATATTATTTCCATAAACAAGCTCTAAATCATGTTTGATGCACTCTGGATGTCCAATTTTTGCTGTGCTGTCTATTTGAGATGAAATGAACATTGTGGACAGTTTTCAGCAAGTTGCAACATTGAAATACAGAAAAAAAAAAATATTTCCATAAACAAGCTCTAAATCATGTTTGATGCACTCTGGATGTCCAATTTTTTTCTGTGCTGTCAATTTGAGATGAAATGAACATTGTGGACAGTTTTCAGCAAGTTACAACTTAAAAATAAAAAATAAACATTTTTTTCCATAAACAAGCTCTAAATCATGTTTGATGCACTCTGGATGTCCAATTTTTGCTGTGCTGTCTATTTGAGATGAAATGAACATTGTGGACAGTTTTCAGCAAGTTGCAACATTGAAATACAGAATTATTTTTTTTTACATAAACAAGCTCTAAATCATGTTTGATGCACTCTGGATGTCCAATTTTTGCTGTGCTGTCTATTTGAGATGAAATGAACATTGTGGACAGTTTTCAGCAAGTTGCAACATTGAAATACAGAATTATTTTTTTTTACATAAACAAGCTCTAAATCATGTTTGATGCACTCTGGATGTCCAATGTTTGCTGTGATGTCTATTTGCGATGAAATTAACATTGTGGACAGTTTTCAGCAAGTTATACCATTAAAATAAAAAATAAAAAAGTTTTTTCCATAAACAAGCTCTAAATCATGTTTGATGCACTCTGGATGTCCAATGTTTGCTGTGCTGTCTATTTGAGATGAAATGAACATTGTGGACAGTTTTCAGCAAGTTGCAACATTGAAATACAGAAACAACGTGTTTTCCATAAACAAGCTCTAAATCATGTTTGATGCACTCTGGATGTCCAATGTTTGCTGTGCTGTCTATTTGAGATGAAATGAACATTGTGGACAGTTTTCAGCAAGTTGCAACATTGAAATACAGAAAAAACGTGTTTTCCATAAACAAGCTCTAAATCATGTTTGATGCACTCTGGATGTCCAATTTTTGCTGTGCTGTCTATTTGAGATGAAATTAACATTGTGGACAGTTTTCAGCAAGTTGCAACATTGAAATACAGAAGAAAAAAATATTATTTCCATAAACAAGCTCTAAATCATGTTTGATGCACTCTGGATGTCCAATTTTTGCTGTGCTGTCTATTTGAGATGAAATGAACATTGTGGACAGTTTTCAGCAAGTTGCAACATTGAAATACAGAAAAAAAAAAAAAATCCATAAACAAGCTCTAAATCATGTTTGATGCACTCTGGATGTCCAATTTTTTTCTGTGCTGTCAATTTGAGATGAAATGAACATTGTGGACAGTTTTCAGCAAGTTACAACTTAAAAATAAAAAATAAACATTTTTTTCCATAAACAAGCTCTAAATCATGTTTGATGCACTCTGGATGTCCAATTTTTGCTGTGCTGTCTATTTGAGATGAAATGAACATTGTGGACAGTTTTCAGCAAGTTGCAACATTGAAATACAGAATTATTTTTTTTTACATAAACAAGCTCTAAATCATGTTTGATGCACTCTGGATGTCCAATTTTTGCTGTGCTGTCTATTTGAGATGAAATGAACATTGTGGACAGTTTTCAGCAAGTTGCAACATTGAAATACAGAATTATTTTTTTTTACATAAACAAGCTCTAAATCATGTTTGATGCACTCTGGATGTCCAATGTTTGCTGTGATGTCTATTTGCGATGAAATTAACATTGTGGACAGTTTTCAGCAAGTTATACCATTAAAATAAAAAATAAAAAAGTTTTTTCCATAAACAAGCTCTAAATCATGTTTGATGCACTCTGGATGTCCAATGTTTGCTGTGCTGTCTATTTGAGATGAAATGAACATTGTGGACAGTTTTCAGCAAGTTGCAACATTGAAATACAGAATTATTTTTTTTTACATAAACAAGCTCTAAATCATGTTTGATGCACTCTGGATGTCCAATGTTTGCTGTGCTGTCTATTTGAGATGAAATGAACATTGTGGACAGTTTTCAGCAAGTTGCAACATTGAAATACAGAATTTTTTTTTTTTACATAAACAAGCTCTAAATCATGTTTGATGCACTCTGGATGTCCAATGTTTGCTGTGATGTCTATTTGCGATGAAATTAACATTGTGGACAGTTTTCAGCAAGTTATACCATTAAAATAAAAAATAAAAAAGTTTTTTCCATAAACAAGCTCTAAATCATGTTTGATGCACTCTGGATGTCCAATGTTTGCTGTGCTGTCTATTTGAGATGAAATGAACATTGTGGACAGTTTTCAGCAAGTTGCAACATTGAAATACAGAAAAAACGTGTTTTCCATAAACAAGCTCTAAATCATGTTTGATGCACTCTGGATGTCCAATGTTTGCTGTGCTGTCTATTTGAGATGAAATGAACATTGTGGACAGTTTTCAGCAAGTTGCAACATTGAAATACAGAAAAAACGTGTTTTCCATAAACAAGCTCTAAATCATATTTGATGCACTCTGGATGTCCAATTTTTGCTGTGCTGTCTATTTGAGATGAAATGAACATTGTGGACAGTTTTCAGCAAGTTACAACATTGAAATAAAAAAAAAACATTTTTTTCCATAAACAAGCTCTAAATCATGTTTGATGCACTCTGGATGTCCAATTTTTGCTGTGCTGTCAAATTGAGATGAAATTAACATTGTGGACAGTTTTCAGCAAGTTGCAACATTGAAATACAGTTTTTTTATTATTTATTACATAAACAAGCTCTAAATCATGTTTGATGCACTCTGGATGTCCAATGTTTGCTGTGCTGTCTATTTGAGATGAAATGAACATTGTGGACAGTTTTCAGCAAGTTGCAACATTGAAATACAGAATTATTTTGTTTTACATAAACAAGCTCTAAATCATGTTTGATGCACTCTGGATGTCCAATTTTTGCTGTGATGTCTATTTGCGATGAAATTAACATTGTGGACAGTTTTCAGCAAGTTATAACATTAAAATAAAAAATAAAAACGTTTTTTCCATAAACAAGCTCTAAATCATGTTTGATGCACTCTGTATGTCCAATTTTTGCTGTGCTGTCTATTTGAGATGAAATGAACATTGTGGACAGTTTTCAGCAAGTTGCAACATTGAAATACAGAAAAAACGTGTTTTCCATAAACAAGCTCTAAATCATGTTTGATGCACTCTGGATGTCCAATGTTTGCTGTGCTGTCTATTTGAGATGAAATGAACATTGTGGACAGTTTTCAGCAAGTCACAACTTAAAAATAAAAAATAAACATTTTTTTCCATAAACAAGCTCTAAATCATGTTTGATGCACTCTGGATGTCCAATTTTTGCTGTGCTGTCTATTTGAGATGAAATGAACATTGTGGACAGTTTTCAGCAAGTTGCAACATTGAAATACAGAATTATTTTGTTTTACATAAACAAGCTCTAAATCATGTTTGATGCACTCTGGATGTCCAATTTTTGCTGTGATGTCTATTTGCGATGAAATTAACATTGTGGACAGTTTTCAGCAAGTTATACCATTAAAATAAAAAATAAAAAAGTTTTTTCCATAAACAAGCTCTAAATCATGTTTGATGCACTCTGGATGTCCAATGTTTGCTGTGCTGTGTATTTGAGATGAAATGAACATTGTGGACAGTTTTCAACAAGTTGCAACATTGAAATACAGAAAAAACGTGTTTTCCATAAACAAGCTCTAAATCATGTTTGATGCACTCTGGATGTCCAATGTTTGCTGTGCTGTCTATTTGAGATGAAATGAACATTGTGGACAGTTTTCAGCAAGTTGCAACATTGAAATACAGAATTATTTTGTTTTACATAAACAAGCTCTAAATCATGTTTGATGCACTCTGGATGTCCAATGTTTGCTGTGCTGTCTATTTGAGATGAAATGAACATTGTGGACAGTTTTCAGCAAGTCACAACTTAAAAATAAAAAATAAACATTTTTTTCCATAAACAAGCTCTAAATCATGTTTGATGCACTCTGGATGTCCAATTTTTGCTGTGCTGTCTATTTGAGATGAAATGAACATTGTGGACAGTTTTCAGCAAGTTGCAACATTGAAATACAGAATTATTTTGTTTTACATAAACAAGCTCTAAATCATGTTTGATGCACTCTGGATGTCCAATTTTTGCTGTGATGTCTATTTGCGATGAAATTAACATTGTGGACAGTTTTCAGCAAGTTATACCATTAAAATAAAAAATAAAAAAGTTTTTTCCATAAACAAGCTCTAAATCATGTTTGATGCACTCTGGATGTCCAATGTTTGCTGTGCTGTGTATTTGAGATGAAATGAACATTGTGGACAGTTTTCAGCAAGTTGCAACATTGAAATACAGAAAAAACGTGTTTTCCATAAACAAGCTCTAAATCATGTTTGATGCACTCTGGATGTCCAATGTTTGCTGTGCTGTCTATTTGAGATGAAATGAACATTGTGGACAGTTTTCAGCAAGTTGCAACATTGAAATACAGAATTATTTTGTTTTACATAAACAAGCTCTAAATCATGTTTGATGCACTCTGGATGTCCAATGTTTGCTGTGCTGTCTATTTGAGATGAAATGAACATTGTGGACAGTTTTCAGCAAGTCACAACTTAAAAATAAAAAATAAACATTTTTTTCCATAAACAAGCTCTAAATCATGTTTGATGCACTCTGGATGTCCAATTTTTGCTGTGCTGTCTATTTGAGATGAAATGAACATTGTGGACAGTTTTCAGCAAGTTGCAACATTGAAATACAGAATTATTTTGTTTTACATAAACAAGCTCTAAATCATGTTTGATGCACTCTGGATGTCCAATTTTTGCTGTGATGTCTATTTGCGATGAAATTAACATTGTGGACAGTTTTCAGCAAGTTATACCATTAAAATAAAAAATAAAAAAGTTTTTTCCATAAACAAGCTCTAAATCATGTTTGATGCACTCTGGATGTCCAATGTTTGCTGTGCTGTGTATTTGAGATGAAATGAACATTGTGGACAGTTTTCAGCAAGTTGCAACATTGAAATACAGAAAAAACGTGTTTTCCATAAACAAGCTCTAAAACATGTTTGATGCACTCTGGATGTCCAATGTTTGCTGTGCTGTCTATTTGAGATGAAATGAACATTGTGGACAGTTTTCAGCAAGTTGCAACATTGAAATTCAGAATTATTTTGTTTTACATAAACAAGCTCTAAATCATGTTTGATGCACTCTGGATGTCCAATTTTTGCTGTGATGTCTATTTGCGATGAAATTAACATTGTGGACAGTTTTCAGCAAGTTATACCATTAAAATAAAAAATAAAAAAGTTTTTTCCATAAACAAGCTCTAAATCATGTTTGATGCACTCTGGATGTCCAATGTTTGCTGTGCTGTGTATTTGAGATGAAATGAACATTGTGGACAGTTTTCAGCAAGTTGCAACATTGAAATACAGAAAAAACGTGTTTTCCATAAACAAGCTCTAAATCATGTTTGATGCACTCTGGATGTCCAATGTTTGCTGTGCTGTCTATTTGAGATGAAATGAACATTGTGGACAGTTTTCAGCAAGTTACAACATTGAAATAAAAAAAAAACAGTTTTTTCCATAAACAAGCTCTAAATCATGTTTGATGCACTCTGGATGTCCAATGTTTGCTGTGCTGTGTATTTGAGATGAAATGAACATTGTGGACAGTTTTCAGCAAGTTGCAACATTGAAATACAGAATTATTTTGTTTTACATAAACAAGCTCTAAATCATGTTTGATGCACTCTGGATGTCCAATTTTTGCTGTGCTGTCTATTTGAGATGAAATGAACATTGTGGACAGTTTTCAGCAAGTTACAACATTGAAATAAAAAAAAAAACAGTTTTTTCCATAAACAAGCTCTAAATCATGTTTGATGCACTCTGGATGTCCAATTTTTGCTGTGCTGTCTATTTGAGATGAAATGAACATTGTGGACAGTTTTCATTAAGTTGCAACATTGAAATACAGTTTTTTTTAATTTATTACATAAACAAGCTCTAAATCATGTTTGATGCACTCTGGATGTCCAATGTTTGCTGTGCTGTCTATTTGAGATGAAATGAACATTGTGGACAGTTTTCAGCAAGTTGCAACATTGAAATACAGAAAAAACTTGTTTTCCTTAAACAAGCTCTAAATTATGTTTGATGCACTCTGGATGTCCAATTTTTGCTGTGATGTCTATTTGCGATGAAATTAACATTGTGGACAGTTTTCAGCAAGTTATACCATTAAAATAAAAAATAAAAAAGTTTTTTCCATAAACAAGCTCTAAATCATGTTTGATGCACTCTGGATGTCCAATGTTTGCTGTGCTGTGTATTTGAGATGAAATGAACATTGTGGACAGTTTTCAGCAAGTTGCAACATTGAAATACAGAAGAAAAAAAAAAAATTTCCATAAACAAGCTCTAAATCATGTTTGATGCACTCTGGATGTCCAATTTTTTTCTGTGCTGTCAATTTGAGATGAAATGAACATTGTGGACAGTTTTCAGCAAGTTACAACTTAAAAATAAAAAATAAACATTTTTTTCCATAAACAAGCTCTAAATCATGTTTGATGCACTCTGGATGTCCAATTTTTGCTGTGCTGTCTATTTGAGATGAAATGAACATTGTGGACAGTTTTCAGCAAGTTGCAACATTGAAATACAGAATTATTTTTTTTTACATAAACAAGCTCTAAATCATGTTTGATGCACTCTGGATGTCCAATTTTTGCTGTGCTGTCTATTTGAGATGAAATGAACATTGTGGACAGTTTTCAGCAAGTTGCAACATTGAAATACAGAATTATTTTTTTTTACATAAACAAGCTCTAAATCATGTTTGATGCACTCTGGATGTCCAATGTTTGCTGTGATGTCTATTTGCGATGAAATTAACATTGTGGACAGTTTTCAGCAAGTTATACCATTAAAATAAAAAATAAAAAAGTTTTTTCCATAAACAAGCTCTAAATCATGTTTGATGCACTCTGGATGTCCAATGTTTGCTGTGCTGTCTATTTGAGATGAAATGAACATTGTGGACAGTTTTCAGCAAGTTGCAACATTGAAATACAGAATTTTTTTTTTTTACATAAACAAGCTCTAAATCATGTTTGATGCACTCTGGATGTCCAATTTTTGCTGTGCTGTCTATTTGAGATGAAATGAACATTGTGGACAGTTTTCAGCAAGTTGCAACATTGAAATACAGAATTATTTGTTTTTACATAAACAAGCTCTAAATCATGTTTGATGCACTCTGGATGTCCAATGTTTGCTGTGATGTCTATTTGCGATGAAATTAACATTGTGGACAGTTTTCAGCAAGTTATACCATTAAAATAAAAAATAAAAAAGTTTTTTCCATAAACAAGCTCTAAATCATGTTTGATGCACTCTGGATGTCCAATGTTTGCTGTGCTGTCTATTTGAGATGAAATGAACATTGTGGACAGTTTTCAGCAAGTTGCAACATTGAAATACAGAAAAAACGTGTTTTCCATAAACAAGCTCTAAATCATGTTTGATGCACTCTGGATGTCCAATGTTTGCTGTGCTGTCTATTTGAGATGAAATGAACATTGTGGACAGTTTTCAGCAAGTTGCAACATTGAAATACATAATTATTTTTTTTTACATAAACAAGCTCTAAATCATGTTTGATGCACTCTGGATGTCCAATGTTTGCTGTGCTGTCTATTTGAGATGAAATGAACATTGTGGACAGTTTTCAGCAAGTTGCAACATTGAAATACAGAATTATTTTTTTTTACATAAACAAGCTCTAAATCATGTTTGATGCACTCTGGATGTCCAATGTTTGCTGTGATGTCTATTTGCGATGAAATTAACATTGTGGACAGTTTTCAGCAAGTTATACCATTAAAATAAAAAATAAAAAAGTTTTTTCCATAAACAAGCTCTAAATCATGTTTGATGCACTCTGGATGTCCAATGTTTGCTGTGCTGTCTATTTGAGATGAAATGAACATTGTGGACAGTTTTCAGCAAGTTGCAACATTGAAATACAGAAAAAACGTGTTTTCCATAAACAAGCTCTAAATCATGTTTGATGCACTCTGGATGTCCAATGTTTGCTGTGCTGTCTATTTGAGATGAAATGAACATTGTGGACAGTTTTCAGCAAGTTACAACTTAAAAATAAAAAATAAACATTTTTTTCCATAAACAAGCTCTAAATCATGTTTGATGCACTCTGGATGTCCAATTTTTGCTGTGCTGTCTATTTGAGATGAAATGAACATTGTGGACAGTTTTCAGCAAGTTGCAACATTGAAATACAGAAGAAAAAAAAAAGATTTCCATAAACAAGCTCTAAATCATGTTTGATGCACTCTGGATGTCCAATTTTTTTCTGTGCTGTCAATTTGAGATGAAATGAACATTGTGGACAGTTTTCAGCAAGTTACAACTTAAAAATAAAAAATAAACATTTTTTTCCATAAACAAGCTCTAAATCATGTTTGATGCACTCTGGATGTCCAATGTTTGCTGTGCTGTCTATTTGAGATGAAATGAACATTGTGGACAGTTTTCAGCAAGTTGCAACATTGAAATACAGAAGAAAAAAAAAAGATTTCCATAAACAAGCTCTAAATCATGTTTGATGCACTCTGGATGTCCAATTTTTGCTGTGCTGTCTATTTGAGATGAAATGAACATTGTGGACAGTTTTCAGCAAGTTGCAACATTGAAATACAGAATTATTTTTTTTTACATAAACAAGCTCTAAATCATGTTTGATGCACTCTGGATGTCCAATGTTTGCTGTGCTGTCTATTTGAGATGAAATGAACATTGTGGACAGTTTTCAGCAAGTTGCAACATTGAAATACAGAAACAACGTGTTTTCCATAAACAAGCTCTAAATCATGTTTGATGCACTCTGGATGTCCAATGTTTGCTGTGCTGTCTATTTGAGATGAAATGAACATTGTGGACAGTTTTCAGCAAGTTGCAACATTGAAATACAGAAAAAACGTGTTTTCCATAAACAAGCTCTAAATCATGTTTGATGCACTCTGGATGTCCAATTTTTGCTGTGCTGTCTATTTGAGATGAAATTAACATTGTGGACAGTTTTCAGCAAGTTGCAACATTGAAATACAGAAGAAAAAAATATTATTTCCATAAACAAGCTCTAAATCATGTTTGATGCACTCTGGATGTCCAATTTTTGCTGTGCTGTCTATTTGAGATGAAATGAACATTGTGGACAGAAATGAACATTGTGGACACTCTGGATGTCCAATTTTTTTCTGTGCTGTCAATTTGAGATGAAATGAACATTGTGGACAGTTTTCAGCAAGTTACAACTTAAAAATAAAAAATAAACATTTTTTTCCATAAACAAGCTCTAAATCATGTTTGATGCACTCTGGATGTCCAATTTTTGCTGTGCTGTCTATTTGAGATGAAATGAACATTGTGGACAGTTTTCAGCAAGTTGCAACATTGAAATACAGAATTATTTTTTTTTACATAAACAAGCTCTGAATCATGTTTGATGCACTCTGGATGTCCAATGTTTGCTGTGATGTCTATTTGCGATGAAATTAACATTGTGGACAGTTTTCAGCAAGTTATACCATTAAAATAAAAAATAAAAAAGTTTTTTCCATAAACAAGCTCTAAATCATGTTTGATGCACTCTGGATGTCCAATGTTTGCTGTGCTGTCTATTTGAGATGAAATGAACATTGTGGACAGTTTTCAGCAAGTTGCAACATTGAAATACAGAAAAAACGTGTTTTCCATAAACAAGCTCTAAATCATGTTTGATGCACTCTGGATGTCCAATGTTTGCTGTGCTGTCTATTTGAGATGAAATGAACATTGTGGACAGTTTTCAGCAAGTTACAACTTAAAAATAAAAAATAAACATTTTTTTCCATAAACAAGCTCTAAATCATGTTTGATGCACTCTGGATGTCCAATTTTTGCTGTGCTGTCTATTTGAGATGAAATGAACATTGTGGACAGTTTTCAGCAAGTTGCAACATTGAAATACAGAAGAAAAAAAAAAGATTTCCATAAACAAGCTCTAAATCATGTTTGATGCACTCTGGATGTCCAATTTTTTTCTGTGCTGTCAATTTGAGATGAAATGAACATTGTGGACAGTTTTCAGCAAGTTACAACTTAAAAATAAAAAATAAACATTTTTTTCCATAAACAAGCTCTAAATCATGTTTGATGCACTCTGGATGTCCAATTTTTGCTGTGCTGTCTATTTGAGATGAAATGAACATTGTGGACAGTTTTCAGCAAGTTGCAACATTGAAATACAGAATTATTTTTTTTTACATAAACAAGCTCTAAATCATGTTTGATGCACTCTGGATGTCCAATTTTTGCTGTGCTGTCTATTTGAGATGAAATGAACATTGTGGACAGTTTTCAGCAAGTTGCAACATTGAAATACAGAATTTTTTTTTTTTACATAAACAAGCTCTAAATCATGTTTGATGCACTCTGGATGTCCAATGTTTGCTGTGCTGTCTATTTGAGATGAAATGAACATTGTGGACAGTTTTCAGCAAGTTGCAACATTGAAATACAGAAACAACGTGTTTTCCATAAACAAGCTCTAAATCATGTTTGATGCACTCTGGATGTCCAATGTTTGCTGTGCTGTCTATTTGAGATGAAATGAACATTGTGGACAGTTTTCAGCAAGTTGCAACATTGAAATACAGAAAAAACGTGTTTTCCATAAACAAGCTCTAAATCATGTTTGATGCACTCTGGATGTCCAATTTTTGCTGTGCTGTCTATTTGAGATGAAATTAACATTGTGGACAGTTTTCAGCAAGTTGCAACATTGAAATACAGAAGAAAAAAATATTATTTCCATAAACAAGCTCTAAATCATGTTTGATGCACTCTGGATGTCCAATTTTTGCTGTGCTGTCTATTTGAGATGAAATGAACATTGTGGACAGTTTTCAGCAAGTTGCAACATTGAAATACAGAAAAAAAAAAATATTTCCATAAACAAGCTCTAAATCATGTTTGATGCACTCTGGATGTCCAATTTTTTTCTGTGCTGTCAATTTGAGATGAAATGAACATTGTGGACAGTTTTCAGCAAGTTACAACTTAAAAATAAAAAATAAACATTTTTTTCCATAAACAAGCTCTAAATCATGTTTGATGCACTCTGGATGTCCAATTTTTGCTGTGCTGTCTATTTGAGATGAAATGAACATTGTGGACAGTTTTCAGCAAGTTGCAACATTGAAATACAGAATTATTTTTTTTTACATAAACAAGCTCTAAATCATGTTTGATGCACTCTGGATGTCCAATTTTTGCTGTGCTGTCTATTTGAGATGAAATGAACATTGTGGACAGTTTTCAGCAAGTTGCAACATTGAAATACAGAATTTTTTTTTTTTTACATAAACAAGCTCTAAATCATGTTTGATGCACTCTGGATGTCCAATGTTTGCTGTGATGTCTATTTGCGATGAAATTAACATTGTGGACAGTTTTCAGCAAGTTATACCATTAAAATAAAAAATAAAAAAGTTTTTTCCATAAACAAGCTCTAAATCATGTTTGATGCACTCTGGATGTCCAATGTTTGCTGTGCTGTCTATTTGAGATGAAATGAACATTGTGGACAGTTTTCAGCAAGTTGCAACATTGAAATACAGAAACAACGTGTTTTCCATAAACAAGCTCTAAATCATGTTTGATGCACTCTGGATGTCCAATTTTTGCTGTGCTGTCTATTTGAGATGAAATGAACATTGTGGACAGTTTTCAGCAAGTTACAACATTGAAATAAAAAAAAAACAGTGTTTTCCATAAACAAGCTCTAAATCATGTTTGATGCACTCTGGATGTCCAATTTTTGCTGTGCTGTCAAATTGAGATGAAATTAACATTGTGGACAGTTTTCAGCAAGTTGCAACATTGAAATACAGTTTTTTTATTATTTATTACATAAACAAGCTCTAAATCATGTTTGATGCACTCTGGATGTCCAATGTTTGCTGTGCTGTCTATTTGAGATGAAATGAACATTGTGGACAGTTTTCAGCAAGTTGCAACATTGAAATACAGAATTATTTTGTTTTACATAAACAAGCTCTAAATCATGTTTGATGCACTCTGGATGTCCAATTTTTGCTGTGATGTCTATTTGCGATGAAATTAACATTGTGGACAGTTTTCAGCAAGTTATAACATTAAAATAAAAAATAAAAACGTTTTTTCCATAAACAAGCTCTAAATCATGTTTGATGCACTCTGTATGTCCAATTTTTGCTGTGCTGTCTATTTGAGATGAAATGAACATTGTGGACAGTTTTCAGCAAGTTGCAACATTGAAATACAGAAAAAACGTGTTTTCCATAAACAAGCTCTAAATCATGTTTGATGCACTCTGGATGTCCAATGTTTGCTGTGCTGTCTATTTGAGATGAAATGAACATTGTGGACAGTTTTCAGCAAGTCACAACTTAAAAATAAAAAATAAACATTTTTTTCCATAAACAAGCTCTAAATCATGTTTGATGCACTCTGGATGTCCAATTTTTGCTGTGCTGTCTATTTGAGATGAAATGAACATTGTGGACAGTTTTCAGCAAGTTGCAACATTGAAATACAGAATTATTTTGTTTTACATAAACAAGCTCTAAATCATGTTTGATGCACTCTGGATGTCCAATTTTTGCTGTGATGTCTATTTGCGATGAAATTAACATTGTGGACAGTTTTCAGCAAGTTATACCATTAAAATAAAAAATAAAAAAGTTGTTTCCATAAACAAGCTCTAAATCATGTTTGATGCACTCTGGATGTCCAATGTTTGCTGTGCTGTGTATTTGAGATGAAATGAACATTGTGGACAGTTTTCAGCAAGTTGCAACATTGAAATACAGAAAAAACGTGTTTTCCATAAACAAGCTCTAAATCATGTTTGATGCACTCTGGATGTCCAATGTTTGCTGTGCTGTCTATTTGAGATGAAATGAACATTGTGGACAGTTTTCAGCAAGTTGCAACATTGAAATACAGAATTATTTTGTTTTACATAAACAAGCTCTAAATCATGTTTGATGCACTCTGGATGTCCAATTTTTGCTGTGATGTCTATTTGCGATGAAATTAACATTGTGGACAGTTTTCAGCAAGTTATACCATTAAAATAAAAAATAAAAAAGTTTTTTCCATAAACAAGCTCTAAATCATGTTTGATGCACTCTGGATGTCCAATGTTTGCTGTGCTGTGTATTTGAGATGAAATGAACATTGTGGACAGTTTTCAGCAAGTTGCAACATTGAAATACAGAAAAAACGTGTTTTCCATAAACAAGCTCTAAATCATGTTTGATGCACTCTGGATGTCCAATGTTTGCTGTGCTGTCTATTTGAGATGAAATGAACATTGTGGACAGTTTTCAGCAAGTTACAACATTGAAATAAAAAAAAAACAGTTTTTTCCATAAACAAGCTCTAAATCATGTTTGATGCACTCTGGATGTCCAATGTTTGCTGTGCTGTGTATTTGAGATGAAATGAACATTGTGGACAGTTTTCAGCAAGTTGCAACATTGAAATACAGAATTTTTTTTTTTTACATAAACAAGCTCTAAATCATGTTTGATGCACTCTGGATGTCCAATGTTTGCTGTGCTGTCTATTTGAGATGAAATGAACATTGTGGACAGTTTTCAGCAAGTTGCAACATTGAAATACAGAAACAACGTGTTTTCCATAAACAAGCTCTAAATCATGTTTGATGCACTCTGGATGTCCAATGTTTGCTGTGCTGTCTATTTGAGATGAAATGAACATTGTGGACAGTTTTCAGCAAGTTGCAACATTGAAATACAGAAAAAACGTGTTTTCCATAAACAAGCTCTAAATCATGTTTGATGCACTCTGGATGTCCAATTTTTGCTGTGCTGTCTATTTGAGATGAAATTAACATTGTGGACAGTTTTCAGCAAGTTGCAACATTGAAATACAGAAGAAAAAAATATTATTTCCATAAACAAGCTCTAAATCATGTTTGATGCACTCTGGATGTCCAATTTTTGCTGTGCTGTCTATTTGAGATGAAATGAACATTGTGGACAGTTTTCAGCAAGTTGCAACATTGAAATACAGAAAAAAAAAAATATTTCCATAAACAAGCTCTAAATCATGTTTGATGCACTCTGGATGTCCAATTTTTTTCTGTGCTGTCAATTTGAGATGAAATGAACATTGTGGACAGTTTTCAGCAAGTTACAACTTAAAAATAAAAAATAAACATTTTTTTCCATAAACAAGCTCTAAATCATGTTTGATGCACTCTGGATGTCCAATTTTTGCTGTGCTGTCTATTTGAGATGAAATGAACATTGTGGACAGTTTTCAGCAAGTTGCAACATTGAAATACAGAATTATTTTTTTTTACATAAACAAGCTCTAAATCATGTTTGATGCACTCTGGATGTCCAATTTTTGCTGTGCTGTCTATTTGAGATGAAATGAACATTGTGGACAGTTTTCAGCAAGTTGCAACATTGAAATACAGAATTATTTTTTTTTACATAAACAAGCTCTAAATCATGTTTGATGCACTCTGGATGTCCAATGTTTGCTGTGATGTCTATTTGCGATGAAATTAACATTGTGGACAGTTTTCAGCAAGTTATACCATTAAAATAAAAAATAAAAAAGTTTTTTCCATAAACAAGCTCTAAATCATGTTTGATGCACTCTGGATGTCCAATGTTTGCTGTGCTGTCTATTTGAGATGAAATGAACATTGTGGACAGTTTTCAGCAAGTTGCAACATTGAAATACAGAAACAACGTGTTTTCCATAAACAAGCTCTAAATCATGTTTGATGCACTCTGGATGTCCAATGTTTGCTGTGCTGTCTATTTGAGATGAAATGAACATTGTGGACAGTTTTCAGCAAGTTGCAACATTGAAATACAGAAAAAACGTGTTTTCCATAAACAAGCTCTAAATCATGTTTGATGCACTCTGGATGTCCAATTTTTGCTGTGCTGTCTATTTGAGATGAAATTAACATTGTGGACAGTTTTCAGCAAGTTGCAACATTGAAATACAGAAGAAAAAAATATTATTTCCATAAACAAGCTCTAAATCATGTTTGATGCACTCTGGATGTCCAATTTTTGCTGTGCTGTCTATTTGAGATGAAATGAACATTGTGGACAGTTTTCAGCAAGTTGCAACATTGAAATACAGAAAAAAAAAAAAAATCCATAAACAAGCTCTAAATCATGTTTGATGCACTCTGGATGTCCAATTTTTTTCTGTGCTGTCAATTTGAGATGAAATGAACATTGTGGACAGTTTTCAGCAAGTTACAACTTAAAAATAAAAAATAAACATTTTTTTCCATAAACAAGCTCTAAATCATGTTTGATGCACTCTGGATGTCCAATTTTTGCTGTGCTGTCTATTTGAGATGAAATGAACATTGTGGACAGTTTTCAGCAAGTTGCAACATTGAAATACAGAATTATTTTTTTTTACATAAACAAGCTCTAAATCATGTTTGATGCACTCTGGATGTCCAATTTTTGCTGTGCTGTCTATTTGAGATGAAATGAACATTGTGGACAGTTTTCAGCAAGTTGCAACATTGAAATACAGAATTATTTTTTTTTACATAAACAAGCTCTATATCATGTTTGATGCACTCTGGATGTCCAATGTTTGCTGTGATGTCTATTTGCGATGAAATTAACATTGTGGACAGTTTTCAGCAAGTTATACCATTAAAATAAAAAATAAAAAAGTTTTTTCCATAAACAAGCTCTAAATCATGTTTGATGCACTCTGGATGTCCAATGTTTGCTGTGCTGTCTATTTGAGATGAAATGAACATTGTGGACAGTTTTCAGCAAGTTGCAACATTGAAATACAGAATTATTTTTTTTTACATAAACAAGCTCTAAATCATGTTTGATGCACTCTGGATGTCCAATGTTTGCTGTGCTGTCTATTTGAGATGAAATGAACATTGTGGACAGTTTTCAGCAAGTTGCAACATTGAAATACAGATTTTTTTTTTTTTACATAAACAAGCTCTAAATCATGTTTGATGCACTCTGGATGTCCAATGTTTGCTGTGATGTCTATTTGCGATGAAATTAACATTGTGGACAGTTTTCAGCAAGTTATACCATTAAAATAAAAAATAAAAAAGTTTTTTCCATAAACAAGCTCTAAATCATGTTTGATGCACTCTGGATGTCCAATGTTTGCTGTGCTGTCTATTTGAGATGAAATGAACATTGTGGACAGTTTTCAGCAAGTTGCAACATTGAAATACAGAAAAAACGTGTTTTCCATAAACAAGCTCTAAATCATGTTTGATGCACTCTGGATGTCCAATGTTTGCTGTGCTGTCTATTTGAGATGAAATGAACATTGTGGACAGTTTTCAGCAAGTTGCAACATTGAAATACAGAAAAAACGTGTTTTCCATAAACAAGCTCTAAATCATATTTGATGCACTCTGGATGTCCAATTTTTGCTGTGCTGTCTATTTGAGATGAAATGAACATTGTGGACAGTTTTCAGCAAGTTACAACATTGAAATAAAAAAAAAACATTTTTTTCCATAAACAAGCTCTAAATCATGTTTGATGCACTCTGGATGTCCAATTTTTGCTGTGCTGTCAAATTGAGATGAAATTAACATTGTGGACAGTTTTCAGCAAGTTGCAACATTGAAATACAGTTTTTTTATTATTTATTACATAAACAAGCTCTAAATCATGTTTGATGCACTCTGGATGTCCAATGTTTGCTGTGCTGTCTATTTGAGATGAAATGAACATTGTGGACAGTTTTCAGCAAGTTGCAACATTGAAATACAGAATTATTTTGTTTTACATAAACAAGCTCTAAATCATGTTTGATGCACTCTGGATGTCCAATTTTTGCTGTGCTGTCTATTTGAGATGAAATGAACATTGTGGACAGTTTTCATTAAGTTGCAACATTGAAATACAGTTTTTTTTAATTTATTACATAACACAAGCTTTAAATCATGTTTGATGCACTCTGGATGTCCAATGTTTGCTGTGCTGTCTATTTGAGATGAAATGAACATTGTGGACAGTTTTCAGCAAGTCACAACTTAAAAATAAAAAATAAACATTTTTTTCCATAAACAAGCTCTAAATCATGTTTGATGCACTCTGGATGTCCAATTTTTGCTGTGCTGTCTATTTGAGATGAAATGAACATTGTGGACAGTTTTCAGCAAGTTGCAACATTGAAATACAGAATTATTTTGTTTTACATAAACAAGCTCTAAATCATGTTTGATGCACTCTGGATGTCCAATTTTTGCTGTGATGTCTATTTGCGATGAAATTAACATTGTGGACAGTTTTCAGCAAGTTATACCATTAAAATAAAAAATAAAAAAGTTTTTTCCATAAACAAGCTCTAAATCATGTTTGATGCACTCTGGATGTCCAATGTTTGCTGTGCTGTGTATTTGAGATGAAATGAACATTGTGGACAGTTTTCAACAAGTTGCAACATTGAAATACAGAAAAAACGTGTTTTCCATAAACAAGCTCTAAATCATGTTTGATGCACTCTGGATGTCCAATGTTTGCTGTGCTGTCTATTTGAGATGAAATGAACATTGTGGACAGTTTTCAGCAAGTTGCAACATTGAAATACAGAATTATTTTGTTTTACATAAACAAGCTCTAAATCATGTTTGATGCACTCTGGATGTCCAATGTTTGCTGTGCTGTCTATTTGAGATGAAATGAACATTGTGGACAGTTTTCAGCAAGTCACAACTTAAAAATAAAAAATAAACATTTTTTTCCATAAACAAGCTCTAAATCATGTTTGATGCACTCTGGATGTCCAATTTTTGCTGTGCTGTCTATTTGAGATGAAATGAACATTGTGGACAGTTTTCAGCAAGTTGCAACATTGAAATACAGAATTATTTTGTTTTACATAAACAAGCTCTAAATCATGTTTGATGCACTCTGGATGTCCAATTTTTGCTGTGATGTCTATTTGCGATGAAATTAACATTGTGGACAGTTTTCAGCAAGTTATACCATTAAAATAAAAAATAAAAAAGTTTTTTCCATAAACAAGCTCTAAATCATGTTTGATGCACTCTGGATGTCCAATGTTTGCTGTGCTGTGTATTTGAGATGAAATGAACATTGTGGACAGTTTTCAGCAAGTTGCAACATTGAAATACAGAAAAAACGTGTTTTCCATAAACAAGCTCTAAATCATGTTTGATGCACTCTGGATGTCCAATGTTTGCTGTGCTGTCTATTTGAGATGAAATGAACATTGTGGACAGTTTTCAGCAAGTTGCAACATTGAAATACAGAATTATTTTGTTTTACATAAACAAGCTCTAAATCATGTTTGATGCACTCTGGATGTCCAATTTTTGCTGTGATGTCTATTTGCGATGAAATTAACATTGTGGACAGTTTTCAGCAAGTTATACCATTAAAATAAAAAATAAAAAAGTTTTTTCCATAAACAAGCTCTAAATCATGTTTGATGCACTCTGGATGTCCAATGTTTGCTGTGCTGTGTATTTGAGATGAAATGAACATTGTGGACAGTTTTCAGCAAGTTGCAACATTGAAATACAGAAAAAACGTGTTTTCCATAAACAAGCTCTAAATCATGTTTGATGCACTCTGGATGTCCAATGTTTGCTGTGCTGTCTATTTGAGATGAAATGAACATTGTGGACAGTTTTCAGCAAGTTACAACATTGAAATAAAAAAAAAACAGTTTTTTCCATAAACAAGCTCTAAATCATGTTTGATGCACTCTGGATGTCCAATGTTTGCTGTGCTGTGTATTTGAGATGAAATGAACATTGTGGACAGTTTTCAGCAAGTTGCAACATTGAAATACAGAATTATTTTGTTTTACATAAACAAGCTCTAAATCATGTTTGATGCACTCTGGATGTCCAATTTTTGCTGTGCTGTCTATTTGAGATGAAATGAACATTGTGGACAGTTTTCAGCAAGTTACAACATTGAAATAAAAAAAAAAACAGTTTTTTCCATAAACAAGCTCTAAATCATGTTTGATGCACTCTGGATGTCCAATTTTTGCTGTGCTGTCTATTTGAGATGAAATGAACATTGTGGACAGTTTTCATTAAGTTGCAACATTGAAATACAGTTTTTTTTAATTTATTACATAAACAAGCTCTAAATCATGTTTGATGCACTCTGGATGTCCAATGTTTGCTGTGCTGTCTATTTGAGATGAAATGAACATTGTGGACAGTTTTCAGCAAGTTGCAACATTGAAATACAGAAAAAACTTGTTTTCCTTAAACAAGCTCTAAATTATGTTTGATGCACTCTGGATGTCCAATTTTTGCTGTGATGTCTATTTGCGATGAAATTAACATTGTGGACAGTTTTCAGCAAGTTATACCATTAAAATAAAAAATAAAAAAGTTTTTTCCATAAACAAGCTCTAAATCATGTTTGATGCACTCTGGATGTCCAATGTTTGCTGTGCTGTCTATTTGAGATGAAATGAACATTGTGGACAGTTTTCAGCAAGTTACAACATTGAAATAAAAAAAAAACAGTTTTTTCCATAAACAAGCTCTAAATCATGTTTGATGCACTCTGGATGTCCAATGTTTGCTGTGCTGTCTATTTGAGATGAAATGAACATTGTGGACAGTTTTCAGCAAGTTGCAACATTGAAATACAGAATTATTTTGTTTTAAATAAACAAGCTCTAAATCATGTTTGATGCACTCTGGATGTCCAATTTTTGCTGTGCTGTCTATTTGAGATGAAATGAACATTGTGGACAGTTTTCATTAAGTTGCAACATTGAAATACAGTTTTTTTTAAATTTATTACATAAACAAGCTCTAAATCATGTTTGATGCACTCTGGATGTCCAATGTTTGCTGTGCTGTCTATTTGAGATGAAATGAACATTGTGGACAGTTTTCAGCAAGTTGCAACATTGAAATACAGAAAAAACTTGTTTTCCTTAAACAAGCTCTAAATTATGTTTGATGCACTCTGGATGTCCAATTTTTGCTGTGCTGTCTATTTGAGATGAAATGAACATTGTGGACAGTTTTCAGCAAGTTACAACATTGAAATAAAAAAAAAACAGTTTTTTCCATAAACAAGCTCTAAATCATGTTTGATGCACTCTGGATGTCCAATGTTTGCTGTGCTGTCTATTTGAGATGAAATGAACATTGTGGACAGTTTTCAGCAAGTTGCAACATTGAAATACAGAATTATTTTGTTTTACATAAACAAGCTCTAAATCATGTTTGATGCACTCTGGATGTCCAATTTTTGCTGTGCTGTCTATTTGAGATGAAATGAACATTGTGGACAGTTTTCAGCAAGTTACAACATTGAAATAAAAAAAAAAACAGTTTTTTCCATAAACAAGCTCTAAATCATGTTTGATGCACTCTGGATGTCCAATTTTTGCTGTGCTGTCTATTTGAGATGAAATGAACATTGTGGACAGTTTTCATTAAGTTGCAACATTGAAATACAGTTTTTTTTTATTTATTACATAACACAAGCTCTAAATCATGTTTGATGCACTCTGGATGTCCAATGTTTGCTGTGCTGTCTATTTGAGATGAAATGAACATTGTGGACAGTTTTCAGCAAGTTGCAACATTGAAATACAGAAAAAACTTGTTTTCCTTAAACAAGCTCTAAATTATGTTTGATGCACTCTGGATGTCCAATTTTTGCTGTGATGTCTATTTGCGATGAAATTAACATTGTGGACAGTTTTCATTAAGTTGCAACATTGAAATACAGTTTTTTTTTATTTATTACATAACACAAGCTCTAAATCATGTTTGATGCACTCTGGATGTCCAATGTTTGCTGTGCTGTCTATTTGAGATGAAATGAACATTGTGGACAGTTTTCAGCAAGTTGCAACATTGAAATACAGAAAAAACGTGTTTTCCATAAACAAGCTCTAAATCATGTTTGATGCACTCTGGATGTCCAATGTTTGCTGTGCTGTCTATTTGAGATGAAATGAACATTGTGGACAGTTTTCAGCAAGTTACAACATTGAAATAAAAAAAAAACAGTTTTTTCCATAAACAAGCTCTAAATCATGTTTGATGCACTCTGGATGTCCAATGTTTGCTGTGCTGTCTATTTGAGATGAAATGAACATTGTGGACAGTTTTCAGCAAGTTGCAACATTGAAATACAGAATTATTTTGTTTTACATAAACAAGCTCTAAATCATGTTTGATGCACTCTGGATGTCCAATTTTTGCTGTGCTGTCTATTTGAGATGAAATGAACATTGTGGACAGTTTTCAGCAAGTTACAACATTGAAATAAAAAAAAAACAGTTTTTTCCATAAACAAGCTCTAAATCATGTTTGATGCACTCTGGATGTCCAATTTTTGATGTGCTGTCTATTTGAGATGAAATGAACATTGTGGACAGTTTTCATTAAGTTGCAACATTGAAATACAGTTTTTTTTAATTTATTACATAAACAAGCTCTAAATCATGTTTGATGCACTCTGGATGTCCAATGTTTGCTGTGCTGTCTATTTGAGATGAAATGAACATTGTGGACAGTTTTCAGCAAGTTGCAACATTGAAATACAGAAAAAACTTGTTTTCCTTAAACAAGCTCTAAATTATGTTTGATGCACTCTGGATGTCCAATTTTTGCTGTGCTGTCTATTTGAGATGAAATGAACATTGTGGACAGTTTTCAGCAAGTTACAACATTAAAATAAAAAAACCCCGTTTTTTTCCATGAACAAGCTCTAAATCATGTTTGATGCACTCTGGATGTTCAATTTTTGCTGTGCTGTCAAATTGAGATGAAATGAACATTGTGGACAGTTTTCAGCAAGTTGCAACATTGAAATACAGTTTTTTTTAATTTATTACATAAACAAGCTCTAAATCATGTTTGATGCACCCTGGATGTCCAATGTTTGCTGTGCTGTCTATTTGAGATGAAATGAACATTGTGGACAGTTTTCAGCAAGTTGCAACATTGAAATACAGAAAAAACTTGTTTTCCTTAAACAAGCTCTAAATTATGTTTGATGCACTCTGGATGTCCAATTTTTGCTGTGATGTCTATTTGCGATGAAATTAACATTGTGGACAGTTTTCAGCAAGTTATACCATTGAAATAAAAAATAAAAAAGTTTTTTCCATAAACAAGCTCTAAATCATGTTTGATGCACTCTGGATGTCCAATGTTTGCTGTGCTGTGTATTTGAGATGAAATGAACATTGTGGACAGTTTTCAGCAAGTTGCAACATTGAAATACAGAAAAAACGTGTTTTCCATAAACAAGCTCTAAATCATGTTTGATGCACTCTGGATGTCCAATGTTTGCTGTGCTGTCTATTTGAGATGAAATGAACATTGTGGACAGTTTTCAGCAAGTTACAACATTGAAATAAAAAAAAAACAGTTTTTTCCATAAACAAGCTCTAAATCATGTTTGATGCACTCTGGATGTCCAATGTTTGCTGTGCTGTCTATTTGAGATGAAATGAACATTGTGGACAGTTTTCAGCAAGTTGCAACATTGAAATACAGAATTATTTTGTTTTACATAAACAAGCTCTAAATCATGTTTGATGCACTCTGGATGTCCAATTTTTGCTGTGCTGTCTATTTGAGATGAAATGAACATTGTGGACAGTTTTCAGCAAGTTACAACATTGAAATAAAAAAAAAACAGTTTTTTCCATAAACAAGCTCTAAATCATGTTTGATGCACTCTGGATGTCCAATTTTTGCTGTGCTGTCTATTTGAGATGAAATGAACATTGTGGACAGTTTTCATTAAGTTGCAACATTGAAATACAGTTTTTTTTTATTTATTACATAACACAAGCTCTAAATCATGTTTGATGCACTCTGGATGTCCAATGTTTGCTGTGCTGTCTATTTGAGATGAAATGAACATTGTGGACAGTTTTCAGCAAGTTGCAACATTGAAATACAGAAAAAACTTGTTTTCCTTAAACAAGCTCTAAATTATGTTTGATGCACTCTGGATGTCCAATTTTTGCTGTGATGTCTATTTGCGATGAAATTAACATTGTGGACAGTTTTCAGCAAGTTATACCATTGAAATAAAAAATAAAAAAGTTTTTTCCATAAACAAGCTCTAAATCATGTTTGATGCACTCTGGATGTCCAATGTTTGCTGTGCGGTCAAATTGAGATGAAATGAACATTGTGGACAGTTTTCAGCAAGTTGCAACATTGAAATACAGAATTATTTTGTTTTACATAAACAAGCTCTAAATCATGTTTGATGCACTCTGGATGTCCAATTTTTGCTGTGCTGTCTATTTGAGATGAAATGAACATTGTGGACAGTTTTCAGCAAGTTACAACATTGAAATAAAAAAAAAAACAGTTTTTTCCATAAACAAGCTCTAAATCATGTTTGATGCACTCTGGATGTCCAATTTTTGCTGTGCTGTCTATTTGAGATGAAATGAACATTGTGGACAGTTTTCATTAAGTTGCAACATTGAAATACAGTTTTTTTTAATTTATTACATAAACAAGCTCTAAATCATGTTTGATGCACTCTGGATGTCCAATGTTTGCTGTGCTGTCTATTTGAGATGAAATGAACATTGTGGACAGTTTTCAGCAAGTTGCAACATTGAAATACAGAAAAAACTTGTTTTCCTTAAACAAGCTCTAAATTATGTTTGATGCACTCTGGATGTCCAATTTTTGCTGTGCTGTCTATTTGAGATGAAATGAACATTGTGGACAGTTTTCAGCAAGTTACAACATTGAAATAAAAAAAAAAAAGTTTTTTCCATAAACAAGCTCTAAATCATGTTTGATGCACTCTGGATGTCCAATGTTTGCTGTGCTGTCTATTTGAGATGAAATGAACATTGTGGACAGTTTTCAGCAAGTTGCAACATTGAAATACAGAATTATTTTGTTTTACATAAACAAGCTCTAAATCATGTTTGATGCACTCTGGATGTCCAATTTTTGCTGTGCTGTCTATTTGAGATGAAATGAACATTGTGGACAGTTTTCAGCAAGTTACAACATTGAAATAAAAAAAAAACAGTTTTTTCCATAAACAAGCTCTAAATCATGTTTGATGCACTCTGGATGTCCAATTTTTGCTGTGCTGTCTATTTGAGATGAAATGAACATTGTGGACAGTTTTCATTAAGTTGCAACATTGAAATACAGTTTTTTTTTATTTATTACATAACACAAGCTCTAAATCATGTTTGATGCACTCTGGATGTCCAATGTTTGCTGTGCTGTCTATTTGAGATGAAATGAACATTGTGGACAGTTTTCAGCAAGTTACAACATTGAAATAAAAAAAAAACAGTTTTTTCCATAAACAAGCTCTAAATCATGTTTGATGCACTCTGGATGTCCAATGTTTGCTGTGCTGTCTATTTGAGATGAAATGAACATTGTGGACAGTTTTCAGCAAGTTGCAACATTGAAATACAGAATTATTTTGTTTTACATAAACAAGCTCTAAATCATGTTTGATGCACTCTGGATGTCCAATTTTTGCTGTGCTGTCTATTTGAGATGAAATGAACATTGTGGACAGTTTTCAGCAAGTTACAACATTGAAATAAAAAAAAAACAGTTTTTTCCATAAACAAGCTCTAAATCATGTTTGATGCACTCTGGATGTCCAATTTTTGATGTGCTGTCTATTTGAGATGAAATGAACATTGTGGACAGTTTTCATTAAGTTGCAACATTGAAATACAGTTTTTTTTAATTTATTACATAAACAAGCTCTAAATCATGTTTGATGCACTCTGGATGTCCAATGTTTGCTGTGCTGTCTATTTGAGATGAAATGAACATTGTGGACAGTTTTCAGCAAGTTGCAACATTGAAATACAGAAAAAACGTGTTTTCCATAAACAAGCTCTAAATCATGTTTGATGCACTCTGGATGTCCAATGTTTGCTGTGCTGTCTATTTGAGATGAAATGAACATTGTGGACAGTTTTCAGCAAGTTACAACATTGAAATAAAAAAAAAACAGTTTTTTCCATAAACAAGCTCTAAATCATGTTTGATGCACTCTGGATGTCCAATGTTTGCTGTGCTGTCTATTTGAAATGAAATGAACATTGTGGACAGTTTTCAGCAAGTTGCAACATTGAAATACAGAATTATTTTGTTTTACATAAACAAGCTCTAAATCATGTTTGATGCACTCTGGATGTCCAATTTTTGCTGTGCTGTCTATTTGAGATGAAATGAACATTGTGGACAGTTTTCAGCAAGTTACAACATTGAAATAAAAAAAAAACAGTTTTTTCCATAAACAAGCTCTAAATCATGTTTGATGCACTCTGGATGTCCAATTTTTGATGTGCTGTCTATTTGAGATGAAATGAACATTGTGGACAGTTTTCATTAAGTTGCAACATTGAAATACAGTTTTTTTTAATTTATTACATAAACAAGCTCTAAATCATGTTTGATGCACTCTGGATGTCCAATGTTTGCTGTGCTGTCTATTTGAGATGAAATGAACATTGTGGACAGTTTTCAGCAAGTTGCAACATTGAAATACAGAAACAACGTGTTTTCCATAAACAAGCTCTAAATCATGTTTGATGCACTCTGGATGTCCAATGTTTGCTGTGCTGTCTATTTGAGATGAAATGAACATTGTGGACAGTTTTCAGCAAGTTGCAACATTGAAATACAGAAAAAACGTGTTTTCCATAAACAAGCTCTAAATCATGTTTGATGCACTCTGGATGTCCAATTTTTGCTGTGCTGTCTATTTGAGATGAAATTAACATTGTGGACAGTTTTCAGCAAGTTGCAACATTGAAATACAGAAGAAAAAAATATTATTTCCATAAACAAGCTCTAAATCATGTTTGATGCACTCTGGATGTCCAATTTTTGCTGTGCTGTCTATTTGAGATGAAATGAACATTGTGGACAGTTTTCATCAAGTTGCAACATTGAAATACAGAAAAAAAAAAAATATTTCCATAAACAAGCTCTAAATCATGTTTGATGCACTCTGGATGTCCAATTTTTTTCTGTGCTGTCAATTTGAGATGAAATGAACATTGTGGACAGTTTTCAGCAAGTTACAACTTAAAAATAAAAAATAAACATTTTTTTCCATAAACAAGCTCTAAATCATGTTTGATGCACTCTGGATGTCCAATTTTTGCTGTGCTGTCTATTTGAGATGAAATGAACATTGTGGACAGTTTTCAGCAAGTTGCAACATTGAAATACAGATTTTTTTTTTTTTTACATAAACAAGCTCTAAATCATGTTTGATGCACTCTGGATGTCCAATGTTTGCTGTGCTGTCTATTTGAGATGAAATGAACATTGTGGACAGTTTTCAGCAAGTTGCAACATTGAAATACAGAAACAACGTGTTTTCCATAAACAAGCTCTAAATCATGTTTGATGCACTCTGGATGTCCAATGTTTGCTGTGCTGTCTATTTGAGATGAAATGAACATTGTGGACAGTTTTCAGCAAGTTGCAACATTGAAATACAGAAAAAACGTGTTTTCCATAAACAAGCTCTAAATCATGTTTGATGCACTCTGGATGTCCAATTTTTGCTGTGCTGTCTATTTGAGATGAAATTAACATTGTGGACAGTTTTCAGCAAGTTGCAACATTGAAATACAGAAGAAAAAAATATTATTTCCATAAACAAGCTCTAAATCATGTTTGATGCACTCTGGATGTCCAATTTTTGCTGTGCTGTCTATTTGAGATGAAATGAACATTGTGGACAGTTTTCAGCAAGTTGCAACATTGAAATACAGAAGAAAAAAAAAAAATTCCATAAACAAGCTCTAAATCATGTTTGATGCACTCTGGATGTCCAATTTTTTTCTGTGCTGTCAATTTGAGATGAAATGAACATTGTGGACAGTTTTCAGCAAGTTACAACTTAAAAATAAAAAATAAACATTTTTTTCCATAAACAAGCTCTAAATCATGTTTGATGCACTCTGGATGTCCAATTTTTGCTGTGCTGTCTATTTGAGATGAAATGAACATTGTGGACAGTTTTCAGCAAGTTGCAACATTGAAATACAGAATTATTTTTTTTTACATAAACAAGCTCTAAATCATGTTTGATGCACTCTGGATGTCCAATGTTTGCTGTGCTGTCTATTTGAGATGAAATGAACATTGTGGACAGTTTTCAGCAAGTTGCAACATTGAAATACAGAAACAACGTGTTTTCCATAAACAAGCTCTAAATCATGTTTGATGCACTCTGGATGTCCAATGTTTGCTGTGCTGTCTATTTGAGATGAAATGAACATTGTGGACAGTTTTCAGCAAGTTGCAACATTGAAATACAGAAAAAACGTGTTTTCCATAAACAAGCTCTAAATCATGTTTGATGCACTCTGGATGTCCAATTTTTGCTGTGCTGTCTATTTGAGATGAAATTAACATTGTGGACAGTTTTCAGCAAGTTGCAACATTGAAATACAGAAGAAAAAAATATTATTTCCATAAACAAGCTCTAAATCATGTTTGATGCACTCTGGATGTCCAATTTTTGCTGTGCTGTCTATTTGAGATGAAATGAACATTGTGGACAGTTTTCAGCAAGTTGCAACATTGAAATACAGAAGAAAAAAAAATTTTTTCCATAAACAAGCTCTAAATCATGTTTCATGCACTCTGGATGTCCAATTTTTTTCTGTGCTGTCAATTTGAGATGAAATGAACATTGTGGACAGTTTTCAGCAAGTTACAACTTAAAAATAAAAAATAAACATTTTTTTCCATAAACAAGCTCTAAATCATGTTTGATGCACTCTGGATGTCCAATTTTTGCTGTGCTGTCTATTTGAGATGAAATGAACATTGTGGACAGTTTTCAGCAAGTTGCAACATTGAAATACAGAATTATTTTTTTTTACATAAACAAGCTCTAAATCATGTTTGATGCACTCTGGATGTCCAATTTTTGCTGTGCTGTCTATTTGAGATGAAATGAACATTGTGGACAGTTTTCAGCAAGTTGCAACATTGAAATACAGAATTTTTTTTTTTTACATAAATAAGCTCTAAATCATGTTTGATGCACTCTGGATGTCCAATGTTTGCTGTGATGTCTATTTGCGATGAAATTAACATTGTGGACAGTTTTCAGCAAGTTATACCATTAAAATAAAAAATAAAAAAGTTTTTTCCATAAACAAGCTCTAAATCATGTTTGATGCACTCTGGATGTCCAATGTTTGCTGTGCTGTCTATTTGAGATGAAATGAACATTGTGGACAGTTTTCAGCAAGTTGCAACATTGAAATACAGAAACAACGTGTTTTCCATAAACAAGCTCTAAATCATGTTTGATGCACTCTGGATGTCCAATGTTTGCTGTGCTGTCTATTTGAGATGAAATGAACATTGTGGACAGTTTTCAGCAAGTTGCAACATTGAAATACAGAAAAAACGTGTTTTCCATAAACAAGCTCTAAATCATGTTTGATGCACTCTGGATGTCCAATGTTTGCTGTGCTGTCTATTTGAGATGAAATGAACATTGTGGACAGTTTTCAGCAAGTTGCAACATTGAAATACAGAAGAAAAAAATATTATTTCCATAAACAAGCTCTAAATCATGTTTGATGCACTCTGGATGTCCAATTTTTGCTGTGCTGTCTATTTGAGATGAAATGAACATTGTGGACAGTTTTCAGCAAGTTGCAACATTGAAATACAGAAAAAAAAAAAAAAAAATCCATAAACAAGCTCTAAATCATGTTTGATGCACTCTGGATGTCCAATTTTTTTCTGTGCTGTCAATTTGAGATGAAATGAACATTGTGGACAGTTTTCAGCAAGTTACAACTTAAAAATAAAAAATAAACATTTTTTTCCATAAACAAGCTCTAAATCATGTTTGATGCACTCTGGATGTCCAATTTTTGCTGTGCTGTCTATTTGAGATGAAATGAACATTGTGGACAGTTTTCAGCAAGTTGCAACATTGAAATACAGAATTATTTTTTTTTACATAAACAAGCTCTAAATCATGTTTGATGCACTCTGGATGTCCAATTTTTGCTGTGCTGTCTATTTGAGATGAAATGAACATTGTGGACAGTTTTCAGCAAGTTGCAACATTGAAATACAGAATTATTTTTTTTTACATAAACAAGCTCTAAATCATGTTTGATGCACTCTGGATGTCCAATGTTTGCTGTGATGTCTATTTGCGATGAAATTAACATTGTGGACAGTTTTCAGCAAGTTATACCATTAAAATAAAAAATAAAAAAGTTTTTTCCATAAACAAGCTCTAAATCATGTTTGATGCACTCTGGATGTCCAATGTTTGCTGTGCTGTCTATTTGAGATGAAATGAACATTGTGGACAGTTTTCAGCAAGTTGCAACATTGAAATACAGAAAAAACGTGTTTTCCATAAACAAGCTCTAAATCATGTTTGATGCACTCTGGATGTCCAATGTTTGCTGTGCTGTCTATTTGAGATGAAATGAACATTGTGGACAGTTTTCAGCAAGTTGCAACATTGAAATACATAATTATTTTTTTTTACATAAACAAGCTCTAAATCATGTTTGATGCACTCTGGATGTCCAATGTTTGCTGTGCTGTCTATTTGAGATGAAATGAACATTGTGGACAGTTTTCAGCAAGTTGCAACATTGAAATACAGAATTATTTTTTTTTACATAAACAAGCTCTAAATCATGTTTGATGCACTCTGGATGTCCAATGTTTGCTGTGATGTCTATTTGCGATGAAATTAACATTGTGGACAGTTTTCAGCAAGTTATACCATTAAAATAAAAAATAAAAAAGTTTTTTCCATAAACAAGCTCTAAATCATGTTTGATGCACTCTGGATGTCCAATGTTTGCTGTGCTGTCTATTTGAGATGAAATGAACATTGTGGACAGTTTTCAGCAAGTTGCAACATTGAAATACAGAAAAAACGTGTTTTCCATAAACAAGCTCTAAATCATGTTTGATGCACTCTGGATGTCCAATGTTTGCTGTGCTGTCTATTTGAGATGAAATGAACATTGTGGACAGTTTTCAGCAAGTTACAACTTAAAAATAAAAAATAAACATTTTTTTCCATAAACAAGCTCTAAATCATGTTTGATGCACTCTGGATGTCCAATTTTTGCTGTGCTGTCTATTTGAGATGAAATGAACATTGTGGACAGTTTTCAGCAAGTTGCAACATTGAAATACAGAAGAAAAAAAAAAGATTTCCATAAACAAGCTCTAAATCATGTTTGATGCACTCTGGATGTCCAATTTTTTTCTGTGCTGTCAATTTGAGATGAAATGAACATTGTGGACAGTTTTCAGCAAGTTACAACTTAAAAATAAAAAATAAACATTTTTTTCCATAAACAAGCTCTAAATCATGTTTGATGCACTCTGGATGTCCAATTTTTGCTGTGCTGTCTATTTGAGATGAAATGAACATTGTGGACAGTTTTCAGCAAGTTGCAACATTGAAATACAGAAGAAAAAAAAAAGATTTCCATAAACAAGCTCTAAATCATGTTTGATGCACTCTGGATGTCCAATTTTTGCTGTGCTGTCTATTTGAGATGAAATGAACATTGTGGACAGTTTTCAGCAAGTTGCAACATTGAAATACAGAATTATTTTTTTTTACATAAACAAGCTCTAAATCATGTTTGATGCACTCTGGATGTCCAATGTTTGCTGTGCTGTCTATTTGAGATGAAATGAACATTGTGGACAGTTTTCAGCAAGTTGCAACATTGAAATACAGAAACAACGTGTTTTCCATAAACAAGCTCTAAATCATGTTTGATGCACTCTGGATGTCCAATGTTTGCTGTGCTGTCTATTTGAGATGAAATGAACATTGTGGACAGTTTTCAGCAAGTTGCAACATTGAAATACAGAAAAAACGTGTTTTCCATAAACAAGCTCTAAATCATGTTTGATGCACTCTGGATGTCCAATTTTTGCTGTGCTGTCTATTTGAGATGAAATTAACATTGTGGACAGTTTTCAGCAAGTTGCAACATTGAAATACAGAAGAAAAAAATATTATTTCCATAAACAAGCTCTAAATCATGTTTGATGCACTCTGGATGTCCAATTTTTGCTGTGCTGTCTATTTGAGATGAAATGAACATTGTGGACAGAAATGAACATTGTGGACACTCTGGATGTCCAATTTTTTTCTGTGCTGTCAATTTGAGATGAAATGAACATTGTGGACAGTTTTCAGCAAGTTACAACTTAAAAATAAAAAATAAACATTTTTTTCCATAAACAAGCTCTAAATCATGTTTGATGCACTCTGGATGTCCAATTTTTGCTGTGCTGTCTATTTGAGATGAAATGAACATTGTGGACAGTTTTCAGCAAGTTGCAACATTGAAATACAGAATTATTTTTTTTTACATAAACAAGCTCTAAATCATGTTTGATGCACTCTGGATGTCCAATGTTTGCTGTGATGTCTATTTGCGATGAAATTAACATTGTGGACAGTTTTCAGCAAGTTATACCATTAAAATAAAAAATAAAAAAGTTTTTTCCATAAACAAGCTCTAAATCATGTTTGATGCACTCTGGATGTCCAATGTTTGCTGTGCTGTCTATTTGAGATGAAATGAACATTGTGGACAGTTTTCAGCAAGTTGCAACATTGAAATACAGAAAAAACGTGTTTTCCATAAACAAGCTCTAAATCATGTTTGATGCACTCTGGATGTCCAATGTTTGCTGTGCTGTCTATTTGAGATGAAATGAACATTGTGGACAGTTTTCAGCAAGTTACAACTTAAAAATAAAAAATAAACATTTTTTTCCATAAACAAGCTCTAAATCATGTTTGATGCACTCTGGATGTCCAATTTTTGCTGTGCTGTCTATTTGAGATGAAATGAACATTGTGGACAGTTTTCAGCAAGTTGCAACATTGAAATACAGAAGAAAAAAAAAAGATTTCCATAAACAAGCTCTAAATCATGTTTGATGCACTCTGGATGTCCAATTTTTTTCTGTGCTGTCAATTTGAGATGAAATGAACATTGTGGACAGTTTTCAGCAAGTTACAACTTAAAAATAAAAAATAAACATTTTTTTCCATAAACAAGCTCTAAATCATGTTTGATGCACTCTGGATGTCCAATTTTTGCTGTGCTGTCTATTTGAGATGAAATGAACATTGTGGACAGTTTTCAGCAAGTTGCAACATTGAAATACAGAATTATTTTTTTTTACATAAACAAGCTCTAAATCATGTTTGATGCACTCTGGATGTCCAATTTTTGCTGTGCTGTCTATTTGAGATGAAATGAACATTGTGGACAGTTTTCAGCAAGTTGCAACATTGAAATACAGAATTATTTTTTTTTACATAAACAAGCTCTAAATCATGTTTGATGCACTCTGGATGTCCAATGTTTGCTGTGCTGTCTATTTGAGATGAAATGAACATTGTGGACAGTTTTCAGCAAGTTGCAACATTGAAATACAGAAACAACGTGTTTTCCATAAACAAGCTCTAAATCATGTTTGATGCACTCTGGATGTCCAATGTTTGCTGTGCTGTCTATTTGAGATGAAATGAACATTGTGGACAGTTTTCAGGAAGTTGCAACATTGAAATACAGAAAAAACGTGTTTTCCATAAACAAGCTCTAAATCATGTTTGATGCACTCTGGATGTCCAATTTTTGCTGTGCTGTCTATTTGAGATGAAATTAACATTGTGGACAGTTTTCAGCAAGTTGCAACATTGAAATACAGAAGAAAAAAATATTATTTCCATAAACAAGCTCTAAATCATGTTTGATGCACTCTGGATGTCCAATTTTTGCTGTGCTGTCTATTTGAGATGAAATGAACATTGTGGACAGTTTTCAGCAAGTTGCAACATTGAAATACAGAAAAAAAAAAATATTTCCATAAACAAGCTCTAAATCATGTTTGATGCACTCTGGATGTCCAATTTTTTTCTGTGCTGTCAATTTGAGATGAAATGAACATTGTGGACAGTTTTCAGCAAGTTACAACTTAAAAATAAAAAATAAACATTTTTTTCCATAAACAAGCTCTAAATCATGTTTGATGCACTCTGGATGTCCAATTTTTGCTGTGCTGTCTATTTGAGATGAAATGAACATTGTGGACAGTTTTCAGCAAGTTGCAACATTGAAATACAGAATTATTATTTTTTACATAAACAAGCTCTAAATCATGTTTGATGCACTCTGGATGTCCAATTTTTGCTGTGCTGTCTATTTGAGATGAAATGAACATTGTGGACAGTTTTCAGCAAGTTGCAACATTGAAATACAGAATTATTTTTTTTTACATAAACAAGCTCTAAATCATGTTTGATGCACTCTGGATGTCCAATGTTTGCTGTGATGTCTATTTGCGATGAAATTAACATTGTGGACAGTTTTCAGCAAGTTATACCATTAAAATAAAAAATAAAAAAGTTTTTTCCATAAACAAGCTCTAAATCATGTTTGATGCACTCTGGATGTCCAATGTTTGCTGTGCTGTCTATTTGAGATGAAATGAACATTGTGGACAGTTTTCAGCAAGTTGCAACATTGAAATACAGAAACAACGTGTTTTCCATAAACAAGCTCTAAATCATGTTTGATGCACTCTGGATGTCCAATGTTTGCTGTGCTGTCTATTTGAGATGAAATGAACATTGTGGACAGTTTTCAGCAAGTTGCAACATTGAAATACAGAATTATTTTTTTTTACATAAACAAGCTCTAAATCATGTTTGATGCACTCTGGATGTCCAATGTTTGCTGTGCTGTCTATTTGAGATGAAATGAACATTGTGGACAGTTTTCAGCAAGTTGCAACATTGAAATACAGAATTTTTTTTTTTTACATAAACAAGCTCTAAATCATGTTTGATGCACTCTGGATGTCCAATGTTTGCTGTGATGTCTATTTGCGATGAAATTAACATTGTGGACAGTTTTCAGCAAGTTATACCATTAAAATAAAAAATAAAAAAGTTTTTTCCATAAACAAGCTCTAAATCATGTTTGATGCACTCTGGATGTCCAATGTTTGCTGTGCTGTCTATTTGAGATGAAATGAACATTGTGGACAGTTTTCAGCAAGTTGCAACGTTGAAATACAGAAAAAACGTGTTTTCCATAAACAAGCTCTAAATCATGTTTGATGCACTCTGGATGTCCAATGTTTGCTGTGCTGTCTATTTGAGATGAAATGAACATTGTGGACAGTTTTCAGCAAGTTGCAACATTGAAATACAGAAAAAACGTGTTTTCCATAAACAAGCTCTAAATCATATTTGATGCACTCTGGATGTCCAATTTTTGCTGTGCTGTCTATTTGAGATGAAATGAACATTGTGGACAGTTTTCAGCAAGTTACAACATTGAAATAAAAAAAAAAAAAGTTTTTTCCATAAACAAGCTCTAAATCATGTTTGATGCACTCTGGATGTCCAATTTTTGCTGTGCTGTCAAATTGAGATGAAATTAACATTGTGGACAGTTTTCAGCAAGTTGCAACATTGAAATACAGTTTTTTTATTATTTATTACATAAACAAGCTCTAAATCATGTTTGATGCACTCTGGATGTCCAATGTTTGCTGTGCTGTCTATTTGAGATGAAATGAACATTGTGGACAGTTTTCAGCAAGTTGCAACATTGAAATACAGAATTATTTTGTTTTACATAAACAAGCTCTAAATCATGTTTGATGCACTCTGGATGTCCAATTTTTGCTGTGATGTCTATTTGCGATGAAATTAACATTGTGGACAGTTTTCAGCAAGTTATAACATTAAAATAAAAAATAAAAACGTTTTTTCCATAAACAAGCTCTAAATCATGTTTGATGCACTCTGTATGTCCAATTTTTGCTGTGCTGTCTATTTGAGATGAAATGAACATTGTGGACAGTTTTCAGCAAGTTGCAACATTGAAATACAGAAAAAACGTGTTTTCCATAAACAAGCTCTAAATCATGTTTGATGCACTCTGGATGTCCAATGTTTGCTGTGCTGTCTATTTGAGATGAAATGAACATTGTGGACAGTTTTCAGCAAGTCACAACTTAAAAATAAAAAATAAACATTTTTTTCCATAAACAAGCTCTAAATCATGTTTGATGCACTCTGGATGTCCAATTTTTGCTGTGCTGTCTATTTGAGATGAAATGAACATTGTGGACAGTTTTCAGCAAGTTGCAACATTGAAATACAGAATTATTTTGTTTTACATAAACAAGCTCTAAATCATGTTTGATGCACTCTGGATGTCCAATTTTTGCTGTGATGTCTATTTGCGATGAAATTAACATTGTGGACAGTTTTCAGCAAGTTATACCATTAAAATAAAAAATAAAAAAGTTGTTTCCATAAACAAGCTCTAAATCATGTTTGATGCACTCTGGATGTCCAATGTTTGCTGTGCTGTGTATTTGAGATGAAATGAACATTGTGGACAGTTTTCAGCAAGTTGCAACATTGAAATACAGAAAAAACGTGTTTTCCATAAACAAGCTCTAAATCATGTTTGATGCACTCTGGATGTCCAATGTTTGCTGTGCTGTCTATTTGAGATGAAATGAACATTGTGGACAGTTTTCAGCAAGTTGCAACATTGAAATACAGAATTATTTTGTTTTACATAAACAAGCTCTAAATCATGTTTGATGCACTCTGGATGTCCAATTTTTGCTGTGATGTCTATTTGCGATGAAATTAACATTGTGGACAGTTTTCAGCAAGTTATACCATTAAAATAAAAAATAAAAAAGTTTTTTCCATAAACAAGCTCTAAATCATGTTTGATGCACTCTGGATGTCCAATGTTTGCTGTGCTGTGTATTTGAGATGAAATGAACATTGTGGACAGTTTTCAGCAAGTTGCAACATTGAAATACAGAAAAAACGTGTTTTCCATAAACAAGCTCTAAATCATGTTTGATGCACTCTGGATGTCCAATGTTTGCTGTGCTGTCTATTTGAGATGAAATGAACATTGTGGACAGTTTTCAGCAAGTTACAACATTGAAATAAAAAAAAAACAGTTTTTTCCATAAACAAGCTCTAAATCATGTTTGATGCACTCTGGATGTCCAATGTTTGCTGTGCTGTGTATTTGAGATGAAATGAACATTGTGGACAGTTTTCAGCAAGTTGAAACATTGAAATACAGAATTATTTTTTTTTACATAAACAAGCTCTAAATCATGTTTGATGCACTCTGGATGTCCAATGTTTGCTGTGCTGTCTATTTGAGATGAAATGAACATTGTGGACAGTTTTCAGCAAGTTGCAACATTGAAATACAGAAACAACGTGTTTTCCATAAACAAGCTCTAAATCATGTTTGATGCACTCTGGATGTCCAATGTTTGCTGTGCTGTCTATTTGAGATGAAATGAACATTGTGGACAGTTTTCAAAAGTTGCAACATTGAAATACAGAAAAAACGTGTTTTCCATAAACAAGCTCTAAATCATGTTTGATGCACTCTGGATGTCCAATTTTTGCTGTGCTGTCTATTTGAGATGAAATTAACATTGTGGACAGTTTTCAGCAAGTTGCAACATTGAAATACAGAAGAAAAAAATATTATTTCCATAAACAAGCTCTAAATCATGTTTGATGCACTCTGGATGTCCAATTTTTGCTGTGCTGTCTATTTGAGATGAAATGAACATTGTGGACAGTTTTCAGCAAGTTGCAACATTGAAATACAGAAAAAAAAAAATATTTCCATAAACAAGCTCTAAATCATGTTTGATGCACTCTGGATGTCCAATTTTTTTCTGTGCTGTCAATTTGAGATGAAATGAACATTGTGGACAGTTTTCAGCAAGTTACAACTTAAAAATAAAAAATAAACATTTTTTTCCATAAACAAGCTCTAAATCATGTTTGATGCACTCTGGATGTCCAATTTTTGCTGTGCTGTCTATTTGAGATGAAATGAACATTGTGGACAGTTTTCAGCAAGTTGCAACATTGAAATACAGAATTATTTTTTTTTACATAAACAAGCTCTAAATCATGTTTGATGCACTCTGGATGTCCAATTTTTGCTGTGCTGTCTATTTGAGATGAAATGAACATTGTGGACAGTTTTCAGCAAGTTGCAACATTGAAATACAGAATTTTTTTTTTTTACATAAACAAGCTCTAAATCATGTTTGATGCACTCTGGATGTCCAATGTTTGCTGTGATGTCTATTTGCGATGAAATTAACATTGTGGACAGTTTTCAGCAAGTTATACCATTAAAATAAAAAATAAAAAAGTTTTTTCCATAAACAAGCTCTAAATCATGTTTGATGCACTCTGGATGTCCAATGTTTGCTGTGCTGTCTATTTGAGATGAAATGAACATTGTGGACAGTTTTCAGCAAGTTGCAACATTGAAATACAGAAACAACGTGTTTTCCATAAACAAGCTCTAAATCATGTTTGATGCACTCTGGATGTCCAATGTTTGCTGTGCTGTCTATTTGAGATGAAATGAACATTGTGGACAGTTTTCAGCAAGTTGCAACATTGAAATACAGAAAAAACGTGTTTTCCATAAACAAGCTCTAAATCATGTTTGATGCACTCTGGATGTCCAATTTTTGCTGTGCTGTCTATTTGAGATGAAATTAACATTGTGGACAGTTTTCAGCAAGTTGCAACATTGAAATACAGAAGAAAAACATATTATTTCCATAAACAAGCTCTAAATCATGTTTGATGCACTCTGGATGTCCAATTTTTGCTGTGCTGTCTATTTGAGATGAAATGAACATTGTGGACAGTTTTCAGCAAGTTGCAACATTGAAATACAGAAAAAAAAAAAAAATCCATAAACAAGCTCTAAATCATGTTTGATGCACTCTGGATGTCCAATTTTTTTCTGTGCTGTCAATTTGAGATGAAATGAACATTGTGGACAGTTTTCAGCAAGTTACAACTTAAAAATAAAAAATAAACATTTTTTTCCATAAACAAGCTCTAAATCATGTTTGATGCACTCTGGATGTCCAATTTTTGCTGTGCTGTCTATTTGAGATGAAATGAACATTGTGGACAGTTTTCAGCAAGTTGCAACATTGAAATACAGAATTATTTTTTTTTACATAAACAAGCTCTAAATCATGTTTGATGCACTCTGGATGTCCAATTTTTGCTGTGCTGTCTATTTGAGATGAAATGAACATTGTGGACAGTTTTCAGCAAGTTGCAACATTGAAATACAGAATTATTTTTTTTTACATAAACAAGCTCTAAATCATGTTTGATGCACTCTGGATGTCCAATGTTTGCTGTGATGTCTATTTGCGATGAAATTAACATTGTGGACAGTTTTCAGCAAGTTATACCATTAAAATAAAAAATAAAAAAGTTTTTTCCATAAACAAGCTCTAAATCATGTTTGATGCACTCTGGATGTCCAATGTTTGCTGTGCTGTCTATTTGAGATGAAATGAACATTGTGGACAGTTTTCAGCAAGTTGCAACATTGAAATACAGAATTATTTTTTTTTACATAAACAAGCTCTAAATCATGTTTGATGCACTCTGGATGTCCAATGTTTGCTGTGCTGTCTATTTGAGATGAAATGAACATTGTGGACAGTTTTCAGCAAGTTGCAACATTGAAATACAGAATTTTTTTTTTTTACATAAACAAGCTCTAAATCATGTTTGATGCACTCTGGATGTCCAATTTTTGCTGTGCTGTCTATTTGAGATGAAATTAACATTGTGGACAGTTTTCAGCAAGTTGCAACATTGAAATACAGAAGAAAAAAATATTATTTCCATAAACAAGCTCTAAATCATGTTTGATGCACTCTGGATGTCCAATTTTTGCTGTGCTGTCTATTTGAGATGAAATGAACATTGTGGACAGTTTTCAGCAAGTTGCAACATTGAAATACAGAAAAAAAAAAAAAATCCATAAACAAGCTCTAAATCATGTTTGATGCACTCTGGATGTCCAATTTTTTTCTGTGCTGTCAATTTGAGATGAAATGAACATTGTGGACAGTTTTCAGCAAGTTACAACTTAAAAATAAAAAATAAACATTTTTTTCCATAAACAAGCTCTAAATCATGTTTGATGCACTCTGGATGTCCAATTTTTGCTGTGCTGTCTATTTGAGATGAAATGAACATTGTGGACAGTTTTCAGCAAGTTGCAACATTGAAATACAGAATTATTTTTTTTTACATAAACAAGCTCTAAATCATGTTTGATGCACTCTGGATGTCCAATTTTTGCTGTGCTGTCTATTTGAGATGAAATGAACATTGTGGACAGTTTTCAGCAAGTTGCAACATTGAAATACAGAATTATTTTTTTTTACATAAACAAGCTCTAAATCATGTTTGATGCACTCTGGATGTCCAATGTTTGCTGTGATGTCTATTTGCGATGAAATTAACATTGTGGACAGTTTTCAGCAAGTTATACCATTAAAATAAAAAATAAAAAAGTTTTTTCCATAAACAAGCTCTAAATCATGTTTGATGCACTCTGGATGTCCAATGTTTGCTGTGCTGTCTATTTGAGATGAAATGAACATTGTGGACAGTTTTCAGCAAGTTGCAACATTGAAATACAGAATTTTTTTTTTTTACATAAACAAGCTCTAAATCATGTTTGATGCACTCTGGATGTCCAATGTTTGCTGTGCTGTCTATTTGAGATGAAATGAACATTGTGGACAGTTTTCAGCAAGTTGCAACATTGAAATACAGAATTTTTTTTTTTTACATAAACAAGCTCTAAATCATGTTTGATGCACTCTGGATGTCCAATGTTTGCTGTGATGTCTATTTGCGATGAAATTAACATTGTGGACAGTTTTCAGCAAGTTATACCATTAAAATAAAAAATAAAAAAGTTTTTTCCATAAACAAGCTCTAAATCATGTTTGATGCACTCTGGATGTCCAATGTTTGCTGTGCTGTCTATTTGAGATGAAATGAACATTGTGGACAGTTTTCAGCAAGTTGCAACATTGAAATACAGAAAAAACGTGTTTTCCATAAACAAGCTCTAAATCATGTTTGATGCACTCTGGATGTCCAATGTTTGCTGTGCTGTCTATTTGAGATGAAATGAACATTGTGGACAGTTTTCAGCAAGTTGCAACATTGAAATACAGAAAAAACGTGTTTTCCATAAACAAGCTCTAAATCATATTTGATGCACTCTGGATGTCCAATTTTTGCTGTGCTGTCTATTTGAGATGAAATGAACATTGTGGACAGTTTTCAGCAAGTTACAACATTGAAATAAAAAAAAAACATTTTTTTCCATAAACAAGCTCTAAATCATGTTTGATGCACTCTGGATGTCCAATTTTTGCTGTGCTGTCAAATTGAGATGAAATTAACATTGTGGACAGTTTTCAGCAAGTTGCAACATTGAAATACAGTTTTTTTATTATTTATTACATAAACAAGCTCTAAATCATGTTTGATGCACTCTGGATGTCCAATGTTTGCTGTGCTGTCTATTTGAGATGAAATGAACATTGTGGACAGTTTTCAGCAAGTTGCAACATTGAAATACAGAATTATTTTGTTTTACATAAACAAGCTCTAAATCATGTTTGATGCACTCTGGATGTCCAATTTTTGCTGTGATGTCTATTTGCGATGAAATTAACATTGTGGACAGTTTTCAGCAAGTTATAACATTAAAATAAAAAATAAAAACGTTTTTTCCATAAACAAGCTCTAAATCATGTTTGATGCACTCTGTATGTCCAATTTTTGCTGTGCTGTCTATTTGAGATGAAATGAACATTGTGGACAGTTTTCAGCAAGTTGCAACATTGAAATACAGAAAAAACGTGTTTTCCATAAACAAGCTCTAAATCATGTTTGATGCACTCTGGATGTCCAATGTTTGCTGTGCTGTCTATTTGAGATGAAATGAACATTGTGGACAGTTTTCAGCAAGTCACAACTTAAAAATAAAAAATAAACATTTTTTTCCATAAACAAGCTCTAAATCATGTTTGATGCACTCTGGATGTCCAATTTTTGCTGTGCTGTCTATTTGAGATGAAATGAACATTGTGGACAGTTTTCAGCAAGTTGCAACATTGAAATACAGAATTATTTTGTTTTACATAAACAAGCTCTAAATCATGTTTGATGCACTCTGGATGTCCAATTTTTGCTGTGATGTCTATTTGCGATGAAATTAACATTGTGGACAGTTTTCAGCAAGTTATACCATTAAAATAAAAAATAAAAAAGTTTTTTCCATAAACAAGCTCTAAATCATGTTTGATGCACTCTGGATGTCCAATGTTTGCTGTGCTGTGTATTTGAGATGAAATGAACATTGTGGACAGTTTTCAACAAGTTGCAACATTGAAATACAGAAAAAACGTGTTTTCCATAAACAAGCTCTAAATCATGTTTGATGCACTCTGGATGTCCAATGTTTGCTGTGCTGTCTATTTGAGATGAAATGAACATTGTGGACAGTTTTCAGCAAGTTGCAACATTGAAATACAGAATTATTTTGTTTTACATAAACAAGCTCTAAATCATGTTTGATGCACTCTGGATGTCCAATGTTTGCTGTGCTGTCTATTTGAGATGAAATGAACATTGTGGACAGTTTTCAGCAAGTCACAACTTAAAAATAAAAAATAAACATTTTTTTCCATAAACAAGCTCTAAATCATGTTTGATGCACTCTGGATGTCCAATTTTTGCTGTGCTGTCTATTTGAGATGAAATGAACATTGTGGACAGTTTTCAGCAAGTTGCAACATTGAAATACAGAATTATTTTGTTTTACATAAACAAGCTCTAAATCATGTTTGATGCACTCTGGATGTCCAATTTTTGCTGTGATGTCTATTTGCGATGAAATTAACATTGTGGACAGTTTTCAGCAAGTTATACCATTAAAATAAAAAATAAAAAAGTTTTTTCCATAAACAAGCTCTAAATCATGTTTGATGCACTCTGGATGTCCAATGTTTGCTGTGCTGTGTATTTGAGATGAAATGAACATTGTGGACAGTTTTCAGCAAGTTGCAACATTGAAATACAGAAAAAACGTGTTTTCCATAAACAAGCTCTAAATCATGTTTGATGCACTCTGGATGTCCAATGTTTGCTGTGCTGTCTATTTGAGATGAAATGAACATTGTGGACAGTTTTCAGCAAGTTGCAACATTGAAATACAGAATTATTTTGTTTTACATAAACAAGCTCTAAATCATGTTTGATGCACTCTGGATGTCCAATTTTTGCTGTGATGTCTATTTGCGATGAAATTAACATTGTGGACAGTTTTCAGCAAGTTATACCATTAAAATAAAAAATAAAAAAGTTTTTTCCATAAACAAGCTCTAAATCATGTTTGATGCACTCTGGATGTCCAATGTTTGCTGTGCTGTGTATTTGAGATGAAATGAACATTGTGGACAGTTTTCAGCAAGTTGCAACATTGAAATACAGAAAAAACGTGTTTTCCATAAACAAGCTCTAAATCATGTTTGATGCACTCTGGATGTCCAATGTTTGCTGTGCTGTCTATTTGAGATGAAATGAACATTGTGGACAGTTTTCAGCAAGTTACAACATTGAAATAAAAAAAAAACAGTTTTTTCCATAAACAAGCTCTAAATCATGTTTGATGCACTCTGGATGTCCAATGTTTGCTGTGCTGTGTATTTGAGATGAAATGAACATTGTGGACTTTTTTCAGCAAGTTGCAACATTGAAATACAGAATTATTTTGTTTTACATAAACAAGCTCTAAATCATGTTTGATGCACTCTGGATGTCCAATTTTTGCTGTGCTGTCTATTTGAGATGAAATGAACATTGTGGACAGTTTTCATTAAGTTGCAACATTGAAATACAGTTTTTTTTAATTTATTACATAAACAAGCTCTAAATCATGTTTGATGCACTCTGGATGTCCAATGTTTGCTGTGCTGTCTATTTGAGATGAAGTGAACATTGTGGACAGTTTTCAGCAAGTTGCAACATTGAAATACAGAAAAAACTTGTTTTCCTTAAACAAGCTCTAAATTATGTTTGATGCACTCTGGATGTCCAATTTTTGCTGTGATGTCTATTTGCGATGAAATTAACATTGTGGACAGTTTTCAGCAAGTTATACCATTAAAATAAAAAATAAAAAAGTTTTTTCCATAAACAAGCTCTAAATCATGTTTGATGCACTCTGGATGTCCAATGTTTGCTGTGCTGTGTATTTGAGATGAAATGAACATTGTGGACAGTTTTCAGCAAGTTGCAACATTGAAATACAGAAAAAACGTGTTTTCCATAAACAAGCTCTAAATCATGTTTGATGCACTCTGGATGTCCAATGTTTGCTGTGCTGTCTATTTGAGATGAAATGAACATTGTGGACAGTTTTCAGCAAGTTACAACATTGAAATAAAAAAAAAAACAGTTTTTTCCATAAACAAGCTCTAAATCATGTTTGATGCACTCTGGATGTCCAATGTTTGCTGTGCTGTCTATTTGAGATGAAATGAACATTGTGGACAGTTTTCAGCAAGTTGCAACATTGAAATACAGAATTATTTTGTTTTAAATAAACAAGCTCTAAATCATGTTTGATGCACTCTGGATGTCCAATTTTTGCTGTGCTGTCTATTTGAGATGAAATGAACATTGTGGACAGTTTTCATTAAGTTGCAACATTGAAATACAGTTTTTTTTAAATTTATTACATAAACAAGCTCTAAATCATGTTTGATGCACTCTGGATGTCCAATGTTTGCTGTGCTGTCTATTTGAGATGAAATGAACATTGTGGACAGTTTTCAGCAAGTTGCAACATTGAAATACAGAAAAAACTTGTTTTCCTTAAACAAGCTCTAAATTATGTTTGATGCACTCTGGATGTCCAATTTTTGCTGTGCTGTCTATTTGAGATGAAATGAACATTGTGGACAGTTTTCAGCAAGTTACAACATTGAAATAAAAAAAAAACAGTTTTTTCCATAAACAAGCTCTAAATCATGTTTGATGCACTCTGGATGTCCAATGTTTGCTGTGCTGTCTATTTGAGATGAAATGAACATTGTGGACAGTTTTCAGCAAGTTGCAACATTGAAATACAGAATTATTTTGTTTTACATAAACAAGCTCTAAATCATGTTTGATGCACTCTGGATGTCCAATTTTTGCTGTGATGTCTATTTGCGATGAAATTAACATTGTGGACAGTTTTCAGCAAGTTATACCATTAAAATAAAAAATAAAAAAGTTTTTTCCATAAACAAGCTCTAAATCATGTTTGATGCACTCTGGATGTCCAATGTTTGCTGTGCTGTGTATTTGAGATGAAATGAACATTGTGGACAGTTTTCAGCAAGTTGCAACATTGAAATACAGAAAAAACGTGTTTTCCATAAACAAGCTCTAAATCATGTTTGATGCACTCTGGATGTCCAATGTTTGCTGTGCTGTCTATTTGAGATGAAATGAACATTGTGGACAGTTTTCAGCAAGTTACAACATTGAAATAAAAAAAAAACAGTTTTTTCCATAAACAAGCTCTAAATCATGTTTGATGCACTCTGGATGTCCAATGTTTGCTGTGCTGTGTATTTGAGATGAAATGAACATTGTGGACTTTTTTCAGCAAGTTGCAACATTGAAATACAGAATTATTTTGTTTTACATAAACAAGCTCTAAATCATGTTTGATGCACTCTGGATGTCCAATTTTTGCTGTGCTGTCTATTTGAGATGAAATGAACATTGTGGACAGTTTTCAGCAAGTTACAACATTGAAATAAAAAAAAAAACAGTTTTTTCCATAAACAAGCTCTAAATCATGTTTGATGCACTCTGGATGTCCAATTTTTGCTGTGCTGTCTATTTGAGATGAAATGAACATTGTGGACAGTTTTCATTAAGTTGCAACATTGAAATACAGTTTTTTTTAATTTATTACATAAACAAGCTCTAAATCATGTTTGATGCACTCTGGATGTCCAATGTTTGCTGTGCTGTCTATTTGAGATGAAGTGAACATTGTGGACAGTTTTCAGCAAGTTGCAACATTGAAATACAGAAAAAACTTGTTTTCCTTAAACAAGCTCTAAATTATGTTTGATGCACTCTGGATGTCCAATTTTTGCTGTGATGTCTATTTGCGATGAAATTAACATTGTGGACAGTTTTCAGCAAGTTATACCATTAAAATAAAAAATAAAAAAGTTTTTTCCATAAACAAGCTCTAAATCATGTTTGATGCACTCTGGATGTCCAATGTTTGCTGTGCTGTGTATTTGAGATGAAATGAACATTGTGGACAGTTTTCAGCAAGTTGCAACATTGAAATACAGAAAAAACGTGTTTTCCATAAACAAGCTCTAAATCATGTTTGATGCACTCTGGATGTCCAATGTTTGCTGTGCTGTCTATTTGAGATGAAATGAACATTGTGGACAGTTTTCAGCAAGTTGCAACATTGAAATACAGAAAAAACGTGTTTTCCATAAACAAGCTCTAAATCATGTTTGATGCACTCTGGATGTCCAATGTTTGCTGTGCTGTCTATTTGAGATGAAATGAACATTGTGGACAGTTTTCAGCAAGTTGCAACATTGAAATACAGAATTATTTTTTTTTACATAAACAAGCTCTAAATCATGTTTGATGCACTCTGGATGTCCAATTTTTGCTGTGATGTCTATTTGCGATGAAATTAACATTGTGGACAGTTTTCAGCAAGTTATACCATTAAAATAAAAAATAAAAAAGTTTTTTCCATAAACAAGCTCTAAATCATGTTTGATGCACTCTGGATGTCCAATGTTTGCTGTGCTGTGTATTTGAGATGAAATGAACATTGTGGACAGTTTTCAGCAAGTTGCAACATTGAAATACAGAAAAAACGTGTTTTCCATAAACAAGCTCTAAATCATGTTTGATGCACTCTGGATGTCCAATGTTTGCTGTGCTGTCTATTTGAGATGAAATGAACATTGTGGACAGTTTTCAGCAAGTTACAACATTGAAATAAAAAAAAAACAGTTTTTTCCATAAACAAGCTCTAAATCATGTTTGATGCACTCTGGATGTCCAATGTTTGCTGTGCTGTGTATTTGAGATGAAATGAACATTGTGGACTTTTTTCAGCAAGTTGCAACATTGAAATACAGAATTATTTTGTTTTACATAAACAAGCTCTAAATCATGTTTGATGCACTCTGGATGTCCAATTTTTGCTGTGCTGTCTATTTGAGATGAAATGAACATTGTGGACAGTTTTCAGCAAGTTACAACATTGAAATAAAAAAAAAAACAGTTTTTTCCATAAACAAGCTCTAAATCATGTTTGATGCACTCTGGATGTCCAATTTTTGCTGTGCTGTCTATTTGAGATGAAATGAACATTGTGGACAGTTTTCATTAAGTTGCAACATTGAAATACAGTTTTTTTTAATTTATTACATAAACAAGCTCTAAATCATGTTTGATGCACTCTGGATGTCCAATGTTTGCTGTGCTGTCTATTTGAGATGAAGTGAACATTGTGGACAGTTTTCAGCAAGTTGCAACATTGAAATACAGAAAAAACTTGTTTTCCTTAAACAAGCTCTAAATTATGTTTGATGCACTCTGGATGTCCAATTTTTGCTGTGATGTCTATTTGCGATGAAATTAACATTGTGGACAGTTTTCAGCAAGTTATACCATTAAAATAAAAAATAAAAAAGTTTTTTCCATAAACAAGCTCTAAATCATGTTTGATGCACTCTGGATGTCCAATGTTTGCTGTGCTGTGTATTTGAGATGAAATGAACATTGTGGACAGTTTTCAGCAAGTTGCAACATTGAAATACAGAAAAAACGTGTTTTCCATAAACAAGCTCTAAATCATGTTTGATGCACTCTGGATGTCCAATGTTTGCTGTGCTGTCTATTTGAGATGAAATGAACATTGTGGACAGTTTTCAGCAAGTTACAACATTGAAATAAAAAAAAAAACAGTTTTTTCCATAAACAAGCTCTAAATCATGTTTGATGCACTCTGGATGTCCAATGTTTGCTGTGCTGTCTATTTGAGATGAAATGAACATTGTGGACAGTTTTCAGCAAGTTGCAACATTGAAATACAGAATTATTTTGTTTTAAATAAACAAGCTCTAAATCATGTTTGATGCACTCTGGATGTCCAATTTTTGCTGTGCTGTCTATTTGAGATGAAATGAACATTGTGGACAGTTTTCATTAAGTTGCAACATTGAAATACAGTTTTTTTTAAATTTATTACATAAACAAGCTCTAAATCATGTTTGATGCACTCTGGATGTCCAATGTTTGCTGTGCTGTCTATTTGAGATGAAATGAACATTGTGGACAGTTTTCAGCAAGTTGCAACATTGAAATACAGAAAAAACTTGTTTTCCTTAAACAAGCTCTAAATTATGTTTGATGCACTCTGGATGTCCAATTTTTGCTGTGCTGTCTATTTGAGATGAAATGAACATTGTGGACAGTTTTCAGCAAGTTACAACATTGAAATAAAAAAAAAACAGTTTTTTCCATAAACAAGCTCTAAATCATGTTTGATGCACTCTGGATGTCCAATGTTTGCTGTGCTGTCTATTTGAGATGAAATGAACATTGTGGACAGTTTTCAGCAAGTTGCAACATTGAAATACAGAATTATTTTGTTTTACATAAACAAGCTCTAAATCATGTTTGATGCACTCTGGATGTCCAATTTTTGCTGTGCTGTCTATTTGAGATGAAATGAACATTGTGGACAGTTTTCAGCAAGTTACAACATTGAAATAAAAAAAAAACAGTTTTTTCCATAAACAAGCTCTAAATCATGTTTGATGCACTCTGGATGTCCAATTTTTGCTGTGCTGTCTATTTGAGATGAAATGAACATTGTGGACAGTTTTCATTAAGTTGCAACATTGAAATACAGTTTTTTTTTATTTATTACATAACACAAGCTCTAAATCATGTTTGATGCACTCTGGATGTCCAATGTTTGCTGTGCTGTCTATTTGAGATGAAATGAACATTGTGGACAGTTTTCAGCAAGTTGCAACATTGAAATACAGAAAAAACTTGTTTTCCTTAAACAAGCTCTAAATTATGTTTGATGCACTCTGGATGTCCAATTTTTGCTGTGATGTCTATTTGCGATGAAATTAACATTGTGGACAGTTTTCAGCAAGTTATACCATTGAAATAAAAAATAAAAAAGTTTTTTCCATAAACAAGCTCTAAATCATGTTTGATGCACTCTGGATGTCCAATGTTTGCTGTGCTGTGTATTTGAGATGAAATGAACATTGTGGACAGTTTTCAGCAAGTTGCAACATTGAAATACAGAAAAAACGTGTTTTCCATAAACAAGCTCTAAATCATGTTTGATGCACTCTGGATGTCCAATGTTTGCTGTGCTGTCTATTTGAGATGAAATGAACATTGTGGACAGTTTTCAGCAAGTTACAACATTGAAATAAAAAAAAAACAGTTTTTTCCATAAACAAGCTCTAAATCATGTTTGATGCACTCTGGATGTCCAATGTTTGCTGTGCTGTCTATTTGAGATGAAATGAACATTGTGGACAGTTTTCAGCAAGTTGCAACATTGAAATACAGAATTATTTTGTTTTACATAAACAAGCTCTAAATCATGTTTGATGCACTCTGGATGTCCAATTTTTGCTGTGCTGTCTATTTGAGATGAAATGAACATTGTGGACAGTTTTCAGCAAGTTACAACATTGAAATAAAAAAAAAACAGTTTTTTCCATAAACAAGCTCTAAATCATGTTTGATGCACTCTGGATGTCCAATTTTTGATGTGCTGTCTATTTGAGATGAAATGAACATTGTGGACAGTTTTCATTAAGTTGCAACATTGAAATACAGTTTTTTTTAATTTATTACATAAACAAGCTCTAAATCATGTTTGATGCACTCTGGATGTCCAATGTTTGCTGTGCTGTCTATTTGAGATGAAATGAACATTGTGGACAGTTTTCAGCAAGTTGCAACATTGAAATACAGAAAAAACTTGTTTTCCTTAAACAAGCTCTAAATTATGTTTGATGCACTCTGGATGTCCAATTTTTGCTGTGCTGTCTATTTGAGATGAAATGAACATTGTGGACAGTTTTCAGCAAGTTACAACATTAAAATAAAAAAACCCCGTTTTTTTCCATGAACAAGCTCTAAATCATGTTTGATGCACTCTGGATGTTCAATTTTTGCTGTGCTGTCAAATTGAGATGAAATGAACATTGTGGACAGTTTTCAGCAAGTTGCAACATTGAAATACAGTTTTTTTTAATTTATTACATAAACAAGCTCTAAATCATGTTTGATGCACCCTGGATGTCCAATGTTTGCTGTGCTGTCTATTTGAGATGAAATGAACATTGTGGACAGTTTTCAGCAAGTTGCAACATTGAAATACAGAAAAAACTTGTTTTCCTTAAACAAGCTCTAAATTATGTTTGATGCACTCTGGATGTCCAATTTTTGCTGTGATGTCTATTTGCGATGAAATTAACATTGTGGACAGTTTTCAGCAAGTTATACCATTGAAATAAAAAATAAAAAAGTTTTTTCCATAAACAAGCTCTAAATCATGTTTGATGCACTCTGGATGTCCAATGTTTGCTGTGCTGTGTATTTGAGATGAAATGAACATTGTGGACAGTTTTCAGCAAGTTGCAACATTGAAATACAGAAAAAACGTGTTTTCCATAAACAAGCTCTAAATCATGTTTGATGCACTCTGGATGTCCAATGTTTGCTGTGCTGTCTATTTGAGATGAAATGAACATTGTGGACAGTTTTCAGCAAGTTACAACATTGAAATAAAAAAAAAACAGTTTTTTCCATAAACAAGCTCTAAATCATGTTTGATGCACTCTGGATGTCCAATGTTTGCTGTGCTGTCTATTTGAGATGAAATGAACATTGTGGACAGTTTTCAGCAAGTTGCAACATTGAAATACAGAATTATTTTGTTTTACATAAACAAGCTCTAAATCATGTTTGATGCACTCTGGATGTCCAATTTTTGCTGTGCTGTCTATTTGAGATGAAATGAACATTGTGGACAGTTTTCAGCAAGTTACAACATTGAAATAAAAAAAAAACAGTTTTTTCCATAAACAAGCTCTAAATCATGTTTGATGCACTCTGGATGTCCAATTTTTGCTGTGCTGTCTATTTGAGATGAAATGAACATTGTGGACAGTTTTCATTAAGTTGCAACATTGAAATACAGTTTTTTTTTATTTATTACATAACACAAGCTCTAAATCATGTTTGATGCACTCTGGATGTCCAATGTTTGCTGTGCTGTCCATTTGAGATGAAATGAACATTGTGGACAGTTTTCAGCAAGTTGCAACATTGAAATACAGAAAAAACTTGTTTTCCTTAAACAAGCTCTAAATTATGTTTGATGCACTCTGGATGTCCAATTTTTGCTGTGATGTCTATTTGCGATGAAATTAACATTGTGGACAGTTTTCAGCAAGTTATACCATTGAAATAAAAAATAAAAAAGTTTTTTCCATAAACAAGCTCTAAATCATGTTTGATGCACTCTGGATGTCCAATGTTTGCTGTGCGGTCAAATTGAGATGAAATGAACATTGTGGACAGTTTTCAGCAAGTTGCAACATTGAAATACAGAATTATTTTGTTTTACATAAACAAGCTCTAAATCATGTTTGATGCACTCTGGATGTCCAATTTTTGCTGTGCTGTCTATTTGAGATGAAATGAACATTGTGGACAGTTTTCAGCAAGTTACAACATTGAAATAAAAAAAAAAACAGTTTTTTCCATAAACAAGCTCTAAATCATGTTTGATGCACTCTGGATGTCCAATTTTTGCTGTGCTGTCTATTTGAGATGAAATGAACATTGTGGACAGTTTTCATTAAGTTGCAACATTGAAATACAGTTTTTTTTAATTTATTACATAAACAAGCTCTAAATCATGTTTGATGCACTCTGGATGTCCAATGTTTGCTGTGCTGTCTATTTGAGATGAAATGAACATTGTGGACAGTTTTCAGCAAGTTGCAACATTGAAATACAGAAAAAACTTGTTTTCCTTAAACAAGCTCTAAATTATGTTTGATGCACTCTGGATGTCCAATTTTTGCTGTGCTGTCTATTTGAGATGAAATGAACATTGTGGACAGTTTTCAGCAAGTTACAACATTGAAATAAAAAAAAAACAGTTTTTTCCATAAACAAGCTCTAAATCATGTTTGATGCACTCTGGATGTCCAATGTTTGCTGTGCTGTCTATTTGAGATGAAATGAACATTGTGGACAGTTTTCAGCAAGTTGCAACATTGAAATACAGAATTATTTTGTTTTACATAAACAAGCTCTAAATCATGTTTGATGCACTCTGGATGTCCAATTTTTGCTGTGCTGTCTATTTGAGATGAAATGAACATTGTGGACAGTTTTCAGCAAGTTACAACATTGAAATAAAAAAAAAACAGTTTTTTCCATAAACAAGCTCTAAATCATGTTTGATGCACTCTGGATGTCCAATTTTTGCTGTGCTGTCTATTTGAGATGAAATGAACATTGTGGACAGTTTTCATTAAGTTGCAACATTGAAATACAGTTTTTTTTAATTTATTACATAACACAAGCTCTAAATCATGTTTGATGCACTCTGGATGTCCAATGTTTGCTGTGCTGTCTATTTGAGATGAAATGAACATTGTGGACAGTTTTCAGCAAGTTACAACATTGAAATAAAAAAAAAACAGTTTTTTCCATAAACAAGCTCTAAATCATGTTTGATGCACTCTGGATGTCCAATGTTTGCTGTGCTGTCTATTTGAGATGAAATGAACATTGTGGACAGTTTTCAGCAAGTTGCAACATTGAAATACAGAATTATTTTGTTTTACATAAACAAGCTCTAAATCATGTTTGATGCACTCTGGATGTCCAATTTTTGCTGTGCTGTCTATTTGAGATGAAATGAACATTGTGGACAGTTTTCAGCAAGTTACAACATTGAAATAAAAAAAAAACAGTTTTTTCCATAAACAAGCTCTAAATCATGTTTGATGCACTCTGGATGTCCAATTTTTGATGTGCTGTCTATTTGAGATGAAATGAACATTGTGGACAGTTTTCATTAAGTTGCAACATTGAAATACAGTTTTTTTTAATTTATTACATAAACAAGCTCTAAATCATGTTTGATGCACTCTGGATGTCCAATGTTTGCTGTGCTGTCTATTTGAGATGAAATGAACATTGTGGACAGTTTTCAGCAAGTTGCAACATTGAAATACAGAAAAAACGTGTTTTCCATAAACAAGCTCTAAATCATGTTTGATGCACTCTGGATGTCCAATGTTTGCTGTGCTGTCTATTTGAGATGAAATGAACATTGTGGACAGTTTTCAGCAAGTTACAACATTGAAATAAAAAAAAAACAGTTTTTTCCATAAACAAGCTCTAAATCATGTTTGATGCACTCTGGATGTCCAATGTTTGCTGTGCTGTCTATTTGAGATGAAATGAACATTGTGGACAGTTTTCAGCAAGTTGCAACATTGAAATACAGAATTATTTTGTTTTACATAAACAAGCTCTAAATCATGTTTGATGCACTCTGGATGTCCAATTTTTGCTGTGCTGTCTATTTGAGATGAAATGAACATTGTGGACAGTTTTCAGCAAGTTACAACATTGAAATAAAAAAAAAACAGTTTTTTCCATAAACAAGCTCTAAATCATGTTTGATGCACTCTGGATGTCCAATTTTTGATGTGCTGTCTATTTGAGATGAAATGAACATTGTGGACAGTTTTCATTAAGTTGCAACATTGAAATACAGTTTTTTTTAATTTATTACATAAACAAGCTCTAAATCATGTTTGATGCACTCTGGATGTCCAATGTTTGCTGTGCTGTCTATTTGAGATGAAATGAACATTGTGGACAGTTTTCAGCAAGTTGCAACATTGAAATACAGAAAAAACTTGTTTTCCTTAAACAAGCTCTAAATTATGTTTGATGCACTCTGGATGTCCAATTTTTGCTGTGCTGTCTATTTGAGATGAAATGAACATTGTGGACAGTTTTCAGCAAGTTACAACATTAAAATAAAAAAAACCCGTTTTTTTCCATGAACAAGCTCTAAATCATGTTTGATGCACTCTGGATGTTCAATTTTTGCTGTGCTGTCAAATTGAGATGAAATGAACATTGTGGACAGTTTTCAGCAAGTTGCAACATTGAAATACAGTTTTTTTTAATTTATTACATAAACAAGCTCTAAATCATGTTTGTTGCACCCTGGATGTCCAATGTTTGCTGTGCTGTCTATTTGAGATGAAATGAACATTGTGGACAGTTTTCAGCAAGTTACAACATTGAAATAAAAAAAAAACAGTTTTTTCCATAAACAAGCTCTAAATCATGTTTGATGCACTCTGGATGTCCAATGTTTGCTGTGCTGTCTATTTGAGATGAAATGAACATTGTGGACAGTTTTCAGCAAGTTGCAACATTGAAATACAGAATTATTTTGTTTTACATAAACAAGCTCTAAATCATGTTTGATGCACTCTGGATGTCCAATTTTTGCTGTGCTGTCTATTTGAGATGAAATGAACATTGTGGACAGTTTTCAGCAAGTTACAACATTGAAATAAAAAAAAAACAGTTTTTTCCATAAACAAGCTCTAAATCATGTTTGATGCACTCTGGATGTCCAATTTTTGCTGTGCTGTCTATTTGAGATGAAATGAACATTGTGGACAGTTTTCATTAAGTTGCAACATTGAAATACAGTTTTTTTTTATTTATTACATAACACAAGCTCTAAATCATGTTTGATGCACTCTGGATGTCCAATGTTTGCTGTGCTGTCTATTTGAGATGAAATGAACATTGTGGACAGTTTTCAGCAAGTTGCAACATTGAAATACAGAAAAAACTTGTTTTCCTTAAAAAATAAAAAAAAAGTTATACCATTGAAATAAAAAATAACAAAGTTTTTTCCATAAACAAGCTCTAAATCATGTTTGATGCACTCTGGATGTCCAATGTTTGCTGTGCTGTGTATTTGAGATGAAATGAACATTGTGGACAGTTTTCAGCAAGTTGCAACATTGAAATACAGAATTATTTTGTTTTACATAAACAAGCTCTAAATCATGTTTGATGCACTCTGGATGTCCAATTTTTGCTGTGCTGTCTATTTGAGATGAAATGAACATTGTGGACAGTTTTCAGCAAGTTACAACATTGAAATAAAAAAAAAAACAGTTTTTTCCATAAACAAGCTCTAAATCATGTTTGATGCACTCTGGATGTCCAATTTTTGCTGTGCTGTCTATTTGAGATGAAATGAACATTGTGGACAGTTTTCATTAAGTTGCAACATTGAAATACAGTTTTTTTTAATTTATTACATAAACAAGCTCTAAATCATGTTTGATGCACTCTGGATGTCCAATGTTTGCTGTGCTGTCTATTTGAGATGAAATGAACATTGTGGACAGTTTTCAGCAAGTTGCAACATTGAAATACAGAAAAAACGTGTTTTCCATAAACAAGCTCTAAATCATGTTTGATGCACTCTGGATGTCCAATGTTTGCTGTGCTGTCTATTTGAGATGAAATGAACATTGTGGACAGTTTTCAGCAAGTTACAACATTGAAATAAAAAAAAAAACAGTTTTTTCCATAAACAAGCTCTAAATCATGTTTGATGCACTCTGGATGTCCAATGTTTGCTGTGCTGTGTATTTGAGATGAAATGAACATTGTGGACAGTTTTCAGCAAGTTGCAACATTGAAATACAGAAAAAACGTGTTTTCCATAAACAAGCTCTAAATCATGTTTGATGCACTCTGGATGTCCAATGTTTGCTGTGCTGTCTATTTGAGATGAAATGAACATTGTGGACAGTTTTCAGCAAGTTACAACATTGAAATAAAAAAAAAAACAGTTTTTTCCATAAACAAGCTCTAAATCATGTTTGATGCACTCTGGATGTCCAATGTTTGCTGTGCTGTCTATTTGAGATGAAATGAACATTGTGGACAGTTTTCAGCAAGTTGCAACATTGAAATACAGAATTATTTTGTTTTAAATAAACAAGCTCTAAATCATGTTTGATGCACTCTGGATGTCCAATTTTTGCTGTGCTGTCTATTTGAGATGAAATGAACATTGTGGACAGTTTTCATTAAGTTGCAACATTGAAATACAGTTTTTTTTAAATTTATTACATAAACAAGCTCTAAATCATGTTTGATGCACTCTGGATGTCCAATGTTTGCTGTGCTGTCTATTTGAGATGAAATGAACATTGTGGACAGTTTTCAGCAAGTTGCAACATTGAAATACAGAAAAAACTTGTTTTCCTTAAACAAGCTCTAAATTATGTTTGATGCACTCTGGATGTCCAATTTTTGCTGTGCTGTCTATTTGAGATGAAATGAACATTGTGGACAGTTTTCAGCAAGTTACAACATTGAAATAAAAAAAAAACAGTTTTTTCCATAAACAAGCTCTAAATCATGTTTGATGCACTCTGGATGTCCAATGTTTGCTGTGCTGTCTATTTGAGATGAAATGAACATTGTGGACAGTTTTCAGCAAGTTGCAACATTGAAATACAGAATTATTTTGTTTTACATAAACAAGCTCTAAATCATGTTTGATGCACTCTGGATGTCCAATTTTTGCTGTGCTGTCTATTTGAGATGAAATGAACATTGTGGACAGTTTTCAGCAAGTTACAACATTGAAATAAAAAAAAAACAGTTTTTTCCATAAACAAGCTCTAAATCATGTTTGATGCACTCTGGATGTCCAATGTTTGCTGTGCTGTCTATTTGAGATGAAATGAACATTGTGGACAGTTTTCAGCAAGTTGCAACATTGAAATACAGAATTATTTTGTTTTACATAAACAAGCTCTAAATCATGTTTGATGCACTCTGGATGTCCAATTTTTGCTGTGCTGTCTATTTGAGATGAAATGAACATTGTGGACAGTTTTCAGCAAGTTACAACATTGAAATAAAAAAAAAACAGTTTTTTCCATAAACAAGCTCTAAATCATGTTTGATGCACTCTGGATGTCCAATTTTTGATGTGCTGTCTATTTGAGATGAAATGAACATTGTGGACAGTTTTCATTAAGTTGCAACATTGAAATACAGTTTTTTTTAATTTATTACATAAACAAGCTCTAAATCATGTTTGATGCACTCTGGATGTCCAATGTTTGCTGTGCTGTCTATTTGAGATGAAATGAACATTGTGGACAGTTTTCAGCAAGTTGCAACATTGAAATACAGAAAAAACTTGTTTTCCTTAAACAAGCTCTAAATTATGTTTGATGCACTCTGGATGTCCAATTTTTGCTGTGCTGTCTATTTGAGATGAAATGAACATTGTGGACAGTTTTCAGCAAGTTACAACATTAAAATAAAAAAAACCCGTTTTTTTCCATGAACAAGCTCTAAATCATGTTTGATGCACTCTGGATGTTCAATTTTTGCTGTGCTGTCAAATTGAGATGAAATGAACATTGTGGACAGTTTTCAGCAAGTTGCAACATTGAAATACAGTTTTTTTTAATTTATTACATAAACAAGCTCTAAATCATGTTTGATGCACCCTGGATGTCCAATGTTTGCTGTGCTGTCTATTTGAGATGAAATGAACATTGTGGACAGTTTTCAGCAAGTTACAACATTGAAATAAAAAAAAACAGTTTTTTCCATAAACAAGCTCTAAATTATGTTTGATGCACTCTGGATGTCCAATTTTTGCTGTGCTGTCTATTTGAGATGAAATGAACATTGTGGACAGTTTTCAGCAAGTTACAACATTGAAATAAAAAAAAAACAGTTTTTTCCATAAACAAGCTCTAAATCATGTTTGATGCACTCTGGATGTCCAATGTTTGCTGTGCTGTCTATTTGAGATGAAATGAACATTGTGGACAGTTTTCAGCAAGTTGCAACATTGAAATACAGAATTATTTTGTTTTACATAAACAAGCTCTAAATCATGTTTGATGCACTCTGGATGTCCAATTTTTGCTGTGCTGTCTATTTGAGATGAAATGAACATTGTGGACAGTTTTCAGCAAGTTACAACATTGAAATAAAAAAAAAACAGTTTTTTCCATAAACAAGCTCTAAATCATGTTTGATGCACTCTGGATGTCCAATGTTTGCTGTGCTGTCTATTTGAGATGAAATGAACATTGTGGACAGTTTTCAGCAAGTTGCAACATTGAAATACAGAATTATTTTGTTTTACATAAACAAGCTCTAAATCATGTTTGATGCACTCTGGATGTCCAATTTTTGCTGTGCTGTCTATTTGAGATGAAATGAACATTGTGGACAGTTTTCAGCAAGTTACAACATTGAAATAAAAAAAAAACAGTTTTTTCCATAAACAAGCTCTAAATCATGTTTGATGCACTCTGGATGTCCAATTTTTGATGTGCTGTCTATTTGAGATGAAATGAACATTGTGGACAGTTTTCATTAAGTTGCAACATTGAAATACAGTTTTTTTTAATTTATTACATAAACAAGCTCTAAATCATGTTTGATGCACTCTGGATGTCCAATGTTTGCTGTGCTGTGTATTTGAGATGAAATGAACATTGTGGACAGTTTTCAGCAAGTTGCAACATTGAAATACAGAAAAAACGTGTTTTCCATAAACAAGCTCTAAATTATGTTTGATGCACTCTGGATGTCCAATGTTTGCTGTGCTGTCTATTTGAGATGAAATGAACATTGTGGACAGTTTTCAGCAAGTTACAACATTGAAATAAAAAAAAAAACAGTTTTTTCCATAAACAAGCTCTAAATCATGTTTGATGCACTCTGGATGTCCAATGTTTGCTGTGCTGTCTATTTGAGATGAAATGAACATTGTGGACAGTTTTCAGCAAGTTGCAACATTGAAATACAGAATTATTTTGTTTTAAATAAACAAGCTCTAAATCATGTTTGATGCACTCTGGATGTCCAATTTTTGCTGTGCTGTCTATTTGAGATGAAATGAACATTGTGGACAGTTTTCATTAAGTTGCAACATTGAAATACAGTTTTTTTTAAATTTATTACATAAACAAGCTCTAAATCATGTTTGATGCACTCTGGATGTCCAATGTTTGCTGTGCTGTCTATTTGAGATGAAATGAACATTGTGGACAGTTTTCAGCAAGTTGCAACATTGAAATACAGAAAAAACTTGTTTTCCTTAAACAAGCTCTAAATTATGTTTGATGCACTCTGGATGTCCAATTTTTGCTGTGCTGTCTATTTGAGATGAAATGAACATTGTGGACAGTTTTCAGCAAGTTACAACATTGAAATAAAAAAAAAACAGTTTTTTCCATAAACAAGCTCTAAATCATGTTTGATGCACTCTGGATGTCCAATGTTTGCTGTGCTGTCTATTTGAGATGAAATGAACATTGTGGACAGTTTTCAGCAAGTTGCAACATTGAAATACAGAATTATTTTGTTTTACATAAACAAGCTCTAAATCATGTTTGATGCACTCTGGATGTCCAATTTTTGCTGTGCTGTCTATTTGAGATGAAATGAACATTGTGGACAGTTTTCAGCAAGTTACAACATTGAAATAAAAAAAAAACAGTTTTTTCCATAAACAAGCTCTAAATCATGTTTGATGCACTCTGGATGTCCAATGTTTGCTGTGCTGTCTATTTGAGATGAAATGAACATTGTGGACAGTTTTCAGCAAGTTGCAACATTGAAATACAGAATTATTTTGTTTTACATAAACAAGCTCTAAATCATGTTTGATGCACTCTGGATGTCCAATTTTTGCTGTGCTGTCTATTTGAGATGAAATGAACATTGTGGACAGTTTTCAGCAAGTTACAACATTGAAATAAAAAAAAAACAGTTTTTTCCATAAACAAGCTCTAAATCATGTTTGATGCACTCTGGATGTCCAATTTTTGATGTGCTGTCTATTTGAGATGAAATGAACATTGTGGACAGTTTTCATTAAGTTGCAACATTGAAATACAGTTTTTTTTAATTTATTACATAAACAAGCTCTAAATCATGTTTGATGCACTCTGGATGTCCAATGTTTGCTGTGCTGTCTATTTGAGATGAAATGAACATTGTGGACAGTTTTCAGCAAGTTGCAACATTGAAATACAGAAAAAACTTGTTTTCCTTAAACAAGCTCTAAATTATGTTTGATGCACTCTGGATGTCCAATTTTTGCTGTGCTGTCTATTTGAGATGAAATGAACATTGTGGACAGTTTTCAGCAAGTTACAACATTAAAATAAAAAAAACCCGTTTTTTTCCATGAACAAGCTCTAAATCATGTTTGATGCACTCTGGATGTTCAATTTTTGCTGTGCTGTCAAATTGAGATGAAATGAACATTGTGGACAGTTTTCAGCAAGTTGCAACATTGAAATACAGTTTTTTTTAATTTATTACATAAACAAGCTCTAAATCATGTTTGATGCACCCTGGATGTCCAATGTTTGCTGTGCTGTCTATTTGAGATGAAATGAACATTGTGGACAGTTTTCAGCAAGTTACAACATTGAAATAAAAAAAAACAGTTTTTTCCATAAACAAGCTCTAAATTATGTTTGATGCACTCTGGATGTCCAATTTTTGCTGTGCTGTCTATTTGAGATGAAATGAACATTGTGGACAGTTTTCAGCAAGTTACAACATTGAAATAAAAAAAAAACAGTTTTTTCCATAAACAAGCTCTAAATCATGTTTGATGCACTCTGGATGTCCAATGTTTGCTGTGCTGTCTATTTGAGATGAAATGAACATTGTGGACAGTTTTCAGCAAGTTGCAACATTGAAATACAGAATTATTTTGTTTTACATAAACAAGCTCTAAATCATGTTTGATGCACTCTGGATGTCCAATTTTTGCTGTGCTGTCTATTTGAGATGAAATGAACATTGTGGACAGTTTTCAGCAAGTTACAACATTGAAATAAAAAAAAAACAGTTTTTTCCATAAACAAGCTCTAAATCATGTTTGATGCACTCTGGATGTCCAATGTTTGCTGTGCTGTCTATTTGAGATGAAATGAACATTGTGGACAGTTTTCAGCAAGTTGCAACATTGAAATACAGAATTATTTTGTTTTACATAAACAAGCTCTAAATCATGTTTGATGCACTCTGGATGTCCAATTTTTGCTGTGCTGTCTATTTGAGATGAAATGAACATTGTGGACAGTTTTCAGCAAGTTACAACATTGAAATAAAAAAAAAACAGTTTTTTCCATAAACAAGCTCTAAATCATGTTTGATGCACTCTGGATGTCCAATTTTTGATGTGCTGTCTATTTGAGATGAAATGAACATTGTGGACAGTTTTCATTAAGTTGCAACATTGAAATACAGTTTTTTTTAATTTATTACATAAACAAGCTCTAAATCATGTTTGATGCACTCTGGATGTCCAATGTTTGCTGTGCTGTCTATTTGAGATGAAATGAACATTGTGGACAGTTTTCAGCAAGTTGCAACATTGAAATACAGAAAAAACTTGTTTTCCTTAAACAAGCTCTAAATTATGTTTGATGCACTCTGGATGTCCAATTTTTGCTGTGCTGTCTATTTGAGATGAAATGAACATTGTGGACAGTTTTCAGCAAGTTACAACATTAAAATAAAAAAAACCCGTTTTTTTCCATGAACAAGCTCTAAATCATGTTTGATGCACTCTGGATGTTCAATTTTTGCTGTGCTGTCAAATTGAGATGAAATGAACATTGTGGACAGTTTTCAGCAAGTTGCAACATTGAAATACAGTTTTTTTTAATTTATTACATAAACAAGCTCTAAATCATGTTTGATGCACCCTGGATGTCCAATGTTTGCTGTGCTGTCTATTTGAGATGAAATGAACATTGTGGACAGTTTTCAGCAAGTTACAACATTGAAATAAAAAAAAACAGTTTTTTCCATAAACAAGCTCTAAATCATGTTTGATGCACTCTGGATGTCCAATGTTTGCTGTGCTGTCTATTTGAGATGAAATGAACATTGTGGACAGTTTTCAGCAAGTTGCAACATTGAAATACAGAATTATTTTGTTTTACATAAACAAGCTCTAAATCATGTTTGATGCACTCTGGATGTCCAATTTTTGCTGTGCTGTCTATTTGAGATGAAATGAACATTGTGGACAGTTTTCAGCAAGTTACAACATTGAAATAAAAAAAAAACAGTTTTTTCCATAAACAAGCTCTAAATCATGTTTGATGCACTCTGGATGTCCAATTTTTGCTGTGCTGTCTATTTGAGATGAAATGAACATTGTGGACAGTTTTCATTAAGTTGCAACATTGAAATACAGTTTTTTTTTATTTATTACATAACATAAGCTCTAAATCATGTTTGATGCACTCTGGATGTCCAATGTTTGCTGTGCTGTCTATTTGAGATGAAATGAACATTGTGGACAGTTTTCAGCAAGTTGCAACATTGAAATACAGAAAAAACTTGTTTTCCTTAAAAAATAAAAAAAAAGTTATACCATTGAAATAAAAAATAAAAAAGTTTTTTCCATAAACAAGCTCTAAATCATGTTTGATGCACTCTGGATGTCCAATGTTTGCTGTGCTGTGTATTTGAGATGAAATGAACATTGTGGACAGTTTTCAGCAAGTTGCAACATTGAAATACAGAATTATTTTGTTTTACATAAACAAGCTCTAAATCATGTTTGATGCACTCTGGATGTCCAATTTTTGCTGTGCTGTCTATTTGAGATGAAATGAACATTGTGGACAGTTTTCAGCAAGTTACAACATTGAAATAAAAAAAAAAACAGTTTTTTCCATAAACAAGCTCTAAATCATGTTTGATGCACTCTGGATGTCCAATTTTTGCTGTGCTGTCTATTTGAGATGAAATGAACATTGTGGACAGTTTTCATTAAGTTGCAACATTGAAATACAGTTTTTTTTAATTTATTACATAAACAAGCTCTAAATCATGTTTGATGCACTCTGGATGTCCAATGTTTGCTGTGCTGTCTATTTGAGATGAAATGAACATTGTGGACAGTTTTCAGCAAGTTGCAACATTGAAATACAGAAAAAACTTGTTTTCCTTAAACAAGCTCTAAATTATGTTTGATGCACTCTGGATGTCCAATTTTTGCTGTGATGTCTATTTGCGATGAAATTAACATTGTGGACAGTTTTCAGCAAGTTATACCATTAAAATAAAAAATAAAAAAGTTTTTTCCATAAACAAGCTCTAAATCATGTTTGATGCACTCTGGATGTCCAATGTTTGCTGTGCTGTGTATTTGAGATGAAATGAACATTGTGGACAGTTTTCAGCAAGTTGCAACATTGAAATACAGAAAAAACGTGTTTTCCATAAACAAGCTCTAAATCATGTTTGATGCACTCTGGATGTCCAATGTTTGCTGTGCTGTCTATTTGAGATGAAATGAACATTGTGGACAGTTTTCAGCAAGTTACAACATTGAAATAAAAAAAAAAACAGTTTTTTCCATAAACAAGCTCTAAATCATGTTTGATGCACTCTGGATGTCCAATGTTTGCTGTGCTGTCTATTTGAGATGAAATGAACATTGTGGACAGTTTTCAGCAAGTTGCAACATTGAAATACAGAATTATTTTGTTTTAAATAAACAAGCTCTAAATCATGTTTGATGCACTCTGGATGTCCAATTTTTGCTGTGCTGTCTATTTGAGATGAAATGAACATTGTGGACAGTTTTCATTAAGTTGCAACATTGAAATACAGTTTTTTTTAAATTTATTACATAAACAAGCTCTAAATCATGTTTGATGCACTCTGGATGTCCAATGTTTGCTGTGCTGTCTATTTGAGATGAAATGAACATTGTGGACAGTTTTCAGCAAGTTGCAACATTGAAATACAGAAAAAACTTGTTTTCCTTAAACAAGCTCTAAATTATGTTTGATGCACTCTGGATGTCCAATTTTTGCTGTGCTGTCTATTTGAGATGAAATGAACATTGTGGACAGTTTTCAGCAAGTTACAACATTGAAATAAAAAAAAACAGTTTTTTCCATAAACAAGCTCTAAATCATGTTTGATGCACTCTGGATGTCCAATGTTTGCTGTGCTGTCTATTTGAGATGAAATGAACATTGTGGACAGTTTTCAGCAAGTTGCAACATTGAAATACAGAATTATTTTGTTTTACATAAACAAGCTCTAAATCATGTTTGATGCACTCTGGATGTCCAATTTTTGCTGTGCTGTCTATTTGAGATGAAATGAACATTGTGGACAGTTTTCAGCAAGTTACAACATTGAAATAAAAAAAAACAGTTTTTTCCATAAACAAGCTCTAAATCATGTTTGATGCACTCTGGATGTCCAATTTTTGCTGTGCTGTCTATTTGAGATGAAATGAACATTGTGGACAGTTTTCATTAAGTTGCAACATTGAAATACAGTTTTTTTTTATTTATTACATAACACAAGCTCTAAATCATGTTTGATGCACTCTGGATGTCCAATGTTTGCTGTGCTGTCTATTTGAGATGAAATGAACATTGTGGACAGTTTTCAGCAAGTTGCAACATTGAAATACAGAAAAAACTTGTTTTCCTTAAACAAGCTCTAAATTATGTTTGATGCACTCTGGATGTCCAATTTTTGCTGTGATGTCTATTTGCGATGAAATTAACATTGTGGACAGTTTTCAGCAAGTTATACCATTGAAATAAAAAATAAAAAAGTTTTTTCCATAAACACGCTCTAAATCATGTTTGATGCACTCTGGATGTCCAATGTTTGCTGTGCTGTGTATTTGAGATGAAATGAACATTGTGGACAGTTTTCAGCAAGTTGCAACATTGAAATACAGAAAAAACGTGTTTTCCATAAACAAGCTCTAAATCATGTTTGATGCACTCTGGATGTCCAATGTTTGCTGTGCTGTCTATTTGAGATGAAATGAACATTGTGGACAGTTTTCAGCAAGTTACAACATTGAAATAAAAAAAAAACAGTTTTTTCCATAAACAAGCTCTAAATCATGTTTGATGCACTCTGGATGTCCAATGTTTGCTGTGCTGTCTATTTGAGATGAAATGAACATTGTGGACAGTTTTCAGCAAGTTGCAACATTGAAATACAGAATTATTTTGTTTTAAATAAACAAGCTCTAAATCATGTTTGATGCACTCTGGATGTCCAATTTTTGCTGTGCTGTCTATTTGAGATGAAATGAACATTGTGGACAGTTTTCATTAAGTTGCAACATTGAAATACAGTTTTTTTAAATTTATTACATAAACAAGCTCTAAATCATGTTTGATGCACTCTGGATGTCCAATGTTTGCTGTGCTGTCTATTTGAGATGAAATGAACATTGTGGACAGTTTTCAGCAAGTTGCAACATTGAAATACAGAAAAAACTTGTTTTCCTTAAACAAGCTCTAAATTATGTTTGATGCACTCTGGATGTCCAATTTTTGCTGTGCTGTCTATTTGAGATGAAATGAACATTGTGGACAGTTTTCAGCAAGTTACAACATTGAAATAAAAAAAAAACAGTTTTTTCCATAAACAAGCTCTAAATCATGTTTGATGCACTCTGGATGTCCAATGTTTGCTGTGCTGTCTATTTGAGATGAAATGAACATTGTGGACAGTTTTCAGCAAGTTGCAACATTGAAATACAGAATTATTTTGTTTTACATAAACAAGCTCTAAATCATGTTTGATGCACTCTGGATGTCCAATTTTTGCTGTGCTGTCTATTTGAGATGAAATGAACATTGTGGACAGTTTTCAGCAAGTTACAACATTGAAATAAAAAAAAAACAGTTTTTTCCATAAACAAGCTCTAAATCATGTTTGATGCACTCTGGATGTCCAATTTTTGCTGTGCTGTCTATTTGAGATGAAATGAACATTGTGGACAGTTTTCATTAAGTTGCAACATTGAAATACAGTTTTTTTTTATTTATTACATAACACAAGCTCTAAATCATGTTTGATGCACTCTGGATGTCCAATGTTTGCTGTGCTGTCTATTTGAGATGAAATGAACATTGTGGACAGTTTTCAGCAAGTTACAACATTGAAATACAGAAAAAACTTGTTTTCCTTAAACAAGCTCTAAATTATGTTTGATGCACTCTGGATGTCCAATTTTTGCTGTGATGTCTATTTGCGATGAAATTAACATTGTGGACAGTTTTCAGCAAGTTATACCATTGAAATAAAAAATAAAAAAGTTTTTTCCATAAACACGCTCTAAATCATGTTTGATGCACTCTGGATGTCCAATGTTTGCTGTGCTGTGTATTTGAGATGAAATGAACATTGTGGACAGTTTTCAGCAAGTTGCAACATTGAAATACAGAAAAAACGTGTTTTCCATAAACAAGCTCTAAATCATGTTTGATGCACTCTGGATGTCCAATGTTTGCTGTGCTGTCTATTTGAGATGAAATGAACATTGTGGACAGTTTTCAGCAAGTTACAACATTGAAATAAAAAAAAAACAGTTTTTTCCATAAACAAGCTCTAAATCATGTTTGATGCACTCTGGATGTCCAATGTTTGCTGTGCTGTCTATTTGAGATGAAATGAACATTGTGGACAGTTTTCAGCAAGTTGCAACATTGAAATACAGAATTATTTTGTTTTACATAAACAAGCTCTAAATCATGTTTGATGCACTCTGGATGTCCAATTTTTGCTGTGCTGTCTATTTGAGATGAAATGAACATTGTGGACAGTTTTCAGCAAGTTACAACATTGAAATAAAAAAAAAACAGTTTTTTCCATAAACAAGCTCTAAATCATGTTTGATGCACTCTGGATGTCCAATTTTTGATGTGCTGTCTATTTGAGATGAAATGAACATTGTGGACAGTTTTCATTAAGTTGCAACATTGAAATACAGTTTTTTTTAATTTATTACATAAACAAGCTCTAAATCATGTTTGATGCACTCTGGATGTCCAATGTTTGCTGTGCTGTCTATTTGAGATGAAATGAACATTGTGGACAGTTTTCAGCAAGTTACAACATTAAAATAAAAAAACCCCGTTTTTTTCCATGAACAAGCTCTAAATCATGTTTGATGCACTCTGGATGTTCAATTTTTGCTGTGCTGTCAAATTGAGATGAAATGAACATTGTGGACAGTTTTCAGCAAGTTGCAACATTGAAATACAGTTTTTTTTAATTTATTACATAAACAAGCTCTAAATCATGTTTGATGCACCCTGGATGTCCAATGTTTGCTGTGCTGTCTATTTGAGATGAAATGAACATTGTGGACAGTTTTCAGCAAGTTGCAACATTGAAATACAGAAAAAACTTGTTTTCCTTAAACAAGCTCTAAATTATGTTTGATGCACTCTGGATGTCCAATTTTTGCTGTGATGTCTATTTGCGATGAAATTAACATTGTGGACAGTTTTCAGCAAGTTATACCATTGAAATAAAAAATAAAAAAGTTTTTTCCATAAACAAGCTCTAAATCATGTTTGATGCACTCTGGATGTCCAATGTTTGCTGTGCTGTGTATTTGAGATGAAATGAACATTGTGGACAGTTTTCAGCAAGTTGCAACATTGAAATACAGAAAAAACGTGTTTTCCATAAACAAGCTCTAAATCATGTTTGATGCACTCTGGATGTCCAATGTTTGCTGTGCTGTCTATTTGAGATGAAATGAACATTGTGGACAGTTTTCAGCAAGTTACAACATTGAAATAAAAAAAAAACAGTTTTTTCCATAAACAAGCTCTAAATCATGTTTGATGCACTCTGGATGTCCAATGTTTGCTGTGCTGTCTATTTGAGATGAAATGAACATTGTGGACAGTTTTCAGCAAGTTGCAACATTGAAATACAGAATTATTTTGTTTTACATAAACAAGCTCTAAATCATGTTTGATGCACTCTGGATGTCCAATTTTTGCTGTGCTGTCTATTTGAGATGAAATGAACATTGTGGACAGTTTTCAGCAAGTTACAACATTGAAATAAAAAAAAAACAGTTTTTTCCATAAACAAGCTCTAAATCATGTTTGATGCACTCTGGATGTCCAATTTTTGATGTGCTGTCTATTTGAGATGAAATGAACATTGTGGACAGTTTTCATTAAGTTGCAACATTGAAATACAGTTTTTTTTAATTTATTACATAAACAAGCTCTAAATCATGTTTGATGCACTCTGGATGTCCAATGTTTGCTGTGCTGTCTATTTGAGATGAAATGAACATTGTGGACAGTTTTCAGCAAGTTACAACATTAAAATAAAAAAACCCCGTTTTTTTCCATGAACAAGCTCTAAATCATGTTTGATGCACTCTGGATGTTCAATTTTTGCTGTGCTGTCAAATTGAGATGAAATGAACATTGTGGACAGTTTTCAGCAAGTTGCAACATTGAAATACAGTTTTTTTTAATTTATTACATAAACAAGCTCTAAATCATGTTTGATGCACCCTGGATGTCCAATGTTTGCTGTGCTGTCTATTTGAGATGAAATGAACATTGTGGACAGTTTTCAGCAAGTTGCAACATTGAAATACAGAAAAAACTTGTTTTCCTTAAACAAGCTCTAAATTATGTTTGATGCACTCTGGATGTCCAATTTTTGCTGTGATGTCTATTTGCGATGAAATTAACATTGTGGACAGTTTTCAGCAAGTTATACCATTGAAATAAAAAATAAAAAAGTTTTTTCCATAAACAAGCTCTAAATCATGTTTGATGCACTCTGGATGTCCAATGTTTGCTGTGCTGTGTATTTGAGATGAAATGAACATTGTGGACAGTTTTCAGCAAGTTGCAACATTGAAATACAGAAAAAACGTGTTTTCCATAAACAAGCTCTAAATCATGTTTGATGCACTCTGGATGTCCAATGTTTGCTGTGCTGTCTATTTGAGATGAAATGAACATTGTGGACAGTTTTCAGCAAGTTACAACATTGAAATAAAAAAAAAACAGTTTTTTCCATAAACAAGCTCTAAATCATGTTTGATGCACTCTGGATGTCCAATGTTTGCTGTGCTGTCTATTTGAGATGAAATGAACATTGTGGACAGTTTTCAGCAAGTTGCAACATTGAAATACAGAATTATTTTGTTTTACATAAACAAGCTCTAAATCATGTTTGATGCACTCTGGATGTCCAATTTTTGCTGTGCTGTCTATTTGAGATGAAATGAACATTGTGGACAGTTTTCAGCAAGTTACAACATTGAAATAAAAAAAAAACAGTTTTTTCCATAAACAAGCTCTAAATCATGTTTGATGCACTCTGGATGTCCAATTTTTGCTGTGCTGTCTATTTGAGATGAAATGAACATTGTGGACAGTTTTCATTAAGTTGCAACATTGAAATACAGTTTTTTTTAATTTATTACATAAACAAGCTCTAAATCATGTTTGATGCACTCTGGATGTCCAATGTTTGCTGTGCTGTCTATTTGAGATGAAATGAACATTGTGGACAGTTTTCAGCAAGTTGCAACATTGAAATACAGAAAAAACTTGTTTTCCTTAAACAAGCTCTAAATTATGTTTGATGCACTCTGGATGTCCAATTTTTGCTGTGCTGTCTATTTGAGATGAAATGAACATTGTGGACAGTTTTCAGCAAGTTACAACATTAAAATAAAAAAACCCCGTTTTTTTCCATGAACAAGCTCTAAATCATGTTTGATGCACTCTGGATGTTCAATTTTTGCTGTGCTGTCAAATTGAGATGAAATGAACATTGTGGACAGTTTTCAGCAAGTTGCAACATTGAAATACAGTTTTTTTTTATTTATTACATAAACAAGCTCTAAATCATGTTTGATGCACCCTGGATGTCCAATGTTTGCTGTGCTGTCTATTTGAGATGAAATGAACATTGTGGACAGTTTTCAGCAAGTTGCAACATTAAAATAAAAAAACCCCGTTTTTTTCCATGAACAAGCTCTAAATCATGTTTGATGCACTCTGGATGTTCAATTTTTGCTGTGCTGTCAAATTGAGATGAAATGAACATTGTGGACAGTTTTCAGCAAGTTGCAACATTGAAATACAGTTTTTTTTAATTTATTACATAAACAAGCTCTAAATCATGTTTGAAGCACCCTGGATGTCCAATGTTTGCTGTGCTGTCTATTTGAGATGAAATGAACATTGTGGACAGTTTTCAGCAAGTTGCAACATTGAAATACAGACTTATTTTTTTTACATAAACAAGCTCTAAATCATGTTTGATTCACTCTTGATGTCCAATTTTTGCTGTGATGTCTATTTGCGATGAAATGAACATTGTGGACAGTTTTCAGCAAGTTACAACATAAAAATAAAAAATAAACATTTTTTTCCATAAACAAGCTCTAAATCATGTTTGATGCACTCTGGATGTCCAATTTTTGCTGTGCTGACTATTTGAGATGAAATGAACATTGTGGACAGTTTTCAGCAAGTTACAACATTGAAATAAAAAAAAAACAGTTTTTTCCATTAAACAAGCTCTAAATCATGTTTGATGCACTCTGGATGTCCAATGTTTGCTGTGCTGTCTATTTGAGATGAAATGAACATTGTGGACAGTTTTCAGCAAGTTGCAACATTGAAATACAGAAAAAAACGTGTTTTCCATAAACAAGCTCTAAATCATGTTTGATGCACTCTGGATGTCCAATGTTTGCTGTGCTGTCTATTTGAGATGAAATGAACATTGTGGACAGTTTTCAGCAAGTCACAACTTAAAAATAAAAAATAAACATTTCTTTCCATAAACAAGCTCTAAATCATGTTTGATGCACTCTGGATGTCCAATGTTTGCTGTGCTGTCTATTTGAGATGAAATGAACATTGTGGACAGTTTTCAGCAAGTTGCAACATTGAAATACAGAATTATTTTGTTTTACATAAACAAGCTCTAAATCATGTTTGATGCACTCTGGATGTCCAATTTTTGCTGTGCTGTCTATTTGAGATGAAATGAATATTGTGGACAGTTTTCAGCAAGTTACAACATTGAAATAAAAAAAAAACAGTTTTTTCCATAAACAAGCTCTAAATCATGTTTGATGCACTCTGGATGTCCAATTTTTGCTGTGCTGTCTATTTGAGATGAAATGAACATTGTGGACAGTTTTCATTAAGTTGCAACATTGAAATACAGTTTTTTTTAATTTATTACATAAACAAGCTCTAAATCATGTTTGATGCACTCTGGATGTCCAATGTTTGCTGTGCTGTCTATTTGAGATGAAATGAACATTGTGGACAGTTTTCAGCAAGTTGCAACATTGAAATACAGAAAAAACTTGTTTTCCTTAAACAAGCTCTAAATTATGTTTGATGCACTCTGGATGTCCAATTTTTGCTGTGCTGTCTATTTGAGATGAAATGAACATTGTGGACAGTTTTCAGCAAGTTACAACATTAAAATAAAAAAACCCCGTTTTTTTCCATGAACAAGCTCTAAATCATGTTTGATGCACTCTGGATGTTCAATTTTTGCTGTGCTGTCAAATTGAGATGAAATGAACATTGTGGACAGTTTTCAGCAAGTTGCAACATTGAAATACAGTTTTTTTTTATTTATTCCATAAACAAGCTCTAAATCATGTTTGATGCACTCTGGATGTCCAATGTTTGCTGTGCTGTCTATTTGAGATGAAATGAACATTGTGGACAGTTTTCAGCAAGTTGCAACATTGAAATACAGAAAAAACGTGTTTTCCATAAACAAGCTCTAAATCATGTTTGATGCACTCTGGATGTCCAATGTTTGCTGTGCTGTCTATTTGAGATGAAATGAACATTGTGGACAGTTTTCAGCAAGTTACAACATTGAAATAAAAAAAAAACAGTTTTTTCCATAAACAAGCTCTAAATCATGTTTGATGCACTCTGGATGTCCAATGTTTTTTGTGCTGTCTATTTGAGATGAAATGAACATTGTGGACAGTTTTCAGCAAGTTGCAACATTGAAATACAGAATTATTTTGTTTTACATAAACAAGCTCTAAATCATGTTTGATGCACTCTGGATGTCCAATTTTTGCTGTGCTGTCTATTTGAGATGAAATGAACATTGTGGACAGTTTTCAGCAAGTTACAACATTGAAATAAAAAAAAAACAGTTTTTTCCATAAACAAGCTCTAAATCATGTTTGATGCACTCTGGATGTCCAATTTTTGCTGTGCTGTCTATTTGAGATGAAATGAACATTGTGGACAGTTTTCAGCAAGTTGCAACATTGAAATACAGTTTTTTTTAATTTATTACATAAACAAGCTCTAAATCATGTTTGATGCACTCTGGATGTCCAATGTTTGCTGTGCTGTCTATTTGAGATGAAATGAACATTGTGGACAGTTTTCAGCAAGTTGCAACATTGAAATACAGAAAAAACTTGTTTTCCTTAAACAAGCTCTAAATTATGTTTGATGCACTCTGGATGTCCAATTTTTGCTGTGCTGTCTATTTGAGATGAAATGAACATTGTGGACAGTTTTCAGCAAGTTACAACATTAAAATAAAAAAAACCCGTTTTTTTCCATGAACAAGCTCTAAATCATGTTTGATGCACTCTGGATGTTCAATTTTTGCTGTGCTGTCAAATTGAGATGAAATGAACATTGTGGACAGTTTTCAGCAAGTTGCAACATTGAAATACAGTTTTTTTTAATTTATTACATAAACAAGCTCTAAATCATGTTTGATGCACTCTGGATGTCCAATGTTTGCTGTGCTGTCTATTTGAGATGAAATGAACATTGTGGACCTTTTTCAGCAAGTTGCAACATTGAAATACAGACTTATTTTTTTTACATAAACAAGCTCTAAATCATGTTTGATTCACTCTGGATGTCCAATTTTTGCTGTGATGTCTATTTGCGATGAAATGAACATTGTGGACAGTTTTCAGCAAGTTACAACATAAAAATAAAAAATAAACATTTTTTTCCATAAACAAGCTCTAAATCATGTTTGATGCACTCTGGATGTCCAATTTTTGCTGTGCTGTCTATTTGAGATGAAATGAACATTGTGGACAGTTTTCAGCAAGTTACAACATTGAAATAAAAAAAAAACAGTTTTTTCCATTAAACAAGCTCTAAATCATGTTTGATGCACTCTGGATGTCCAATTTTTGCTGTGCTGTCTATTTGAGATGAAATGAATATTGTGGACAGTTTTCAGCAAGTTACAACATTGAAATAAAAAAAAAACAGTTTTTTCCATAAACAAGCTCTAAATCATGTTTGATGCACTCTGGATGTCCAATTTTTGCTGTGCTGTCTATTTGAGATGAAATGAACATTGTGGACAGTTTTCATTAAGTTGCAACATTGAAATACAGTTTTTTTTAATTTATTACATAAACAAGCTCTAAATCATGTTTGATGCACTCTGGATGTCCAATGTTTGCTGTGCTGTCTATTTGAGATGAAATGAACATTGTGGACAGTTTTCAGCAAGTTGCAACATTGAAATACAGAAAAAACTTGTTTTCCTTAAACAAGCTCTAAATTATGTTTGATGCACTCTGGATGTCCAATTTTTGCTGTGCTGTCTATTTGAGATGAAATGAACATTGTGGACAGTTTTCAGCAAGTTACAACATTAAAATAAAAAAACCCTGTTTTTTTCCATGAACAAGCTCTAAATCATGTTTGATGCACTCTGGATGTTCAATTTTTGCTGTGCTGTCAAATTGAGATGAAATGAACATTGTGGACAGTTTTCAGCAAGTTGCAACATTGAAATACAGTTTTTTTTTATTTATTCCATAAACAAGCTCTAAATCATGTTTGATGCACTCTGGATGTCCAATGTTTGCTGTGCTGTCTATTTGAGATGAAATGAACATTGTGGACAGTTTTCAGCAAGTTGCAACATTGAAATACAGAAAAAACGTGTTTTCCATAAACAAGCTCTAAATCATGTTTGATGCACTCTGGATGTCCAATGTTTGCTGTGCTGTCTATTTGAGATGAAATGAACATTGTGGACAGTTTTCAGCAAGTTACAACATTGAAATAAAAAAAAAACAGTTTTTTCCATAAACAAGCTCTAAATCATGTTTGATGCACTCTGGATGTCCAATGTTTTTTGTGCTGTCTATTTGAGATGAAATGAACATTGTGGACAGTTTTCAGCAAGTTGCAACATTGAAATACAGAATTATTTTGTTTTACATAAACAAGCTCTAAATCATGTTTGATGCACTCTGGATGTCCAATTTTTGCTGTGCTGTCTATTTGAGATGAAATGAACATTGTGGACAGTTTTCAGCAAGTTACAACATTGAAATAAAAAAAAAACAGTTTTTTCCATAAACAAGCTCTAAATCATGTTTGATGCACTCTGGATGTCCAATTTTTGCTGTGCTGTCTATTTGAGATGAAATGAACATTGTGGACAGTTTTCAGCAAGTTGCAACATTGAAATACAGTTTTTTTTAATTTATTACATAAACAAGCTCTAAATCATGTTTGATGCACTCTGGATGTCCAATGTTTGCTGTGCTGTCTATTTGAGATGAAATGAACATTGTGGACAGTTTTCAGCAAGTTGCAACATTGAAATACAGAAAAAACTTGTTTTCCTTAAACAAGCTCTAAATTATGTTTGATGCACTCTGGATGTCCAATTTTTGCTGTGCTGTCTATTTGAGATGAAATGAACATTGTGGACAGTTTTCAGCAAGTTACAACATTAAAATAAAAAAAACCCGTTTTTTTCCATGAACAAGCTCTAAATCATGTTTGATGCACTCTGGATGTTCAATTTTTGCTGTGCTGTCAAATTGAGATGAAATGAACATTGTGGACAGTTTTCAGCAAGTTGCAACATTGAAATACAGTTTTTTTTAATTTATTACATAAACAAGCTCTAAATCATGTTTGATGCACTCTGGATGTCCAATGTTTGCTGTGCTGTCTATTTGAGATGAAATGAACATTGTGGACCTTTTTCAGCAAGTTGCAACATTGAAATACAGACTTATTTTTTTTACATAAACAAGCTCTAAATCATGTTTGATTCACTATGGATGTCCAATTTTTGCTGTGATGTCTATTTGCGATGAAATGAACATTGTGGACAGTTTTCAGCAAGTTACAACATAAAAATAAAAAATAAACATTTTTTTCCATAAACAAGCTCTAAATCATGTTTGATGCACTCTGGATGTCCAATTTTTGCTGTGCTGTCTATTTGAGATGAAATGAACATTGTGGACAGTTTTCAGCAAGTTACAACATTGAAATAAAAAAAAAACAGTTTTTTCCATTAAACAAGCTCTAAATCATGTTTGATGCACTCTGGATGTCCAATTTTTGCTGTGCTGTCTATTTGAGATGAAATGAATATTGTGGACAGTTTTCAGCAAGTTACAACATTGAAATAAAAAAAAAACAGTTTTTTCCATAAACAAGCTCTAAATCATGTTTGATGCACTCTGGATGTCCAATTTTTGCTGTGCTGTCTATTTGAGATGAAATGAACATTGTGGACAGTTTTCATTAAGTTGCAACATTGAAATACAGTTTTTTTTAATTTATTACATAAACAAGCTCTAAATCATGTTTGATGCACTCTGGATGTCCAATGTTTGCTGTGCTGTCTATTTGAGATGAAATGAACATTGTGGACAGTTTTCAGCAAGTTGCAACATTGAAATACAGAAAAAACTTGTTTTCCTTAAACAAGCTCTAAATTATGTTTGATGCACTCTGGATGTCCAATTTTTGCTGTGCTGTCTATTTGAGATGAAATGAACATTGTGGACAGTTTTCAGCAAGTTACAACATTAAAATAAAAAAACCCTGTTTTTTTCCATGAACAAGCTCTAAATCATGTTTGATGCACTCTGGATGTTCAATTTTTGCTGTGCTGTCAAATTGAGATGAAATGAACATTGTGGACAGTTTTCAGCAAGTTGCAACATTGAAATACAGTTTTTTTTTATTTATTCCATAAACAAGCTCTAAATCATGTTTGATGCACTCTGGATGTCCAATGTTTGCTGTGCTGTCTATTTGAGATGAAATGAACATTGTGGACAGTTTTCAGCAAGTTGCAACATTGAAATACAGAAAAAACGTGTTTTCCATAAACAAGCTCTAAATCATGTTTGATGCACTCTGGATGTCCAATGTTTGCTGTGCTGTCTATTTGAGATGAAATGAACATTGTGGACAGTTTTCAGCAAGTTACAACATTGAAATAAAAAAAAAACAGTTTTTTCCATAAACAAGCTCTAAATCATGTTTGATGCACTCTGGATGTCCAATGTTTTTTGTGCTGTCTATTTGAGATGAAATGAACATTGTGGACAGTTTTCAGCAAGTTGCAACATTGAAATACAGAATTATTTTGTTTTACATAAACAAGCTCTAAATCATGTTTGATGCACTCTGGATGTCCAATTTTTGCTGTGCTGTCTATTTGAGATGAAATGAACATTGTGGACAGTTTTCAGCAAGTTACAACATTGAAATAAAAAAAAAACAGTTTTATCCATAAACAAGCTCTAAATCATGTTTGATGCACTCTGGATGTCCAATTTTTGCTGTGCTGTCTATTTGAGATGAAATGAACATTGTGGACAGTTTTCAGCAAGTTGCAACATTGAAATACAGTTTTTTTTTATTTATTACATAAACAAGCTCTAAATCATGTTTGATGCACTCTGGATGTCCAATGTTTGCTGTGCTGTCTATTTGAGATGAAATGAACATTGTGGACAGTTTTCAGCAAGTTGCAACATTGAAATACAGAAAAAACTTGTTTTCCTTAAACAAGCTCTAAATTATGTTTGATGCACTCTGGATGTCCAATTTTTGCTGTGCTGTCTATTTGAGATGAAATGAACATTGTGGACAGTTTTCAGCAAGTTGCAACATTGAAATACAGAATTATTTTTTTTTACATAAACAAGCTCTAAATCATGTTTGATGCACTCTGGATGTCCAATGTTTGCTGTGATGTCTATTTGCGATGAAATTAACATTGTGGACAGTTTTCAGCAAGTTATACCATTAAAATAAAAAATAAAAAAGTTTTTTCCATAAACAAGCTCTAAATCATGTTTGATGCACTCTGGATGTCCAATGTTTGCTGTGCTGTCTATTTGAGATGAAATGAACATTGTGGACAGTTTTCAGCAAGTTGCAACATTGAAATACAGTTTTTTTTAATTTATTACATAAACAAGCTCTAAATCATGTTTGATGCACTCTGGATGTCCAATTTTTGCTGTGCTGTCTATTTGAGATGAAATGAACATTGTGGACAGTTTTCAGCAAGTTACAACATTAAAATAAAAAAACCCCGTTTTTTTCCATGAACAAGCTCTAAATCATGTTTGATGCACTCTGGATGTTCAATTTTTGCTGTGCTGTCAAATTGAGATGAAATGAACATTGTGGACAGTTTTCAGCAAGTTGCAACATTGAAATACAGTTTTTTTTTATTTATTCCATAAACAAGCTCTAAATCATGTTTGATGCACTCTGGATGTCCAATGTTTGCTGTGCTGTCTATTTGAGATGAAATGAACATTGTGGACAGTTTTCAGCAAGTTGCAACATTGAAATACAGAAAAAACGTGTTTTCCATAAACAAGCTCTAAATCATGTTTGATGCACTCTGGATGTCCAATGTTTGCTGTGCTGTCTATTTGAGATGAAATGAACATTGTGGACAGTTTTCAGCAAGTTACAACATTGAAATACAGAAACAACGTGTTTTCCATAAACAAGCTCTAAATCATGTTTGATGCACTCTGGATGTCCAATGTTTTTTGTGCTGTCTATTTGAGATGAAATGAACATTGTGGACAGTTTTCAGCAAGTTGCAACATTGAAATACAGAATTATTTTGTTTTACATAAACAAGCTCTAAATCATGTTTGATGCACTCTGGATGTCCAATTTTTGCTGTGCTGTCTATTTGAGATGAAATGAACATTGTGGACAGTTTTCAGCAAGTTACAACATTGAAATAAAAAAAAAACAGTTTTATCCATAAACAAGCTCTAAATCATGTTTGATGCACTCTGGATGTCCAATTTTTGCTGTGCTGTCTATTTGAGATGAAATGAACATTGTGGACAGTTTTCAGCAAGTTGCAACATTGAAATACAGTTTTTTTTTATTTATTACATAAACAAGCTCTAAATCATGTTTGATGCACTCTGGATGTCCAATGTTTGCTGTGCTGTCTATTTGAGATGAAATGAACATTGTGGACAGTTTTCAGCAAGTTGCAACATTGAAATACAGAAAAAACTTGTTTTCCTTAAACAAGCTCTAAATTATGTTTGATGCACTCTGGATGTCCAATTTTTGCTGTGCTGTCTATTTGAGATGAAATGAACATTGTGGACAGTTTTCAGCAAGTTGCAACATTGAAATACAGAATTATTTTTTTTTACATAAACAAGCTCTAAATCATGTTTGATGCACTCTGGATGTCCAATGTTTGCTGTGATGTCTATTTGCGATGAAATTAACATTGTGGACAGTTTTCAGCAAGTTATACCATTAAAATAAAAAATAAAAAAGTTTTTTCCATAAACAAGCTCTAAATCATGTTTGATGCACTCTGGATGTCCAATGTTTGCTGTGCTGTCTATTTGAGATGAAATGAACATTGTGGACAGTTTTCAGCAAGTTGCAACATTGAAATACAGAAAAAACGTGTTTTCCATAAACAAGCTCTAAATCATGTTTGATGCACTCTGGATGTCCAATGTTTGCTGTGCTGTCTATTTGAGATGAAATGAACATTGTGGACAGTTTTCAGCAAGTTGCAACATTGAAATACAGAATTATTTTTTTTTACATAAACAAGCTCTAAATCATGTTTGATGCACTCTGGATGTCCAATGTTTGCTGTGCTGTCTATTTGAGATGAAATGAACATTGTGGACAGTTTTCAGCAAGTTGCAACATTGAAATACAGAATTATTTTTTTTTACATAAACAAGCTCTAAATCATGTTTGATGCACTCTGGATGTCCAATGTTTGCTGTGATGTCTATTTGCGATGAAATTAACATTGTGGACAGTTTTCAGCAAGTTATACCATTAAAATAAAAAATAAAAAAGTTTTTTCCATAAACAAGCTCTAAATCATGTTTGATGCACTCTGGATGTCCAATGTTTGCTGTGCTGTCTATTTGAGATAAAATGAACATTGTGGACAGTTTTCAGCAAGTTGCAACATTGAAATACAGAAAAAACGTGTTTTCCATAAACAAGCTCTAAATCATGTTTGATGCACTCTGGATGTCCAATGTTTGCTGTGTTGTCTATTTGAGATGAAATGAACATTGTGGACAGTTTTCAGCAAGTTGCAACATTGAAATACAGAAAAAACGTGTTTTCCATAAACAAGCTCTAAATCATGTTTGATGCACTCTGGATGTCCAATTTTTGCTGTGCTGTCTATTTGAGATGAAATGAACATTGTGGACAGTTTTCAGCAAGTTACAACATTGAAATAAAAAAAAAAACAGTTTTTTCCATAAACAAGCTCTAAATCATGTTTGATGCACTCTGGATGTCCAATTTTTGCTGTGCTGTCAAATTGAGATGAAATTAACATTGTGGACAGTTTTCAGCAAGTTGCAACATTGAAATACAGTTTTTTTTTTATTTATTACATAAACAAGCTCTAAATCATGTTTGATGCACTCTGGATGTCCAATGTTTGCTGTGCTGTCTATTTGAGATGAAATGAACATTGTGGACAGTTTTCAGCAAGTTGCAACATTGAAATACAGAATTATTTTGTTTTACATGAACAAGCTCTAAATCATGTTTGATGCACTCTGGATGTCCAATTTTTGCTGTGATGTCTATTTGCGATGAAATTAACATTGTGGACAGTTTTCAGCAAGTTATAACATTAAAATAAAAAATAAAAACGTTTTTTCCATAAACAAGCTCTAAATCATGTTTGATGCACTCTGGATGTCCAATTTTTGCTGTGCTGTCTATTTGAGATGAAATGAACATTGTGGACAGTTTTCAGCAAGTTGCAACATTGAAATACAGAAAAAACGTGTTTTCCATAAACAAGCTCTAAATCATGTTTGATGCACTCTGGATGTCCAATGTTTGCTGTGCTGTCTATTTGAGATGAAATGAACATTGTGGACAGTTTTCAGCAAGTCACAACTTAAAAATAAAAAATAAACATTTTTTTCCATAAACAAGCTCTAAATCATGTTTGATGCACTCTGGATGTCCAATTTTTGCTGTGCTGTCTATTTGAGATGAAATGAACATTGTGGACAGTTTTCAGCAAGTTGCAACATTGAAATACAGAATTATTTTGTTTTACATAAACAAGCTCTAAATCATGTTTGATGCACTCTGGATGTCCAATTTTTGCTGTGATGTCTATTTGCGATGAAATTAACATTGTGGACAGTTTTCAGCAAGTTATACCATTAAAATAAAAAATAAAAAAGTTTTTTCCATAAACAAGCTCTAAATCATGTTTGATGCACTCTGGATGTCCAATGTTTGCTGTGCTGTCTATTTGAGATGAAATGAACATTGTGGACAGTTTTCAGCAAGTTGCAACATTGAAATACAGAATTATTTTTTTTTACATAAACAAGCTCTAAATCATGTTTGATGCACTCTGGATGTCCAATGTTTGCTGTGCTGTCTATTTGAGATGAAATGAACATTGTGGACAGTTTTCAGCAAGTTGCAACATTGAAATACAGAATTATTTTTTTTTACATAAACAAGCTCTAAATCATGTTTGATGCACTCTGGATGTCCAATGTTTGCTGTGATGTCTATTTGCGATGAAATTAACATTGTGGACAGTTTTCAGCAAGTTATACCATTAAAATAAAAAATAAAAAAGTTTTTTCCATAAACAAGCTCTAAATCATGTTTGATGCACTCTGGATGTCCAATGTTTGCTGTGCTGTCTATTTGAGATGAAATGAACATTGTGGACAGTTTTCAGCAAGTTGCAACATTGAAATACAGAAAAAACGTGTTTTCCATAAACAAGCTCTAAATCATGTTTGATGCACTCTGGATGTCCAATGTTTGCTGTGTTGTCTATTTGAGATGAAATGAACATTGTGGACAGTTTTCAGCAAGTTGCAACATTGAAATACAGAAAAAACGTGTTTTCCATAAACAAGCTCTAAATCATGTTTGATGCACTCTGGATGTCCAATTTTTGCTGTGCTGTCTATTTGAGATGAAATGAACATTGTGGACAGTTTTCAGCAAGTTACAACATTGAAATAAAAAAAAAAACAGTTTTTTCCATAAACAAGCTCTAAATCATGTTTGATGCACTCTGGATGTCCAATTTTTGCTGTGCTGTCAAATTGAGATGAAATTAACATTGTGGACAGTTTTCAGCAAGTTGCAACATTGAAATACAGTTTTTTTTTTATTTATTACATAAACAAGCTCTAAATCATGTTTGATGCACTCTGGATGTCCAATGTTTGCTGTGCTGTCTATTTGAGATGAAATGAACATTGTGGACAGTTTTCAGCAAGTTGCAACATTGAAATACAGAATTATTTTGTTTTACATGAACAAGCTCTAAATCATGTTTGATGCACTCTGGATGTCCAATTTTTGCTGTGATGTCTATTTGCGATGAAATTAACATTGTGGACAGTTTTCAGCAAGTTATAACATTAAAATAAAAAATAAAAACGTTTTTTCCATAAACAAGCTCTAAATCATGTTTGATGCACTCTGGATGTCCAATTTTTGCTGTGCTGTCTATTTGAGATGAAATGAACATTGTGGACAGTTTTCAGCAAGTTGCAACATTGAAATACAGAAAAAACGTGTTTTCCATAAACAAGCTCTAAATCATGTTTGATGCACTCTGGATGTCCAATGTTTGCTGTGCTGTCTATTTGAGATGAAATGAACATTGTGGACAGTTTTCAGCAAGTCACAACTTAAAAATAAAAAATAAACATTTTTTTCCATAAACAAGCTCTAAATCATGTTTGATGCACTCTGGATGTCCAATTTTTGCTGTGCTGTCTATTTGAGATGAAATGAACATTGTGGACAGTTTTCAGCAAGTTGCAACATTGAAATACAGAATTATTTTGTTTTACATAAACAAGCTCTAAATCATGTTTGATGCACTCTGGATGTCCAATTTTTGCTGTGATGTCTATTTGCGATGAAATTAACATTGTGGACAGTTTTCAGCAAGTTATACCATTAAAATAAAAAATAAAAAAGTTTTTTCCATAAACAAGCTCTAAATCATGTTTGATGCACTCTGGATGTCCAATGTTTGCTGTGCTGTCTATTTGAGATGAAATGAACATTGTGGACAGTTTTCAGCAAGTTGCAACATTGAAATACAGAAACAACGTGTTTTCCATAAACAAGCTCTAAATCATGTTTGATGCACTCTGGATGTCCAATGTTTGCTGTGCTGTCTATTTGAGATGAAATGAACATTGTGGACAGTTTTCAGCAAGTTGCAACATTGAAATACAGAAAAAACGTGTTTTCCATAAACAAGCTCTAAATCATGTTTGATGCACTCTGGATGTCCAATTTTTGCTGTGCTGTCTATTTGAGATGAAATTAACATTGTGGACAGTTTTCAGCAAGTTGCAACATTGAAATACAGAAGAAAAAAATATTATTTCCATAAACAAGCTCTAAATCATGTTTGATGCACTCTGGATGTCCAATTTTTGCTGTGCTGTCTATTTGAGATGAAATGAACATTGTGGACAGTTTTCAGCAAGTTGCAACATTGAAATACAGAAGAAAAAAAAATATTTCCATAAACAAGCTCTAAATCATGTTTGATGCACTCTGGATGTCCAATTTTTTTCTGTGCTGTCAATTTGAGATGAAATGAACATTGTGGACAGTTTTCAGCAAGTTACAACTTAAAAATAAAAAATAAACATTTTTTTCCATAAACAAGCTCTAAATCATGTTTGATGCACTCTGGATGTCCAATTTTTGCTGTGCTGTCTATTTGAGATGAAATGAACATTGTGGACAGTTTTCAGCAAGTTGCAACATTGAAATACAGAATTATTTTTTTTTACATAAACAAGCTCTAAATCATGTTTGATGCACTCTGGATGTCCAATGTTTGCTGTGATGTCTATTTGCGATGAAATGAACATTGTGGACAGTTTTCAGCAAGTTGCAACATTGAAATACAGAAAAAACGTGTTTTCCATAAACAAGCTCTAAATCATGTTTGATGCACTCTGGATGTCCAATTTTTGCTGTGCTGTCTATTTGAGATGAAATGAACATTGTGGACAGTTTTCAGCAAGTTGCAACATTGAAATACAGAAAAAAAAAATATTTCCATAAACAAGCTCTAAATCATGTTTGATGCACTCTGGATGTCCAATTTTTTTCTGTGCTGTCAATTTGAGATGAAATGAACATTGTGGACAGTTTTCAGCAAGTTACAACTTAAAAATAAAAAATAAACATTTTTTTCCATAAACAAGCTCTAAATCATGTTTGATGCACTCTGGATGTCCAATGTTTGCTGTGCTGTCTATTTGAGATGAAATGAACATTGTGGACAGTTTTCAGCAAGTTGCAACATTGAAATACAGAATTTTTTTTTTTTACATAAACAAGCTCTAAATCATGTTTGATGCACTCTGGATGTCCAATTTTTGCTGTGCTGTCTATTTGAGATGAAATGAACATTGTGGACAGTTTTCAGCAAGTTGCAACATTGAAATACAGAATTATTTTTTTTTACATAAACAAGCTCTAAATCATGTTTGATGCACTCTGGATGTCCAATGTTTGCTGTGATGTCTATTTGCGATGAAATTAACATTGTGGACAGTTTTCAGCAAGTTATACCATTAAAATAAAAAATAAAAAAGTTTTTTCCATAAACAAGCTCTAAATCATGTTTGATGCACTCTGGATGTCCAATGTTTGCTGTGCTGTCTATTTGAGATGAAATGAACATTGTGGACAGTTTTCAGCAAGTTGCAACATTGAAATACAGAATTATTTTGTTTTACATAAACAAGCTCTAAATCATGTTTGATGCACTCTGGATGTCCAATTTTTGCTGTGCTGTCTATTTGAGATGAAATGAACATTGTGGACAGTTTTCAGCAAGTTACAACATTGAAATAAAAAAAAAACAGTTTTTTCCATAAACAAGCTCTAAATCATGTTTGATGCACTCTGGATGTCCAATTTTTGATGTGCTGTCTATTTGAGATGAAATGAACATTGTGGACAGTTTTCATTAAGTTGCAACATTGAAATACAGTTTTTTTTAATTTATTACATAAACAAGCTCTAAATCATGTTTGATGCACTCTGGATGTCCAATGTTTGCTGTGCTGTCTATTTGAGATGAAATGAACATTGTGGACAGTTTTCAGCAAGTTGCAACATTGAAATACAGAAAAAACTTGTTTTCCTTAAACAAGCTCTAAATTATGTTTGATGCACTCTGGATGTCCAATTTTTGCTGTGCTGTCTATTTGAGATGAAATGAACATTGTGGACAGTTTTCAGCAAGTTACAACATTAAAATAAAAAAAACCCGTTTTTTTCCATGAACAAGCTCTAAATCATGTTTGATGCACTCTGGATGTTCAATTTTTGCTGTGCTGTCAAATTGAGATGAAATGAACATTGTGGACAGTTTTCAGCAAGTTGCAACATTGAAATACAGTTTTTTTTAATTTATTACATAAACAAGCTCTAAATCATGTTTGATGCACCCTGGATGTCCAATGTTTGCTGTGCTGTCTATTTGAGATGAAATGAACATTGTGGACAGTTTTCAGCAAGTTGCAACATTGAAATACAGAAAAAACTTGTTTTCCTTAAACAAGCTCTAAATTATGTTTGATGCACTCTGGATGTCCAATTTTTGCTGTGATGTCTATTTGCGATGAAATTAACATTGTGGACAGTTTTCAGCAAGTTATACCATTGAAATAAAAAATAAAAAAGTTTTTTCCATAAACAAGCTCTAAATCATGTTTGATGCACTCTGGATGTCCAATGTTTGCTGTGCTGTGTATTTGAGATGAAATGAACATTGTGGACAGTTTTCAGCAAGTTGCAACATTGAAATACAGAAAAAACGTGTTTTCCATAAACAAGCTCTAAATCATGTTTGATGCACTCTGGATGTCCAATGTTTGCTGTGCTGTGTATTTGAGATGAAATGAACATTGTGGACAGTTTTCAGCAAGTTGCAACATTGAAATACAGAAAAAACGTGTTTTCCATAAACAAGCTCTAAATCATGTTTGATGCACTCTGGATGTCCAATGTTTGCTGTGCTGTCTATTTGAGATGAAATGAACATTGTGGACAGTTTTCAGCAAGTTACAACATTGAAATAAAAAAAAAACAGTTTTTTCCATAAACAAGCTCTAAATCATGTTTGATGCACTCTGGATGTCCAATGTTTGCTGTGCTGTCTATTTGAGATGAAATGAACATTGTGGACAGTTTTCAGCAAGTTGCAACATTGAAATACAGAATTATTTTGTTTTACATAAACAAGCTCTAAATCATGTTTGATGCACTCTGGATGTCCAATTTTTGCTGTGCTGTCTATTTGAGATGAAATGAACATTGTGGACAGTTTTCAGCAAGTTACAACATTGAAATAAAAAAAAAACAGTTTTTTCCATAAACAAGCTCTAAATCATGTTTGATGCACTCTGGATGTCCAATTTTTGCTGTGCTGTCTATTTGAGATGAAATGAACATTGTGGACAGTTTTCATTAAGTTGCAACATTGAAATACAGTTTTTTTTAATTTATTACATAAACAAGCTCTAAATCATGTTTGATGCACTCTGGATGTCCAATGTTTGCTGTGCTGTCTATTTGAGATGAAATGAACATTGTGGACAGTTTTCAGCAAGTTGCAACATTGAAATACAGAAAAAACTTGTTTTCCTTAAACAAGCTCTAAATTATGTTTGATGCACTCTGGATGTCCAATTTTTGCTGTGCTGTCTATTTGAGATGAAATTAACATTGTGGACAGTTTTCAGCAAGTTACAACATTAAAATAAAAAAACCCCGTTTTTTTCCATGAACAAGCTCTAAATCATGTTTGATGCACTCTGGATGTTCAATTTTTGCTGTGCTGTCAAATTGAGATGAAATGAACATTGTGGACAGTTTTCAGCAAGTTGCAACATTGAAATACAGTTTTTTTTTATTTATTACATAAACAAGCTCTAAATCATGTTTGATGCACCCTGGATGTCCAATGTTTGCTGTGCTGTCTATTTGAGATGAAATGAACATTGTGGACAGTTTTCAGCAAGTTGCAACATTAAAATAAAAAAACCCCGTTTTTTTCCATGAACAAGCTCTAAATCATGTTTGATGCACTCTGGATGTTCAATTTTTGCTGTGCTGTCTATTTGAGATGAAATGAACATTGTGGACAGTTTTCAGCAAGTTGCAACATTGAAATACAGACTTATTTTTTTTACATAAACAAGCTCTAAATCATGTTTGATTCACTCTTGATGTCCAATTTTTGCTGTGATGTCTATTTGCGATGAAATGAACATTGTGGACAGTTTTCAGCAAGTTACAACATAAAAATAAAAAATAAACATTTTTTTCCATAAACAAGCTCTAAATCATGTTTGATGCACTCTGGATGTCCAATTTTTGCTGTGCTGACTATTTGAGATGAAATGAACATTGTGGACAGTTTTCAGCAAGTTACAACATTGAAATAAAAAAAAAACAGTTTTTTCCATTAAACAAGCTCTAAATCATGTTTGATGCACTCTGGATGTCCAATGTTTGCTGTGCTGTCTATTTGAGATGAAATGAACATTGTGGACAGTTTTCAGCAAGTTGCAACATTGAAATACAGAAAAAACGTGTTTTCCATAAACAAGCTCTAAATCATGTTTGATGCACTCTGGATGTCCAATGTTTGCTGTGCTGTCTATTTGAGATGAAATGAACATTGTGGACAGTTTTCAGCAAGTCACAACTTAAAAATAAAAAATAAACATTTCTTTCCATAAACAAGCTCTAAATCATGTTTGATGCACTCTGGATGTCCAATGTTTGCTGTGCTGTCTATTTGAGATGAAATGAACATTGTGGACAGTTTTCAGCAAGTTGCAACATTGAAATACATAATTATTTTGTTTTACATAAACAAGCTCTAAATCATGTTTGATGCACTCTGGATGTTCAATTTTTGCTGTGCTGTCAAATTGAGATGAAATGAACATTGTGGACAGTTTTCAGCAAGTTGCAACATTGAAATACAGTTTTTTTAAATTTATTACATAAACAAGCTCTAAATCATGTTTGATGCACTCTGGATGTCCAATGTTTGCTGTGCTGTCTATTTGAGATGAAATGAACATTGTGGACAGTTTTCAGCAAGTTGCAACATTGAAATACAGAATTATTTTGTTTTACATAAACAAGCTCTAAATCATGTTTGATGCACTCTGGATGTCCAATTTTTGCTGTGCTGTCTATTTGAGATGAAATGAACATTGTGGACAGTTTTCAGCAAGTTACAACATTGAAATAAAAAAAAAACAGTTTTATCCATAAACAAGCTCTAAATCATGTTTGATGCACTCTGGATGTCCAATTTTTGCTGTGCTGTCTATTTGAGATGAAATGAACATTGTGGACAGTTTTCAGCAAGTTGCAACATTGAAATACAGTTTTTTTTTATTTATTACATAAACAAGCTCTAAATCATGTTTGATGCACTCTGGATGTCCAATGTTTGCTGTGCTGTCTATTTGAGATGAAATGAACATTGTGGACAGTTTTCAGCAAGTTGCAACATTGAAATACAGAAAAAACTTGTTTTCCTTAAACAAGCTCTAAATTATGTTTGATGCACTCTGGATGTCCAATTTTTGCTGTGCTGTCTATTTGAGATGAAATGAACATTGTGGACAGTTTTCAGCAAGTTGCAACATTGAAATACAGAATTATTTTTTTTTACATAAACAAGCTCTAAATCATGTTTGATGCACTCTGGATGTCCAATGTTTGCTGTGATGTCTATTTGCGATGAAATTAACATTGTGGACAGTTTTCAGCAAGTTATACCATTAAAATAAAAAATAAAAAAGTTTTTTCCATAAACAAGCTCTAAATCATGTTTGATGCACTCTGGATGTCCAATGTTTGCTGTGCTGTCTATTTGAGATGAAATGAACATTGTGGACAGTTTTCAGCAAGTTGCAACATTGAAATACAGAAAAAACGTGTTTTCCATAAACAAGCTCTAAATCATGTTTGATGCACTCTGGATGTCCAATGTTTGCTGTGCTGTCTATTTGAGATGAAATGAACATTGTGGACAGTTTTCAGCAAGTTGCAACATTGAAATACAGAATTATTTTTTTTTACATAAACAAGCTCTAAATCATGTTTGATGCACTCTGGATGTCCAATGTTTGCTGTGCTGTCTATTTGAGATGAAATGAACATTGTGGACAGTTTTCAGCAAGTTGCAACATTGAAATACAGAATTATTTTTTTTTACATAAACAAGCTCTAAATCATGTTTGATGCACTCTGGATGTCCAATGTTTGCTGTGATGTCTATTTGCGATGAAATTAACATTGTGGACAGTTTTCAGCAAGTTATACCATTAAAATAAAAAATAAAAAAGTTTTTTCCATAAACAAGCTCTAAATCATGTTTGATGCACTCTGGATGTCCAATGTTTGCTGTGCTGTCTATTTGAGATGAAATGAACATTGTGGACAGTTTTCAGCAAGTTGCAACATTGAAATACAGAAAAAACGTGTTTTCCATAAACAAGCTCTAAATCATGTTTGATGCACTCTGGATGTCCAATGTTTGCTGTGTTGTCTATTTGAGATGAAATGAACATTGTGGACAGTTTTCAGCAAGTTGCAACATTGAAATACAGAAAAAACGTGTTTTCCATAAACAAGCTCTAAATCATGTTTGATGCACTCTGGATGTCCAATTTTTGCTGTGCTGTCTATTTGAGATGAAATGAACATTGTGGACAGTTTTCAGCAAGTTACAACATTGAAATAAAAAAAAAAACAGTTTTTTCCATAAACAAGCTCTAAATCATGTTTGATGCACTCTGGATGTCCAATTTTTGCTGTGCTGTCAAATTGAGATGAAATTAACATTGTGGACAGTTTTCAGCAAGTTGCAACATTGAAATACAGTTTTTTTTTTATTTATTACATAAACAAGCTCTAAATCATGTTTGATGCACTCTGGATGTCCAATGTTTGCTGTGCTGTCTATTTGAGATGAAATGAACATTGTGGACAGTTTTCAGCAAGTTGCAACATTGAAATACAGAATTATTTTTTTTTACATAAACAAGCTCTAAATCATGTTTGATGCACTCTGGATGTCCAATTTTTGCTGTGATGTCTATTTGCGATGAAATTAACATTGTGGACAGTTTTCAGCAAGTTATAACATTAAAATAAAAAATAAAAACGTTTTTTCCATAAACAAGCTCTAAATCATGTTTGATGCACTCTGGATGTCCAATTTTTGCTGTGCTGTCTATTTGAGATGAAATGAACATTGTGGACAGTTTTCAGCAAGTTGCAACATTGAAATACAGAAAAAACGTGTTTTCCATAAACAAGCTCTAAATCATGTTTGATGCACTCTGGATGTCCAATGTTTGCTGTGCTGTCTATTTGAGATGAAATGAACATTGTGGACAGTTTTCAGCAAGTCACAACTTAAAAATAAAAAATAAACATTTTTTTCCATAAACAAGCTCTAAATCATGTTTGATGCACTCTGGATGTCCAATTTTTGCTGTGCTGTCTATTTGAGATGAAATGAACATTGTGGACAGTTTTCAGCAAGTTGCAACATTGAAATACAGAATTATTTTGTTTTACATAAACAAGCTCTAAATCATGTTTGATGCACTCTGGATGTCCAATTTTTGCTGTGATGTCTATTTGCGATGAAATTAACATTGTGGACAGTTTTCAGCAAGTTATACCATTAAAATAAAAAATAAAAAAGTTTTTTCCATAAACAAGCTCTAAATCATGTTTGATGCACTCTGGATGTCCAATGTTTGCTGTGCTGTCTATTTGAGATGAAATGAACATTGTGGACAGTTTTCAGCAAGTTGCAACATTGAAATACAGAAACAACGTGTTTTCCATAAACAAGCTCTAAATCATGTTTGATGCACTCTGGATGTCCAATGTTTGCTGTGCTGTCTATTTGAGATGAAATGAACATTGTGGACAGTTTTCAGCAAGTTGCAACATTGAAATACAGAAAAAACGTGTTTTCCATAAACAAGCTCTAAATCATGTTTGATGCACTCTGGATGTCCAATTTTTGCTGTGCTGTCTATTTGAGATGAAATTAACATTGTGGACAGTTTTCAGCAAGTTGCAACATTGAAATACAGAAGAAAAAAATATTATTTCCATAAACAAGCTCTAAATCATGTTTGATGCACTCTGGATGTCCAATTTTTGCTGTGCTGTCTATTTGAGATGAAATGAACATTGTGGACAGTTTTCAGCAAGTTGCAACATTGAAATACAGAAGAAAAAAAAATATTTCCATAAACAAGCTCTAAATCATGTTTGATGCACTCTGGATGTCCAATTTTTTTCTGTGCTGTCAATTTGAGATGAAATGAACATTGTGGACAGTTTTCAGCAAGTTACAACTTAAAAATAAAAAATAAACATTTTTTTCCATAAACAAGCTCTAAATCATGTTTGATGCACTCTGGATGTCCAATTTTTGCTGTGCTGTCTATTTGAGATGAAATGAACATTGTGGACAGTTTTCAGCAAGTTGCAACATTGAAATACAGATTTTTTTTTTTTTACATAAACAAGCTCTAAATCATGTTTGATGCACTCTGGATGTCCAATTTTTGCTGTGCTGTCTATTTGAGATGAAATGAACATTGTGGACAGTTTTCAGCAAGTTGCAACATTGAAATACAGAATTATTTTTTTTTACATAAACAAGCTCTAAATCATGTTTGATGCACTCTGGATGTCCAATGTTTGCTGTGATGTCTATTTGCGATGAAATGAACATTGTGGACAGTTTTCAGCAAGTTGCAACATTGAAATACAGAAAAAACGTGTTTTCCATAAACAAGCTCTAAATCATGTTTGATGCACTCTGGATGTCCAATTTTTGCTGTGCTGTCTATTTGAGATGAAATGAACATTGTGGACAGTTTTCAGCAAGTTGCAACATTGAAATACAGAAAAAAAAAAAATTTCCATAAACAAGCTCTAAATCATGTTTGATGCACTCTGGATGTCCAATTTTTTTCTGTGCTGTCAATTTGAGATGAAATGAACATTGTGGACAGTTTTCAGCAAGTTACAACTTAAAAATAAAAAATAAACATTTTTTTCCATAAACAAGCTCTAAATCATGTTTGATGCACTCTGGATGTCCAATGTTTGCTGTGCTGTCTATTTGAGATGAAATGAACATTGTGGACAGTTTTCAGCAAGTTGCAACATTGAAATACAGAATTATTTTTTTTTACATAAACAAGCTCTAAATCATGTTTGATGCACTCTGGATGTCCAATTTTTGCTGTGCTGTCTATTTGAGATGAAATGAACATTGTGGACAGTTTTCAGCAAGTTGCAACATTGAAATACAGAATTATTTTTTTTTACATAAACAAGCTCTAAATCATGTTTGATGCACTCTGGATGTCCAATGTTTGCTGTGATGTCTATTTGCGATGAAATTAACATTGTGGACAGTTTTCAGCAAGTTATACCATTAAAATAAAAAATAAAAAGTTTTTTCCATAAACAAGCTCTAAATCATGTTTGATGCACTCTGGATGTCCAATGTTTGCTGTGCTGTCTATTTGAGATGAAATGAACATTGTGGACAGTTTTCAGCAAGTTGCAACATTGAAATACAGAATTATTTTGTTTTACATAAACAAGCTCTAAATCATGTTTGATGCACTCTGGATGTCCAATTTTTGCTGTGCTGTCTATTTGAGATGAAATGAACATTGTGGACAGTTTTCAGCAAGTTACAACATTAAAATAAAAAAAACCCGTTTTTTTCCATGAACAAGCTCTAAATCATGTTTGATGCACTCTGGATGTTCAATTTTTGCTGTGCTGTCAAATTGAGATGAAATGAACATTGTGGACAGTTTTCAGCAAGTTGCAACATTGAAATACAGTTTTTTTTAATTTATTACATAAACAAGCTCTAAATCATGTTTGATGCACCCTGGATGTCCAATGTTTGCTGTGCTGTCTATTTGAGATGAAATGAACATTGTGGACAGTTTTCAGCAAGTTGCAACATTGAAATACAGAAAAAACTTGTTTTCCTTAAACAAGCTCTAAATTATGTTTGATGCACTCTGGATGTCCAATTTTTGCTGTGATGTCTATTTGCGATGAAATTAACATTGTGGACAGTTTTCAGCAAGTTATACCATTGAAATAAAAAATAAAAAAGTTTTTTCCATAAACAAGCTCTAAATCATGTTTGATGCACTCTGGATGTCCAATGTTTGCTGTGCTGTGTATTTGAGATGAAATGAACATTGTGGACAGTTTTCAGCAAGTTGCAACATTGAAATACAGAAAAAACGTGTTTTCCATAAACAAGCTCTAAATCATGTTTGATGCACTCTGGATGTCCAATGTTTGCTGTGCTGTGTATTTGAGATGAAATGAACATTGTGGACAGTTTTCAGCAAGTTGCAACATTGAAATACAGAAAAAACGTGTTTTCCATAAACAAGCTCTAAATCATGTTTGATGCACTCTGGATGTCCAATGTTTGCTGTGCTGTCTATTTGAGATGAAATGAACATTGTGGACAGTTTTCAGCAAGTTACAACATTGAAATAAAAAAAAAACAGTTTTTTCCATAAACAAGCTCTAAATCATGTTTGATGCACTCTGGATGTCCAATGTTTGCTGTGCTGTCTATTTGAGATGAAATGAACATTGTGGACAGTTTTCAGCAAGTTGCAACATTGAAATACAGAATTATTTTGTTTTACATAAACAAGCTCTAAATCATGTTTGATGCACTCTGGATGTCCAATTTTTGCTGTGCTGTCTATTTGAGATGAAATGAACATTGTGGACAGTTTTCAGCAAGTTACAACATTGAAATAAAAAAAAAACAGTTTTTTCCATAAACAAGCTCTAAATCATGTTTGATGCACTCTGGATGTCCAATTTTTGCTGTGCTGTCTATTTGAGATGAAATGAACATTGTGGACAGTTTTCATTAAGTTGCAACATTGAAATACAGTTTTTTTTAATTTATTACATAAACAAGCTCTAAATCATGTTTGATGCACTCTGGATGTCCAATGTTTGCTGTGCTGTCTATTTGAGATGAAATGAACATTGTGGACAGTTTTCAGCAAGTTGCAACATTGAAATACAGAAAAAACTTGTTTTCCTTAAACAAGCTCTAAATTATGTTTGATGCACTCTGGATGTCCAATTTTTGCTGTGCTGTCTATTTGAGATGAAATGAACATTGTGGACAGTTTTCAGCAAGTTACAACATTAAAATAAAAAAACCCCGTTTTTTTCCATGAACAAGCTCTAAATCATGTTTGATGCACTCTGGATGTTCAATTTTTGCTGTGCTGTCAAATTGAGATGAAATGAACATTGTGGACAGTTTTCAGCAAGTTGCAACATTGAAATACAGTTTTTTTTTATTTATTACATAAACAAGCTCTAAATCATGTTTGATGCACCCTGGATGTCCAATGTTTGCTGTGCTGTCTATTTGAGATGAAATGAACATTGTGGACAGTTTTCAGCAAGTTGCAACATTAAAATAAAAAAACCCCGTTTTTTTCCATGAACAAGCTCTAAATCATGTTTGATGCACTCTGGATGTTCAATTTTTGCTGTGCTGTCAAATTGAGATGAAATGAACATTGTGGACAGTTTTCAGCAAGTTGCAACATTGAAATACAGTTTTTTTTAATTTATTACATAAACAAGCTCTAAATCATGTTTGATGCACTCTGGATGTCCAATGTTTGCTGTGCTGTCTATTTGAGATGAAATGAACATTGTGGACAGTTTTCAGCAAGTTGCAACATTGAAATACAGACTTATTTTTTTTACATAAACAAGCTCTAAATCATGTTTGATTCACTCTTGATGTCCAATTTTTGCTGTGATGTCTATTTGCGATGAAATGAACATTGTGGACAGTTTTCAGCAAGTTACAACATAAAAATAAAAAATAAACATTTTTTTCCATAAACAAGCTCTAAATCATGTTTGATGCACTCTGGATGTCCAATTTTTGCTGTGCTGACTATTTGAGATGAAATGAACATTGTGGACAGTTTTCAGCAAGTTACAACATTGAAATAAAAAAAAAACAGTTTTTTCCATTAAACAAGCTCTAAATCATGTTTGATGCACTCTGGATGTCCAATGTTTGCTGTGCTGTCTATTTGAGATGAAATGAACATTGTGGACAGTTTTCAGCAAGTTGCAACATTGAAATACAGAAAAAACGTGTTTTCCATAAACAAGCTCTAAATCATGTTTGATGCACTCTGGATGTCCAATGTTTGCTGTGCTGTCTATTTGAGATGAAATGAACATTGTGGACAGTTTTCAGCAAGTCACAACTTAAAAATAAAAAATAAACATTTCTTTCCATAAACAAGCTCTAAATCATGTTTGATGCACTCTGGATGTCCAATGTTTGCTGTGCTGTCTATTTGAGATGAAATGAACATTGTGGACAGTTTTCAGCAAGTTGCAACATTGAAATACATAATTATTTTGTTTTACATAAACAAGCTCTAAATCATGTTTGATGCACTCTGGATGTTCAATTTTTGCTGTGCTGTCAAATTGAGATGAAATGAACATTGTGGACAGTTTTCAGCAAGTTGCAACATTGAAATACAGTTTTTTTAAATTTATTACATAAACAAGCTCTAAATCATGTTTGATGCACTCTGGATGTCCAATGTTTGCTGTGCTGTCTATTTGAGATGAAATGAACATTGTGGACAGTTTTCAGCAAGTTACAACATTGAAATAAAAAAAAAACAGTTTTTTCCATAAACAAGCTCTAAATCATGTTTGATGCACTCTGGATGTCCAATGTTTGCTGTGCTGTCTATTTGAGATGAAATGAACATTGTGGACAGTTTTCAGCAAGTTGCAACATTGAAATACAGAATTATTTTGTTTTACATAAACAAGCTCTAAATCATGTTTGATGCACTCTGGATGTCCAATTTTTGCTGTGCTGTCTATTTGAGATGAAATGAACATTGTGGACAGTTTTCAGCAAGTTACAACATTGAAATAAAAAAAAAACAGTTTTTTCCATAAACAAGCTCTAAATCATGTTTGATGCACTCTGGATGTCCAATTTTTGCTGTGCTGTCTATTTGAGATGAAATGAACATTGTGGACAGTTTTCATTAAGTTGCAACATTGAAATACAGTTTTTTTTAATTTATTACATAAACAAGCTCTAAATCATGTTTGATGCACTCTGGATGTCCAATGTTTGCTGTGCTGTCTATTTGAGATGAAATGAACATTGTGGACAGTTTTCAGCAAGTTGCAACATTGAAATACAGAAAAAACTTGTTTTCCTTAAACAAGCTCTAAATTATGTTTGATGCACTCTGGATGTCCAATTTTTGCTGTGCTGTCTATTTGAGATGAAATGAACATTGTGGACAGTTTTCAGCAAGTTACAAAATTAAAATAAAAAAACCCCGTTTTTTTCCATGAACAAGCTCTAAATCATGTTTGATGCACTCTGGATGTTCAATTTTTGCTGTGCTGTCAAATTGAGATGAAATGAACATTGTGGACAGTTTTCAGCAAGTTGCAACATTGAAATACAGTTTTTTTTTATTTATTACATAAACAAGCTCTAAATCATGTTTGATGCACCCTGGATGTCCAATGTTTGCTGTGCTGTCTATTTGAGATGAAATGAACATTGTGGACAGTTTTCAGCAAGTTGCAACATTAAAATAAAAAAACCCCGTTTTTTTCCATGAACAAGCTCTAAATCATGTTTGATGCACTCTGGATGTTCAATTTTTGCTGTGCTGTCAAATTGAGATGAAATGAACATTGTGGACAGTTTTCAGCAAGTTGCAACATTGAAATACAGTTTTTTTTAATTTATTACATAAACAAGCTCTAAATCATGTTTGATGCACCCTGGATGTCCAATGTTTGCTGTGCTGTCTATTTGAGATGAAATGAACATTGTGGACAGTTTTCAGCAAGTTGCAACATTAAAATAAAAAAAACCCGTTTTTTTCCATGAACAAGCTCTAAATCATGTTTGATGCACTCTGGATGTTCAATTTTTGCTGTGCTGTCAAATTGAGATGAAATGAACATTGTGGACAGTTTTCAGCAAGTTGCAACATTGAAATACAGTTTTTTTTTATTTATTACATAAACAAGCTCTAAATCATGTTTGATGCACTCTGGATGTCCAATGTTTGCTGTGCTGTCTATTTGAGATGAAATGAACATTGTGGACAGTTTTCAGCAAGTTACAACATAAAAATAAAAAATAAACATTTTTTTCCATAAACAAGCTCTAAATCATGTTTGATGCACTCTGGATGTCCAATTTTTGCTGTGCTGACTATTTGAGATGAAATGAACATTGTGGACAGTTTTCAGCAAGTTACAACATTGAAATAAAAAAAAAACAGTTTTTTCCATTAAACAAGCTCTAAATCATGTTTGATGCACTCTGGATGTCCAATGTTTGCTGTGCTGTCTATTTGAGATGAAATGAACATTGTGGACAGTTTTCAGCAAGTTGCAACATTGAAATACAGAAAAAACGTGTTTTCCATAAACAAGCTCTAAATCATGTTTGATGCACTCTGGATGTCCAATGTTTGCTGTGCTGTCTATTTGAGATGAAATGAACATTGTGGACAGTTTTCAGCAAGTCACAACTTAAAAATAAAAAATAAACATTTCTTTCCATAAACAAGCTCTAAATCATGTTTGATGCACTCTGGATGTCCAATGTTTGCTGTGCTGTCTATTTGAGATGAAATGAACATTGTGGACAGTTTTCAGCAAGTTGCAACATTGAAATACAGAATTATTTTGTTTTACATAAACAAGCTCTAAATCATGTTTGATGCACTCTGGATGTCCAATTTTTGCTGTGCTGTCTATTTGAGATGAAATGAATATTGTGGACAGTTTTCAGCAAGTTACAACATTGAAATAAAAAAAAAACAGTTTTTTCCATAAACAAGCTCTAAATCATGTTTGATGCACTCTGGATGTCCAATTTTTGCTGTGCTGTCTATTTGAGATGAAATGAACATTGTGGACAGTTTTCATTAAGTTGCAACATTGAAATACAGTTTTTTTTAATTTATTACATAAACAAGCTCTAAATCATGTTTGATGCACTCTGGATGTCCAATGTTTGCTGTGCTGTCTATTTGAGATGAAATGAACATTGTGGACAGTTTTCAGCAAGTTGCAACATTGAAATACATAATTATTTTGTTTTACATAAACAAGCTCTAAATCATGTTTGATGCACTCTGGATGTTCAATTTTTGCTGTGCTGTCAAATTGAGATGAAATGAACATTGTGGACAGTTTTCAGCAAGTTGCAACATTGAAATACAGTTTTTTTAAATTTATTACATAAACAAGCTCTAAATCATGTTTGATGCACTCTGGATGTCCAATGTTTGCTGTGCTGTCTATTTGAGATGAAATGAACATTGTGGACAGTTTTCAGCAAGTTACAACATTGAAATAAAAAAAAAACAGTTTTTTCCATAAACAAGCTCTAAATCATGTTTGATGCACTCTGGATGTCCAATGTTTGCTGTGCTGTCTATTTGAGATGAAATGAACATTGTGGACAGTTTTCAGCAAGTTGCAACATTGAAATACAGAATTATTTTGTTTTACATAAACAAGCTCTAAATCATGTTTGATGCACTCTGGATGTCCAATTTTTGCTGTGCTGTCTATTTGAGATGAAATGAACATTGTGGACAGTTTTCAGCAAGTTACAACATTGAAATAAAAAAAAAACAGTTTTTTCCATAAACAAGCTCTAAATCATGTTTGATGCACTCTGGATGTCCAATTTTTGCTGTGCTGTCTATTTGAGATGAAATGAACATTGTGGACAGTTTTCATTAAGTTGCAACATTGAAATACAGTTTTTTTTTATTTATTACATAAACAAGCTCTAAATCATGTTTGATGCACTCTGGATGTCCAATGTTTGCTGTGCTGTCTATTTGAGATGAAATGAACATTGTGGACAGTTTTCAGCAAGTTGCAACATTGAAATACAGAAAAAACTTGTTTTCCTTAAACAAGCTCTAAATTATGTTTGATGCACTCTGGATGTCCAATTTTTGCTGTGCTGTCTATTTGAGATGAAATGAACATTGTGGACAGTTTTCAGCAAGTTACAAAATTAAAATAAAAAAACCCCGTTTTTTTCCATGAACAAGCTCTAAATCATGTTTGATGCACTCTGGATGTTCAATTTTTGCTGTGCTGTCAAATTGAGATGAAATGAACATTGTGGACAGTTTTCAGCAAGTTGCAACATTGAAATACAGTTTTTTTTTATTTATTACATAAACAAGCTCTAAATCATGTTTGATGCACCCTGGATGTCCAATGTTTGCTGTGCTGTCTATTTGAGATGAAATGAACATTGTGGACAGTTTTCAGCAAGTTGCAACATTAAAATAAAAAAACCCCGTTTTTTTCCATGAACAAGCTCTAAATCATGTTTGATGCACTCTGGATGTTCAATTTTTGCTGTGCTGTCAAATTGAGATGAAATGAACATTGTGGACAGTTTTCAGCAAGTTGCAACATTGAAATACAGTTTTTTTTAATTTATTACATAAACAAGCTCTAAATCATGTTTGATGCACCCTGGATGTCCAATGTTTGCTGTGCTGTCTATTTGAGATGAAATGAACATTGTGGACAGTTTTCAGCAAGTTGCAACATTAAAATAAAAAAAACCCGTTTTTTTCCATGAACAAGCTCTAAATCATGTTTGATGCACTCTGGATGTTCAATTTTTGCTGTGCTGTCAAATTGAGATGAAATGAACATTGTGGACAGTTTTCAGCAAGTTGCAACATTGAAATACAGTTTTTTTTTATTTATTACATAAACAAGCTCTAAATCATGTTTGATGCACTCTGGATGTCCAATGTTTGCTGTGCTGTCTATTTGAGATGAAATGAACATTGTGGACAGTTTTCAGCAAGTTACAACATAAAAATAAAAAATAAACATTTTTTTCCATAAACAAGCTCTAAATCATGTTTGATGCACTCTGGATGTCCAATTTTTGCTGTGCTGACTATTTGAGATGAAATGAACATTGTGGACAGTTTTCAGCAAGTTACAACATTGAAATAAAAAAAAAACAGTTTTTTCCATTAAACAAGCTCTAAATCATGTTTGATGCACTCTGGATGTCCAATGTTTGCTGTGCTGTCTATTTGAGATGAAATGAACATTGTGGACAGTTTTCAGCAAGTTGCAACATTGAAATACAGAAAAAACGTGTTTTCCATAAACAAGCTCTAAATCATGTTTGATGCACTCTGGATGTCCAATGTTTGCTGTGCTGTCTATTTGAGATGAAATGAACATTGTGGACAGTTTTCAGCAAGTCACAACTTAAAAATAAAAAATAAACATTTCTTTCCATAAACAAGCTCTAAATCATGTTTGATGCACTCTGGATGTCCAATGTTTGCTGTGCTGTCTATTTGAGATGAAATGAACATTGTGGACAGTTTTCAGCAAGTTGCAACATTGAAATACAGAATTATTTTGTTTTACATAAACAAGCTCTAAATCATGTTTGATGCACTCTGGATGTCCAATTTTTGCTGTGCTGTCTATTTGAGATGAAATGAATATTGTGGACAGTTTTCAGCAAGTTACAACATTGAAATAAAAAAAAAACAGTTTTTTCCATAAACAAGCTCTAAATCATGTTTGATGCACTCTGGATGTCCAATTTTTGCTGTGCTGTCTATTTGAGATGAAATGAACATTGTGGACAGTTTTCATTAAGTTGCAACATTGAAATACAGTTTTTTTTAATTTATTACATAAACAAGCTCTAAATCATGTTTGATGCACTCTGGATGTCCAATGTTTGCTGTGCTGTCTATTTGAGATGAAATGAACATTGTGGACAGTTTTCAGCAAGTTGCAACATTGAAATACAGAAAAAAATTGTTTTCCTTAAACAAGCTCTAAATTATGTTTGATGCACTCTGGATGTCCAATTTTTGCTGTGCTGTCTATTTGAGATGAAATGAACATTGTGGACAGTTTTCAGCAAGTTACAACATTAAAATAAAAAAACCCCGTTTTTTTCCATGAACAGGCTCTAAATCATGTTTGATGCACTCTGGATGTTCAATTTTTGCTGTGCTGTCAAATTGAGATGAAATGAACATTGTGGACAGTTTTCAGCAAGTTGCAACATTGAAATACAGTTTTTTTTTATTTATTCCATAAACAAGCTCTAAATCATGTTTGATGCACTCTGGATGTCCAATGTTTGCTGTGCTGTCTATTTGAGATGAAATGAACATTGTGGACAGTTTTCAGCAAGTTGCAACATTGAAATACAGAAAAAACTTGTTTTCCTTAAACAAGCTCTAAATTATGTTTGATGCACTCTGGATGTCCAATTTTTGCTGTGCTGTCTATTTGAGATGAAATGAACATTGTGGACAGTTTTCAGCAAGTTACAACATTAAAATAAAAAAAACCCGTTTTTTTCCATGAACAAGCTCTAAATCATGTTTGATGCACTCTGGATGTTCAATTTTTGCTGTGCTGTCAAATTGAGATGAAATGAACATTGTGGACAGTTTTCAGCAAGTTGCAACATTGAAATACAGTTTTTTTTAATTTATTACATAAACAAGCTCTAAATCATGTTTGATGCACTCTGGATGTCCAATGTTTGCTGTGCTGTCTATTTGAGATGAAATGAACATTGTGGACCTTTTTCAACAAGTTGCAACATTGAAATACAGACTTATTTTTTTTACATAAACAAGCTCTAAATCATGTTCAAACACTCTGGATGTCCAATTTTTGCTGTGATGTCTATTTGCGATGAAATGAACATTGTGGACAGTTTTCAGCAAGTTACAACATAAAAATAAAAAATAAACATTTTTTTCCATAAACAAGCTCTAAATCATGTTTGATGCACTCTGGATGTCCAATTTTTGCTGTGCTGTCTATTTGAGATGAAATGAACATTGTGGACAGTTTTCAGCAAGTTACAACATTGAAATAAAAAAAAAACAGTTTTTTCCATTAAACAAGCTCTAAATCATGTTTGATGCACTCTGGATGTCCAATTTTTGCTGTGCTGTCTATTTGAGATGAAATGAACATTGTGGACAGTTTTCATTAAGTTGCAACATTGAAATACAGTTTTTTTTAATTTATTACATAAACAAGCTCTAAATCATGTTTGATGCACTCTGGATGTCCAATGTTTGCTTTGCTGTCTATTTGAGATGAAATGAACATTGTGGACAGTTTTCAGCAAGTTGCAACATTGAAATACAGAAAAAACTTGTTTTCCTTAAACAAGCTCTAAATTATGTTTGATGCACTCTGGATGTCCAATTTTTGCTGTGCTGTCTATTTGAGATGAAATGAACATTGTGGACAGTTTTCAGCAAGTTGCAACATTGAAATACAGAATTTTTTTTTTTTACATAAACAAGCTCTAAATCATGTTTGATGCACTCTGGATGTCCAATGTTTGCTGTGATGTCTATTTGCGATGAAATTAACATTGTGGACAGTTTTCAGCAAGTTATACCATTAAAATAAAAAATAAAAAAGTTTTTTCCATAAACAAGCTCTAAATCATGTTTGATGCACTCTGGATGTCCAATGTTTGCTGTGCTGTCTATTTGAGATGAAATGAACATTGTGGACAGTTTTCAGCAAGTTGCAACATTGAAATACAGAAAAAACGTGTTTTCCATAAACAAGCTCTAAATCATGTTTGATGCACTCTGGATGTCCAATGTTTGCTGTGCTGTCTATTTGAGATGAAATGAACATTGTGGACAGTTTTCAGCAAGTTGCAACATTGAAATACAGAATTATTTTTTTTTACATAAACAAGCTCTAAATCATGTTTGATGCACTCTGGATGTCCAATGTTTGCTGTGCTGTCTATTTGAGATGAAATGAACATTGTGGACAGTTTTCAGCAAGTTGCAACATTGAAATACAGAATTATTATTTTTTACATAAACAAGCTCTAAATCATGTTTGATGCACTCTGGATGTCCAATGTTTGCTGTGATGTCTATTTGCGATGAAATTAACATTGTGGACAGTTTTCAGCAAGTTATACCATTAAAATAAAAAATAAAAAAGTTTTTTCCATAAACAAGCTCTAAATCATGTTTGATGCACTCTGGATGTCCAATGTTTGCTGTGCTGTCTATTTGAGATGAAATGAACATTGTGGACAGTTTTCAGCAAGTTGCAACATTGAAATACAGAAAAAACGTGTTTTCCATAAACAAGCTCTAAATCATGTTTGATGCACTCTGGATGTCCAATGTTTGCTGTGTTGTCTATTTGAGATGAAATGAACATTGTGGACAGTTTTCAGCAAGTTGCAACATTGAAATACAGAAAAAACGTGTTTTCCATAAACAAGCTCTAAATCATGTTTGATGCACTCTGGATGTCCAATTTTTGCTGTGCTGTCTATTTGAGATGAAATGAAACATTGTGGACAGTTTTCAGCAAGTTACAACATTGAAATAAAAAAAAAAACAGTTTTTTCCATAAACAAGCTCTAAATCATGTTTGATGCACTCTGGATGACCAATTTTTGCTGTGCTGTCAAATTGAGATGAAATTAACATTGTGGACAGTTTTCAGCAAGTTGCAACATTGAAATACAGTTTTTTTTTATTTATTACATAAACAAGCTCTAAATCATGTTTGATGCACTCTGGATGTCCAATGTTTGCTGTGCTGTCTATTTGAGATGAAATGAACATTGTGGACAGTTTTCAGCAAGTTGCAACATTGAAATACAGAATTATTTTGTTTTACATAAACAAGCTCTAAATCATGTTTGATGCACTCTGGATGTCCAATTTTTGCTGTGATGTCTATTTGCGATGAAATTAATATTGTGGACAGTTTTCAGCAAGTTATAACATTAAAATAAAAAATAAAAACGTTTTTTCCATAAACAAGCTCTAAATCATGTTTGATGCACTCTGGATGTCCAATTTTTGCTGTGCTGTCTATTTGAGATGAAATGAACATTGTGGACAGTTTTCAGCAAGTTGCAACATTGAAATACAGAAAAAACGTGTTTTCCATAAACAAGCTCTAAATCATGTTTGATGCACTCTGGATGTCCAATGTTTGCTGTGCTGTCTATTTGAGATGAAATGAACATTGTGGACAGTTTTCAGCAAGTCACAACTTAAAAATAAAAAATAAACATTTTTTTCCATAAACAAGCTCTAAATCATGTTTGATGCACTCTGGATGTCCAATTTTTGCTGTGCTGTCTATTTGAGATGAAATGAACATTGTGGACAGTTTTCAGCAAGTTGCAACATTGAAATACAGAATTATTTTGTTTTACATAAACAAGCTCTAAATCATGTTTGATGCACTCTGGATGTCCAATTTTTGCTGTGATGTCTATTTGCGATGAAATTAACATTGTGGACAGTTTTCAGCAAGTTATACCATTAAAATAAAAAATAAAAAAGTTTTTTCCATAAACAAGCTCTAAATCATGTTTGATGCACTCTGGATGTCCAATGTTTGCTGTGCTGTCTATTTGAGATGAAATGAACATTGTGGACAGTTTTCAGCAAGTTGCAACATTGAAATACAGAAACAACGTGTTTTCCATAAACAAGCTCTAAATCATGTTTGATGCACTCTGGATGTCCAATGTTTGCTGTGCTGTCTATTTGAGATGAAATGAACATTGTGGACAGTTTTCAGCAAGTTGCAACATTGAAATACAGAAAAAACGTGTTTTCCATAAACAAGCTCTAAATCATGTTTGATGCACTCTGGATGTCCAATTTTTGCTGTGCTGTCTATTTGAGATGAAATTAACATTGTGGACAGTTTTCAGCAAGTTGCAACATTGAAATACAGAAGAAAAAAATATTATTTCCATAAACAAGCTCTAAATCATGTTTGATGCACTCTGGATGTCCAATTTTTGCTGTGCTGTCTATTTGAGATGAAATGAACATTGTGGACAGTTTTCAGCAAGTTGCAACATTGAAATACAGAAAAAAAAAAATATTTCCATAAACAAGCTCTAAATCATGTTTGATGCACTCTGGATGTCCAATTTTTTTCTGTGCTGTCAATTTGAGATGAAATGAACATTGTGGACAGTTTTCAGCAAGTTACAACTTAAAAATAAAAAATAAACATTTTTTTCCATAAACAAGCTCTAAATCATGTTTGATGCACTCTGGATGTCCAATTTTTGCTGTGCTGTCTATTTGAGATGAAATGAACATTGTGGACAGTTTTCAGCAAGTTGCAACATTGAAATACAGAATTTTTTTTTTTTTACATAAACAAGCTCTAAATCATGTTTGATGCACTCTGGATGTCCAATTTTTGCTGTGCTGTCTATTTGAGATGAAATGAACATTGTGGACAGTTTTCAGCAAGTTGCAACATTGAAATACAGAATTATTTTTTTTTACATAAACAAGCTCTAAATCATGTTTGATGCACTCTGGATGTCCAATGTTTGCTGTGATGTCTATTTGCGATGAAATGAACATTGTGGACAGTTTTCAGCAAGTTGCAACATTGAAATACAGAAAAAACGTGTTTTCCATAAACAAGCTCTAAATCATGTTTGATGCACTCTGGATGTCCAATTTTTGCTGTGCTGTCTATTTGAGATGAAATGAACATTGTGGACAGTTTTCAGCAAGTTGCAACATTGAAATACAGAAAAAAAAATATATTTCCATAAACAAGCTCTAAATCATGTTTGATGCACTCTGGATGTCCAATTTTTTTCTGTGCTGTCAATTTGAGATGAAATGAACATTGTGGACAGTTTTCAGCAAGTTACAACTTAAAAATAAAAAATAATTTTTTTTTCCATAAACAAGCTCTAAATCATGTTTGATGCACTCTGGATGTCCAATTTTTGCTGTGCTGTCTATTTGAGATGAAATGAACATTGTGGACAGTTTTCAGCAAGTTGCAACATTGAAATACAGAATTATTTTTTTTTACATAAACAAGCTCTAAATCATGTTTGATGCACTCTGGATGTCCAATTTTTGCTGTGCTGTCTATTTGAGATGAAATGAACATTGTGGACAGTTTTCAGCAAGTTGCAACATTGAAATACAGAATTATTTTTTTTTACATAAACAAGCTCTAAATCATGTTTGATGCACTCTGGATGTCCAATGTTTGCTGTGATGTCTATTTGCGATGAAATTAACATTGTGGACAGTTTTCAGCAAGTTATACCATTAAAATAAAAAATAAAAAAGTTTTTTCCATAAACAAGCTCTAAATCATGTTTGATGCACTCTGGATGTCCAATGTTTGCTGTGCTGTCTATTTGAGATGAAATGAACATTGTGGACAGTTTTCAGCAAGTTGCAACATTGAAATACAGAAACAACGTGTTTTCCATAAACAAGCTCTAAATCATGTTTGATGCACTCTGGATGTCCAATGTTTGCTGTGCTGTCTATTTGAGATGAAATGAACATTGTGGACAGTTTTCAGCAAGTTGCAACATTGAAATACAGAAAAAACGTGTTTTCCATAAACAAGCTCTAAATCATGTTTGATGCACTCTGGATGTCCAATTTTTGCTGTGCTGTCTATTTGAGATGAAATGAACATTGTGGACAGTTTTCAGCAAGTTGCAACATTGAAATACAGAAAAAAAAAAAAAAAAATCCATAAACAAGCTCTAAATCATGTTTGATGCACTCTGGATGTCCAATTTTTTTCTGTGCTGTCAATTTGAGATGAAATGAACATTGTGGACAGTTTTCAGCAAGTTGCAACATTGAAATACAGAATTATTTTTTTTTACATAAACAAGCTCTAAATCATGTTTGATGCACTCTGGATGTCCAATGTTTGCTGTGATGTCTATTTGCGATGAAATTAACATTGTGGACAGTTTTCAGCAAGTTATACCATTAAAATAAAAAAAATAAAAGTTTTTTCCATAAACAAGCTCTAAATCATGTTTGATGCACTCTGGATGTCCAATGTTTGCTGTGCTGTCTATTTGAGATGAAATGAACATTGTGGACAGTTTTCAGCAAGTTGCAACATTGAAATACAGAAAAAACGTTTTTTCCATAAACAAGCTCTAAATCATGTTTGATGCACTCTGGATGTCCAATGTTTGCTGTGCTGTCTATTTGAGATGAAATGAACATTGTGGACAGTTTTCAGCAAGTTGCAACATTGAAATACAGAATTATTTTGTTTTCCATAAACAAGCTCTAAATCATGTTTGATGCACTCTGGATGTCCAATTTTTGCTGTGCTGTCAAATTGAGATGAAATGAACATTGTGGACAGTTTTCAGCAAGTTGCAACATTGAAATACAGAATTATTTTTTTTTACATAAACAAGCTCTAAATCATGTTTGATGCACTCTGGATGTCCAATGTTTGCTGTGCTGTCTATTTGAGATGAAATGAACATTGTGGACAGTTTTCAGCAAGTTGCAACATTGAAATACAGAATTATTTTTTTTTACATAAACAAGCTCTAAATCATGTTTGATGCACTCTGGATGTCCAATGTTTGCTGTGATGTCTATTTGCGATGAAATTAACATTGTGGACAGTTTTCAGCAAGTTATACCATTAAAATAAAAAATAAAAAAGTTTTTTCCATAAACAAGCTCTAAATCATGTTTGATGCACTCTGGATGTCCAATGTTTGCTGTGCTGTCTATTTGAGATGAAATGAACATTGTGGACAGTTTTCAGCAAGTTGCAACATTGAAATACAGAAAAAACGTGTTTTCCATAAACAAGCTCTAAATCATGTTTGATGCACTCTGGATGTCCAATTTTTGCTGTGCTGTCTATTTGAGATGAAATTAACATTGTGGACAGTTTTCAGCAAGTTGCAACATTGAAATACAGAAGAAAAAAATATTATTTCCATAAACAAGCTCTAAATCATGTTTGATGCACTCTGGATGTCCAATTTTTGCTGTGCTGTCTATTTGAGATGAAATGAACATTGTGGACAGTTTTCAGCAAGTTGCAACATTGAAATACAGAAAAAAAAAAATATTTCCATAAACAAGCTCTAAATCATGTTTGATGCACTCTGGATGTCCAATTTTTTTCTGTGCTGTCAATTTGAGATGAAATGAACATTGTGGACAGTTTTCAGCAAGTTACAACTTAAAAATAAAAAATAAACATTTTTTTCCATAAACAAGCTCTAAATCATGTTTGATGCACTCTGGATGTCCAATTTTTGCTGTGCTGTCTATTTGAGATGAAATGAACATTGTGGACAGTTTTCAGCAAGTTGCAACATTGAAATACAGAATTTTTTTTTTTTACATAAACAAGCTCTAAATCATGTTTGATGCACTCTGGATGTCCAATTTTTGCTGTGCTGTCTATTTGAGATGAAATGAACATTGTGGACAGTTTTCAGCAAGTTGCAACATTGAAATACAGAATTATTTTTTTTTACATAAACAAGCTCTAAATCATGTTTGATGCACTCTGGATGTCCAATGTTTGCTGTGATGTCTATTTGCGATGAAATGAACATTGTGGACAGTTTTCAGCAAGTTGCAACATTGAAATACAGAAAAAACGTGTTTTCCATAAACAAGCTCTAAATCATGTTTGATGCACTCTGGATGTCCAATTTTTGCTGTGCTGTCTATTTGAGATGAAATGAACATTGTGGACAGTTTTCAGCAAGTTGCAACATTGAAATACAGAAAAAAAAATATATTTCCATAAACAAGCTCTAAATCATGTTTGATGCACTCTGGATGTCCAATTTTTTTCTGTGCTGTCAATTTGAGATGAAATGAACATTGTGGACAGTTTTCAGCAAGTTACAACTTAAAAATAAAAAATAATTTTTTTTTCCATAAACAAGCTCTAAATCATGTTTGATGCACTCTGGATGTCCAATTTTTGCTGTGCTGTCTATTTGAGATGAAATGAACATTGTGGACAGTTTTCAGCAAGTTGCAACATTGAAATACAGAATTATTTTTTTTTACATAAACAAGCTCTAAATCATGTTTGATGCACTCTGGATGTCCAATTTTTGCTGTGCTGTCTATTTGAGATGAAATGAACATTGTGGACAGTTTTCAGCAAGTTGCAACATTGAAATACAGAATTATTTTTTTTTACATAAACAAGCTCTAAATCATGTTTGATGCACTCTGGATGTCCAATGTTTGCTGTGATGTCTATTTGCGATGAAATTAACATTGTGGACAGTTTTCAGCAAGTTATACCATTAAAATAAAAAATAAAAAAGTTTTTTCCATAAACAAGCTCTAAATCATGTTTGATGCACTCTGGATGTCCAATGTTTGCTGTGCTGTCTATTTGAGATGAAATGAACATTGTGGACAGTTTTCAGCAAGTTGCAACATTGAAATACAGAAACAACGTGTTTTCCATAAACAAGCTCTAAATCATGTTTGATGCACTCTGGATGTCCAATGTTTGCTGTGCTGTCTATTTGAGATGAAATGAACATTGTGGACAGTTTTCAGCAAGTTGCAACATTGAAATACAGAAAAAACGTGTTTTCCATAAACAAGCTCTAAATCATGTTTGATGCACTCTGGATGTCCAATTTTTGCTGTGCTGTCTATTTGAGATGAAATGAACATTGTGGACAGTTTTCAGCAAGTTGCAACATTGAAATACAGAAAAAAAAAAAAAAAATTCCATAAACAAGCTCTAAATCATGTTTGATGCACTCTGGATGTCCAATTTTTTTCTGTGCTGTCAATTTGAGATGAAATGAACATTGTGGACAGTTTTCAGCAAGTTGCAACATTGAAATACAGAATTATTTTTTTTTACATAAACAAGCTCTAAATCATGTTTGATGCACTCTGGATGTCCAATGTTTGCTGTGATGTCTATTTGCGATGAAATTAACATTGTGGACAGTTTTCAGCAAGTTATACCATTAAAATAAAAAAAATAAAAGTTTTTTCCATAAACAAGCTCTAAATCATGTTTGATGCACTCTGGATGTCCAATGTTTGCTGTGCTGTCTATTTGAGATGAAATGAACATTGTGGACAGTTTTCAGCAAGTTGCAACATTGAAATACAGAAAAAACGTTTTTTCCATAAACAAGCTCTAAATCATGTTTGATGCACTCTGGATGTCCAATGTTTGCTGTGCTGTCTATTTGAGATGAAATGAACATTGTGGACAGTTTTCAGCAAGTTGCAACATTGAAATACAGAATTATTTTGTTTTCCATAAACAAGCTCTAAATCATGTTTGATGCACTCTGGATGTCCAATTTTTGCTGTGCTGTCAAATTGAGATGAAATGAACATTGTGGACAGTTTTCAGCAAGTTGCAACATTGAAATACAGAATTATTTTTTTTTACATAAACAAGCTCTAAATCATGTTTGATGCACTCTGGATGTCCAATGTTTGCTGTGCTGTCTATTTGAGATGAAATGAACATTGTGGACAGTTTTCAGCAAGTTGCAACATTGAAATACAGAATTATTTTTTTTTACATAAACAAGCTCTAAATCATGTTTGATGCACTCTGGATGTCCAATGTTTGCTGTGATGTCTATTTGCGATGAAATTAACATTGTGGACAGTTTTCAGCAAGTTATACCATTAAAATAAAAAATAAAAAAGTTTTTTCCATAAACAAGCTCTAAATCATGTTTGATGCACTCTGGATGTCCAATGTTTGCTGTGCTGTCTATTTGAGATGAAATGAACATTGTGGACAGTTTTCAGCAAGTTGCAACATTGAAATACAGAAAAAACGTGTTTTCCATAAACAAGCTCTAAATCATGTTTGATGCACTCTGGATGTCCAATGTTTGCTGTGCTGTCTATTTGAGATGAAATGAACATTGTGGACAGTTTTCAGCAAGTTGCAACATTGAAATACAGAAAAAACGTGTTTTCCATAAACAAGCTCTAAATCATGTTTGATGCACTCTGGATGTTCAATTTTTGCTGTGCTGTCTATTTGAGATGAAATGAACATTGTGGACAGTTTTCAGCAAGTTACAACATTGAAATAAAAAAAAAACAGTTTTTTCCATAAACAAGCTCTAAATCATGTTTGATGCACTCTGGATGTCCAATTTTTGCTGTGCTGTCAAATTGAGATGAAATTAACATTGTGGACAGTTTTCAGCAAGTTGCAACATTGAAATACAGTTTTTTTTTTATTTATTACATAAACAAGCTCTAAATCATGTTTGATGCACTCTGGATGTCCAATGTTTGCTGTGCTGTCTATTTGAGATGAAATGAACATTGTGGACAGTTTTCAGCAAGTTGCAACATTGAAATACAGAATTATTTTGTTTTACATAAACAAGCTCTAAATCATGTTTGATGCACTCTGGATGTCCAATTTTTGCTGTGATGTCTATTTGCGATGAAATTAACATTGTGGACAGTTTTCAGCAAGTTATAACATTAAAATAAAAAATAAAAACGTTTTTTCCATAAACAAGCTCTAAATCATGTTTGATGCACTCTGGATGTCCAATTTTTGCTGTGCTGTCTATTTGAGATGAAATGAACATTGTGGACAGTTTTCAGCAAGTTGCAACATTGAAATACAGAAAAAACGTGTTTTCCATAAACAAGCTCTAAATCATGTTTGATGCACTCTGGATGTCCAATGTTTGCTGTGCTGTCTATTTGAGATGAAATGAACATTGTGGACAGTTTTCAGCAAGTCACAACTTAAAAATAAAAAATAAACATTTTTTTCCATAAACAAGCTCTAAATCATGTTTGATGCACTCTGGATGTCCAATTTTTGCTGTGCTGTCTATTTGAGATGAAATGAACATTGTGGACAGTTTTCAGCAAGTTGCAACATTGAAATACAGAATTATTTTGTTTTACATAAACAAGCTCTAAATCATGTTTGATGCACTCTGGATGTCCAATTTTTGCTGTGATGTCTATTTGCGATGAAATTAACATTGTGGACAGTTTTCAGCAAGTTATACCATTAAAATAAAAAATAAAAAAGTTTTTTCCATAAACAAGCTCTAAATCATGTTTGATGCACTCTGGATGTCCAATGTTTGCTGTGCTGTGTATTTGAGATGAAATGAACATTGTGGACAGTTTTCAGCAAGTTGCAACATTGAAATACAGAAAAAACGTGTTTTCCATAAACAAGCTCTAAATCATGTTTGATGCACTCTGGATGTCCAATGTTTGCTGTGCTGTCTATTTGAGATGAAATGAACATTGTGGACAGTTTTCATCAAGTTACAACAATGAAATAAAAAAAAAACAGTTTTTTCCATAAACAAGCTCTAAATCATGTTTGATGCACTCTGGATGTCCAATGTTTGCTGTGCTGTGTATTTGAGATGAAATGAACATTGTGGACAGTTTTCAGCAAGTTGCAACATTGAAATACAGAATTATTTTTTTTTACATAAACAAGCTCTAAATCATGTTTGATGCACTCTGGATGTCCAATGTTTGCTGTGATGTCTATTTGCGATGAAATTAACATTGTGGACAGTTTTCAGCAAGTTGCAACATTGAAATACAGAATTATTTTTTTTTACATAAACAAGCTCTAAATCATGTTTGATGCACTCTGGATGTCCAATGTTTGCTGTGCTGTCTATTTGAGATGAAATGAACATTGTGGACAGTTTTCAGCAAGTTGCAACATTGAAATACAGAAAAAACGTGTTTTCCATAAACAAGCTCTAAATCATGTTTGATGCACTCTGGATGTCCAATGTTTGCTGTGCTGTCTATTTGAGATGAAATGAACATTGTGGACAGTTTTCAGCAAGTTGCAACATTGAAATACAGAAAAAACGTGTTTTCCATAAACAAGCTCTAAATCATGTTTGATGCACTCTGGATGTCCAATTTTTGCTGTGCTGTCTATTTGAGATGAAATGAACATTGTGGACAGTTTTCAGCAAGTTACAACATTGAAATAAAAAAAAAACAGTTTTTTCCATAAACAAGCTCTAAATCATGTTTGATGCACTCTGGATGTCCAATTTTTGCTGTGCTGTCAAATTGAGATGAAATTAACATTGTGGACAGTTTTCAGCAAGTTGCAACATTGAAATACAGTTTTTTTTTTATTTATTACATAAACAAGCTCTAAATCATGTTTGATGCACTCTGGATGTCCAATGTTTGCTGTGCTGTCTATTTGAGATGAAATGAACATTGTGGACAGTTTTCAGCAAGTTGCAACATTGAAATACAGAATTATTTTGTTTTACATAAACAAGCTCTAAATCATGTTTGATGCACTCTGGATGTCCAATGTTTGCTGTGATGTCTATTTGCGATGAAATTAACATTGTGGACAGTTTTCAGCAAGTTATACCATTAAAATAAAAAATAAAAAAGTTTTTTCCATAAACAAGCTCTAAATCATGTTTGATGCACTCTGGATGTCCAATGTTTGCTGTGCTGTCTATTTGAGATGAAATGAACATTGTGGACAGTTTTCAGCAAGTTGCAACATTGAAATACAGAAAAAACGTGTTTTCGATAAACAAGCTCTAAATCATGTTTGATGCACTCTGGATGTCCAATTTTTGCTGTGCTGTCAAATTGAGATGAAATTAACATTGTGGACAGTTTTCAGCAAGTTGCAACATTGAAATACAGTTTTTTTTTATTTATTACATAAACAAGCTCTAAATCATGTTTGATGCACTCTGGATGTCCAATGTTTGCTGTGCTGTCTATTTGAGATGAAATGAACATTGTGGACAGTTTTCAGCAAGTTGCAACATAGTTATAACATTAAAATAAAAAATAAAAACGTTTTTTCCATAAACAAGCTCTAAATCATGTTTGATGCACTCTGGATGTCCAATTTTTGCTGTGCTGTCTATTTGAGATGAAATGAACATTGTGGACAGTTTTCAGCAAGTTGCAACATTGAAATACAGAAAAAACAGTTTTTTCCATAAACAAGCTCTAAATCATGTTTGATGCACTCTGGATGTCCAATTTTTGCTGTGCTGTCAAATTGAGATGAAATTAACATTGTGGACAGTTTTCAGCAAGTTGCAACATTGAAATACAGTTTTTTTTTTATTTATTACATAAACAAGCTCTAAATCATGTTTGATGCACTCTGGATGTCCAATGTTTGCTGTGCTGTCTATTTGAGATGAAATGAACATTGTGGACAGTTTTCAGCAAGTTGCAACATTGAAATACAGAAAAAACGTGTTTTCCATAAACAAGCTCTAAATCATGTTTGATGCACTCTGGATGTCCAATGTTTGCTGTGCTGTCTATTTGAGATGAAATGAACATTGTGGACAGTTTTCAGCAAGTTGCAACATTGAAATACAGAAAAAACGTGTTTTCCATAAACAAGCTCTAAATCATGTTTGATGCACTCTGGATGTCCAATTTTTGCTGTGCTGTCTATTTGAGATGAAATGAACATTGTGGACAGTTTTCAGCAAGTTACAACATTGAAATAAAAAAAAAACAGTTTTTTCCATAAACAAGCTCTAAATCATGTTTGATGCACTCTGGATGTCCAATTTTTGCTGTGCTGTCAAATTGAGATGAAATTAACATTGTGGACAGTTTTCAGCAAGTTGCAACATTGAAATACAGTTTTTTTTTTATTTATTACATAAACAAGCTCTAAATCATGTTTGATGCACTCTGGATGTCCAATGTTTGCTGTGCTGTCTATTTGAGATGAAATGAACATTGTGGACAGTTTTCAGCAAGTTGCAACATTGAAATACAGAATTATTTTGTTTTACATAAACAAGCTCTAAATCATGTTTGATGCACTCTGGATGTCCAATTTTTGCTGTGATGTCTATTTGCGATGAAATTAACATTGTGGACAGTTTTCAGCAAGTTATAACATTAAAATAAAAAATAAAAACGTTTTTTCCATAAACAAGCTCTAAATCATGTTTGATGCACTCTGGATGTCCAATTTTTGCTGTGCTGTCTATTTGAGATGAAATGAACATTGTGGACAGTTTTCAGCAAGTTGCAACATTGAAATACAGAAAAAACGTGTTTTCCATAAACAAGCTCTAAATCATGTTTGATGCACTCTGGATGTCCAATGTTTGCTGTGCTGTCTATTTGAGATGAAATGAACATTGTGGACAGTTTTCAGCAAGTCACAACTTAAAAATAAAAAATAAACATTTTTTTCCATAAACAAGCTCTAAATCATGTTTGATGCACTCTGGATGTCCAATTTTTGCTGTGCTGTCTATTTGAGATGAAATGAACATTGTGGACAGTTTTCAGCAAGTTGCAACATTGAAATACAGAATTATTTTGTTTTACATAAACAAGCTCTAAATCATGTTTGATGCACTCTGGATGTCCAATTTTTGCTGTGATGTCTATTTGCGATGAAATTAACATTGTGGACAGTTTTCAGCAAGTTATACCATTAAAATAAAAAATAAAAAAGTTTTTTCCATAAACAAGCTCTAAATCATGTTTGATGCACTCTGGATGTCCAATGTTTGCTGTGCTGTGTATTTGAGATGAAATGAACATTGTGGACAGTTTTCAGCAAGTTGCAACATTGAAATACAGAAAAAACGTGTTTTCCATAAACAAGCTCTAAATCATGTTTGATGCACTCTGGATGTCCAATGTTTGCTGTGCTGTCTATTTGAGATGAAATGAACATTGTGGACAGTTTTCATCAAGTTACAACATTGAAATAAAAAAAAAACAGTTTTTTCCATAAACAAGCTCTAAATCATGTTTGATGCACTCTGGATGTCCAATGTTTGCTGTGCTGTGTATTTGAGATGAAATGAACATTGTGGACAGTTTTCAGCAAGTTGCAACATTGAAATACAGAATTATTTTTTTTTACATAAACAAGCTCTAAATCATGTTTGATGCACTCTGGATGTCCAATGTTTGCTGTGATGTCTATTTGCGATGAAATTAACATTGTGGACAGTTTTCAGCAAGTTATACCATTAAAATAAAAAATAAAAAAGTTTTTTCCATAAACAAGCTCTAAATCATGTTTGATGCACTCTGGATGTCCAATGTTTGCTGTGCTGTCTATTTGAGATGAAATGAACATTGTGGACAGTTTTCAGCAAGTTGCAACATTGAAATACAGTTTTTTTTTATTTATTACATAAACAAGCTCTAAATCATGTTTGATGCACTCTGGATGTCCAATGTTTGCTGTGCTGTCTATTTGAGATGAAATGAACATTGTGGACAGTTTTCAGCAAGTTGCAACATAGTTATAACATTAAAATAAAAAATAAAAACGTTTTTTCCATAAACAAGCTCTAAATCATGTTTGATGCACTCTGGATGTCCAATTTTTGCTGTGCTGTCTATTTGAGATGAAATGAACATTGTGGACAGTTTTCAGCAAGTTGCAACATTGAAATACAGAAAAAACAGTTTTTTCCATAAACAAGCTCTAAATCATGTTTGATGCACTCTGGATGTCCAATTTTTGCTGTGCTGTCAAATTGAGATGAAATTAACATTGTGGACAGTTTTCAGCAAGTTGCAACATTGAAATACAGTTTTTTTTTTATTTATTACATAAACAAGCTCTAAATCATGTTTGATGCACTCTGGATGTCCAATGTTTGCTGTGCTGTCTATTTGAGATGAAATGAACATTGTGGACAGTTTTCAGCAAGTTGCAACATTGAAATACAGAATTATTTTGTTTTACATAAACAAGCTCTAAATCATGTTTGATGCACTCTGGATGTCCAATTTTTGCTGTGATGTCTATTTGCGATGAAATTAACATTGTGGACAGTTTTCAGCAAGTTATAACATTAAAATAAAAAATAAAAACGTTTTTTCCATAAACAAGCTCTAAATCATGTTTGATGCACTCTGGATGTCCAATTTTTGCTGTGCTGTCTATTTGAGATGAAATGAACATTGTGGACAGTTTTCAGCAAGTTGCAACATTGAAATACAGAAAAAACGTGTTTTCCATAAACAAGCTCTAAATCATGTTTGATGCACTCTGGATGTCCAATGTTTGCTGTGCTGTCTATTTGAGATGAAATGAACATTGTGGACAGTTTTCAGCAAGTCACAACTTAAAAATAAAAAATAAACATTTTTTTCCATAAACAAGCTCTAAATCATGTTTGATGCACTCTGGATGTCCAATTTTTGCTGTGCTGTCTATTTGAGATGAAATGAACATTGTGGACAGTTTTCAGCAAGTTGCAACATTGAAATACAGAATTATTTTGTTTTACATAAACAAGCTCTAAATCATGTTTGATGCACTCTGGATGTCCAATTTTTGCTGTGATGTCTATTTGCGATGAAATTAACATTGTGGACAGTTTTCAGCAAGTTATACCATTAAAATAAAAAATAAAAAAGTTTTTTCCATAAACAAGCTCTAAATCATGTTTGATGCACTCTGGATGTCCAATGTTTGCTGTGCTGTGTATTTGAGATGAAATGAACATTGTGGACAGTTTTCAGCAAGTTGCAACATTGAAATACAGAAAAAACGTGTTTTCCATAAACAAGCTCTAAATCATGTTTGATGCACTCTGGATGTCCAATGTTTGCCGTGCTGTCTATTTGAGATGAAATGAACATTGTGGACAGTTTTCAGCAAGTTACAACATTGAAATAAAAAAAAAACAGTTTTTTCCATAAACAAGCTCTAAATCATGTTTGATGCACTCTGGATGTCCAATGTTTGCTGTGCTGTGTATTTGAGATGAAATGAACATTGTGGACAGTTTTCAGCAAGTTGCAACATTGAAATACAGAATTATTTTTTTTTTACATAAACAAGCTCTAAATCATGTTTGATGCACTCTGGATGTCCAATGTTTGCTGTGATGTCTATTTGCGATGAAATGAACATTGTGGACAGTTTTCAGCAAGTTACAACATTGAAATAAAAAAAAAAACAGTTTTTTCCATAAACAAGCTCTAAATCATGTTTGATGCACTCTGGAAGTCCAATTTTTGCTGTGCTGTCAAATTGAGATGAAATTAACATTGTGGACAGTTTTCAGCAAGTTGCAACATTGAAATACAGTTTTTTTTTAATTTATTACATAAACAAGCTCTAAATCATGTTTGATGCACTCTGGATGTCCAATGTTTGCTGTGCTGTCTATTTGAGATGAAATGAACATTGTGGACAGTTTTCAGCAAGTTGCAACATTGAAATACAGAATTATTTTGTTTTACATAAACAAGCTCTAAATCATGTTTGATGCACTCTGGATGTCCAATTTTTGCTGTGATGTCTATTTGCGATGAAATTAACATTGTGGACAGTTTTCAGCAAGTTATAACATTAAAATAAAAAATAAAAACGTTTTTTCCATAAACAAGCTCTAAATCATGTTTGATGCACTCTGGATGTCCAATTTTTGCTGTGCTGTCTATTTGAGATGAAATGAACATTGTGGACAGTTTTCAGCAAGTTGCAACATTGAAATACAGAAAAAACGTGTTTTCCATAAACAAGCTCTAAATCATGTTTGATGCACTCTGGATGTCCAATGTTTGCTGTGCTGTCTATTTGAGATGAAATGAACATTGTGGACAGTTTTCAGCAAGTCACAACTTAAAAATAAAAAATAAACATTTATTTCCATAAACAAGCTCTAAATCATGTTTGATGCACTCTGGATGTCCAATTTTTGCTGTGCTGTCTATTCGAGATGAAATGAACATTGTGGACAGTTTTCAGCAAGTTGCAACATTGAAATACAGAATTATTTTGTTTTACATAAACAAGCTCTAAATCATGTTTGATGCACTCTGGATGTCCAATTTTTGCTGTGATGTCTATTTGCGATGAAATTAACATTGTGGACAGTTTTCAGCAAGTTATACCATTAAAATAAAAAATAAAAAAGTTTTTTCCATAAACAAGCTCTAAATCATGTTTGATGCACTCTGGATGTCCAATGTTTGCTGTGCTGTGTATTTGAGATGAAATGAACATTGTGGACAGTTTTCAGCAAGTTGCAACATTGAAATACAGAAAAAACGTGTTTTCCATAAACAAGCTCTAAATCATGTTTGATGCACTCTGGATGTCCAATGTTTGCTGTGCTGTCTATTTGAGATGAAATGAACATTGTGGACAGTTTTCATCAAGTTACAACATTGAAATAAAAAAAAAACAGTTTTTTCCATAAACAAGCTCTAAATCATGTTTGATGCACTCTGGATGTCCAATGTTTGCTGTGCTGTGTATTTGAGATGAAATGAACATTGTGGACAGTTTTCAGCAAGTTGCAACATTGAAATACAGAATTATTTTTTTTTACATAAACAAGCTCTAAATCATGTTTGATGCACTCTGGATGTCCAATGTTTGCTGTGATGTCTATTTGCGATGAAATTAACATTGTGGACAGTTTTCAGCAAGTTATACCATTAAAATAAAAAATAAAAAAGTTTTTTCCATAAACAAGCTCTAAATCATGTTTGATGCACTCTGGATGTCCAATGTTTGCTGTGCTGTCTATTTGAGATGAAATGAACATTGTGGACAGTTTTCAGCAAGTTGCAACATTGAAATACAGAAAAAACGTGTTTTCCATAAACAAGCTCTAAATCATGTTTGATGCACTCTGGATGTCCAATTTTTGCTGTGCTGTCAAATTGAGATGAAATTAACATTGTGGACAGTTTTCAGCAAGTTGCAACATTGAAATACAGTTTTTTTTTATTTATTACATAAACAAGCTCTAAATCATGTTTGATGCACTCTGGATGTCCAATGTTTGCTGTGCTGTCTATTTGAGATGAAATGAACATTGTGGACAGTTTTCAGCAAGTTGCAACATAGTTATAACATTAAAATAAAAAATAAAAACGTTTTTTCCATAAACAAGCTCTAAATCATGTTTGATGCACTCTGGATGTCCAATTTTTGCTGTGCTGTCTATTTGAGATGAAATGAACATTGTGGACAGTTTTCAGCAAGTTGCAACATTGAAATACAGAAAAAACAGTTTTTTCCATAAACAAGCTCTAAATCATGTTTGATGCACTCTGGATGTCCAATTTTTGCTGTGCTGTCAAATTGAGATGAAATTAACATTGTGGACAGTTTTCAGCAAGTTGCAACATTGAAATACAGTTTTTTTTTTATTTATTACATAAACAAGCTCTAAATCATGTTTGATGCACTCTGGATGTCCAATGTTTGCTGTGCTGTCTATTTGAGATGAAATGAACATTGTGGACAGTTTTCAGCAAGTTGCAACATTGAAATACAGAATTATTTTGTTTTACATAAACAAGCTCTAAATCATGTTTGATGCACTCTGGATGTCCAATTTTTGCTGTGATGTCTATTTGCGATGAAATTAACATTGTGGACAGTTTTCAGCAAGTTATAACATTAAAATAAAAAATAAAAACGTTTTTTCCATAAACAAGCTCTAAATCATGTTTTATGCACTCTGGATGTCCAATTTTTGCTGTGCTGTCTATTTGAGATGAAATGAACATTGTGGACAGTTTTCAGCAAGTTGCAACATTGAAATACAGAAAAAACGTGTTTTCCATAAACAAGCTCTAAATCATGTTTGATGCACTCTGGATGTCCAATGTTTGCTGTGCTGTCTATTTGAGATGAAATGAACATTGTGGACAGTTTTCAGCAAGTCACAACTTAAAAATAAAAAATAAACATTTTTTTCCATAAACAAGCTCTAAATCATGTTTGATGCACTCTGGATGTCCAATTTTTGCTGTGCTGTCTATTTGAGATGAAATGAACATTGTGGACAGTTTTCAGCAAGTTGCAACATTGAAATACAGAATTATTTTGTTTTACATAAACAAGCTCTAAATCATGTTTGATGCACTCTGGATGTCCAATTTTTGCTGTGATGTCTATTTGCGATGAAATTAACATTGTGGACAGTTTTCAGCAAGTTATACCATTAAAATAAAAAATAAAAAAGTTTTTTCCATAAACAAGCTCTAAATCATGTTTGATGCACTCTGGATGTCCAATGTTTGCTGTGCTGTGTATTTGAGATGAAATGAACATTGTGGACAGTTTTCAGCAAGTTGCAACATTGAAATACAGAAAAAACGTGTTTTCCATAAACAAGCTCTAAATCATGTTTGATGCACTCTGGATGTCCAATGTTTGCTGTGCTGTCTATTTGAGATGAAATGAACATTGTGGACAGTTTTCAGCAAGTTACAACATTGAAATAAAAAAAAAACAGTTTTTTCCATAAACAAGCTCTAAATCATGTTTGATGCACTCTGGATGTCCAATGTTTGCTGTGCTGTGTATTTGAGATGAAATGAACATTGTGGACAGTTTTCAGCAAGTTGCAACATTGAAATACAGAATTATTTTTTTTTACATAAACAAGCTCTAAATCATGTTTGATGCACTCTGGATGTCCAATGTTTGCTGTGATGTCTATTTGCGATGAAATTAACATTGTGGACAGTTTTCAGCAAGTTATACCATTAAAATAAAAAATAAAAAAGTTTTTTCCATAAACAAGCTCTAAATCATGTTTGATGCACTCTGGATGTCCAATGTTTGCTGTGCTGTCTATTTGAGATGAAATGAACATTGTGGACAGTTTTCAGCAAGTTACAACATTGAAATAAAAAAAAAAACAGTTTTTTCCATAAACAAGCTCTAAATCATGTTTGATGCACTCTGGAAGTCCAATTTTTGCTGTGCTGTCAAATTGAGATGAAATTAACATTGTGGACAGTTTTCAGCAAGTTGCAACATTGAAATACAGTTTTTTTTTAATTTATTACATAAACAAGCTCTAAATCATGTTTGATGCACTCTGGATGTCCAATGTTTGCTGTGCTGTCTATTTGAGATGAAATGAACATTGTGGACAGTTTTCAGCAAGTTGCAACATTGAAATACAGAATTATTTTGTTTTACATAAACAAGCTCTAAATCATGTTTGATGCACTCTGGATGTCCAATTTTTGCTGTGATGTCTATTTGCGATGAAATTAACATTGTGGACAGTTTTCAGCAAGTTATAACATTAAAATAAAAAATAAAAACGTTTTTTCCATAAACAAGCTCTAAATCATGTTTGATGCACTCTGGATGTCCAATTTTTGCTGTGCTGTCTATTTGAGATGAAATGAACATTGTGGACAGTTTTCAGCAAGTTGCAACATTGAAATACAGAAAAAACGTGTTTTCCATAAACAAGCTCTAAATCATGTTTGATGCACTCTGGATGTCCAATGTTTGCTGTGCTGTCTATTTGAGATGAAATGAACATTGTGGACAGTTTTCAGCAAGTCACAACTTAAAAATAAAAAATAAACATTTTTTTCCATAAACAAGCTCTAAATCATGTTTGATGCACTCTGGATGTCCAATTTTTGCTGTGCTGTCTATTTGAGATGAAATGAACATTGTGGACAGTTTTCAGCAAGTTACAACATTGAAATAAAAAAAAAAACAGTTTTTTCCATAAACAAGCTCTAAATCATGTTTGATGCACTCTGGAAGTCCAATTTTTGCTGTGCTGTCAAATTGAGATGAAATTAACATTGTGGACAGTTTTCAGCAAGTTGCAACATTGAAATACAGTTTTTTTTTAATTTATTACATAAACAAGCTCTAAATCATGTTTGATGCACTCTGGATGTCCAATGTTTGCTGTGCTGTCTATTTGAGATGAAATGAACATTGTGGACAGTTTTCAGCAAGTTGCAACATTGAAATACAGAATTATTTTGTTTTACATAAACAAGCTCTAAATCATGTTTGATGCACTCTGGATGTCCAATTTTTGCTGTGATGTCTATTTGCGATGAAATTAACATTGTGGACAGTTTTCAGCAAGTTATAACATTAAAATAAAAAATAAAAACGTTTTTTCCATAAACAAGCTCTAAATCATGTTTGATGCACTCTGGATGTCCAATTTTTGCTGTGCTGTCTATTTGAGATGAAATGAACATTGTGGACAGTTTTCAGCAAGTTGCAACATTGAAATACAGAAAAAACGTGTTTTCCATAAACAAGCTCTAAATCATGTTTGATGCACTCTGGATGTCCAATGTTTGCTGTGCTGTCTATTTGAGATGAAATGAACATTGTGGACAGTTTTCAGCAAGTCACAACTTAAAAATAAAAAATAAACATTTTTTTCCATAAACAAGCTCTAAATCATGTTTGATGCACTCTGGATGTCCAATTTTTGCTGTGCTGTCTATTTGAGATGAAATGAACATTGTGGACAGTTTTCAGCAAGTTGCAACATTGAAATACAGAATTATTTTGTTTTACATAAACAAGCTCTAAATCATGTTTGATGCACTCTGGATGTCCAATTTTTGCTGTGATGTCTATTTGCGATGAAATTAACATTGTGGACAGTTTTCAGCAAGTTATACCATTAAAATAAAAAATAAAAAAGTTTTTTCCATAAACAAGCTCTAAATCATGTTTGATGCACTCTGGATGTCCAATGTTTGCTGTGCTGTGTATTTGAGATGAAATGAACATTGTGGACAGTTTTCAGCAAGTTGCAACATTGAAATACAGAAAAAACGTGTTTTCCATAAACAAGCTCTAAATCATGTTTGATGCACTCTGGATGTCCAATGTTTGCTGTGCTGTCTATTTGAGATGAAATGAACATTGTGGACAGTTTTCAGCAAGTTACAACATTGAAATAAAAAAAAAACAGTTTTTTCCATAAACAAGCTCTAAATCATGTTTGATGCACTCTGGATGTCCAATGTTTGCTGTGCTGTGTATTTGAGATGAAATGAACATTGTGGACAGTTTTCAGCAAGTTGCAACATTGAAATACAGAATTATTTTGTTTTACATAAACAAGCTCTAAATCATGTTTGATGCACTCTGGATGTCCAATGTTTGCTGTGCTGTCTATTTGAGATGAAATGAACATTGTGGACAGTTTTCAGCAAGTCACAACTTAAAAATAAAAAATAAACATTTTTTTCCATAAACAAGCTCTAAATCATGTTTGATGCACTCTGGATGTCCAATTTTTGCTGTGCTGTCTATTTGAGATGAAATGAACATTGTGGACAGTTTTCAGCAAGTTGCAACATTGAAATACAGAATTATTTTGTTTTACATAAACAAGCTCTAAATCATGTTTGATGCACTCTGGATGTCCAATTTTTGCTGTGATGTCTATTTGCGATGAAATTAACATTGTGGACAGTTTTCAGCAAGTTATACCATTAAAATAAAAAATAAAAAAGTTTTTTCCATAAACAAGCTCTAAATCATGTTTGATGCACTCTGGATGTCCAATGTTTGCTGTGCTGTCTATTTGAGATGAAATGAACATTGTGGACAGTTTTCAGCAAGTTACAACATTGAAATACAGATAAAACGTGTTTTCCATAAACAAGCTCTAAATCATGTTTGATGCACTCTGGATGTCCAATGTTTGCTGTGCTGTCTATTTGAGATGAAATGAACATTGTGGACAGTTTTCAGCAAGTTACAACATTGAAATAAAAAAAAAACAGTTTTTTCCATAAACAAGCTCTAAATCATGTTTGATGCACTCTGGATGTCCAATGTTTGCTGTGCTGTGTATTTGAGATGAAATGAACATTGTGGACAGTTTTCAGCAAGTTGCAACATTGAAATACAGAATTATTTTTTTTTACATAAACAAGCTCTAAATCATGTTTGATGCACTCTGGATGTCCAATGTTTGCTGTGATGTCTATTTGCGATGAAATTAACATTGTGGACAGTTTTCAGCAAGTTATACCATTAAAATAAAAAATAAAAAAGTTTTTTCCATAAACAAGCTCTAAATCATGTTTGATGCACTCTGGATGTCCAATGTTTGCTGTGCTGTCTATTTGAGATGAAATGAACATTGTGGACAGTTTTCAGCAAGTTGCAACATTGAAATACAGAAAAAACGTGTTTTCCATAAACAAGCTCTAAATCATGTTTGATGCACTCTGGATGTCCAATGTTTGCTGTGCTGTCTATTTGAGATGAAATGAACATTGTGGACAGTTTTCAGCAAGTTACAACATTGAAATAAAAAAAAAACAGTTTTTTCCATAAACAAGCTCTAAATCATGTTTGATGCACTCTGGATGTCCAATGTTTGCTGTGCTGTCTATTTGAGATGAAATGAACATTGTGGACAGTTTTCAGCAAGTTGCAACATTGAAATACAGAATTATTTTGTTTTACATAAACAAGCTCTAAATTATGTTTGATGCACTCTGGATGTCCAATTTTTGCTGTGCTGTCTATTTGAGATGAAATGAACATTGTGGACAGTTTTCATTAAGTTGCAACATTGAAATACAGTTTTTTTTAATTTATTACATAAACAAGCTCTAAATCATGTTTGATGCACTCTGGATGTCCAATGTTTGCTGTGCTGTCTATTTGAGATGAAATGAACATTGTGGACAGTTTTCAGCAAGTTGCAACATTGAAATACAGAAAAAACTTGTTTTCCTTAAACAAGCTCTAAATTATGTTTGATGCACTCTGGATGTCCAATTTTTGCTGTGCTGTCTATTTGAGATGAAATAAACATTGTGGACAGTTTTCAGCAAGTTACAACATTGAAATAAAAAAAAAACAGTTTTTTCCATAAACAAGCTCTAAATCATGTTTGATGCACTCTGGATGTCCAATTTTTGCTGTGCTGTCTATTTGAGATGAAATGAACATTGTGGACAGTTTTCATTAAGTTGCAACATTGAAATACAGTTTTTTTTAATTTATTACATAACACAAGCTTTAAATCATGTTTGATGCACTCTGGATGTCCAATGTTTGCTGTGCTGTCTATTTGAGATGAAATGAACATTGTGGACAGTTTTCAGCAAGTTGCAACATTGAAATACAGAAAAAACGTGTTTTCCATAAACAAGCTCTAAATCATGTTTGATGCACTCTGGATGTCCAATGTTTGCTGTGCTGTCTATTTGAGATGAAATGAACATTGTGGACAGTTTTCAGCAAGTTACAACATTGAAATAAAAAAAAAACAGTTTTTTCCATAAACAAGCTCTAAATCATGTTTGATGCACTCTGGATGTCCAATGTTTGCTGTGCTGTGTATTTGAGATGAAATGAACATTGTGGACAGTTTTCAGCAAGTTGCAACATTGAAATACAGAAAAAACGTGTTTTCCATAAACAAGCTCTAAATCATGTTTGATGCACTCTGGATGTCCAATGTTTGCTGTGCTGTCTATTTGAGATGAAATGAACATTGTGGACAGTTTTCAGCAAGTCACAACTTAAAAATAAAAAATAAACATTTTTTTCCATAAACAAGCTCTAAATCATGTTTGATGCACTCTGGATGTCCAATTTTTGCTGTGCTGTCTATTTGAGATGAAATGAACATTGTGGACAGTTTTCAGCAAGTTGCAACATTGAAATACAGAATTATTTTGTTTTACATAAACAAGCTCTAAATCATGTTTGATGCACTCTGGATGTCCAATTTTTGCTGTGATGTCTATTTGCGATGAAATTAACATTGTGGACAGTTTTCAGCAAGTTATACCATTAAAATAAAAAATAAAAAAGTTTTTTCCATAAACAAGCTCTAAATCATGTTTGATGCACTCTGGATGTCCAATGTTTGCTGTGCTGTGTATTTGAGATGAAATGAACATTGTGGACAGTTTTCAGCAAGTTGCAACATTGAAATACAGAAAAAACGTGTTTTCCATAAACAAGCTCTAAATCATGTTTGATGCACTCTGGATGTCCAATGTTTGCTGTGCTGTCTATTTGAGATGAAATGAACATTGTGGACAGTTTTCAGCAAGTTACAACATTGAAATAAAAAAAAAACAGTTTTTTCCATAAACAAGCTCTAAATCATGTTTGATGCACTCTGGATGTCCAATTTTTGCTGTGCTGTCTATTTGAGATGAAATGAACATTGTGGACAGTTTTCATTAAGTTGCAACATTGAAATACAGTTTTTTTTAATTTATTACATAAACAAGCTCTAAATCATGTTTGATGCACTCTGGATGTCCAATGTTTGCTGTGCTGTCTATTTGAGATGAAATGAACATTGTGGACAGTTTTCAGCAAGTTGCAACATTGAAATACAGAAAAAACTTGTTTTCCTTAAACAAGCTCTAAATTATGTTTGATGCACTCTGGATGTCCAATTTTTGCTGTGCTGTCTATTTGAGATGAAATGAACATTGTGGACAGTTTTCAGCAAGTTACAACATTGAAATAAAAAAAAAACAGTTTTTTCCATAAACAAGCTCTAAATCATGTTTGATGCACTCTGGATGTCCAATTTTTGCTGTGCTGTCTATTTGAGATGAAATGAACATTGTGGACAGTTTTCATTAAGTTGCAACATTGAAATACAGTTTTTTTTTATTTATTACATAAACAAGCTCTAAATCATGTTTGATGCACCCTGGATGTCCAATGTTTGCTGTGCTGTCTATTTGAGATGAAATGAACATTGTGGACAGTTTTCAGCAAGTTGCAACATTAAAATAAAAAAAACCCGTTTTTTTCCATGAACAAGCTCTAAATCATGTTTGATGCACTCTGGATGTTCAATTTTTGCTGTGCTGTCAAATTGAGATGAAATGAACATTGTGGACAGTTTTCAGCAAGTTGCAACATTGAAATACAGTTTTTTTTTATTTATTACATAAACAAGCTCTAAATCATGTTTGATGCACCCTGGATGTCCAATGTTTGCTGTGCTGTCTATTTGAGATGAAATGAACATTGTGGACAGTTTTCAGCAAGTTGCAACATTAAAATAAAAAAAACCCGTTTTTTTCCATGAACAAGCTCTAAATCATGTTTGATGCACTCTGGATGTTCAATTTTTGCTGTGCTGTCAAATTGAGATGAAATGAACATTGTGGACAGTTTTCAGCAAGTTGCAACATTGAAATACAGTTTTTTTTTATTTATTACATAAACAAGCTCTAAATCATGTTTGATGCACTCTGGATGTCCAATGTTTGCTGTGCTGTCTATTTGAGATGAAATGAACATTGTGGACAGTTTTCAGCAAGTTACAACATAAAAATAAAAAATAAACATTTTTTTCCATAAACAAGCTCTAAATCATGTTTGATGCACTCTGGATGTCCAATTTTTGCTGTGCTGACTATTTGAGATGAAATGAACATTGTGGACAGTTTTCAGCAAGTTACAACATTGAAATAAAAAAAAAACAGTTTTTTCCATTAAACAAGCTCTAAATCATGTTTGATGCACTCTGGATGTCCAATGTTTGCTGTGCTGTTAATTTGAGATGAAATGAACATTGTGGACAGTTTTCAGCAAGTTGCAACATTGAAATACAGAAAAAACGTGTTTTCCATAAACAAGCTCTAAATCATGTTTGATGCACTCTGGATGTCCAATGTTTGCTGTGCTGTCTATTTGAGATGAAATGAACATTGTGGACAGTTTTCAGCAAGTCACAACTTAAAAATAAAAAATAAACATTTCTTTCCATAAACAAGCTCTAAATCATGTTTGATGCACTCTGGATGTCCAATGTTTGCTGTGCTGTCTATTTGAGATGAAATGAACATTGTGGACAGTTTTCAGCAAGTTGCAACATTGAAATACAGAATTATTTTGTTTTACATAAACAAGCTCTAAATCATGTTTGATGCACTCTGGATGTCCAATTTTTGCTGTGCTGTCTATTTGAGATGAAATGAATATTGTGGACAGTTTTCAGCAAGTTACAACATTGAAATAAAAAAAAAACAGTTTTTTCCATAAACAAGCTCTAAATCATGTTTGATGCACTCTGGATGTCCAATTTTTGCTGTGCTGTCTATTTGAGATGAAATGAACATTGTGGACAGTTTTCATTAAGTTGCAACATTGAAATACAGTTTTTTTTAATTTATTACATAAACAAGCTCTAAATCATGTTTGATGCACTCTGGATGTCCAATGTTTGCTGTGCTGTCTATTTGAGATGAAATGAACATTGTGGACAGTTTTCAGCAAGTTGCAACATTGAAATACAGAAAAAAATTGTTTTCCTTAAACAAGCTCTAAATTATGTTTGATGCACTCTGGATGTCCAATTTTTGCTGTGCTGTCTATTTGAGATGAAATGAACATTGTGGACAGTTTTCAGCAAGTTACAACATTAAAATAAAAAAACCCCGTTTTTTTCCATGAACAAGCTCTAAATCATGTTTGATGCACTCTGGATGTTCAATTTTTGCTGTGCTGTCAAATTGAGATGAAATGAACATTGTGGACAGTTTTCAGCAAGTTGCAACATTGAAATACAGTTTTTTTTTATTTATTCCATAAACAAGCTCTAAATCATGTTTGATGCACTCTGGATGTCCAATGTTTGCTGTGCTGTCTATTTGAGATGAAATGAACATTGTGGACAGTTTTCAGCAAGTTGCAACATTGAAATACAGAAAAAACTTGTTTTCCTTAAACAAGCTCTAAATTATGTTTGATGCACTCTGGATGTCCAATTTTTGCTGTGCTGTCTATTTGAGATGAAATGAACATTGTGGACAGTTTTCAGCAAGTTACAACATTAAAATAAAAAAAACCCGTTTTTTTCCATGAACAAGCTCTAAATCATGTTTGATGCACTCTGGATGTTCAATTTTTGCTGTGCTGTCAAATTGAGATGAAATGAACATTGTGGACAGTTTTCAGCAAGTTGCAACATTGAAATACAGTTTTTTTTAAATTTATTACATAAACAAGCTCTAAATCATGTTTGATGCACTCTGGATGTCCAATGTTTGCTGTGCTGTCTATTTGAGATGAAATGAACATTGTGGACCTTTTTCAACAAGTTGCAACATTGAAATACAGACTTATTTTTTTTACATAAACAAGCTCTAAATCATGTTTGATTCACTCTGGATGTCCAATTTTTGCTGTGATGTCTATTTGCGATGAAATGAACATTGTGGACAGTTTTCAGCAAGTTACAACATAAAAATAAAAAATAAACATTTTTTTCCATAAACAAGCTCTAAATCATGTTTGATGCACTCTGGATGTCCAATTTTTGCTGTGCTGTCTATTTGAGATGAAATGAACATTGTGGACAGTTTTCAGCAAGTTACAACATTGAAATTAAAAAAAAACAGTTTTTTCCATTAAACAAGCTCTAAATCATGTTTGATGCACTCTGGATGTCCAATTTTTGCTGTGCTGTCTATTTGAGATGAAATGAACATTGTGGACAGTTTTCATTAAGTTGCAACATTGAAATACAGTTTTTTTTTATTTATTACATAAACAAGCTCTAAATCATGTTTGATGCACTCTGGATGTCCAATGTTTGCTTTGCTGTCTATTTGAGATGAAATGAACATTGTGGACAGTTTTCAGCAAGTTGCAACATTGAAATACAGAAAAAACTTGTTTTCCTTAAACAAGCTCTAAATTATGTTTGATGCACTCTGGATGTCCAATTTTTGCTGTGCTGTCTATTTGAGATGAAATGAACATTGTGGACAGTTTTCAGCAAGTTACAACATTAAAATAAAAAAACCCCGTTTTTTTCCATGAACAAGCTCTAAATCATGTTTGATGCACTCTGGATGTTCAATTTTTGCTGTGCTGTTAAATTGAGATGAAATGAACATTGTGGACAGTTTTCAGCAAGTTGCAACATTGAAATACAGTTTTTTTTTATTTATTCCATAAACAAGCTCTAAATCATGTTTGATGCACTCTGGATGTCCAATGTTTGCTGTGCTGTCTATTTGAGATGAAATGAACATTGTGGACAGTTTTCAGCAAGTTGCAACATTGAAATACAGAAAAAACGTGTATTCCATAAACAAGCTCTAAATCATGTTTGATGCACTCTGGATGTCCAATGTTTGCTGTGCTGTCTATTTGAGATGAAATGAACATTGTGGACAGTTTTCAGCAAGTTACAACATTGAAATAAAAAAAAAACAGTTTTTTCCATAAACAAGCTCTAAATCATGTTTGATGCACTCTGGATGTCCAATGTTTTTTGTGCTGTCTATTTGAGATGAAATGAACATTGTGGACAGTTTTCAGCAAGTTGCAACATTGAAATACAGAATTATTTTGTTTTACATAAACAAGCTCTAAATCATGTTTGATGCACTCTGGATGTCCAATTTTTGCTGTGCTGTCTATTTGAGATGAAATGAACATTGTGGACAGTTTTCAGCAAGTTACAACATTGAAATAAAAAAAAAACAGTTTTTTCCATAAACAAGCTCTAAATCATGTTTGATGCACTCTGGATGTCCAATTTTTGCTGTGCTGTCTATTTGAGATGAAATGAACATTGTGGACAGTTTTCAGCAAGTTGCAACATTGAAATACAGTTTTTTTTAATTTATTACATAAACAAGCTCTAAATCATGTTTGATGCACTCTGGATGTCCAATGTTTGCTGTGTTGTCTATTTGAGATGAAATGAACATTGTGGACAGTTTTCAGCAAGTTGCAACATTGAAATACAGAAAAAACTTGTTTTCCTTAAACAAGCTCTAAATTATGTTTGATGCACTCTGGATGTCCAATTTTTGCTGTGCTGTCTATTTGAGATGAAATGAACATTGTGGACAGTTTTCAGCAAGTTGCAACATTGAAATACAGAATTTTTTTTTTTTACATAAACAAGCTCTAAATCATGTTTGATGCACTCTGGATGTCCAATGTTTGCTGTGATGTCTATTTGCGATGAAATTAACATTGTGGACAGTTTTCAGCAAGTTATACCATTAAAATAAAAAATAAAAAAGTTTTTTCCATAAACAAGCTCTAAATCATGTTTGATGCACTCTGGATGTCCAATGTTTGCTGTGCTGTCTATTTGAGATGAAATGAACATTGTGGACAGTTTTCAGCAAGTTGCAACATTGAAATACAGAAAAAACGTGTTTTCCATAAACAAGCTCTAAATCATGTTTGATGCACTCTGGATGTCCAATGTTTGCTGTGCTGTCTATTTGAGATGAAATGAACATTGTGGACAGTTTTCAGCAAGTTGCAACATTGAAATACAGAATTATTTTTTTTTACATAAACAAGCTCTAAATCATGTTTGATGCACTCTGGATGTCCAATGTTTGCTGTGCTGTCTATTTGAGATGAAATGAACATTGTGGACAGTTTTCAGCAAGTTGCAACATTGAAATACAGAATTATTATTTTTTACATAAACAAGCTCTAAATCATGTTTGATGCACTCTGGATGTCCAATGTTTGCTGTGATGTCTATTTGCGATGAAATTAACATTGTGGACAGTTTTCAGCAAGTTATACCATTAAAATAAAAAATAAAAAAGTTTTTTCCATAAACAAGCTCTAAATCATGTTTGATGCACTCTGGATGTCCAATGTTTGCTGTGCTGTCTATTTGAGATGAAATGAACATTGTGGACAGTTTTCAGCAAGTTGCAACATTGAAATACAGAAAAAACGTGTTTTCCATAAACAAGCTCTAAATCATGTTTGATGCACTCTGGATGTCCAATGTTTGCTGTGTTGTCTATTTGAGATGAAATGAACATTGTGGACAGTTTTCAGCAAGTTGCAACATTGAAATACAGAAAAAACGTGTTTTCCATAAACAAGCTCTAAATCATGTTTGATGCACTCTGGATGTCCAATTTTTGCTGTGCTGTCTATTTGAGATGAAATGAACATTGTGGACAGTTTTCAGCAAGTTACAACATTGAAATAAAAAAAAAAACAGTTTTTTCCATAAACAAGCTCTAAATCATGTTTGATGCACTCTGGATGTCCAATTTTTGCTGTGCTGTCAAATTGAGATGAAATTAACATTGTGGACAGTTTTCAGTAAGTTGCAACATTGAAATACAGTTTTTTTTTATTTATTACATAAACAAGCTCTAAATCATGTTTGATGCACTCTGGATGTCCAATGTTTGCTGTGCTGTCTATTTGAGATGAAATGAACATTGTGGACAGTTTTCAGCAAGTTGCAACATTGAAATACAGAATTATTTTGTTTTACATAAACAAGCTCTAAATCATGTTTGATGCACTCTGGATGTCCAATTTTTGCTGTGATGTCTATTTGCGATGAAATTAATATTGTGGACAGTTTTCAGCAAGTTATAACATTAAAATAAAAAATAAAAACGTTTTTTCCATAAACAAGCTCTAAATCATGTTTGATGCACTCTGGATGTCCAATTTTTGCTGTGCTGTCTATTTGAGATGAAATGAACATTGTGGACAGTTTTCAGCAAGTTGCAACATTGAAATACAGAAAAAACGTGTTTTCCATAAACAAGCTCTAAATCATGTTTGATGCACTCTGGATGTCCAATGTTTGCTGTGCTGTCTATTTGAGATGAAATGAACATTGTGGACAGTTTTCAGCAAGTCACAACTTAAAAATAAAAAATAAACATTTTTTTCCATAAACAAGCTCTAAATCATGTTTGATGCACTCTGGATGTCCAATTTTTGCTGTGCTGTCTATTTGAGATGAAATGAACATTGTGGACAGTTTTCAGCAAGTTGCAACATTGAAATACAGAATTATTTTGTTTTAAATAAACAAGCTCTAAATCATGTTTGATGCACTCTGGATGTCCAATTTTTGCTGTGATGTCTATTTGCGATGAAATTAACATTGTGGACAGTTTTCAGCAAGTTATACCATTAAAATAAAAAATAAAAAAGTTTTTTCCATAAACAAGCTCTAAATCATGTTTGATGCACTCTGGATGTCCAATGTTTGCTGTGCTGTCTATTTGAGATGAAATGAACATTGTGGACAGTTTTCAGCAAGTTGCAACATTGAAATACAGAAACAACGTGTTTTCCATAAACAAGCTCTAAATCATGTTTGATGCACTCTGGATGTCCAATGTTTGCTGTGCTGTCTATTTGAGATGAAATGAACATTGTGGACAGTTTTCAGCAAGTTGCAACATTGAAATACAGAAAAAACGTGTTTTCCATAAACAAGCTCTAAATCATGTTTGATGCACTCTGGATGTCCAATTTTTGCTGTGCTGTCTATTTGAGATGAAATTAACATTGTGGACAGTTTTCAGCAAGTTGCAACATTGAAATACAGAAGAAAAAAATATTATTTCCATAAACAAGCTCTAAATCATGTTTGATGCACTCTGGATGTCCAATTTTTGCTGTGCTGTCTATTTGAGATGAAATGAACATTGTGGACAGTTTTCAGCAAGTTGCAACATTGAAATACAGAAAAAAAAAAATATTTCCATAAACAAGCTCTAAATCATGTTTGATGCACTCTGGATGTCCAATTTTTTTCTGTGCTGTCAATTTGAGATGAAATGAACATTGTGGACAGTTTTCAGCAAGTTACAACTTAAAAATAAAAAATAAACATTTTTTTCCATAAACAAGCTCTAAATCATGTTTGATGCACTCTGGATGTCCAATTTTTGCTGTGCTGTCTATTTGAGATGAAATGAACATTGTGGACAGTTTTCAGCAAGTTGCAACATTGAAATACAGAATTTTTTTTTTTTACATAAACAAGCTCTAAATCATGTTTGATGCACTCTGGATGTCCAATTTTTGCTGTGCTGTCTATTTGAGATGAAATGAACATTGTGGACAGTTTTCAGCAAGTTGCAACATTGAAATACAGAATTATTTTTTTTTACATAAACAAGCTCTAAATCATGTTTGATGCACTCTGGATGTCCAATGTTTGCTGTGATGTCTATTTGCGATGAAATGAACATTGTGGACAGTTTTCAGCAAGTTGCAACATTGAAATACAGAAAAAACGTGTTTTCCATAAACAAGCTCTAAATCATGTTTGATGCACTCTGGATGTCCAATTTTTGCTGTGCTGTCTATTTGAGATGAAATGAACATTGTGGACAGTTTTCAGCAAGTTGCAACATTGAAATACAGAAAAAAAAAAAATATTTCCATAAACAAGCTCTAAATCATGTTTGATGCACTCTGGATGTCCAATTTTTTTCTGTGCTGTCAATTTGAGATGAAATGAACATTGTGGACAGTTTTCAGCAAGTTACAACTTAAAAATAAAAAATAAACATTTTTTTCCATAAACAAGCTCTAAATCATGTTTGATGCACTCTGGATGTCCAATTTTTGCTGTGCTGTCTATTTGAGATGAAATGAACATTGTGGACAGTTTTCAGCAAGTTGCAACATTGAAATACAGAATTTTTTTTTTTTACATAAACAAGCTCTAAATCATGTTTGATGCACTCTGGATGTCCAATTTTTGCTGTGCTGTCTATTTGAGATGAAATGAACATTGTGGACAGTTTTCAGCAAGTTGCAACATTGAAATACAGAATTATTTTTTTTTACATAAACAAGCTCTAAATCATGTTTGATGCACTCTGGATGTCCAATGTTTGCTGTGATGTCTATTTGCGATGAAATGAACATTGTGGACAGTTTTCAGCAAGTTGCAACATTGAAATACAGAAAAAACGTGTTTTCCATAAACAAGCTCTAAATCATGTTTGATGCACTCTGGATGTCCAATTTTTGCTGTGCTGTCTATTTGAGATGAAATGAACATTGTGGACAGTTTTCAGCAAGTTGCAACATTGAAATACAGAAAAAAAAAATATATTTCCATAAACAAGCTCTAAATCATGTTTGATGCACTCTGGATGTCCAATTTTTTTCTGTGCTGTCAATTTGAGATGAAATGAACATTGTGGACAGTTTTCAGCAAGTTACAACTTAAAAATAAAAAATATTTTTTTTTTCCATAAACAAGCTCTAAATCATGTTTGATGCACTCTGGATGTCCAATTTTTGCTGTGCTGTCTATTTGAGATGAAATGAACATTGTGGACAGTTTTCAGCAAGTTGCAACATTGAAATACAGAATTATTTTTTTTTACATAAACAAGCTCTAAATCATGTTTGATGCACTCTGGATGTCCAATTTTTGCTGTGCTGTCTATTTGAGATGAAATGAACATTGTGGACAGTTTTCAGCAAGTTGCAACATTGAAATACAGAATTATTTTTTTTTACATAAACAAGCTCTAAATCATGTTTGATGCACTCTGGATGTCCAATGTTTGCTGTGATGTCTATTTGCGATGAAATTAACATTGTGGACAGTTTTCAGCAAGTTATACCATTAAAATAAAAAATAAAAAAGTTTTTTCCATAAACAAGCTCTAAATCATGTTTGATGCACTCTGGATGTCCAATGTTTGCTGTGCTGTCTATTTGAGATGAAATGAACATTGTGGACAGTTTTCAGCAAGTTGCAACATTGAAATACAGAAACAACGTGTTTTCCATAAACAAGCTCTAAATCATGTTTGATGCACTCTGGATGTCCAATGTTTGCTGTGCTGTCTATTTGAGATGAAATGAACATTGTGGACAGTTTTCAGCAAGTTGCAACATTGAAATACAGAAAAAACGTGTTTTCCATAAACAAGCTCTAAATCATGTTTGATGCACTCTGGATGTCCAATTTTTGCTGTGCTGTCTATTTGAGATGAAATGAACATTGTGGACAGTTTTCAGCAAGTTGCAACATTGAAATACAGAAAAAAAAAAAAAAAATTCCATAAACAAGCTCTAAATCATGTTTGATGCACTCTGGATGTCCAATTTTTTTCTGTGCTGTCAATTTGAGATGAAATGAACATTGTGGACAGTTTTCAGCAAGTTGCAACATTGAAATACAGAATTATTTTTTTTTACATAAACAAGCTCTAAATCATGTTTGATGCACTCTGGATGTCCAATGTTTGCTGTGATGTCTATTTGCGATGAAATTAACATTGTGGACAGTTTTCAGCAAGTTATACCATTAAAATAAAAAAAATAAAAGTTTTTTCCATAAACAAGCTCTAAATCATGTTTGATGCACTCTGGATGTCCAATGTTTGCTGTGCTGTCTATTTGAGATGAAATGAACATTGTGGACAGTTTTCAGCAAGTTGCAACATTGAAATACAGAAAAAACGTTTTTTCCATAAACAAGCTCTAAATCATGTTTGATGCACTCTGGATGTCCAATGTTTGCTGTGCTGTCTATTTGAGATGAAATGAACATTGTGGACAGTTTTCAGCAAGTTGCAACATTGAAATACAGAATTATTTTGTTTTCCATAAACAAGCTCTAAATCATGTTTGATGCACTCTGGATGTCCAATTTTTGCTGTGCTGTCAAATTGAGATGAAATGAACATTGTGGACAGTTTTCAGCAAGTTGCAACATTGAAATACAGAATTATTTTTTTTTACATAAACAAGCTCTAAATCATGTTTGATGCACTCTGGGTGTCCAATGTTTGCTGTGCTGTCTATTTGAGATGAAATGAACATTGTGGACAGTTTTCAGCAAGTTGCAACATTGAAATACAGAATTATTTTTTTTTTACATTAACAAGCTCTAAATCATGTTTGATGCACTCTGGATGTCCAATGTTTGCTGTGATGTCTATTTGCGATGAAATTAACATTGTGGACAGTTTTCAGCAAGTTATACCATTAAAATAAAAAATAAAAAAGTTTTTTCCATAAACAAGCTCTAAATCATGTTTGATGCACTCTGGATGTCCAATGTTTGCTGTGCTGTCTATTTGAGATGAAATGAACATTGTGGACAGTTTTCAGCAAGTTGCAACATTGAAATACAGAAAAAACGTGTTTTCCATAAACAAGCTCTAAATCATGTTTGATGCACTCTGGATGTCCAATGTTTGCTGTGCTGTCTATTTGAGATGAAATGAACATTGTGGACAGTTTTCAGCAAGTTGCAACATTGAAATACAGAAAAAACGTGTTTTCCATAAACAAGCTCTAAATCATGTTTGATGCACTCTGGATGTCCAATTTTTGCTGTGCTGTCTATTTGAGATGAAATGAACATTGTGGACAGTTTTCAGCAAGTTACAACATTGAAATAAAAAAAAAACAGTTTTTTCCATAAACAAGCTCTAAATCATGTTTGATGCACTCTGGATGTCCAATTTTTGCTGTGCTGTCAAATTGAGATGAAATTAACATTGTGGACAGTTTTCAGCAAGTTGCAACATTGAAATACAGTTTTTTTTTTATTTATTACATAAACAAGCTCTAAATCATGTTTGATGCACTCTGGATGTCCAATGTTTGCTGTGCTGTCTATTTGAGATGAAATGAACATTGTGGACAGTTTTCAGCAAGTTGCAACATTGAAATACAGAATTATTTTGTTTTACATAAACAAGCTCTAAATCATGTTTGATGCACTCTGGATGTCCAATTTTTGCTGTGATGTCTATTTGCGATGAAATTAACATTGTGGACAGTTTTCAGCAAGTTATAACATTAAAATAAAAAATAAAAACGTTTTTTCCATAAACAAGCTCTAAATCATGTTTGATGCACTCTGGATGTCCAATTTTTGCTGTGCTGTCTATTTGAGATGAAATGAACATTGTGGACAGTTTTCAGCAAGTTGCAACATTGAAATACAGAAAAAACGTGTTTTCCATAAACAAGCTCTAAATCATGTTTGATGCACTCTGGATGTCCAATGTTTGCTGTGCTGTCTATTTGAGATGAAATGAACATTGTGGACAGTTTTCAGCAAGTCACAACTTAAAAATAAAAAATAAACATTTTTTTCCATAAACAAGCTCTAAATCATGTTTGATGCACTCTGGATGTCCAATTTTTGCTGTGCTGTCTATTTGAGATGAAATGAACATTGTGGACAGTTTTCAGCAAGTTGCAACATTGAAATACAGAATTATTTTGTTTTACATAAACAAGCTCTAAATCATGTTTGATGCACTCTGGATGTCCAATTTTTGCTGTGATGTCTATTTGCGATGAAATTAACATTGTGGACAGTTTTCAGCAAGTTATACCATTAAAATAAAAAATAAAAAAGTTTTTTCCATAAACAAGCTCTAAATCATGTTTGATGCACTCTGGATGTCCAATGTTTGCTGTGCTGTGTATTTGAGATGAAATGAACATTGTGGACAGTTTTCAGCAAGTTGCAACATTGAAATACAGAAAAAACGTGTTTTCCATAAACAAGCTCTAAATCATGTTTGATGCACTCTGGATGTCCAATGTTTGCTGTGCTGTCTATTTGAGATGAAATGAACATTGTGGACAGTTTTCATCAAGTTACAACATTGAAATAAAAAAAAAACAGTTTTTTCCATAAACAAGCTCTAAATCATGTTTGATGCACTCTGGATGTCCAATGTTTGCTGTGCTGTGTATTTGAGATGAAATGAACATTGTGGACAGTTTTCAGCAAGTTGCAACATTGAAATACAGAATTATTTTTTTTTACATAAACAAGCTCTAAATCATGTTTGATGCACTCTGGATGTCCAATGTTTGCTGTGATGTCTATTTGCGATGAAATTAACATTGTGGACAGTTTTCAGCAAGTTATACCATTAAAATAAAAAATAAAAAAGTTTTTTCCATAAACAAGCTCTAAATCATGTTTGATGCACTCTGGATGTCCAATGTTTGCTGTGCTGTCTATTTGAGATGAAATGAACATTGTGGACAGTTTTCAGCAAGTTGCAACATTGAAATACAGAAAAAACGTGTTTTCCATAAACAAGCTCTAAATCATGTTTGATGCACTCTGGATGTCCAATTTTTGCTGTGCTGTCAAATTGAGATGAAATTAACATTGTGGACAGTTTTCAGCAAGTTGCAACATTGAAATACAGTTTTTTTTTATTTATTACATAAACAAGCTCTAAATCATGTTTGATGCACTCTGGATGTCCAATGTTTGCTGTGCTGTCTATTTGAGATGAAATGAACATTGTGGACAGTTTTCAGCAAGTTGCAACATAGTTATAACATTAAAATAAAAAATAAAAACGTTTTTTCCATAAACAAGCTCTAAATCATGTTTGATGCACTCTGGATGTCCAATTTTTGCTGTGCTGTCTATTTGAGATGAAATGAACATTGTGGACAGTTTTCAGCAAGTTGCAACATTGAAATACAGAAAAAACAGTTTTTTCCATAAACAAGCTCTAAATCATGTTTGATGCACTCTGGATGTCCAATTTTTGCTGTGCTGTCAAATTGAGATGAAATTAACATTGTGGACAGTTTTCAGCAAGTTGCAACATTGAAATACAGTTTTTTTTTATTTATTACATAAACAAGCTCTAAATCATGTTTGATGCACTCTGGATGTCCAATGTTTGCTGTGCTGTCTATTTGAGATGAAATGAACATTGTGGACAGTTTTCAGCAAGTTGCAACATTGAAATACAGAAAAAACGTGTTTTCCATAAACAAGCTCTAAATCATGTTTGATGCACTCTGGATGTCCAATGTTTGCTGTGCTGTCTATTTGAGATGAAATGAACATTGTGGACAGTTTTCAGCAAGTTGCAACATTGAAATACAGAAAAAACGTGTTTTCCATAAACAAGCTCTAAATCATGTTTGATGCACTCTGGATGTCCAATTTTTGCTGTGCTGTCTATTTGAGATGAAATGAACATTGTGGACAGTTTTCAGCAAGTTACAACATTGAAATAAAAAAAAAACAGTTTTTTCCATAAACAAGCTCTAAATCATGTTTGATGCACTCTGGATGTCCAATTTTTGCTGTGCTGTCAAATTGAGATGAAATTAACATTGTGGACAGTTTTCAGCAAGTTGCAACATTGAAATACAGTTTTTTTTTTATTTATTACATAAACAAGCTCTAAATCATGTTTGATGCACTCTGGATGTCCAATGTTTGCTGTGCTGTCTATTTGAGATGAAATGAACATTGTGGACAGTTTTCAGCAAGTTGCAACATTGAAATACAGAATTATTTTGTTTTACATAAACAAGCTCTAAATCATGTTTGATGCACTCTGGATGTCCATTTTTTGCTGTGATGTCTATTTGCGATGAAATTAACATTGTGGACAGTTTTCAGCAAGTTATAACATTAAAATAAAAAATAAAAACGTTTTTTCCATAAACAAGCTCTAAATCATGTTTGATGCACTCTGGATGTCCAATTTTTGCTGTGCTGTCTATTTGAGATGAAATGAACATTGTGGACAGTTTTCAGCAAGTTGCAACATTGAAATACAGAAAAAACGTGTTTTCCATAAACAAGCTCTAAATCATGTTTGATGCACTCTGGATGTCCAATGTTTGCTGTGCTGTCTATTTGAGATGAAATGAACATTGTGGACAGTTTTCAGCAAGTCACAACTTAAAAATAAAAAATAAACATTTTTTTCCATAAACAAGCTCTAAATCATGTTTGATGCACTCTGGATGTCCAATTTTTGCTGTGCTGTCTATTTGAGATGAAATGAACATTGTGGACAGTTTTCAGCAAGTTGCAACATTGAAATACAGAATTATTTTGTTTTACATAAACAAGCTCTAAATCATGTTTGATGCACTCTGGATGTCCAATTTTTGCTGTGATGTCTATTTGCGATGAAATTAACATTGTGGACAGTTTTCAGCAAGTTATACCATTAAAATAAAAAATAAAAAAGTTTTTTCCATAAACAAGCTCTAAATCATGTTTGATGCACTCTGGATGTCCAATGTTTGCTGTGCTGTGTATTTGAGATGAAATGAACATTGTGGACAGTTTTCAGCAAGTTGCAACATTGAAATACAGAAAAAACGTGTTTTCCATAAACAAGCTCTAAATCATGTTTGATGCACTCTGGATGTCCAATGTTTGCTGTGCTGTCTATTTGAGATGAAATGAACATTGTGGACAGTTTTCATCAAGTTACAACATTGAAATAAAAAAAAAACAGTTTTTTCCATAAACAAGCTCTAAATCATGTTTGATGCACTCTGGATGTCCAATGTTTGCTGTGCTGTGTATTTGAGATGAAATGAACATTGTGGACAGTTTTCAGCAAGTTGCAACATTGAAATACAGAATTATTTTTTTTTACATAAACAAGCTCTAAATCATGTTTGATGCACTCTGGATGTCCAATGTTTGCTGTGATGTCTATTTGCGATGAAATTAACATTGTGGACAGTTTTCAGCAAGTTATACCATTAAAATAAAAAATAAAAAAGTTTTTTCCATAAACAAGCTCTAAATCATGTTTGATGCACTCTGGATGTCCAATGTTTGCTGTGCTGTCTATTTGAGATGAAATGAACATTGTGGACAGTTTTCAGCAAGTTGCAACATTGAAATACAGAAAAAACGTGTTTTCCATAAACAAGCTCTAAATCATGTTTGATGCACTCTGGATGTCCAATTTTTGCTGTGCTGTCAAATTGAGATGAAATTAACATTGTGGACAGTTTTCAGCAAGTTGCAACATTGAAATACAGTTTTTTTTTATTTATTACATAAACAAGCTCTAAATCATGTTTGATGCACTCTGGATGTCCAATGTTTGCTGTGCTGTCTATTTGAGATGAAATGAACATTGTGGACAGTTTTCAGCAAGTTGCAACATTGAAATACAGAAAAAACAGTTTTTTCCATAAACAAGCTCTAAATCATGTTTGATGCACTCTGGATGTCCAATTTTTGCTGTGCTGTCAAATTGAGATGAAATTAACATTGTGGACAGTTTTCAGCAAGTTGCAACATTGAAATACAGTTTTTTTTTTATTTATTACATAAACAAGCTCTAAATCATGTTTGATGCACTCTGGATGTCCAATGTTTGCTGTGCTGTCTATTTGAGATGAAATGAACATTGTGGACAGTTTTCAGCAAGTTGCAACATTGAAATACAGAATTATTTTGTTTTACATAAACAAGCTCTAAATCATGTTTGATGCACTCTGGATGTCCAATTTTTGCTGTGATGTCTATTTGCGATGAAATTAACATTGTGGACAGTTTTCAGCAAGTTATAACATTAAAATAAAAAATAAAAACGTTTTTTCCATAAACAAGCTCTAAATCATGTTTTATGCACTCTGGATGTCCAATTTTTGCTGTGCTGTCTATTTGAGATGAAATGAACATTGTGGACAGTTTTCAGCAAGTTGCAACATTGAAATACAGAAAAAACGTGTTTTCCATAAACAAGCTCTAAATCATGTTTGATGCACTCTGGATGTCCAATGTTTGCTGTGCTGTCTATTTGAGATGAAATGAACATTGTGGACAGTTTTCAGCAAGTCACAACTTAAAAATAAAAAATAAACATTTTTTTCCATAAACAAGCTCTAAATCATGTTTGATGCACTCTGGATGTCCAATTTTTGCTGTGCTGTCTATTTGAGATGAAATGAACATTGTGGACAGTTTTCAGCAAGTTGCAACATTGAAATACAGAATTATTTTGTTTTACATAAACAAGCTCTAAATCATGTTTGATGCACTCTGGATGTCCAATTTTTGCTGTGATGTCTATTTGCGATGAAATTAACATTGTGGACAGTTTTCAGCAAGTTATACCATTAAAATAAAAAATAAAAAAGTTTTTTCCATAAACAAGCTCTAAATCATGTTTGATGCACTCTGGATGTCCAATGTTTGCTGTGCTGTGTATTTGAGATGAAATGAACATTGTGGACAGTTTTCAGCAAGTTGCAACATTGAAATACAGAAAAAACGTGTTTTCCATAAACAAGCTCTAAATCATGTTTGATGCACTCTGGATGTCCAATGTTTGCTGTGCTGTCTATTTGAGATGAAATGAACATTGTGGACAGTTTTCATCAAGTTACAACATTGAAATAAAAAAAAAACAGTTTTTTCCATAAACAAGCTCTAAATCATGTTTGATGCACTCTGGATGTCCAATGTTTGCTGTGCTGTGTATTTGAGATGAAATGAACATTGTGGACAGTTTTCAGCAAGTTGCAACATTGAAATACAGAATTATTTTTTTTTACATAAACAAGCTCTAAATCATGTTTGATGCACTCTGGATGTCCAATGTTTGCTGTGATGTCTATTTGCGATGAAATTAACATTGTGGACAGTTTTCAGCAAGTTATACCATTAAAATAAAAAATAAAAAAGTTTTTTCCATAAACAAGCTCTAAATCATGTTTGATGCACTCTGGATGTCCAATGTTTGCTGTGCTGTCTATTTGAGATGAAATGAACATTGTGGACAGTTTTCAGCAAGTTGCAACATTGAAATACAGAAAAAACGTGTTTTCCTTAAACAAGCTCTAAATCATGTTTGATGCACTCTGGATGTCCAATTTTTGCTGTGCTGTCAAATTGAGATGAAATTAACATTGTGGACAGTTTTCAGCAAGTTGCAACATTGAAATACAGTTTTTTTTTATTTATTACATAAACAAGCTCTAAATCATGTTTGATGCACTCTGGATGTCCAATGTTTGCTGTGCTGTCTATTTGAGATGAAATGAACATTGTGGACAGTTTTCAGCAAGTTGCAACATAGTTATAACATTAAAATAAAAAATAAAAACGTTTTTTCCATAAACAAGCTCTAAATCATGTTTGATGCACTCTGGATGTCCAATTTTTGCTGTGCTGTCTATTTGAGATGAAATGAACATTGTGGACAGTTTTCAGCAAGTTGCAACATTGAAATACAGAAAAAACAGTTTTTTCCATAAACAAGCTCTAAATCATGTTTGATGCACTCTGGATGTCCAATTTTTGCTGTGCTGTCAAATTGAGATGAAATTAACATTGTGGACAGTTTTCAGCAAGTTGCAACATTGAAATACAGTTTTTTTTTTATTTATTACATAAACAAGCTCTAAATCATGTTTGATGCACTCTGGATGTCCAATGTTTGCTGTGCTGTCTATTTGAGATGAAATGAACATTGTGGACAGTTTTCAGCAAGTTGCAACATTGAAATACAGAATTATTTTGTTTTACATAAACAAGCTCTAAATCATGTTTGATGCACTCTGGATGTCCAATTTTTGCTGTGATGTCTATTTGCGATGAAATTAACATTGTGGACAGTTTTCAGCAAGTTATAACATTAAAATAAAAAATAAAAACGTTTTTTCCATAAACAAGCTCTAAATCATGTTTGATGCACTCTGGATGTCCAATTTTTGCTGTGCTGTCTATTTGAGATGAAATGAACATTGTGGACAGTTTTCAGCAAGTTGCAACATTGAAATACAGAAAAAACGTGTTTTCCATAAACAAGCTCTAAATCATGTTTGATGCACTCTGGATGTCCAATGTTTGCTGTGCTGTCTATTTGAGATGAAATGAACATTGTGGACAGTTTTCAGCAAGTTGCAACATTGAAATACAGAAAAAACGTGTTTTCCATAAACAAGCTCTAAATCATGTTTGATGCACTCTGGATGTCCAATTTTTGCTGTGCTGTCTATTTGAGATGAAATGAACATTGTGGACAGTTTTCAGCAAGTTACAACATTGAAATAAAAAAAAAACAGTTTTTTCCATAAACAAGCTCTAAATCATGTTTGATGCACTCTGGATGTCCAATTTTTGCTGTGCTGTCTATTTGAGATGAAATGAACATTGTGGACAGTTTTCAGCAAGTTGCAACATTGAAATACAGAATTATTTTGTTTTACATAAACAAGCTCTAAATCATGTTTGATGCACTCTGGATGTCCAATTTTTGCTGTGATGTCTATTTGCGATGAAATTAACATTGTGGACAGTTTTCAGCAAGTTATACCATTAAAATAAAAAATAAAAAAGTTTTTTCCATAAACAAGCTCTAAATCATGTTTGATGCACTCTGGATGTCCAATGTTTGCTGTGCTGTGTATTTGAGATGAAATGAACATTGTGGACAGTTTTCAGCAAGTTGCAACATTGAAATACAGAAAAAACGTGTTTTCCATAAACAAGCTCTAAATCATGTTTGATGCACTCTGGATGTCCAATGTTTGCTGTGCTGTCTATTTGAGATGAAATGAACATTGTGGACAGTTTTCATCAAGTTACAACATTGAAATAAAAAAAAAACAGTTTTTTCCATAAACAAGCTCTAAATCATGTTTGATGCACTCTGGATGTCCAATGTTTGCTGTGCTGTGTATTTGAGATGAAATGAACATTGTGGACAGTTTTCAGCAAGTTGCAACATTGAAATACAGAATTATTTTTTTTTACATAAACAAGCTCTAAATCATGTTTGATGCACTCTGGATGTCCAATGTTTGCTGTGATGTCTATTTGCGATGAAATTAACATTGTGGACAGTTTTCAGCAAGTTATACCATTAAAATAAAAAATAAAAAAGTTTTTTCCATAAACAAGCTCTAAATCATGTTTGATGCACTCTGGATGTCCAATGTTTGCTGTGCTGTCTATTTGAGATGAAATGAACATTGTGGACAGTTTTCAGCAAGTTGCAACATTGAAATACAGAAAAAACGTGTTTTCCATAAACAAGCTCTAAATCATGTTTGATGCACTCTGGATGTCCAATTTTTGCTGTGCTGTCAAATTGAGATGAAATTAACATTGTGGACAGTTTTCAGCAAGTTGCAACATTGAAATACAGTTTTTTTTTATTTATTACATAAACAAGCTCTAAATCATGTTTGATGCACTCTGGATGTCCAATGTTTGCTGTGCTGTCTATTTGAGATGAAATGAACATTGTGGACAGTTTTCAGCAAGTTGCAACATTGAAATACAGAAAAAACAGTTTTTTCCATAAACAAGCTCTAAATCATGTTTGATGCACTCTGGATGTCCAATTTTTGCTGTGCTGTCAAATTGAGATGAAATTAACATTGTGGACAGTTTTCAGCAAGTTGCAACATTGAAATACAGTTTTTTTTTTATTTATTACATAAACAAGCTCTAAATCATGTTTGATGCACTCTGGATGTCCAATGTTTGCTGTGCTGTCTATTTGAGATGAAATGAACATTGTGGACAGTTTTCAGCAAGTTGCAACATTGAAATACAGAATTATTTTGTTTTACATAAACAAGCTCTAAATCATGTTTGATGCACTCTGGATGTCCAATTTTTGCTGTGATGTCTATTTGCGATGAAATTAACATTGTGGACAGTTTTCAGCAAGTTATAACATTAAAATAAAAAATAAAAACGTTTTTTCCATAAACAAGCTCTAAATCATGTTTTATGCACTCTGGATGTCCAATTTTTGCTGTGCTGTCTATTTGAGATGAAATGAACATTGTGGACAGTTTTCAGCAAGTTGCAACATTGAAATACAGAAAAAACGTGTTTTCCATAAACAAGCTCTAAATCATGTTTGATGCACTCTGGATGTCCAATGTTTGCTGTGCTGTCTATTTGAGATGAAATGAACATTGTGGACAGTTTTCAGCAAGTCACAACTTAAAAATAAAAAATAAACATTTTTTTCCATAAACAAGCTCTAAATCATGTTTGATGCACTCTGGATGTCCAATTTTTGCTGTGCTGTCTATTTGAGATGAAATGAACATTGTGGACAGTTTTCAGCAAGTTGCAACATTGAAATACAGAATTATTTTGTTTTACATAAACAAGCTCTAAATCATGTTTGATGCACTCTGGATGTCCAATTTTTGCTGTGATGTCTATTTGCGATGAAATTAACATTGTGGACAGTTTTCAGCAAGTTATACCATTAAAATAAAAAATAAAAAAGTTTTTTCCATAAACAAGCTCTAAATCATGTTTGATGCACTCTGGATGTCCAATGTTTGCTGTGCTGTGTATTTGAGATGAAATGAACATTGTGGACAGTTTTCAGCAAGTTGCAACATTGAAATACAGAAAAAACGTGTTTTCCATAAACAAGCTCTAAATCATGTTTGATGCACTCTGGATGTCCAATGTTTGCTGTGCTGTCTATTTGAGATGAAATGAACATTGTGGACAGTTTTCATCAAGTTACAACATTGAAATAAAAAAAAACAGTTTTTTCCATAAACAAGCTCTAAATCATGTTTGATGCACTCTGGATGTCCAATGTTTGCTGTGCTGTGTATTTGAGATGAAATGAACATTGTGGACAGTTTTCAGCAAGTTGCAACATTGAAATACAGAATTATTTTTTTTTACATAAACAAGCTCTAAATCATGTTTGATGCACTCTGGATGTCCAATGTTTGCTGTGATGTCTATTTGCGATGAAATTAACATTGTGGACAGTTTTCAGCAAGTTATACCATTAAAATAAAAAATAAAAAAGTTTTTTCCATAAACAAGCTCTAAATCATGTTTGATGCACTCTGGATGTCCAATGTTTGCTGTGCTGTCTATTTGAGATGAAATGAACATTGTGGACAGTTTTCAGCAAGTTGCAACATTGAAATACAGAAAAAACGTGTTTTCCATAAACAAGCTCTAAATCATGTTTGATGCACTCTGGATGTCCAATTTTTGCTGTGCTGTCAAATTGAGATGAAATTAACATTGTGGACAGTTTTCAGCAAGTTGCAACATTGAAATACAGTTTTTTTTTATTTATTACATAAACAAGCTCTAAATCATGTTTGATGCACTCTGGATGTCCAATGTTTGCTGTGCTGTCTATTTGAGATGAAATGAACATTGTGGACAGTTTTCAGCAAGTTGCAACATAGTTATAACATTAAAATAAAAAATAAAAACGTTTTTTCCATAAACAAGCTCTAAATCATGTTTGATGCACTCTGGATGTCCAATTTTTGCTGTGCTCTCTATTTGAGATGAAATGAACATTGTGGACAGTTTTCAGCAAGTTGCAACATTGAAATACAGAAAAAACAGTTTTTTCCATAAACAAGCTCTAAATCATGTTTGATGCACTCTGGATGTCCAATTTTTGCTGTGCTGTCAAATTGAGATGAAATTAACATTGTGGACAGTTTTCAGCAAGTTGCAACATTGAAATACAGTTTTTTTTTTATTTATTACATAAACAAGCTCTAAATCATGTTTGATGCACTCTGGATGTCCAATGTTTGCTGTGCTGTCTATTTGAGATGAAATGAACATTGTGGACAGTTTTCAGCAAGTTGCAACATTGAAATACAGAATTATTTTGTTTTACATAAACAAGCTCTAAATCATGTTTGATGCACTCTGGATGTCCAATTTTTGCTGTGATGTCTATTTGCGATGAAATTAACATTGTGGACAGTTTTCAGCAAGTTATAACATTAAAATAAAAAATAAAAACGTTTTTTCCATAAACAAGCTCTAAATCATGTTTTATGCACTCTGGATGTCCAATTTTTGCTGTGCTGTCTATTTGAGATGAAATGAACATTGTGGACAGTTTTCAGCAAGTTGCAACATTGAAATACAGAAAAAACGTGTTTTCCATAAACAAGCTCTAAATCATGTTTGATGCACTCTGGATGTCCAATGTTTGCTGTGCTGTCTATTTGAGATGAAATGAACATTGTGGACAGTTTTCAGCAAGTCACAACTTAAAAATAAAAAATAAACATTTTTTTCCATAAACAAGCTCTAAATCATGTTTGATGCACTCTGGATGTCCAATTTTTGCTGTGCTGTCTATTTGAGATGAAATGAACATTGTGGACAGTTTTCAGCAAGTTGCAACATTGAAATACAGAATTATTTTGTTTTACATAAACAAGCTCTAAATCATGTTTGATGCACTCTGGATGTCCAATTTTTGCTGTGATGTCTATTTGCGATGAAATTAACATTGTGGACAGTTTTCAGCAAGTTATACCATTAAAATAAAAAATAAAAAAGTTTTTTCCATAAACAAGCTCTAAATCATGTTTGATGCACTCTGGATGTCCAATGTTTGCTGTGCTGTGTATTTGAGATGAAATGAACATTGTGGACAGTTTTCAGCAAGTTGCAACATTGAAATACAGAAAAAACGTGTTTTCCATAAACAAGCTCTAAATCATGTTTGATGCACTCTGGATGTCCAATGTTTGCTGTGCTGTCTATTTGAGATGAAATGAACATTGTGGACAGTTTTCAGCAAGTTACAACATTGAAATAAAAAAAAAACAGTTTTTTCCATAAACAAGCTCTAAATCATGTTTGATGCACTCTGGATGTCCAATGTTTGCTGTGCTGTGTATTTGAGATGAAATGAACATTGTGGACAGTTTTCAGCAAGTTGCAACATTGAAATACAGAATTATTTTTTTTTACATAAACAAGCTCTAAATCATGTTTGATGCACTCTGGATGTCCAATGTTTGCTGTGATGTCTATTTGCGATGAAATTAACATTGTGGACAGTTTTCAGCAAGTTATACCATTAAAATAAAAAATAAAAAAGTTTTTTCCATAAACAAGCTCTAAATCATGTTTGATGCACTCTGGATGTCCAATGTTTGCTGTGCTGTCTATTTGAGATGAAATGAACATTGTGGACAGTTTTCAGCAAGTTACAACATTGAAATAAAAAAAAAAACAGTTTTTTCCATAAACAAGCTCTAAATCATGTTTGATGCACTCTGGAAGTCCAATTTTTGCTGTGCTGTCAAATTGAGATGAAATTAACATTGTGGACAGTTTTCAGCAAGTTGCAACATTGAAATACAGTTTTTTTTAAATTTATTACATAAACAAGCTCTAAATCATGTTTGATGCACTCTGGATGTCCAATGTTTGCTGTGCTGTCTATTTGAGATGAAATGAACATTGTGGACAGTTTTCAGCAAGTTGCAACATTGAAATACAGAATTATTTTGTTTTACATAAACAAGCTCTAAATCATGTTTGATGCACTCTGGATGTCCAATTTTTGCTGTGATGTCTATTTGCGATGAAATTAACATTGTGGACAGTTTTCAGCAAGTTATAACATTAAAATAAAAAATAAAAACGTTTTTTCCATAAACAAGCTCTAAATCATGTTTGATGCACTCTGGATGTCCAATTTTTGCTGTGCTGTCTATTTGAGATGAAATGAACATTGTGGACAGTTTTCAGCAAGTTGCAACATTGAAATACAGAAAAAACGTGTTTTCCATAAACAAGCTCTAAATCATGTTTGATGCACTCTGGATGTCCAATGTTTGCTGTGCTGTCTATTTGAGATGAAATGAACATTGTGGACAGTTTTCAGCAAGTTGCAACATTGAAATACAGAAAAAACGTGTTTTCCATAAACAAGCTCTAAATCATGTTTGATGCACTCTGGATGTCCAATTTTTGCTGTGCTGTCTATTTGAGATGAAATGAACATTGTGGACAGTTTTCAGCAAGTTACAACATTGAAATAAAAAAAAAACAGTTTTTTCCATAAACAAGCTCTAAATCATGTTTGATGCACTCTGGATGTCCAATTTTTGCTGTGCTGTCAAATTGAGATGAAATTAACATTGTGGACAGTTTTCAGCAAGTTGCAACATTGAAATACAGTTTTTTTTTTATTTATTACATAAACAAGCTCTAAATCATGTTTGATGCACTCTGGATGTCCAATGTTTGCTGTGCTGTCTATTTGAGATGAAATGAACATTGTGGACAGTTTTCAGCAAGTTGCAACATTGAAATACAGAATTATTTTGTTTTACATAAACAAGCTCTAAATCATGTTTGATGCACTCTGGATGTCCAATTTTTGCTGTGATGTCTATTTGCGATGAAATTAACATTGTGGACAGTTTTCAGCAAGTTATAACATTAAAATAAAAAATAAAAACGTTTTTTCCATAAACAAGCTCTAAATCATGTTTGATGCACTCTGGATGTCCAATTTTTGCTGTGCTGTCTATTTGAGATGAAATGAACATTGTGGACAGTTTTCAGCAAGTTGCAACATTGAAATACAGAAAAAACGTGTTTTCCATAAACAAGCTCTAAATCATGTTTGATGCACTCTGGATGTCCAATGTTTGCTGTGCTGTCTATTTGAGATGAAATGAACATTGTGGACAGTTTTCAGCAAGTCACAACTTAAAAATAAAAAATAAACATTTTTTTCCATAAACAAGCTCTAAATCATGTTTGATGCACTCTGGATGTCCAATTTTTGCTGTGCTGTCTATTTGAGATGAAATGAACATTGTGGACAGTTTTCAGCAAGTTGCAACATTGAAATACAGAATTATTTTGTTTTACATAAACAAGCTCTAAATCATGTTTGATGCACTCTGGATGTCCAATTTTTGCTGTGATGTCTATTTGCGATGAAATTAACATTGTGGACAGTTTTCAGCAAGTTATACCATTAAAATAAAAAATAAAAAAGTTTTTTCCATAAACAAGCTCTAAATCATGTTTGATGCACTCTGGATGTCCAATGTTTGCTGTGCTGTGTATTTGAGATGAAATGAACATTGTGGACAGTTTTCAGCAAGTTGCAACATTGAAATACAGAAAAAACGTGTTTTCCATAAACAAGCTCTAAATCATGTTTGATGCACTCTGGATGTCCAATGTTTGCTGTGCTGTCTATTTGAGATGAAATGAACATTGTGGACAGTTTTCATCAAGTTACAACATTGAAATAAAAAAAAAACAGTTTTTTCCATAAACAAGCTCTAAATCATGTTTGATGCACTCTGGATGTCCAATGTTTGCTGTGCTGTGTATTTGAGATGAAATGAACATTGTGGACAGTTTTCAGCAAGTTGCAACATTGAAATACAGAATTATTTTTTTTTACATAAACAAGCTCTAAATCATGTTTGATGCACTCTGGATGTCCAATGTTTGCTGTGATGTCTATTTGCGATGAAATTAAAATTGTGGACAGTTTTCAGCAAGTTATACCATTAAAATAAAAAATAAAAAAGTTTTTTCCATAAACAAGCTCTAAATCATGTTTGATGCACTCTGGATGTCCAATGTTTGCTGTGCTGTCTATTTGAGATGAAATGAACATTGTGGACAGTTTTCAGCAAGTTGCAACATTGAAATACAGAAAAAACGTGTTTTCCATAAACAAGCTCTAAATCATGTTTGATGCACTCTGGATGTCCAATTTTTGCTGTGCTGTCAAATTGAGATGAAATTAACATTGTGGACAGTTTTCAGCAAGTTGCAACATTGAAATACAGTTTTTTTTTATTTATTACATAAACAAGCTCTAAATCATGTTTGATGCACTCTGGATGTCCAATGTTTGCTGTGCTGTCTATTTGAGATGAAATGAACATTGTGGACAGTTTTCAGCAAGTTGCAACATTGAAATACAGAAAAAACAGTTTTTTCCATAAACAAGCTCTAAATCATGTTTGATGCACTCTGGATGTCCAATTTTTGCTGTGCTGTCAAATTGAGATGAAATTAACATTGTGGACAGTTTTCAGCAAGTTGCAACATTGAAATACAGTTTTTTTTTTATTTATTACATAAACAAGCTCTAAATCATGTTTGATGCACTCTGGATGTCCAATGTTTGCTGTGCTGTCTATTTGAGATGAAATGAACATTGTGGACAGTTTTCAGCAAGTTGCAACATTGAAATACAGAATTATTTTGTTTTACATAAACAAGCTCTAAATCATGTTTGATGCACTCTGGATGTCCAATTTTTGCTGTGATGTCTATTTGCGATGAAATTAACATTGTGGACAGTTTTCAGCAAGTTATAACATTAAAATAAAAAATAAAAACGTTTTTTCCATAAACAAGCTCTAAATCATGTTTTATGCACTCTGGATGTCCAATTTTTGCTGTGCTGTCTATTTGAGATGAAATGAACATTGTGGACAGTTTTCAGCAAGTTGCAACATTGAAATACAGAAAAAACGTGTTTTCCATAAACAAGCTCTAAATCATGTTTGATGCACTCTGGATGTCCAATGTTTGCTGTGCTGTCTATTTGAGATGAAATGAACATTGTGGACAGTTTTCAGCAAGTCACAACTTAAAAATAAAAAATAAACATTTTTTTCCATAAACAAGCTCTAAATCATGTTTGATGCACTCTGGATGTCCAATTTTTGCTGTGCTGTCTATTTGAGATGAAATGAACATTGTGGACAGTTTTCAGCAAGTTGCAACATTGAAATACAGAATTATTTTGTTTTACATAAACAAGCTCTAAATCATGTTTGATGCACTCTGGATGTCCAATTTTTGCTGTGATGTCTATTTGCGATGAAATTAACATTGTGGACAGTTTTCAGCAAGTTATACCATTAAAATAAAAAATAAAAAAGTTTTTTCCATAAACAAGCTCTAAATCATGTTTGATGCACTCTGGATGTCCAATGTTTGCTGTGCTGTGTATTTGAGATGAAATGAACATTGTGGACAGTTTTCAGCAAGTTGCAACATTGAAATACAGAAAAAACGTGTTTTCCATAAACAAGCTCTAAATCATGTTTGATGCACTCTGGATGTCCAATGTTTGCTGTGCTGTCTATTTGAGATGAAATGAACATTGTGGACAGTTTTCATCAAGTTACAACATTGAAATAAAAAAAAAACAGTTTTTTCCATAAACAAGCTCTAAATCATGTTTGATGCACTCTGGATGTCCAATGTTTGCTGTGCTGTGTATTTGAGATGAAATGAACATTGTGGACAGTTTTCAGCAAGTTGCAACATTGAAATACAGAATTATTTTTTTTTACATAAACAAGCTCTAAATCATGTTTGATGCACTCTGGATGTCCAATGTTTGCTGTGATGTCTATTTGCGATGAAATTAACATTGTGGACAGTTTTCAGCAAGTTATACCATTAAAATAAAAAATAAAAAAGTTTTTTCCATAAACAAGCTCTAAATCATGTTTGATGCACTCTGGATGTCCAATGTTTGCTGTGCTGTCTATTTGAGATGAAATGAACATTGTGGACAGTTTTCAGCAAGTTGCAACATTGAAATACAGAAAAAACGTGTTTTCCATAAACAAGCTCTAAATCATGTTTGATGCACTCTGGATGTCCAATTTTTGCTGTGCTGTCAAATTGAGATGAAATGAACATTGTGGACAGTTTTCAGCAAGTTGCAACATTGAAATACAGTTTTTTTTTATTTATTACATAAACAAGCTCTAAATCATGTTTGATGCACTCTGGATGTCCAATGTTTGCTGTGCTGTCTATTTGAGATGAAATGAACATTGTGGACAGTTTTCAGCAAGTTGCAACATAGTTATAACATTAAAATAAAAAATAAAAACGTTTTTTCCATAAACAAGCTCTAAATCATGTTTGATGCACTCTGGATGTCCAATTTTTGCTGTGCTGTCTATTTGAGATGAAATGAACATTGTGGACAGTTTTCAGCAAGTTGCAACATTGAAATACAGAAAAAACAGTTTTTTCCATAAACAAGCTCTAAATCATGTTTGATGCACTCTGGATGTCCAATTTTTGCTGTGCTGTCAAATTGAGATGAAATTAACATTGTGGACAGTTTTCAGCAAGTTGCAACATTGAAATACAGTTTTTTTTTTATTTATTACATAAACAAGCTCTAAATCATGTTTGATGCACTCTGGATGTCCAATGTTTGCTGTGCTGTCTATTTGAGATGAAATGAACATTGTGGACAGTTTTCAGCAAGTTGCAACATTGAAATACAGAATTATTTTGTTTTACATAAACAAGCTCTAAATCATGTTTGATGCACTCTGGATGTCCAATTTTTGCTGTGATGTCTATTTGCGATGAAATTAACATTGTGGACAGTTTTCAGCAAGTTATAACATTAAAATAAAAAATAAAAACGTTTTTTCCATAAACAAGCTCTAAATCATGTTTTATGCACTCTGGATGTCCAATTTTTGCTGTGCTGTCTATTTGAGATGAAATGAACATTGTGGACAGTTTTCAGCAAGTTGCAACATTGAAATACAGAAAAAACGTGTTTTCCATAAACAAGCTCTAAATCATGTTTGATGCACTCTGGATGTCCAATGTTTGCTGTGCTGTCTATTTGAGATGAAATGAACATTGTGGACAGTTTTCAGCAAGTCACAACTTAAAAATAAAAAATAAACATTTTTTTCCATAAACAAGCTCTAAATCATCTTTGATGCACTCTGGATGTCCAATTTTTGCTGTGCTGTCTATTTGAGATGAAATGAACATTGTGGACAGTTTTCAGCAAGTTGCAACATTGAAATACAGAATTATTTTGTTTTACATAAACAAGCTCTAAATCATGTTTGATGCACTCTGGATGTCCAATTTTTGCTGTGATGTCTATTTGCGATGAAATTAACATTGTGGACAGTTTTCAGCAAGTTATACCATTAAAATAAAAAATAAAAAAGTTTTTTCCATAAACAAGCTCTAAATCATGTTTGATGCACTCTGGATGTCCAATGTTTGCTGTGCTGTGTATTTGAGATGAAATGAACATTGTGGACAGTTTTCAGCAAGTTGCAACATTGAAATACAGAAAAAACGTGTTTTCCATAAACAAGCTCTAAATCATGTTTGATGCACTCTGGATGTCCAATGTTTGCTGTGCTGTCTATTTGAGATGAAATGAACATTGTGGACAGTTTTCATCAAGTTACAACATTGAAATAAAAAAAAAACAGTTTTTTCCATAAACAAGCTCTAAATCATGTTTGATGCACTCTGGATGTCCAATGTTTGCTGTGCTGTGTATTTGAGATGAAATGAACATTGTGGACAGTTTTCAGCAAGTTGCAACATTGAAATACAGAATTATTTTTTTTTACATAAACAAGCTCTAAATCATGTTTGATGCACTCTGGATGTCCAATGTTTGCTGTGATGTCTATTTGCGATGAAATTAACATTGTGGACAGTTTTCAGCAAGTTATACCATTAAAATAAAAAATAAAAAAGTTTTTTCCATAAACAAGCTCTAAATCATGTTTGATGCACTCTGGATGTCCAATGTTTGCTGTGCTGTCTATTTGAGATGAAATGAACATTGTGGACAGTTTTCAGCAAGTTGCAACATTGAAATACAGAAAAAACGTGTTTTCCATAAACAAGCTCTAAATCATGTTTGATGCACTCTGGATGTCCAATTTTTGCTGTGCTGTCAAATTGAGATGAAATTAACATTGTGGACAGTTTTCAGCAAGTTGCAACATTGAAATACAGTTTTTTTTTATTTATTACATAAACAAGCTCTAAATCATGTTTGATGCACTCTGGATGTCCAATGTTTGCTGTGCTGTCTATTTGAGATGAAATGAACATTGTGGACAGTTTTCAGCAAGTTGCAACATAGTTATAACATTAAAATAAAAAATAAAAACGTTTTTTCCATAAACAAGCTCTAAATCATGTTTGATGCACTCTGGATGTCCAATTTTTGCTGTGCTGTCTATTTGAGATGAAATGAACATTGTGGACAGTTTTCAGCAAGTTGCAACATTGAAATACAGAAAAAACAGTTTTTTCCATAAACAAGCTCTAAATCATGTTTGATGCACTCTGGATGTCCAATTTTTGCTGTGCTGTCAAATTGAGATGAAATTAACATTGTGGACAGTTTTCAGCAAGTTGCAACATTGAAATACAGTTTTTTTTTTATTTATTACATAAACAAGCTCTAAATCATGTTTGATGCACTCTGGATGTCCAATGTTTGCTGTGCTGTCTATTTGAGATGAAATGAACATTGTGGACAGTTTTCAGCAAGTTGCAACATTGAAATACAGAATTATTTTGTTTTACATAAACAAGCTCTAAATCATGTTTGATGCACTCTGGATGTCCAATTTTTGCTGTGATGTCTATTTGCGATGAAATTAACATTGTGGACAGTTTTCAGCAAGTTATAACATTAAAATAAAAAATAAAAACGTTTTTTCCATAAACAAGCTCTAAATCATGTTTTATGCACTCTGGATGTCCAATTTTTGCTGTGCTGTCTATTTGAGATGAAATGAACATTGTGGACAGTTTTCAGCAAGTTGCAACATTGAAATACAGAAAAAACGTGTTTTCCATAAACAAGCTCTAAATCATGTTTGATGCACTCTGGATGTCCAATTTTTGCTGTGATGTCTATTTGCGATGAAATTAACATTGTGGACAGTTTTCAGCAAGTTATACCATTAAAATAAAAAATAAAAAAGTTTTTTCCATAAACAAGCTCTAAATCATGTTTGATGCACTCTGGATGTCCAATGTTTGCTGTGCTGTGTATTTGAGATGAAATGAACATTGTGGACAGTTTTCAGCAAGTTGCAACATTGAAATACAGAAAAAACGTGTTTTCCATAAACAAGCTCTAAATCATGTTTGATGCACTCTGGATGTCCAATGTTTGCTGTGCTGTCTATTTGAGATGAAATGAACATTGTGGACAGTTTTCAGCAAGTTACAACATTGAAATAAAAAAAAAACAGTTTTTTCCATAAACAAGCTCTAAATCATGTTTGATGCACTCTGGATGTCCAATGTTTGCTGTGCTGTGTATTTGAGATGAAATGAACATTGTGGACAGTTTTCAGCAAGTTGCAACATTGAAATACAGAATTATTTTTTTTTACATAAACAAGCTCTAAATCATGTTTGATGCACTCTGGATGTCCAATGTTTGCTGTGATGTCTATTTGCGATGAAATTAACATTGTGGACAGTTTTCAGCAAGTTATACCATTAAAATAAAAAATAAAAAAGTTTTTTCCATAAACAAGCTCTAAATCATGTTTGATGCACTCTGGATGTCCAATGTTTGCTGTGCTGTCTATTTGAGATGAAATGAACATTGTGGACAGTTTTCAGCAAGTTACAACATTGAAATAAAAAAAAAAACAGTTTTTTCCATAAACAAGCTCTAAATCATGTTTGATGCACTCTGGAAGTCCAATTTTTGCTGTGCTGTCAAATTGAGATGAAATTAACATTGTGGACAGTTTTCAGCAAGTTGCAACATTGAAATACAGTTTTTTTTAAATTTATTACATAAACAAGCTCTAAATCATGTTTGATGCACTCTGGATGTCCAATGTTTGCTGTGCTGTCTATTTGAGATGAAATGAACATTGTGGACAGTTTTCAGCAAGTTGCAACATTGAAATACAGAATTATTTTGTTTTACATAAACAAGCTCTAAATCATGTTTGATGCACTCTGGATGTCCAATTTTTGCTGTGATGTCTATTTGCGATGAAATTAACATTGTGGACAGTTTTCAGCAAGTTATAACATTAAAATAAAAAATAAAAACGTTTTTTCCATAAACAAGCTCTAAATCATGTTTGATGCACTCTGGATGTCCAATTTTTGCTGTGCTGTCTATTTGAGATGAAATGAACATTGTGGACAGTTTTCAGCAAGTTGCAACATTGAAATACAGAAAAAACGTGTTTTCCATAAACAAGCTCTAAATCATGTTTGATGCACTCTGGATGTCCAATGTTTGCTGTGCTGTCTATTTGAGATGAAATGAACATTGTGGACAGTTTTCAGCAAGTCACAACTTAAAAATAAAAAATAAACATTTTTTTCCATAAACAAGCTCTAAATCATGTTTGATGCACTCTGGATGTCCAATTTTTGCTGTGCTGTCTATTTGAGATGAAATGAACATTGTGGACAGTTTTCAGCAAGTTACAACATTGAAATAAAAAAAAAAACAGTTTTTTCCATAAACAAGCTCTAAATCATGTTTGATGCACTCTGGAAGTCCAATTTTTGCTGTGCTGTCAAATTGAGATGAAATTAACATTGTGGACAGTTTTCAGCAAGTTGCAACATTGAAATACAGTTTTTTTTTTATTTATTACATAAACAAGCTCTAAATCATGTTTGATGCACTCTGGATGTCCAATGTTTGCTGTGCTGTCTATTTGAGATGAAATGAACATTGTGGACAGTTTTCAGCAAGTTGCAACATTGAAATACAGAATTATTTTGTTTTACATAAACAAGCTCTAAATCATGTTTGATGCACTCTGGATGTCCAATTTTTGCTGTGATGTCTATTTGCGATGAAATTAACATTGTGGACAGTTTTCAGCAAGTTATAACATTAAAATAAAAAATAAAAACGTTTTTTCCATAAACAAGCTCTAAATCATGTTTGATGCACTCTGGATGTCCAATTTTTGCTGTGCTGTCTATTTGAGATGAAATGAACATTGTGGACAGTTTTCAGCAAGTTGCAACATTGAAATACAGAAAAAACGTGTTTTCCATAAACAAGCTCTAAATCATGTTTGATGCACTCTGGATGTCCAATGTTTGCTGTGCTGTCTATTTGAGATGAAATGAACATTGTGGACAGTTTTCAGCAAGTCACAACTTAAAAATAAAAAATAAACATTTTTTTCCATAAACAAGCTCTAAATCATGTTTGATGCACTCTGGATGTCCAATTTTTGCTGTGCTGTCTATTTGAGATGAAATGAACATTGTGGACAGTTTTCAGCAAGTTGCAACATTGAAATACAGAATTATTTTGTTTTACATAAACAAGCTCTAAATCATGTTTGATGCACTCTGGATGTCCAATTTTTGCTGTGATGTCTATTTGCGATGAAATTAACATTGTGGACAGTTTTCAGCAAGTTATACCATTAAAATAAAAAATAAAAAAGTTTTTTCCATAAACAAGCTCTAAATCATGTTTGATGCACTCTGGATGTCCAATGTTTGCTGTGCTGTCTATTTGAGATGAAATGAACATTGTGGACAGTTTTCAGCAAGTTACAACATTGAAATAAAAAAAAAACAGTTTTTTCCATAAACAAGCTCTAAATCATGTTTGATGCACTCTGGATGTCCAATGTTTGCTGTGCTGTGTATTTGAGATGAAATGAACATTGTGGACAGTTTTCAGCAAGTTGCAACATTGAAATACAGAATTATTTTGTTTTACATAAACAAGCTCTAAATCATGTTTGATGCACTCTGGATGTCCAATGTTTGCTGTGCTGTCTATTTGAGATGAAATGAACATTGTGGACAGTTTTCAGCAAGTCACAACTTAAAAATAAAAAATAAACATTTTTTTCCATAAACAAGCTCTAAATCATGTTTGATGCACTCTGGATGTCCAATTTTTGCTGTGCTGTCTATTTGAGATGAAATGAACATTGTGGACAGTTTTCAGCAAGTTGCAACATTGAAATACAGAATTATTTTGTTTTACATAAACAAGCTCTAAATCATGTTTGATGCACTCTGGATGTCCAATTTTTGCTGTGATGTCTATTTGCGATGAAATTAACATTGTGGACAGTTTTCAGCAAGTTATACCATTAAAATAAAAAATAAAAAAGTTTTTTCCATAAACAAGCTCTAAATCATGTTTGATGCACTCTGGATGTCCAATGTTTGCTGTGCTGTCTATTTGAGATGAAATGAACATTGTGGACAGTTTTCAGCAAGTTACAACATTGAAATACAGATAAAACGTGTTTTCCATAAACAAGCTCTAAATCATGTTTGATGCACTCTGGATGTCCAATGTTTGCTGTGCTGTCTATTTGAGATGAAATGAACATTGTGGACAGTTTTCAGCAAGTTACAACATTGAAATAAAAAGAAAACAGTTTTTTCCATAAACAAGCTCTAAATCATGTTTGATGCACTCTGGATGTCCAATGTTTGCTGTGCTGTGTATTTGAGATGAAATGAACATTGTGGACAGTTTTCAGCAAGTTGCAACATTGAAATACAGAATTATTTTTTTTTACATAAACAAGCTCTAAATCATGTTTGATGCACTCTGGATGTCCAATGTTTGCTGTGATGTCTATTTGCGATGAAATTAACATTGTGGACAGTTTTCAGCAAGTTATACCATTAAAATAAAAAATAAAAAAGTTTTTTCCATAAACAAGCTCTAAATCATGTTTGATGCACTCTGGATGTCCAATGTTTGCTGTGCTGTCTATTTGAGATGAAATGAACATTGTGGACAGTTTTCAGCAAGTTGCAACATTGAAATACAGAAAAAACGTGTTTTCCATAAACAAGCTCTAAATCATGTTTGATGCACTCTGGATGTCCAATGTTTGCTGTGCTGTCTATTTGAGATGAAATGAACATTGTGGACAGTTTTCAGCAAGTTGCAACATTGAAATACAGAAAAAACGTGTTTTCCATAAACAAGCTCTAAATCATGTTTGATGCACTCTGGATGTCCAATTTTTGCTGTGCTGTCAAATTGAGATGAAATTAACATTGTGGACAGTTTTCAGCAAGTTGCAACATTGAAATACAGTTTTTTTTTTATTTATTACATAAACAAGCTCTAAATCATGTTTGATGCACTCTGGATGTCCAATGTTTGCTGTGCTGTCTATTTGAGATGAAATGAACATTGTGGACAGTTTTCAGCAAGTTGCAACATTGAAATACAGAATTATTTTGTTTTACATAAACAAGCTCTAAATCATGTTTGATGCACTCTGGATGTCCAATTTTTGCTGTGATGTCTATTTGCGATGAAATTAACATTGTGGACAGTTTTCAGCAAGTTATAACATTAAAATAAAAAATAAAAACGTTTTTTCCATAAACAAGCTCTAAATCATGTTTGATGCACTCTGGATGTCCAATTTTTGCTGTGCTGTCTATTTGAGATGAAATGAACATTGTGGACAGTTTTCAGCAAGTTGCAACATTGAAATACAGAAAAAACGTGTTTTCCATAAACAAGCTCTAAATCATGTTTGATGCACTCTGGATGTCCAATGTTTGCTGTGCTGTCTATTTGAGATGAAATGAACATTGTGGACAGTTTTCAGCAAGTCACAACTTAAAAATAAAAAATAAACATTTTTTTCCATAAACAAGCTCTAAATCATGTTTGATGCACTCTGGATGTCCAATTTTTGCTGTGCTGTCTATTTGAGATGAAATGAACATTGTGGACAGTTTTCAGCAAGTTGCAACATTGAAATACAGAATTATTTTGTTTTACATAAACAAGCTCTAAATCATGTTTGATGCACTCTGGATGTCCAATTTTTGCTGTGATGTCTATTTGCGATGAAATTAACATTGTGGACAGTTTTCAGCAAGTTGCAACATTGAAATACAGAAAAAACGTGTTTTCCATAAACAAGCTCTAAATCATGTTTGATGCACTCTGGATGTCCAATGTTTGCTGTGCTGTCTATTTGAGATGAAATGAACATTGTGGACAGTTTTCAGCAAGTCACAACTTAAAAATAAAAAATAAACATTTTTTTCCATAAACAAGCTCTAAATCATGTTTGATGCACTCTGGATGTCCAATTTTTGCTGTGCTGTCTATTTGAGATGAAATGAACATTGTGGACAGTTTTCAGCAAGTTGCAACATTGAAATACAGAATTATTTTGTTTTACATAAACAAGCTCTAAATCATGTTTGATGCACTCTGGATGTCCAATTTTTGCTGTGATGTCTATTTGCGATGAAATTAACATTGTGGACAGTTTTCAGCAAGTTGCAACATTGAAATACAGAAAAAACGTGTTTTCCATAAACAAGCTCTAAATCATGTTTGATGCACTCTGGATGTCCAATGTTTGCTGTGCTGTCTATTTGAGATGAAATGAACATTGTGGACAGTTTTCAGCAAGTTACAACATTGAAATAAAAAAAAAACAGTTTTTTCCATAAACAAGCTCTAAATCATGTTTGATGCACTCTGGATGTCCAATGTTTGCTGTGCTGTGTATTTGAGATGAAATGAACATTGTGGACAGTTTTCAGCAAGTTGCAACATTGAAATACAGAATTATTTTTTTTTACATAAACAAGCTCTAAATCATGTTTGATGCACTCTGGATGTCCAATGTTTGCTGTGATGTCTATTTGCGATGAAATTAACATTGTGGACAGTTTTCAGCAAGTTATACCATTAAAATAAAAAATAAAAAAGTTTTTTCCATAAACAAGCTCTAAATCATGTTTGATGCACTCTGGATGTCCAATGTTTGCTGTGCTGTCTATTTGAGATGAAATGAACATTGTGGACAGTTTTCAGCAAGTTACAACATTGAAATAAAAAAAAAAACAGTTTTTTCCATAAACAAGCTCTAAATCATGTTTGATGCACTCTGGAAGTCCAATTTTTGCTGTGCTGTCAAATTGAGATGAAATTAACATTGTGGACAGTTTTCAGCAAGTTGCAACATTGAAATACAGTTTTTTTTAAATTTATTACATAAACAAGCTCTAAATCATGTTTGATGCACTCTGGATGTCCAATGTTTGCTGTGCTGTCTATTTGAGATGAAATGAACATTGTGGACAGTTTTCAGCAAGTTGCAACATTGAAATACAGAATTATTTTGTTTTACATAAACAAGCTCTAAATCATGTTTGATGCACTCTGGATGTCCAATTTTTGCTGTGATGTCTATTTGCGATGAAATTAACATTGTGGACAGTTTTCAGCAAGTTATAACATTAAAATAAAAAATAAAAACGTTTTTTCCATAAACAAGCTCTAAATCATGTTTGATGCACTCTGGATGTCCAATTTTTGCTGTGCTGTCTATTTGAGATGAAATGAACATTGTGGACAGTTTTCAGCAAGTTGCAACATTGAAATACAGAAAAAACGTGTTTTCCATAAACAAGCTCTAAATCATGTTTGATGCACTCTGGATGTCCAATGTTTGCTGTGCTGTCTATTTGAGATGAAATGAACATTGTGGACAGTTTTCAGCAAGTCACAACTTAAAAATAAAAAATAAACATTTTTTTCCATAAACAAGCTCTAAATCATGTTTGATGCACTCTGGATGTCCAATTTTTGCTGTGCTGTCTATTTGAGATGAAATGAACATTGTGGACAGTTTTCAGCAAGTTACAACATTGAAATAAAAAAAAAAACAGTTTTTTCCATAAACAAGCTCTAAATCATGTTTGATGCACTCTGGAAGTCCAATTTTTGCTGTGCTGTCAAATTGAGATGAAATTAACATTGTGGACAGTTTTCAGCAAGTTGCAACATTGAAATACAGTTTTTTTTTTATTTATTACATAAACAAGCTCTAAATCATGTTTGATGCACTCTGGATGTCCAATGTTTGCTGTGCTGTCTATTTGAGATGAAATGAACATTGTGGACAGTTTTCAGCAAGTTGCAACATTGAAATACAGAATTATTTTGTTTTACATAAACAAGCTCTAAATCATGTTTGATGCACTCTGGATGTCCAATTTTTGCTGTGATGTCTATTTGCGATGAAATTAACATTGTGGACAGTTTTCAGCAAGTTATAACATTAAAATAAAAAATAAAAACGTTTTTTCCATAAACAAGCTCTAAATCATGTTTGATGCACTCTGGATGTCCAATTTTTGCTGTGCTGTCTATTTGAGATGAAATGAACATTGTGGACAGTTTTCAGCAAGTTGCAACATTGAAATACAGAAAAAACGTGTTTTCCATAAACAAGCTCTAAATCATGTTTGATGCACTCTGGATGTCCAATGTTTGCTGTGCTGTCTATTTGAGATGAAATGAACATTGTGGACAGTTTTCAGCAAGTCACAACTTAAAAATAAAAAATAAACATTTTTTTCCATAAACAAGCTCTAAATCATGTTTGATGCACTCTGGATGTCCAATTTTTGCTGTGCTGTCTATTTGAGATGAAATGAACATTGTGGACAGTTTTCAGCAAGTTGCAACATTGAAATACAGAATTATTTTGTTTTACATAAACAAGCTCTAAATCATGTTTGATGCACTCTGGATGTCCAATGTTTGCTGTGCTGTCTATTTGAGATGAAATGAACATTGTGGACAGTTTTCAGCAAGTCACAACTTAAAAATAAAAAATAAACATTTTTTTCCATAAACAAGCTCTAAATCATGTTTGATGCACTCTGGATGTCCAATTTTTGCTGTGCTGTCTATTTGAGATGAAATGAACATTGTGGACAGTTTTCAGCAAGTTGCAACATTGAAATACAGAATTATTTTGTTTTACATAAACAAGCTCTAAATCATGTTTGATGCACTCTGGATGTCCAATTTTTGCTGTGATGTCTATTTGCGATGAAATTAACATTGTGGACAGTTTTCAGCAAGTTATACCATTAAAATAAAAAATAAAAAAGTTTTTTCCATAAACAAGCTCTAAATCATGTTTGATGCACTCTGGATGTCCAATGTTTGCTGTGCTGTCTATTTGAGATGAAATGAACATTGTGGACAGTTTTCAGCAAGTTACAACATTGAAATACAGATAAAACGTGTTTTCCATAAACAAGCTCTAAATCATGTTTGATGCACTCTGGATGTCCAATGTTTGCTGTGCTGTCTATTTGAGATGAAATGAACATTGTGGACAGTTTTCAGCAAGTTACAACATTGAAATAAAAAAAAAACAGTTTTTTCCATAAACAAGCTCTAAATCATGTTTGATGCACTCTGGATGTCCAATGTTTGCTGTGCTGTGTATTTGAGATGAAATGAACATTGTGGACAGTTTTCAGCAAGTTGCAACATTGAAATACAGAATTATTTTTTTTTACATAAACAAGCTCTAAATCATGTTTGATGCACTCTGGATGTCCAATGTTTGCTGTGATGTCTATTTGCGATGAAATTAACATTGTGGACAGTTTTCAGCAAGTTATACCATTAAAATAAAAAATAAAAAAGTTTTTTCCATAAACAAGCTCTAAATCATGTTTGATGCACTCTGGATGTCCAATGTTTGCTGTGCTGTCTATTTGAGATGAAATGAACATTGTGGACAGTTTTCAGCAAGTTGCAACATTGAAATACAGAAAAAACGTGTTTTCCATAAACAAGCTCTAAATCATGTTTGATGCACTCTGGATGTCCAATGTTTGCTGTGCTGTCTATTTGAGATGAAATGAACATTGTGGACAGTTTTCAGCAAGTTGCAACATTGAAATACAGAAAAAACGTGTTTTCCATAAACAAGCTCTAAATCATGTTTGATGCACTCTGGATGTCCAATTTTTGCTGTGCTGTCTATTTGAGATGAAATGAACATTGTGGACAGTTTTCAGCAAGTTACAACATTGAAATAAAAAAAAAAACAGTTTTTTCCATAAACAAGCTCTAAATCATGTTTGATGCACTCTGGATGTCCAATTTTTGCTGTGCTGTCAAATTGAGATGAAATTAACATTGTGGACAGTTTTCAGCAAGTTGCAACATTGAAATACAGTTTTTTTTTTATTTATTACATAAACAAGCTCTAAATCATGTTTGATGCACTCTGGATGTCCAATGTTTGCTGTGCTGTCTATTTGAGATGAAATGAACATTGTGGACAGTTTTCAGCAAGTTGCAACATTGAAATACAGAATTATTTTGTTTTACATAAACAAGCTCTAAATCATGTTTGATGCACTCTGGATGTCCAATTTTTGCTGTGATGTCTATTTGCGATGAAATTAACATTGTGGACAGTTTTCAGCAAGTTATAACATTAAAATAAAAAATAAAAACGTTTTTTCCATAAACAAGCTCTAAATCATGTTTGATGCACTCTGGATGTCCAATTTTTGCTGTGCTGTCTATTTGAGATGAAATGAACATTGTGGACAGTTTTCAGCAAGTTGCAACATTGAAATACAGAAAAAACGTGTTTTCCATAAACAAGCTCTAAATCATGTTTGATGCACTCTGGATGTCCAATGTTTGCTGTGCTGTCTATTTGAGATGAAATGAACATTGTGGACAGTTTTCAGCAAGTTACAACATTGAAATAAAAAAAAAACAGTTTTTTCCATAAACAAGCTCTAAATCATGTTTGATGCACTCTGGATGTCCAATGTTTGCTGTGCTGTGTATTTGAGATGAAATGAACATTGTGGACAGTTTTCAGCAAGTTGCAACATTGAAATACAGAATTTTTTTTTTTTACATAAACAAGCTCTAAATCATGTTTGATGCACTCTGGATGTCCAATGTTTGCTGTGATGTCTATTTGCGATGAAATTAACATTGTGGACAGTTTTCAGCAAGTTATACCATTAAAATAAAAAATAAAAAAGTTTTTTCCATAAACAAGCTCTAAATCATGTTTGATGCACTCTGGATGTCCAATGTTTGCTGTGCTGTGTATTTGAGATGAAATGAACATTGTGGACAGTTTTCAGCAAGTTGCAACATTGAAATACAGAAAAAACGTGTTTTCCATAAACAAGCTCTAAATCATGTTTGATGCACTCTGGATGTCCAATGTTTGCTGTGCTGTCTATTTGAGATGAAATGAACATTGTGGACAGTTTTCAGCAAGTTACAACATTGAAATAAAAAAAAAACAGTTTTTTCCATAAACAAGCTCTAAATCATGTTTGATGCACTCTGGATGTCCAATGTTTGCTGTGCTGTCTATTTGAGATGAAATGAACATTGTGGACAGTTTTCAGCAAGTTGCAACATTGAAATACAGAATTATTTTGTTTTACATAAACAAGCTCTAAATTATGTTTGATGCACTCTGGATGTCCAATTTTTGCTGTGCTGTCTATTTGAGATGAAATGAACATTGTGGACAGTTTTCATTAAGTTGCAACATTGAAATACAGTTTTTTTTAATTTATTACATAAACAAGCTCTAAATCATGTTTGATGCACTCTGGATGTCCAATGTTTGCTGTGCTGTCTATTTGAGATGAAATGAACATTGTGGACAGTTTTCAGCAAGTTGCAACATTGAAATACAGAAAAAACTTGTTTTCCTTAAACAAGCTCTAAATTATGTTTGATGCACTCTGGATGTCCAATTTTTGCTGTGCTGTCTATTTGAGATGAAATAAACATTGTGGACAGTTTTCAGCAAGTTACAACATTGAAATAAAAAAAAAACAGTTTTTTCCATAAACAAGCTCTAAATCATGTTTGATGCACTCTGGATGTCCAATTTTTGCTGTGCTGTCTATTTGAGATGAAATGAACATTGTGGACAGTTTTCATTAAGTTGCAACATTGAAATACAGTTTTTTTTAATTTATTACATAACACAAGCTTTAAATCATGTTTGATGCACTCTGGATGTCCAATGTTTGCTGTGCTGTCTATTTGAGATGAAATGAACATTGTGGACAGTTTTCAGCAAGTTGCAACATTGAAATACAGAAAAAACGTGTTTTCCATAAACAAGCTCTAAATCATGTTTGATGCACTCTGGATGTCCAATGTTTGCTGTGCTGTCTATTTGAGATGAAATGAACATTGTGGACAGTTTTCAGCAAGTTACAACATTGAAATAAAAAAAAAACAGTTTTTTCCATAAACAAGCTCTAAATCATGTTTGATGCACTCTGGATGTCCAATGTTTGCTGTGCTGTGTATTTGAGATGAAATGAACATTGTGGACAGTTTTCAGCAAGTTGCAACATTGAAATACAGAAAAAACGTGTTTTCCATAAACAAGCTCTAAATCATGTTTGATGCACTCTGGATGTCCAATTTTTGCTGTGCTGTCTATTTGAGATGAAATGAACATTGTGGACAGTTTTCAGCAAGTTGCAACATTGAAATACAGAATTATTTTGTTTTACATAAACAAGCTCTAAATCATGTTTGATGCACTCTGGATGTCCAATTTTTGCTGTGATGTCTATTTGCGATGAAATTAACATTGTGGACAGTTTTCAGCAAGTTATACCATTAAAATAAAAAATAAAAAAGTTTTTTCCATAAACAAGCTCTAAATCATGTTTGATGCACTCTGGATGTCCAATGTTTGCTGTGCTGTGTATTTGAGATGAAATGAACATTGTGGACAGTTTTCAGCAAGTTGCAACATTGAAATACAGAAAAAACGTGTTTTCCATAAACAAGCTCTAAATCATGTTTGATGCACTCTGGATGTCCAATGTTTGCTGTGCTGTCTATTTGAGATGAAATGAACATTGTGGACAGTTTTCAGCAAGTTACAACATTGAAATAAAAAAAAAACAGTTTTTTCCATAAACAAGCTCTAAATCATGTTTGATGCACTCTGGATGTCCAATGTTTGCTGTGCTGTCTATTTGAGATGAAATGAACATTGTGGACAGTTTTCAGCAAGTTGCAACATTGAAATACAGAATTATTTTGTTTTACATAAACAAGCTCTAAATCATGTTTGATGCACTCTGGATGTCCAATTTTTGCTGTGCTGTCTATTTGAGATGAAATGAACATTGTGGACAGTTTTCATTAAGTTGCAACATTGAAATACAGTTTTTTTTAATTTATTACATAAACAAGCTCTAAATCATGTTTGATGCACTCTGGATGTCCAATGTTTGCTGTGCTGTCTATTTGAGATGAAATGAACATTGTGGACAGTTTTCAGCAAGTTGCAACATTGAAATACAGAAAAAACTTGTTTTCCTTAAACAAGCTCTAAATTATGTTTGATGCACTCTGGATGTCCAATTTTTGCTGTGCTGTCTATTTGAGATGAAATGAACATTGTGGACAGTTTTCAGCAAGTTACAACATTGAAATAAAAAAAAAACAGTTTTTTCCATAAACAAGCTCTAAATCATGTTTGATGCACTCTGGATGTCCAATTTTTGCTGTGCTGTCTATTTGAGATGAAATGAACATTGTGGACAGTTTTCATTAAGTTGCAACATTGAAATACAGTTTTTTTTAATTTATTACATAACACAAGCTTTAAATCATGTTTGATGCACTCTGGATGTCCAATGTTTGCTGTGCTGTCTATTTGAGATGAAATGAACATTGTGGACAGTTTTCAGCAAGTTGCAACATTGAAATACAGAAAAAACGTGTTTTCCATAAACAAGCTCTAAATCATGTTTGATGCACTCTGGATGTCCAATGTTTGCTGTGCTGTCTATTTGAGATGAAATTAACATTGTGGACAGTTTTCAGCAAGTTACAACATAGACAGCACTCTGGATGTCCAATGTTTGCTGTGCTGTCTATTTGAGATGAAATGAACATTGTGGACAGTTTTCAGCAAGTTGCAACATTGAAATACAGAAAAAACTTGTTTTCCTTAAACAAGCTCCAATAAAAAAAAAACAGTTTTTTCCATAAACAAGCTCTAAATCATGTTTGATGCACTCTGGATGTCCAATGTTTGCTGTGCTGTGTATTTGAGATGAAATGAACATTGTGGACAGTTTTCAGCAAGTTGCAACATTGAAATACAGAAAAAACGTGTTTTCCATAAACAAGCTCTAAATCATGTTTGATGCACTCTGGATGTCCAATGTTTGCTGTGCTGTCTATTTGAGATGAAATGAACATTGTGGACAGTTTTCAGCAAGTCACAACTTAAAAATAAAAAATAAACATTTTTTTCCATAAACAAGCTCTAAATCATGTTTGATGCACTCTGGATGTCCAATTTTTGCTGTGCTGTCTATTTGAGATGAAATGAACATTGTGGACAGTTTTCAGCAAGTTGCAACATTGAAATACAGAATTATTTTGTTTTACATAAACAAGCTCTAAATCATGTTTGATGCACTCTGGATGTCCAATTTTTGCTGTGATGTCTATTTGCGATGAAATTAACATTGTGGACAGTTTTCAGCAAGTTATACCATTAAAATAAAAAATAAAAAAGTTTTTTCCATAAACAAGCTCTAAATCATGTTTGATGCACTCTGGATGTCCAATGTTTGCTGTGCTGTGTATTTGAGATGAAATGAACATTGTGGACAGTTTTCAGCAAGTTGCAACATTGAAATACAGAAAAAACGTGTTTTCCATAAACAAGCTCTAAATCATGTTTGATGCACTCTGGATGTCCAATGTTTGCTGTGCTGTCTATTTGAGATGAAATGAACATTGTGGACAGTTTTCAGCAAGTTACAACATTGAAATAAAAAAAAAACAGTTTTTTCCATAAACAAGCTCTAAATCATGTTTGATGCACTCTGGATGTCCAATGTTTGCTGTGCTGTCTATTTGAGATGAAATGAACATTGTGGACAGTTTTCAGCAAGTTGCAACATTGAAATACAGAATTATTTTGTTTTACATAAACAAGCTCTAAATCATGTTTGATGCACTCTGGATGTCCAATTTTTGCTGTGCTGTCTATTTGAGATGAAATGAACATTGTGGACAGTTTTCATTAAGTTGCAACATTGAAATACAGTTTTTTTTAATTTATTACATAAACAAGCTCTAAATCATGTTTGATGCACTCTGGATGTCCAATGTTTGCTGTGCTGTCTATTTGAGATGAAATGAACATTGTGGACAGTTTTCAGCAAGTTGCAACATTGAAATACAGAAAAAACTTGTTTTCCTTAAACAAGCTCTAAATTATGTTTGATGCACTCTGGATGTCCAATTTTTGCTGTGCTGTCTATTTGAGATGAAATGAACATTGTGGACAGTTTTCAGCAAGTTACAACATTGAAATAAAAAAAAAACAGTTTTTTCCATAAACAAGCTCTAAATCATGTTTGATGCACTCTGGATGTCCAATTTTTGCTGTGCTGTCTATTTGAGATGAAATGAACATTGTGGACAGTTTTCATTAAGTTGCAACATTGAAATACAGTTTTTTTTTATTTATTACATAACACAAGCTTTAAATCATGTTTGATGCACTCTGGATGTCCAATGTTTGCTGTGCTGTCTATTTGAGATGAAATGAACATTGTGGACAGTTTTCAGCAAGTTGCAACATTGAAATACAGAAAAAACGTGTTTTCCATAAACAAGCTCTAAATCATGTTTGATGCACTCTGGATGTCCAATGTTTGCTGTGCTGTCTATTTGAGATGAAATGAACATTGTGGACAGTTTTCAGCAAGTTACAACATTGAAATAAAAAAAAAACAGTTTTTTCCATAAACAAGCTCTAAATCATGTTTGATGCACTCTGGATGTCCAATGTTTGCTGTGCTGTGTATTTGAGATGAAATGAACATTGTGGACAGTTTTCAGCAAGTTGCAACATTGAAATACAGAATTATTTTGTTTTACATAAACAAGCTCTAAATCATGTTTGATGCACTCTGGATGTCCAATTTTTGCTGTGCTGTCTATTTGAGATGAAATGAACATTGTGGACAGTTTTCAGCAAGTTACAACATTGAAATAAAAAAAAAACAGTTTTTTCCATAAACAAGCTCTAAATCATGTCTGATGCACTCTGGATGTCCAATTTTTGCTGTGCTGTCTATTTGAGATGAAATGAACATTGTGGACAGTTTTCATTAAGTTGCAACATTGAAATACAGTTTTTTTTAATTTATTACATAAACAAGCTCTAAATCATGTTTGATGCACTCTGGATGTCCAATGTTTGCTGTGCTGTCTATTTGAGATGAAATGAACATTGTGGACAGTTTTCAGCAAGTTGCAACATTGAAATACAGAAAAAACTTGTTTTCCTTAAACAAGCTCTAAATTATGTTTGATGCACTCTGGATGTCCAATTTTTGCTGTGATGTCTATTTGCGATGAAATTAACATTGTGGACAGTTTTCAGCAAGTTATACCATTAAAATAAAAAATAAAAAAGTTTTTTCCATAAACAAGCTCTAAATCATGTTTGATGCACTCTGGATGTCCAATGTTTGCTGTGCTGTGTATTTGAGATGAAATGAACATTGTGGACAGTTTTCAGCAAGTTGCAACATTGAAATACAGAATTATTTTGTTTTACATAAACAAGCTCTAAATCATGTTTGATGCACTCTGGATGTCCAATTTTTGCTGTGATGTCTATTTGCGATGAAATTAACATTGTGGACAGTTTTCAGCAAGTTACAACATTGAAATAAAAAAAAAACAGTTTTTTCCATAAACAAGCTCTAAATCATGTTTGATGCACTCTGGATGTCCAATGTTTGCTGTGCTGTCTATTTGAGATGAAATGAACATTGTGGACAGTTTTCAGCAAGTTGCAACATTGAAATACAGAAAAAACTTGTTTTCCTTAAACAAGCTCTAAATTATGTTTGATGCACTCTGGATGTCCAATTTTTGCTGTGCTGTCTATTTGAGATGAAATGAACATTGTGGACAGTTTTCAGCAAGTTACAACATTGAAATAAAAAAAAAACAGTTTTTTCCATAAACAAGCTCTAAATCATGTTTGATGCACTCTGGATGTCCAATGTTTGCTGTGCTGTCTATTTGAGATGAAATGAACATTGTGGACAGTTTTCAGCAAGTTGCAACATTGAAATACAGAATTATTTTGTTTTACATAAACAAGCTCTAAATCATGTTTGATGCACTCTGGATGTCCAATTTTTGCTGTGCTGTCTATTTGAGATGAAATGAACATTGTGGACAGTTTTCAGCAAGTTACAACATTGAAATAAAAAAAAAACAGTTTTTTCCATAAACAAGCTCTAAATCATGTTTGATGCACTCTGGATGTCCAATTTTTGCTGTGCTGTCTATTTGAGATGAAATGAACATTGTGGACAGTTTTCATTAAGTTGCAACATTGAAATACAGTTTTTTATAATTTATTACATAACACAAGCTTTAAATCATGTTTGATGCACTCTGGATGTCCAATGTTTGCTGTGCTGTCTATTTGAGATGAAATGAACATTGTGGACAGTTTTCAGCAAGTTGCAACATTGAAATACAGAAAAAACTTGTTTTCCTTAAACAAGCTCTAAATTATGTTTGATGCACTCTGGATGTCCAATTTTTGCTGTGATGTCTATTTGCGATGAAATTAACATTGTGGACAGTTTTCAGCAAGTTATACCATTGAAATAAAAAATAAAAAAGTTTTTTCCATAAACAAGCTCTAAATCATGTTTGATGCACTCTGGATGTCCAATGTTTGCTGTGCTGTGTATTTGAGATGAAATGAACATTGTGGACAGTTTTCAGCAAGTTGCAACATTGAAATACAGAAAAAACGTGTTTTCCATAAACAAGCTCTAAATCATGTTTGATGCACTCTGGATGTCCAATGTTTGCTGTGCTGTCTATTTGAGATGAAATGAACATTGTGGACAGTTTTCAGCAAGTTACAACATTGAAATAAAAAAAAAACAGTTTTTTCCATAAACAAGCTCTAAATCATGTTTGATGCACTCTGGATGTCCAATGTTTGCTGTGCTGTCTATTTGAGATGAAATGAACATTGTGGACAGTTTTCAGCAAGTTGCAACATTGAAATACAGAATTATTTTGTTTTACATAAACAAGCTCTAAATCATGTTTGATGCACTCTGGATGTCCAATTTTTGCTGTGCTGTCTATTTGAGATGAAATGAACATTGTGGACAGTTTTCAGCAAGTTACAACATTGAAATAAAAAAAAAACAGTTTTTTCCATAAACAAGCTCTAAATCATGTTTGATGCACTCTGGATGTCCAATTTTTGCTGTGCTGTCTATTTGAGATGAAATGAACATTGTGGACAGTTTTCATTAAGTTGCAACATTGAAATACAGTTTTTTTAAATTTATTACATAAACAAGCTCTAAATCATGTTTGATGCACTCTGGATGTCCAATGTTTGCTGTGCTGTCTATTTGAGATGAAATGAACATTGTGGACAGTTTTCAGCAAGTTGCAACATTGAAATACAGAAAAAACTTGTTTTCCTTAAACAAGCTCTAAATTATGTTTGATGCACTCTGGATGTCCAATTTTTGCTGTGCTGTCTATTTGAGATGAAATGAACATTGTGGACAGTTTTCAGCAAGTTACAACATTGAAATAAAAAAAAAACAGTTTTTTCCATAAACAAGCTCTAAATCATGTTTGATGCACTCTGGATGTCCAATGTTTGCTGTGCTGTCTATTTGAGATGAAATGAACATTGTGGACAGTTTTCAGCAAGTTGCAACATTGAAATACAGAATTATTTTGTTTTACATAAACAAGCTCTAAATCATGTTTGATGCACTCTGGATGTCCAATTTTTGCTGTGCTGTCTATTTGAGATGAAATGAACATTGTGGACAGTTTAGAGCAAGTTACAACATTGAAATAAAAAAAAAAACAGTTTTTTCCATAAACAAGCTCTAAATCATGTTTGATGCACTCTGGATGTCCAATTTTTGCTGTGCTGTCTATTTGAGATGAAATGAACATTGTGGACAGTTTTCATTAAGTTGCAACATTGAAATACAGTTTTTTTTTATTTATTACATAACACAAGCTTTAAATCATGTTTGATGCACTCTGGATGTCCAATGTTTGCTGTGCTGTCTATTTGAGATGAAATGAACATTGTGGACAGTTTTCAGCAAGTTGCAACATTGAAATACAGAAAAAACTTGTTTTCCTTAAACAAGCTCTAAATTATGTTTGATGCACTCTGGATGTCCAATTTTTGCTGTGATGTCTATTTGCGATGAAATTAACATTGTGGACAGTTTTCAGCAAGTTATACCATTGAAATAAAAAATAAAAAAGTTTTTTCCATCAACAAGCTCTAAATCATGTTTGATGCACTCTGGATGTCCAATGTTTGCTGTGCTGTGTATTTGAGATGAAATGAACATTGTGGACAGTTTTCAGCAAGTTGCAACATTGAAATACAGAAAAAACGTGTTTTCCATAAACAAGCTCTAAATCATGTTTGATGCACTCTGGATGTCCAATGTTTGCTGTGCTGTCTATTTGAGATGAAATGAACATTGTGGACAGTTTTCAGCAAGTTACAACATTGAAATAAAAAAAAAAACAGTTTTTTCCATAAACAAGCTCTAAATCATGTTTGATGCACTCTGGATGTCCAATGTTTGCTGTGCTGTCTATTTGAGATGAAATGAACATTGTGGACAGTTTTCAGCAAGTTGCAACATTGAAATACAGAATTATTTTGTTTTACATAAACAAGCTCTAAATCATGTTTGATGCACTCTGGATGTCCAATTTTTGCTGTGCTGTCTATTTGAGATGAAATGAACATTGTGGACAGTTTTCAGCAAGTTACAACATTGAAATAAAAAAAAAACAGTTTTTTCCATAAACAAGCTCTAAATCATGTTTGATGCACTCTGGATGTCCAATTTTTGCTGTGCTGTCTATTTGAGATGAAATGAACATTGTGGACAGTTTTCATTAAATTGCAACATTGAAATACAGTTTTTTTTAATTTATTACATAAACAAGCTCTAAATCATGTTTGATGCACTCTGGATGTCCAATGTTTGCTGTGCTGTCTATTTGAGATGAAATGAACATTGTGGACAGTTTTCAGCAAGTTGCAACATTGAAATACAGAAAAAACTTGTTTTCCTTAAACAAGCTCTAAATTATGTTTGATGCACTCTGGATGTCCAATTTTTGCTGTGCTGTCTATTTGAGATGAAATGAACATTGTGGACAGTTTTCAGCAAGTTACAACATTAAAATAAAAAAACCCCGTTTTTTTCCATGAACAAGCTCTAAATCATGTTTGATGCACTCTGGATGTTCAATTTTTGCTGTGCTGTCAAATTGAGATGAAATGAACATTGTGGACAGTTTTCAGCAAGTTGCAACATTGAAATACAGTTTTTTTTAATTTATTACATAAACAAGCTCTAAATCATGTTTGATGCACCCTGGATGTCCAATGTTTGCTGTGCTGTCTATTTGAGATGAAATGAACATTGTGGACAGTTTTCAGCAAGTTGCAACATTAAAATAAAAAAACCCCGTTTTTTTCCATGAACAAGCTCTAAATCATGTTTGATGCACTCTGGATGTTCAATTTTTGCTGTGCTGTCAAATTGAGATGAAATGAACATTGTGGACAGTTTTCAGCAAGTTGCAACATTGAAATACAGTTTTTTTTAATTTATTACATAAACAAGCTCTAAATCATGTTTGATGCACCCTGGATGTCCAATGTTTGCTGTGCTGTCTATTTGAGATGAAATGAACATTGTGGACAGTTTTCAGCAAGTTGCAACATTAAAATAAAAAAAACCCGTTTTTTTCCATGAACAAGCTCTAAATCATGTTTGATGCACTCTGGATGTTCAATTTTTTGCTGTGCTGTCAAATTGAGATGAAATGAACATTGTGGACAGTTTTCAGCAAGTTGCAACATTGAAATACAGAAAAAACGTGTTTTCCATAAACAAGCTCTAAATCATGTTTGATGCACTCTGGATGTCCAATGTTTGCTGTGCTGTCTATTTGAGATGAAATGAACATTGTGGACAGTTTTCAGCAAGTTACAACATTGAAATAAAAAAAAAACAGTTTTTTCCATAAACAAGCTCTAAATCATGTTTGATGCACTCTGGATGTCCAATGTTTGCTGTGCTGTCTATTTGAGATGAAATGAACATTGTGGACAGTTTTCAGCAAGTTGCAACATTGAAATACAGAATTATTTTGTTTTACATAAACAAGCTCTAAATCATGTTTGATGCACTCTGGATGTCCAATTTTTGCTGTGCTGTCTATTTGAGATGAAATGAACATTGTGGACAGTTTTCAGCAAGTTACAACATTGAAATAAAAAAAAAACTGTTTTTTCCATAAACAAGCTCTAAATCATGTTTGATGCACTCTGGATGTCCAATTTTTGCTGTGCTGTCTATTTGAGATGAAATGAACATTGTGGACAGTTTTCATTAAATTGCAACATTGAAATACAGTTTTTTTTAATTTATTACATAAACAAGCTCTAAATCATGTTTGATGCACTCTGGATGTCCAATGTTTGCTGTGCTGTCTATTTGAGATGAAATGAACATTGTGGACAGTTTTCAGCAAGTTGCAACATTGAAATACAGAAAAAACTTGTTTTCCTTAAACAAGCTCTAAATTATGTTTGATGCACTCTGGATGTCCAATTTTTGCTGTGCTGTCTATTTGAGATGAAATGAACATTGTGGACAGTTTTCAGCAAGTTACAACATTAAAATAAAAAAACCCCGTTTTTTTCCATGAACAAGCTCTAAATCATGTTTGATGCACTCTGGATGTTCAATTTTTGCTGTGCTGTCAAATTGAGATGAAATGAACATTGTGGACAGTTTTCAGCAAGTTGCAACATTGAAATACAGTTTTTTTTAATTTATTACATAAACAAGCTCTAAATCATGTTTGATGCACCCTGGATGTCCAATGTTTGCTGTGCTGTCTATTTGAGATGAAATGAACATTGTGGACAGTTTTCAGCAAGTTGCAACATTAAAATAAAAAAACCCCGTTTTTTTCCATGAACAAGCTCTAAATCATGTTTGATGCACTCTGGATGTTCAATTTTTGCTGTGCTGTCAAATTGAGATGAAATGAACATTGTGGACAGTTTTCAGCAAGTTGCAACATTGAAATACAGTTTTTTTTAATTTATTACATAAACAAGCTCTAAATCATGTTTGATGCACCCTGGATGTCCAATGTTTGCTGTGCTGTCTATTTGAGATGAAATGAACATTGTGGACAGTTTTCAGCAAGTTGCAACATTAAAATAAAAAAAACCCGTTTTTTTCCATGAACAAGCTCTAAATCATGTTTGATGCACTCTGGATGTTCAATTTTTGCTGTGCTGTCAAATTGAGATGAAATGAACATTGTGGACAGTTTTCAGCAAGTTGCAACATTGAAATACAGTTTTTTTTAATTTATTACATAAACAAGCTCTAAATCATGTTTGATGCACCCTGGATGTCCAATGTTTGCTGTGCTGTCTATTTAAGATGAAATGAACATTGTGGACAGTTTTCAGCAAGTTGCAACATTAAAATAAAAAAACCCCGTTTTTTTCCATGAACAAGCTCTAAATCATGTTTGATGCACTCTGGATGTTCAATTTTTGCTGTGCTGTCTATTTGATATGAAATGAATATTGTAGACAGTTTTCAGCAAGTTACAACATTGAAATAAAAAAAAAAACAGTTTTTTCCATAAACAAGCTCTAAATCATGTTTGATGCACTCTGGATGTCCAATTTTTGCTGTGCTGTTTATTTGAGATGAAATGAACATTGTGGACAGTTTTCAGCAAGTTGCAACATTGAAATACAGAAAAAACTTGTTTTCCTTAAACAAGCTCTAAATTATGTTTGATGCACTCTGGATGTCCAATGTTTGCTGTGCTGTCTATTTGAGATGAAATGAACATTGTGGACAGTTTTCAGCAAGTTGCAACATTGAAATACAGAATTATTTTGTTTTACATAAACAAGCTCTAAATCATGTTTGATGCACTCTGGATGTCCAATTTTTGCTGTGCTGTCTATTTGAGATGAAATGAATATTGTGGACAGTTTTCAGCAAGTTACAACATTGAAATAAAAAAAAAAACAGTTTTTTCCATAAACAAGCTCTAAATCATGTTTGATGCACTCTGGATGTTCAATTTTTGCTGTGCTGTCAAATTGAGATGAAATGAACATTGTGGACAGTTTTCAGCAAGTTGCAACATTGAAATACAGTTTTTTTTAATTTATTACATAAACAAGCTCTAAATCATGTTTGATGCACTCTGGATGTCCAATGTTTGCTGTGCTGTCTATTTGAGATGAAATGAACATTGTGGACAGTTTTCAGCAAGTTGCAACATTGAAATACAGAAAAAACGTGTTTTCCATAAACAAGCTCTAAATCATGTTTGATGCACTCTGGATGTCCAATGTTTGCTGTGCTGTCTATTTGAGATGAAATGAACATTGTGGACAGTTTTCAGCAAGTTACAACATTGAAATAAAAAAAAAACAGTTTTTTCCATAAACAAGCTCTAAATCATGTTTGATGCACTCTGGATGTCCAATGTTTTTTGTGCTGTCTATTTGAGATGAAATGAACATTGTGGACAGTTTTCAGCAAGTTGCAACATTGAAATACAGAATTATTTTGTTTTACATAAACAAGCTCTAAATCATGTTTGATGCACTCTGGATGTCCAATTTTTGCTGTGCTGTCTATTTGAGATGAAATGAACATTGTGGACAGTTTTCATTAAGTTGCAACATTGAAATACAGTTTTTTTTAATTTATTACATAAACAAGCTCTAAATCATGTTTGATGCACTCTGGATGTCCAATGTTTGCTGTGCTGTCTATTTGAGATGAAATGAACATTGTGGACAGTTTTCAGCAAGTTGCAACATTGAAATACAGAAAAAACTTGTTTTCCTTAAACAAGCTCTAAATTATGTTTGATGCACTCTGGATGTCCAATTTTTGCTGTGCTGTCTATTTGAGATGAAATGAACATTGTGGACAGTTTTCAGCAAGTTACAACATTAAAATAAAAAAAACCCGTTTTTTTCCATGAACAAGCTCTAAATCATGTTTGATGCACTCTGGATGTTCAATTTTTGCTGTGCTGTCAAATTGAGATGAAATGAACATTGTGGACAGTTTTCAGCAAGTTGCAACATTGAAATACAGTTTTTTTTAATTTATTACATAAACAAGCTCTAAATCATGTTTGATGCACTCTGGATGTCCAATGTTTGCTGTGCTGTCTATTTGAGATGAAATGAACAATGTGGACAGTTTTCAGCAAGTTGCAACATTGAAATACAGAAAAAACTTGTTTTCCTTAAACAAGCTCTAAATTATGTTTGATGCAGTCTGGATGTCCAATTTTTGCTGTGCTGTCTATTTGAGATGAAATGAACATTGTGGACAGTTTTCAGCAAGTTACAACATTAAAATAAAAAAAACCCGTTTTTTTCCATGAACAAGCTCTAAATCATGTTTGATGCACTCTGGATGTCCAATTTTTGCTGTGCTGTCAAATTGAGATGAAATGAACATTGTGGACAGTTTTCAGCAAGTTGCAACATTGAAATACAGAAAAAACTTGTTTTCCTTAAACAAGCTCTAAATTATGTTTGATGCACTCTGGATGTCCAATTTTTGCTGTGCTGTCTATTTGAGATGAAATAAACATTGTGGACAGTTTTCAGCAAGTTGCAACATTGAAATACAGAATTATTTTGTTTTACATAAACAAGCTCTAAATCATGTTTGATGCACTCTGGATGTCCAATTTTTGCTGTGCTGTCTATTTGAGATGAAATGAACATTGTGGACAGTTTTCAGCAAGTTACAACATTGAAATAAAAAAAAAACAGTTTTTTCCATAAACAAGCTCTAAATCATGTTTGATGCACTCTGGATGTCCAATTTTTGCTGTGCTGTCTATTTGAGATGAAATGAACATTGTGGACAGTTTTCATTAAATTGCAACATTGAAATACAGTTTTTTTTAATTTATTACATAAACAAGCTCTAAATCATGTTTGATGCACTCTGGATGTCCAATGTTTGCTGTGCTGTCTATTTGAGATGAAATGAACATTGTGGACAGTTTTCAGCAAGTTGCAACATTGAAATACAGAAAAAACTTGTTTTCCTTAAACAAGCTCTAAATTATGTTTGATGCACTCTGGATGTCCAATTTTTGCTGTGCTGTCTATTTGAGATGAAATGAACATTGTGGACAGTTTTCAGCAAGTTACAACATTAAAATAAAAAAACCCCGTTTTTTTCCATGAACAAGCTCTAAATCATGTTTGATGCACTCTGGATGTTCAATTTTTGCTGTGCTGTCAAATTGAGATGAAATGAACATTGTGGACAGTTTTCAGCAAGTTGCAACATTGAAATACAGTTTTTTTTAATTTATTACATAAACAAGCTCTAAATCATGTTTGATGCACCCTGGATGTCCAATGTTTGCTGTGCTGTCTATTTGAGATGAAATGAACATTGTGGACAGTTTTCAGCAAGTTGCAACATTAAAATAAAAAAACCCCGTTTTTTTCCATGAACAAGCTCTAAATCATGTTTGATGCACTCTGGATGTTCAATTTTTGCTGTGCTGTCAAATTGAGATGAAATGAACATTGTGGACAGTTTTCAGCAAGTTGCAACATTGAAATACAGTTTTTTTTAATTTATTACATAAACAAGCTCTAAATCATGTTTGATGCACCCTGGATGTCCAATGTTTGCTGTGCTGTCTATTTGAGATGAAATGAACATTGTGGACAGTTTTCAGCAAGTTGCAACATTAAAATAAAAAAAACCCGTTTTTTTCCATGAACAAGCTCTAAATCATGTTTGATGCACTCTGGATGTTCAATTTTTTGCTGTGCTGTCAAATTGAGATGAAATGAACATTGTGGACAGTTTTCAGCAAGTTGCAACATTGAAATACAGAAAAAACGTGTTTTCCATAAACAAGCTCTAAATCATGTTTGATGCACTCTGGATGTCCAATGTTTGCTGTGCTGTCTATTTGAGATGAAATGAACATTGTGGACAGTTTTCAGCAAGTTACAACATTGAAATAAAAAAAAAACAGTTTTTTCCATAAACAAGCTCTAAATCATGTTTGATGCACTCTGGATGTCCAATGTTTGCTGTGCTGTCTATTTGAGATGAAATGAACATTGTGGACAGTTTTCAGCAAGTTGCAACATTGAAATACAGAATTATTTTGTTTTACATAAACAAGCTCTAAATCATGTTTGATGCACTCTGGATGTCCAATTTTTGCTGTGCTGTCTATTTGAGATGAAATGAACATTGTGGACAGTTTTCAGCAAGTTACAACATTGAAATAAAAAAAAAACTGTTTTTTCCATAAACAAGCTCTAAATCATGTTTGATGCACTCTGGATGTCCAATTTTTGCTGTGCTGTCTATTTGAGATGAAATGAACATTGTGGACAGTTTTCATTAAATTGCAACATTGAAATACAGTTTTTTTTAATTTATTACATAAACAAGCTCTAAATCATGTTTGATGCACTCTGGATGTCCAATGTTTGCTGTGCTGTCTATTTGAGATGAAATGAACATTGTGGACAGTTTTCAGCAAGTTGCAACATTGAAATACAGAAAAAACTTGTTTTCCTTAAACAAGCTCTAAATTATGTTTGATGCACTCTGGATGTCCAATTTTTGCTGTGCTGTCTATTTGAGATGAAATGAACATTGTGGACAGTTTTCAGCAAGTTACAACATTAAAATAAAAAAACCCCGTTTTTTTCCATGAACAAGCTCTAAATCATGTTTGATGCACTCTGGATGTTCAATTTTTGCTGTGCTGTCAAATTGAGATGAAATGAACATTGTGGACAGTTTTCAGCAAGTTGCAACATTGAAATACAGTTTTTTTTAATTTATTACATAAACAAGCTCTAAATCATGTTTGATGCACCCTGGATGTCCAATGTTTGCTGTGCTGTCTATTTGAGATGAAATGAACATTGTGGACAGTTTTCAGCAAGTTGCAACATTAAAATAAAAAAACCCCGTTTTTTTCCATGAACAAGCTCTAAATCATGTTTGATGCACTCTGGATGTTCAATTTTTGCTGTGCTGTCAAATTGAGATGAAATGAACATTGTGGACAGTTTTCAGCAAGTTGCAACATTGAAATACAGTTTTTTTTAATTTATTACATAAACAAGCTCTAAATCATGTTTGATGCACCCTGGATGTCCAATGTTTGCTGTGCTGTCTATTTGAGATGAAATGAACATTGTGGACAGTTTTCAGCAAGTTGCAACATTAAAATAAAAAAAACCCGTTTTTTTCCATGAACAAGCTCTAAATCATGTTTGATGCACTCTGGATGTTCAATTTTTGCTGTGCTGTCAAATTGAGATGAAATGAACATTGTGGACAGTTTTCAGCAAGTTGCAACATTGAAATACAGTTTTTTTTAATTTATTACATAAACAAGCTCTAAATCATGTTTGATGCACCCTGGATGTCCAATGTTTGCTGTGCTGTCTATTTAAGATGAAATGAACATTGTGGACAGTTTTCAGCAAGTTGCAACATTAAAATAAAAAAACCCCGTTTTTTTCCATGAACAAGCTCTAAATCATGTTTGATGCACTCTGGATGTTCAATTTTTGCTGTGCTGTCTATTTGATATGAAATGAATATTGTAGACAGTTTTCAGCAAGTTACAACATTGAAATAAAAAAAAAAACAGTTTTTTCCATAAACAAGCTCTAAATCATGTTTGATGCACTCTGGATGTCCAATTTTTGCTGTGCTGTCTATTTGAGATGAAATGAACATTGTGGACAGTTTTCAGCAAGTTGCAACATTGAAATACAGAAAAAACTTGTTTTCCTTAAACAAGCTCTAAATTATGTTTGATGCACTCTGGATGTCCAATGTTTGCTGTGCTGTCTATTTGAGATGAAATGAACATTGTGGACAGTTTTCAGCAAGTTGCAACATTGAAATACAGAATTATTTTGTTTTACATAAACAAGCTCTAAATCATGTTTGATGCACTCTGGATGTCCAATTTTTGCTGTGCTGTCTATTTGAGATGAAATGAATATTGTGGACAGTTTTCAGCAAGTTACAACATTGAAATAAAAAAAAAAACAGTTTTTTCCATAAACAAGCTCTAAATCATGTTTGATGCACTCTGGATGTTCAATTTTTGCTGTGCTGTCAAATTGAGATGAAATGAACATTGTGGACAGTTTTCAGCAAGTTGCAACATTGAAATACAGTTTTTTTTAATTTATTACATAAACAAGCTCTAAATCATGTTTGATGCACTCTGGATGTCCAATGTTTGCTGTGCTGTCTATTTGAGATGAAATGAACATTGTGGACAGTTTTCAGCAAGTTGCAACATTGAAATACAGAAAAAACGTGTTTTCCATAAACAAGCTCTAAATCATGTTTGATGCACTCTGGATGTCCAATGTTTGCTGTGCTGTCTATTTGAGATGAAATGAACATTGTGGACAGTTTTCAGCAAGTTACAACATTGAAATAAAAAAAAAACAGTTTTTTCCATAAACAAGCTCTAAATCATGTTTGATGCACTCTGGATGTCCAATGTTTTTTGTGCTGTCTATTTGAGATGAAATGAACATTGTGGACAGTTTTCAGCAAGTTGCAACATTGAAATACAGAATTATTTTGTTTTACATAAACAAGCTCTAAATCATGTTTGATGCACTCTGGATGTCCAATTTTTGCTGTGCTGTCTATTTGAGATGAAATGAACATTGTGGACAGTTTTCATTAAGTTGCAACATTGAAATACAGTTTTTTTTAATTTATTACATAAACAAGCTCTAAATCATGTTTGATGCACTCTGGATGTCCAATGTTTGCTGTGCTGTCTATTTGAGATGAAATGAACATTGTGGACAGTTTTCAGCAAGTTGCAACATTGAAATACAGAAAAAACTTGTTTTCCTTAAACAAGCTCTAAATTATGTTTGATGCACTCTGGATGTCCAATTTTTGCTGTGCTGTCTATTTGAGATGAAATGAACATTGTGGACAGTTTTCAGCAAGTTACAACATTAAAATAAAAAAAACCCGTTTTTTTCCATGAACAAGCTCTAAATCATGTTTGATGCACTCTGGATGTTCAATTTTTGCTGTGCTGTCAAATTGAGATGAAATGAACATTGTGGACAGTTTTCAGCAAGTTGCAACATTGAAATACAGTTTTTTTTAATTTATTACATAAACAAGCTCTAAATCATGTTTGATGCACTCTGGATGTCCAATGTTTGCTGTGCTGTCTATTTGAGATGAAATGAACAATGTGGACAGTTTTCAGCAAGTTGCAACATTGAAATACAGAAAAAACTTGTTTTCCTTAAACAAGCTCTAAATTATGTTTGATGCAGTCTGGATGTCCAATTTTTGCTGTGCTGTCTATTTGAGATGAAATGAACATTGTGGACAGTTTTCAGCAAGTTACAACATTAAAATAAAAAAAACCCGTTTTTTTCCATGAACAAGCTCTAAATCATGTTTGATGCACTCTGGATGTCCAATTTTTGCTGTGCTGTCAAATTGAGATGAAATGAACATTGTGGACAGTTTTCAGCAAGTTGCAACATTGAAATACAGAAAAAACTTGTTTTCCTTAAACAAGCTCTAAATTATGTTTGATGCACTCTGGATGTCCAATTTTTGCTGTGCTGTCTATTTGAGATGAAATAAACATTGTGGACAGTTTTCAGCAAGTTACAACATTGAAATAAAAAAAAAACAGTTTTTTCCATAAACAAGCTCTAAATCATGTTTGATGCACTCTGGATGTCCAATTTTTGCTGTGCTGTCTATTTGAGATGAAATGAACATTGTGGACAGTTTTCATTAAGTTGCAACATTGAAATACAGTTTTTTTTAATTTATTACATAACACAAGCTTTAAATCATGTTTGATGCACTCTGGATGTCCAATGTTTGCTGTGCTGTCTATTTGAGATGAAATGAACATTGTGGACAGTTTTCAGCAAGTTGCAACATTGAAATACAGAAAAAACGTGTTTTCCATAAACAAGCTCTAAATCATGTTTGATGCACTCTGGATGTCCAATGTTTGCTGTGCTGTCTATTTGAGATGAAATGAACATTGTGGACAGTTTTCAGCAAGTTACAACATTGAAATAAAAAAAAAACAGTTTTTTCCATAAACAAGCTCTAAATCATGTTTGATGCACTCTGGATGTCCAATGTTTGCTGTGCTGTGTATTTGAGATGAAATGAACATTGTGGACAGTTTTCAGCAAGTTGCAACATTGAAATACAGAATTATTTTGTTTTACATAAACAAGCTCTAAATCATGTTTGATGCACTCTGGATGTCCAATTTTTGCTGTGCTGTCTATTTGAGATGAAATGAACATTGTGGACAGTTTTCAGCAAGTTACAACATTGAAATAAAAAAAAAACAGTTTTTTCCATAAACAAGCTCTAAATCATGTCTGATGCACTCTGGATGTCCAATTTTTGCTGTGCTGTCTATTTGAGATGAAATGAACATTGTGGACAGTTTTCATTAAGTTGCAACATTGAAATACAGTTTTTTTTAATTTATTACATAAACAAGCTCTAAATCATGTTTGATGCACTCTGGATGTCCAATGTTTGCTGTGCTGTCTATTTGAGATGAAATGAACATTGTGGACAGTTTTCAGCAAGTTGCAACATTGAAATACAGAAAAAACTTGTTTTCCTTAAACAAGCTCTAAATTATGTTTGATGCACTCTGGATGTCCAATTTTTGCTGTGATGTCTATTTGCGATGAAATTAACATTGTGGACAGTTTTCAGCAAGTTATACTATTAAAATAAAAAATAAAAAAGTTTTTTCCATAAACAAGCTCTAAATCATGTTTGATGCACTCTGGATGTCCAATGTTTGCTGTGCTGTGTATTTGAGATGAAATGAACATTGTGGACAGTTTTCAGCAAGTTGCAACATTGAAATACAGAATTATTTTGTTTTACATAAACAAGCTCTAAATCATGTTTGATGCACTCTGGATGTCCAATTTTTGCTGTGATGTCTATTTGCGATGAAATTAACATTGTGGACAGTTTTCAGCAAGTTACAACATTGAAATAAAAAAAAAACAGTTTTTTCCATAAACAAGCTCTAAATCATGTTTGATGCACTCTGGATGTCCAATGTTTGCTGTGCTGTCTATTTGAGATGAAATGAACATTGTGGACAGTTTTCAGCAAGTTGCAACATTGAAATACAGAAAAAACTTGTTTTCCTTAAACAAGCTCTAAATTATGTTTGATGCACTCTGGATGTCCAATTTTTGCTGTGCTGTCTATTTGAGATGAAATGAACATTGTGGACAGTTTTCAGCAAGTTACAACATTGAAATAAAAAAAAAACAGTTTTTTCCATAAACAAGCTCTAAATCATGTTTGATGCACTCTGGATGTCCAATGTTTGCTGTGCTGTCTATTTGAGATGAAATGAACATTGTGGACAGTTTTCAGCAAGTTGCAACATTGAAATACAGAATTATTTTGTTTTACATAAACAAGCTCTAAATCATGTTTGATGCACTCTGGATGTCCAATTTTTGCTGTGCTGTCTATTTGAGATGAAATGAACATTGTGGACAGTTTTCAGCAAGTTACAACATTGAAATAAAAAAAAAACAGTTTTTTCCATAAACAAGCTCTAAATCATGTTTGATGCACTCTGGATGTCCAATTTTTGCTGTGCTGTCTATTTGAGATGAAATGAACATTGTGGACAGTTTTCATTAAGTTGCAACATTGAAATACAGTTTTTTATAATTTATTACATAACACAAGCTTTAAATCATGTTTGATGCACTCTGGATGTCCAATGTTTGCTGTGCTGTCTATTTGAGATGAAATGAACATTGTGGACAGTTTTCAGCAAGTTGCAACATTGAAATACAGAAAAAACTTGTTTTCCTTAAACAAGCTCTAAATTATGTTTGATGCACTCTGGATGTCCAATTTTTGCTGTGATGTCTATTTGCGATGAAATTAACATTGTGGACAGTTTTCAGCAAGTTATACCATTGAAATAAAAAATAAAAAAGTTTTTTCCATAAACAAGCTCTAAATCATGTTTGATGCACTCTGGATGTCCAATGTTTGCTGTGCTGTGTATTTGAGATGAAATGAACATTGTGGACAGTTTTCAGCAAGTTGCAACATTGAAATACAGAAAAAACGTGTTTTCCATAAACAAGCTCTAAATCATGTTTGATGCACTCTGGATGTCCAATGTTTGCTGTGCTGTCTATTTGAGATGAAATGAACATTGTGGACAGTTTTCAGCAAGTTACAACATTGAAATAAAAAAAAAACAGTTTTTTCCATAAACAAGCTCTAAATCATGTTTGATGCACTCTGGATGTCCAATGTTTGCTGTGCTGTCTATTTGAGATGAAATGAACATTGTGGACAGTTTTCAGCAAGTTGCAACATTGAAATACAGAATTATTTTGTTTTACATAAACAAGCTCTAAATCATGTTTGATGCACTCTGGATGTCCAATTTTTGCTGTGCTGTCTATTTGAGATGAAATGAACATTGTGGACAGTTTTCAGCAAGTTACAACATTGAAATAAAAAAAAAACAGTTTTTTCCATAAACAAGCTCTAAATCATGTTTGATGCACTCTGGATGTCCAATTTTTGCTGTGCTGTCTATTTGAGATGAAATGAACATTGTGGACAGTTTTCATTAAGTTGCAACATTGAAATACAGTTTTTTTAAATTTATTACATAAACAAGCTCTAAATCATGTTTGATGCACTCTGGATGTCCAATGTTTGCTGTGCTGTCTATTTGAGATGAAATGAACATTGTGGACAGTTTTCAGCAAGTTGCAACATTGAAATACAGAAAAAACTTGTTTTCCTTAAACAAGCTCTAAATTATGTTTGATGCACTCTGGATGTCCAATTTTTGCTGTGCTGTCTATTTGAGATGAAATGAACATTGTGGACAGTTTTCAGCAAGTTACAACATTGAAATAAAAAAAAAACAGTTTTTTCCATAAACAAGCTCTAAATCATGTTTGATGCACTCTGGATGTCCAATGTTTGCTGTGCTGTCTATTTGAGATGAAATGAACATTGTGGACAGTTTTCAGCAAGTTGCAACATTGAAATACAGAATTATTTTGTTTTACATAAACAAGCTCTAAATCATGTTTGATGCACTCTGGATGTCCAATTTTTGCTGTGCTGTCTATTTGAGATGAAATGAACATTGTGGACAGTTTAGAGCAAGTTACAACATTGAAATAAAAAAAAAAACAGTTTTTTCCATAAACAAGCTCTAAATCATGTTTGATGCACTCTGGATGTCCAATTTTTGCTGTGCTGTCTATTTGAGATGAAATGAACATTGTGGACAGTTTTCATTAAGTTGCAACATTGAAATACAGTTTTTTTTAATTTATTACATAACACAAGCTTTAAATCATGTTTGATGCACTCTGGATGTCCAATGTTTGCTGTGCTGTCTATTTGAGATGAAATGAACATTGTGGACAGTTTTCAGCAAGTTGCAACATTGAAATACAGAAAAAACTTGTTTTCCTTAAACAAGCTCTAAATTATGTTTGATGCACTCTGGATGTCCAATTTTTGCTGTGATGTCTATTTGCGATGAAATTAACATTGTGGACAGTTTTCAGCAAGTTATACCATTGAAATAAAAAATAAAAAAGTTTTTTCCATCAACAAGCTCTAAATCATGTTTGATGCACTCTGGATGTCCAATGTTTGCTGTGCTGTCTATTTGAGATGAAATGAACATTGTGGACAGTTTTCAGCAAGTTACAACATTGAAATAAAAAAAAAAACAGTTTTTTCCATAAACAAGCTCTAAATCATGTTTGATGCACTCTGGATGTCCAATGTTTGCTGTGCTGTCTATTTGAGATGAAATGAACATTGTGGACAGTTTTCAGCAAGTTGCAACATTGAAATACAGAATTATTTTGTTTTACATAAACAAGCTCTAAATCATGTTTGATGCACTCTGGATGTCCAATTTTTGCTGTGCTGTCTATTTGAGATGAAATGAACATTGTGGACAGTTTTCAGCAAGTTACAACATTGAAATAAAAAAAAAACAGTTTTTTCCATAAACAAGCTCTAAATCATGTTTGATGCACTCTGGATGTCCAATTTTTGCTGTGCTGTCTATTTGAGATGAAATGAACATTGTGGACAGTTTTCATTAAATTGCAACATTGAAATACAGTTTTTTTTAATTTATTACATAAACAAGCTCTAAATCATGTTTGATGCACTCTGGATGTCCAATGTTTGCTGTGCTGTCTATTTGAGATGAAATGAACATTGTGGACAGTTTTCAGCAAGTTGCAACATTGAAATACAGAAAAAACTTGTTTTCCTTAAACAAGCTCTAAATTATGTTTGATGCACTCTGGATGTCCAATTTTTGCTGTGCTGTCTATTTGAGATGAAATGAACATTGTGGACAGTTTTCAGCAAGTTACAACATTAAAATAAAAAAACCCCGTTTTTTTCCATGAACAAGCTCTAAATCATGTTTGATGCACTCTGGATGTTCAATTTTTGCTGTGCTGTCAAATTGAGATGAAATGAACATTGTGGACAGTTTTCAGCAAGTTGCAACATTGAAATACAGTTTTTTTTAATTTATTACATAAACAAGCTCTAAATCATGTTTGATGCACCCTGGATGTCCAATGTTTGCTGTGCTGTCTATTTGAGATGAAATGAACATTGTGGACAGTTTTCAGCAAGTTGCAACATTAAAATAAAAAAACCCCGTTTTTTTCCATGAACAAGCTCTAAATCATGTTTGATGCACTCTGGATGTTCAATTTTTGCTGTGCTGTCAAATTGAGATGAAATGAACATTGTGGACAGTTTTCAGCAAGTTGCAACATTGAAATACAGTTTTTTTTAATTTATTACATAAACAAGCTCTAAATCATGTTTGATGCACCCTGGATGTCCAATGTTTGCTGTGCTGTCTATTTGAGATGAAATGAACATTGTGGACAGTTTTCAGCAAGTTGCAACATTAAAATAAAAAAAACCCGTTTTTTTCCATGAACAAGCTCTAAATCATGTTTGATGCACTCTGGATGTTCAATTTTTTGCTGTGCTGTCAAATTGAGATGAAATGAACATTGTGGACAGTTTTCAGCAAGTTGCAACATTGAAATACAGAAAAAACGTGTTTTCCATAAACAAGCTCTAAATCATGTTTGATGCACTCTGGATGTCCAATGTTTGCTGTGCTGTCTATTTGAGATGAAATGAACATTGTGGACAGTTTTCAGCAAGTTACAACATTGAAATAAAAAAAAAACAGTTTTTTCCATAAACAAGCTCTAAATCATGTTTGATGCACTCTGGATGTCCAATGTTTGCTGTGCTGTCTATTTGAGATGAAATGAACATTGTGGACAGTTTTCAGCAAGTTGCAACATTGAAATACAGAATTATTTTGTTTTACATAAACAAGCTCTAAATCATGTTTGATGCACTCTGGATGTCCAATTTTTGCTGTGCTGTCTATTTGAGATGAAATGAACATTGTGGACAGTTTTCAGCAAGTTACAACATTGAAATAAAAAAAAAACTGTTTTTTCCATAAACAAGCTCTAAATCATGTTTGATGCACTCTGGATGTCCAATTTTTGCTGTGCTGTCTATTTGAGATGAAATGAACATTGTGGACAGTTTTCATTAAATTGCAACATTGAAATACAGTTTTTTTTAATTTATTACATAAACAAGCTCTAAATCATGTTTGATGCACTCTGGATGTCCAATGTTTGCTGTGCTGTCTATTTGAGATGAAATGAACATTGTGGACAGTTTTCAGCAAGTTGCAACATTGAAATACAGAAAAAACTTGTTTTCCTTAAACAAGCTCTAAATTATGTTTGATGCACTCTGGATGTCCAATTTTTGCTGTGCTGTCTATTTGAGATGAAATGAACATTGTGGACAGTTTTCAGCAAGTTACAACATTAAAATAAAAAAACCCCGTTTTTTTCCATGAACAAGCTCTAAATCATGTTTGATGCACTCTGGATGTTCAATTTTTGCTGTGCTGTCAAATTGAGATGAAATGAACATTGTGGACAGTTTTCAGCAAGTTGCAACATTGAAATACAGTTTTTTTTAATTTATTACATAAACAAGCTCTAAATCATGTTTGATGCACCCTGGATGTCCAATGTTTGCTGTGCTGTCTATTTGAGATGAAATGAACATTGTGGACAGTTTTCAGCAAGTTGCAACATTAAAATAAAAAAACCCCGTTTTTTTCCATGAACAAGCTCTAAATCATGTTTGATGCACTCTGGATGTTCAATTTTTGCTGTGCTGTCAAATTGAGATGAAATGAACATTGTGGACAGTTTTCAGCAAGTTGCAACATTGAAATACAGTTTTTTTTAATTTATTACATAAACAAGCTCTAAATCATGTTTGATGCACCCTGGATGTCCAATGTTTGCTGTGCTGTCTATTTGAGATGAAATGAACATTGTGGACAGTTTTCAGCAAGTTGCAACATTAAAATAAAAAAAACCCGTTTTTTTCCATGAACAAGCTCTAAATCATGTTTGATGCACTCTGGATGTTCAATTTTTGCTGTGCTGTCAAATTGAGATGAAATGAACATTGTGGACAGTTTTCAGCAAGTTGCAACATTGAAATACAGTTTTTTTTAATTTATTACATAAACAAGCTCTAAATCATGTTTGATGCACCCTGGATGTCCAATGTTTGCTGTGCTGTCTATTTAAGATGAAATGAACATTGTGGACAGTTTTCAGCAAGTTGCAACATTAAAATAAAAAAACCCCGTTTTTTTCCATGAACAAGCTCTAAATCATGTTTGATGCACTCTGGATGTTCAATTTTTGCTGTGCTGTCTATTTGATATGAAATGAATATTGTAGACAGTTTTCAGCAAGTTACAACATTGAAATAAAAAAAAAAACAGTTTTTTCCATAAACAAGCTCTAAATCATGTTTGATGCACTCTGGATGTCCAATTTTTGCTGTGCTGTCTATTTGAGATGAAATGAACATTGTGGACAGTTTTCAGCAAGTTGCAACATTGAAATACAGAAAAAACTTGTTTTCCTTAAACAAGCTCTAAATTATGTTTGATGCACTCTGGATGTCCAATGTTTGCTGTGCTGTCTATTTGAGATGAAATGAACATTGTGGACAGTTTTCAGCAAGTTGCAACATTGAAATACAGAATTATTTTGTTTTACATAAACAAGCTCTAAATCATGTTTGATGCACTCTGGATGTCCAATTTTTGCTGTGCTGTCTATTTGAGATGAAATGAATATTGTGGACAGTTTTCAGCAAGTTACAACATTGAAATAAAAAAAAAAACAGTTTTTTCCATAAACAAGCTCTAAATCATGTTTGATGCACTCTGGATGTTCAATTTTTGCTGTGCTGTCAAATTGAGATGAAATGAACATTGTGGACAGTTTTCAGCAAGTTGCAACATTGAAATACAGTTTTTTTTAATTTATTACATAAACAAGCTCTAAATCATGTTTGATGCACTCTGGATGTCCAATGTTTGCTGTGCTGTCTATTTGAGATGAAATGAACATTGTGGACAGTTTTCAGCAAGTTGCAACATTGAAATACAGAAAAAACGTGTTTTCCATAAACAAGCTCTAAATCATGTTTGATGCACTCTGGATGTCCAATGTTTGCTGTGCTGTCTATTTGAGATGAAATGAACATTGTGGACAGTTTTCAGCAAGTTACAACATTGAAATAAAAAAAAAACAGTTTTTTCCATAAACAAGCTCTAAATCATGTTTGATGCACTCTGGATGTCCAATGTTTTTTGTGCTGTCTATTTGAGATGAAATGAACATTGTGGACAGTTTTCAGCAAGTTGCAACATTGAAATACAGAATTATTTTGTTTTACATAAACAAGCTCTAAATCATGTTTGATGCACTCTGGATGTCCAATTTTTGCTGTGCTGTCTATTTGAGATGAAATGAACATTGTGGACAGTTTTCATTAAGTTGCAACATTGAAATACAGTTTTTTTTAATTTATTACATAAACAAGCTCTAAATCATGTTTGATGCACTCTGGATGTCCAATGTTTGCTGTGCTGTCTATTTGAGATGAAATGAACATTGTGGACAGTTTTCAGCAAGTTGCAACATTGAAATACAGAAAAAACTTGTTTTCCTTAAACAAGCTCTAAATTATGTTTGATGCACTCTGGATGTCCAATTTTTGCTGTGCTGTCTATTTGAGATGAAATGAACATTGTGGACAGTTTTCAGCAAGTTACAACATTAAAATAAAAAAAACCCGTTTTTTTCCATGAACAAGCTCTAAATCATGTTTGATGCACTCTGGATGTTCAATTTTTGCTGTGCTGTCAAATTGAGATGAAATGAACATTGTGGACAGTTTTCAGCAAGTTGCAACATTGAAATACAGTTTTTTTTAATTTATTACATAAACAAGCTCTAAATCATGTTTGATGCACTCTGGATGTCCAATGTTTGCTGTGCTGTCTATTTGAGATGAAATGAACAATGTGGACAGTTTTCAGCAAGTTGCAACATTGAAATACAGAAAAAACTTGTTTTCCTTAAACAAGCTCTAAATTATGTTTGATGCAGTCTGGATGTCCAATTTTTGCTGTGCTGTCTATTTGAGATGAAATGAACATTGTGGACAGTTTTCAGCAAGTTACAACATTAAAATAAAAAAAACCCGTTTTTTTCCATGAACAAGCTCTAAATCATGTTTGATGCACTCTGGATGTCCAATTTTTGCTGTGCTGTCAAATTGAGATGAAATGAACATTGTGGACAGTTTTCAGCAAGTTGCAACATTGAAATACAGAAAAAACTTGTTTTCCTTAAACAAGCTCTAAATTATGTTTGATGCACTCTGGATGTCCAATTTTTGCTGTGCTGTCTATTTGAGATGAAATAAACATTGTGGACAGTTTTCAGCAAGTTACAACATTGAAATAAAAAAAAAACAGTTTTTTCCATAAACAAGCTCTAAATCATGTTTGATGCACTCTGGATGTCCAATTTTTGCTGTGCTGTCTATTTGAGATGAAATGAACATTGTGGACAGTTTTCATTAAGTTGCAACATTGAAATACAGTTTTTTTTAATTTATTACATAACACAAGCTTTAAATCATGTTTGATGCACTCTGGATGTCCAATGTTTGCTGTGCTGTCTATTTGAGATGAAATGAACATTGTGGACAGTTTTCAGCAAGTTGCAACATTGAAATACAGAAAAAACGTGTTTTCCATAAACAAGCTCTAAATCATGTTTGATGCACTCTGGATGTCCAATGTTTGCTGTGCTGTCTATTTGAGATGAAATGAACATTGTGGACAGTTTTCAGCAAGTTACAACATTGAAATAAAAAAAAAACAGTTTTTTCCATAAACAAGCTCTAAATCATGTTTGATGCACTCTGGATGTCCAATGTTTGCTGTGCTGTGTATTTGAGATGAAATGAACATTGTGGACAGTTTTCAGCAAGTTGCAACATTGAAATACAGAAAAAACGTGTTTTCCATAAACAAGCTCTAAATCATGTTTGATGCACTCTGGATGTCCAATTTTTGCTGTGCTGTCTATTTGAGATGAAATGAACATTGTGGACAGTTTTCAGCAAGTTGCAACATTGAAATACAGAATTATTTTGTTTTACATAAACAAGCTCTAAATCATGTTTGATGCACTCTGGATGTCCAATTTTTGCTGTGATGTCTATTTGCGATGAAATTAACATTGTGGACAGTTTTCAGCAAGTTATACCATTAAAATAAAAAATAAAAAAGTTTTTTCCATAAACAAGCTCTAAATCATGTTTGATGCACTCTGGATGTCCAATGTTTGCTGTGCTGTGTATTTGAGATGAAATGAACATTGTGGACAGTTTTCAGCAAGTTGCAACATTGAAATACAGAAAAAACGTGTTTTCCATAAACAAGCTCTAAATCATGTTTGATGCACTCTGGATGTCCAATGTTTGCTGTGCTGTCTATTTGAGATGAAATGAACATTGTGGACAGTTTTCAGCAAGTTACAACATTGAAATAAAAAAAAAACAGTTTTTTCCATAAACAAGCTCTAAATCATGTTTGATGCACTCTGGATGTCCAATGTTTGCTGTGCTGTCTATTTGAGATGAAATGAACATTGTGGACAGTTTTCAGCAAGTTGCAACATTGAAATACAGAATTATTTTGTTTTACATAAACAAGCTCTAAATCATGTTTGATGCACTCTGGATGTCCAATTTTTGCTGTGCTGTCTATTTGAGATGAAATGAACATTGTGGACAGTTTTCATTAAGTTGCAACATTGAAATACAGTTTTTTTTAATTTATTACATAAACAAGCTCTAAATCATGTTTGATGCACTCTGGATGTCCAATGTTTGCTGTGCTGTCTATTTGAGATGAAATGAACATTGTGGACAGTTTTCAGCAAGTTGCAACATTGAAATACAGAAAAAACTTGTTTTCCTTAAACAAGCTCTAAATTATGTTTGATGCACTCTGGATGTCCAATTTTTGCTGTGCTGTCTATTTGAGATGAAATGAACATTGTGGACAGTTTTCAGCAAGTTACAACATTGAAATAAAAAAAAAACAGTTTTTTCCATAAACAAGCTCTAAATCATGTTTGATGCACTCTGGATGTCCAATTTTTGCTGTGCTGTCTATTTGAGATGAAATGAACATTGTGGACAGTTTTCATTAAGTTGCAACATTGAAATACAGTTTTTTTTAATTTATTACATAACACAAGCTTTAAATCATGTTTGATGCACTCTGGATGTCCAATGTTTGCTGTGCTGTCTATTTGAGATGAAATGAACATTGTGGACAGTTTTCAGCAAGTTGCAACATTGAAATACAGAAAAAACGTGTTTTCCATAAACAAGCTCTAAATCATGTTTGATGCACTCTGGATGTCCAATGTTTGCTGTGCTGTCTATTTGAGATGAAATGAACATTGTGGACAGTTTTCAGCAAGTTACAACATTGAAATAAAAAAAAAACAGTTTTTTCCATAAACAAGCTCTAAATCATGTTTGATGCACTCTGGATGTCCAATGTTTGCTGTGCTGTGTATTTGAGATGAAATGAACATTGTGGACAGTTTTCAGCAAGTTGCAACATTGAAATACAGAAAAAACGTGTTTTCCATAAACAAGCTCTAAATCATGTTTGATGCACTCTGGATGTCCAATGTTTGCTGTGCTGTCTATTTGAGATGAAATGAACATTGTGGACAGTTTTCAGCAAGTCACAACTTAAAAATAAAAAATAAACATTTTTTTCCATAAACAAGCTCTAAATCATGTTTGATGCACTCTGGATGTCCAATTTTTGCTGTGCTGTCTATTTGAGATGAAATGAACATTGTGGACAGTTTTCAGCAAGTTGCAACATTGAAATACAGAATTATTTTGTTTTACATAAACAAGCTCTAAATCATGTTTGATGCACTCTGGATGTCCAATTTTTGCTGTGATGTCTATTTGCGATGAAATTAACATTGTGGACAGTTTTCAGCAAGTTATACCATTAAAATAAAAAATAAAAAAGTTTTTTCCATAAACAAGCTCTAAATCATGTTTGATGCACTCTGGATGTCCAATGTTTGCTGTGCTGTGTATTTGAGATGAAATGAACATTGTGGACAGTTTTCAGCAAGTTGCAACATTGAAATACAGAAAAAACGTGTTTTCCATAAACAAGCTCTAAATCATGTTTGATGCACTCTGGATGTCCAATGTTTGCTGTGCTGTCTATTTGAGATGAAATGAACATTGTGGACAGTTTTCAGCAAGTTACAACATTGAAATAAAAAAAAAACAGTTTTTTCCATAAACAAGCTCTAAATCATGTTTGATGCACTCTGGATGTCCAATGTTTGCTGTGCTGTCTATTTGAGATGAAATGAACATTGTGGACAGTTTTCAGCAAGTTGCAACATTGAAATACAGAATTATTTTGTTTTACATAAACAAGCTCTAAATCATGTTTGATGCACTCTGGATGTCCAATTTTTGCTGTGCTGTCTATTTGAGATGAAATGAACATTGTGGACAGTTTTCATTAAGTTGCAACATTGAAATACAGTTTTTTTAAATTTATTACATAAACAAGCTCTAAATCATGTTTGATGCACTCTGGATGTCCAATGTTTGCTGTGCTGTCTATTTGAGATGAAATGAACATTGTGGACAGTTTTCAGCAAGTTGCAACATTGAAATACAGAAAAAACTTGTTTTCCTTAAACAAGCTCTAAATTATGTTTGATGCACTCTGGATGTCCAATTTTTGCTGTGCTGTCTATTTGAGATGAAATGAACATTGTGGACAGTTTTCAGCAAGTTACAACATTGAAATAAAAAAAAAACAGTTTTTTCCATAAACAAGCTCTAAATCATGTTTGATGCACTCTGGATGTCCAATTTTTGCTGTGCTGTCTATTTGAGATGAAATGAACATTGTGGACAGTTTTCATTAAGTTGCAACATTGAAATACAGTTTTTTTTAATTTATTACATAACACAAGCTTTAAATCATGTTTGATGCACTCTGGATGTCCAATGTTTGCTGTGCTGTCTATTTGAGATGAAATGAACATTGTGGACAGTTTTCAGCAAGTTGCAACATTGAAATACAGAAAAAACGTGTTTTCCATAAACAAGCTCTAAATCATGTTTGATGCACTCTGGATGTCCAATGTTTGCTGTGCTGTCTATTTGAGATGAAATGAACATTGTGGACAGTTTTCAGCAAGTTACAACATTGAAATAAAAAAAAAACAGTTTTTTCCATAAACAAGCTCTAAATCATGTTTGATGCACTCTGGATGTCCAATGTTTGCTGTGCTGTGTATTTGAGATGAAATGAACATTGTGGACAGTTTTCAGCAAGTTGCAACATTGAAATACAGAATTATTTTGTTTTACATAAACAAGCTCTAAATCATGTTTGATGCACTCTGGATGTCCAATTTTTGCTGTGCTGTCTATTTGAGATGAAATGAACATTGTGGACAGTTTTCAGCAAGTTACAACATTGAAATAAAAAAAAAACAGTTTTTTCCATAAACAAGCTCTAAATCATGTCTGATGCACTCTGGATGTCCAATTTTTGCTGTGCTGTCTATTTGAGATGAAATGAACATTGTGGACAGTTTTCATTAAGTTGCAACATTGAAATACAGTTTTTTTTAATTTATTACATAAACAAGCTCTAAATCATGTTTGATGCACTCTGGATGTCCAATGTTTGCTGTGCTGTCTATTTGAGATGAAATGAACATTGTGGACAGTTTTCAGCAAGTTGCAACATTGAAATACAGAAAAAACTTGTTTTCCTTAAACAAGCTCTAAATTATGTTTGATGCACTCTGGATGTCCAATTTTTGCTGTGATGTCTATTTGCGATGAAATTAACATTGTGGACAGTTTTCAGCAAGTTATACCATTAAAATAAAAAATAAAAAAGTTTTTTCCATAAACAAGCTCTAAATCATGTTTGATGCACTCTGGATGTCCAATGTTTGCTGTGCTGTGTATTTGAGATGAAATGAACATTGTGGACAGTTTTCAGCAAGTTGCAACATTGAAATACAGAATTATTTTGTTTTACATAAACAAGCTCTAAATCATGTTTGATGCACTCTGGATGTCCAATTTTTGCTGTGATGTCTATTTGCGATGAAATTAACATTGTGGACAGTTTTCAGCAAGTTACAACATTGAAATAAAAAAAAAACAGTTTTTTCCATAAACAAGCTCTAAATCATGTTTGATGCACTCTGGATGTCCAATGTTTGCTGTGCTGTCTATTTGAGATGAAATGAACATTGTGGACAGTTTTCAGCAAGTTGCAACATTGAAATACAGAAAAAACTTGTTTTCCTTAAACAAGCTCTAAATTATGTTTGATGCACTCTGGATGTCCAATTTTTGCTGTGCTGTCTATTTGAGATGAAATGAACATTGTGGACAGTTTTCAGCAAGTTACAACATTGAAATAAAAAAAAAACAGTTTTTTCCATAAACAAGCTCTAAATCATGTTTGATGCACTCTGGATGTCCAATGTTTGCTGTGCTGTCTATTTGAGATGAAATGAACATTGTGGACAGTTTTCAGCAAGTTGCAACATTGAAATACAGAATTATTTTGTTTTACATAAACAAGCTCTAAATCATGTTTGATGCACTCTGGATGTCCAATTTTTGCTGTGCTGTCTATTTGAGATGAAATGAACATTGTGGACAGTTTTCAGCAAGTTACAACATTGAAATAAAAAAAAAACAGTTTTTTCCATAAACAAGCTCTAAATCATGTTTGATGCACTCTGGATGTCCAATTTTTGCTGTGCTGTCTATTTGAGATGAAATGAACATTGTGGACAGTTTTCATTAAGTTGCAACATTGAAATACAGTTTTTTATAATTTATTACATAACACAAGCTTTAAATCATGTTTGATGCACTCTGGATGTCCAATGTTTGCTGTGCTGTCTATTTGAGATGAAATGAACATTGTGGACAGTTTTCAGCAAGTTGCAACATTGAAATACAGAAAAAACTTGTTTTCCTTAAACAAGCTCTAAATTATGTTTGATGCACTCTGGATGTCCAATTTTTGCTGTGATGTCTATTTGCGATGAAATTAACATTGTGGACAGTTTTCAGCAAGTTATACCATTGAAATAAAAAATAAAAAAGTTTTTTCCATAAACAAGCTCTAAATCATGTTTGATGCACTCTGGATGTCCAATGTTTGCTGTGCTGTGTATTTGAGATGAAATGAACATTGTGGACAGTTTTCAGCAAGTTGCAACATTGAAATACAGAAAAAACGTGTTTTCCATAAACAAGCTCTAAATCATGTTTGATGCACTCTGGATGTCCAATGTTTGCTGTGCTGTCTATTTGAGATGAAATGAACATTGTGGACAGTTTTCAGCAAGTTACAACATTGAAATAAAAAAAAAACAGTTTTTTCCATAAACAAGCTCTAAATCATGTTTGATGCACTCTGGATGTCCAATGTTTGCTGTGCTGTCTATTTGAGATGAAATGAACATTGTGGACAGTTTTCAGCAAGTTGCAACATTGAAATACAGAATTATTTTGTTTTACATAAACAAGCTCTAAATCATGTTTGATGCACTCTGGATGTCCAATTTTTGCTGTGCTGTCTATTTGAGATGAAATGAACATTGTGGACAGTTTTCAGCAAGTTACAACATTGAAATAAAAAAAAAACAGTTTTTTCCATAAACAAGCTCTAAATCATGTTTGATGCACTCTGGATGTCCAATTTTTGCTGTGCTGTCTATTTGAGATGAAATGAACATTGTGGACAGTTTTCATTAAGTTGCAACATTGAAATACAGTTTTTTTAAATTTATTACATAAACAAGCTCTAAATCATGTTTGATGCACTCTGGATGTCCAATGTTTGCTGTGCTGTCTATTTGAGATGAAATGAACATTGTGGACAGTTTTCAGCAAGTTGCAACATTGAAATACAGAAAAAACTTGTTTTCCTTAAACAAGCTCTAAATTATGTTTGATGCACTCTGGATGTCCAATTTTTGCTGTGCTGTCTATTTGAGATGAAATGAACATTGTGGACAGTTTTCAGCAAGTTACAACATTGAAATAAAAAAAAAACAGTTTTTTCCATAAACAAGCTCTAAATCATGTTTGATGCACTCTGGATGTCCAATTTTTGCTGTGCTGTCTATTTGAGATGAAATGAACATTGTGGACAGTTTTCATTAAGTTGCAACATTGAAATACAGTTTTTTATAATTTATTACATAACACAAGCTTTAAATCATGTTTGATGCACTCTGGATGTCCAATGTTTGCTGTGCTGTCTATTTGAGATGAAATGAACATTGTGGACAGTTTTCAGCAAGTTGCAACATTGAAATACAGAAAAAACTTGTTTTCCTTAAACAAGCTCTAAATTATGTTTGATGCACTCTGGATGTCCAATTTTTGCTGTGATGTCTATTTGCGATGAAATTAACATTGTGGACAGTTTTCAGCAAGTTATACCATTGAAATAAAAAATAAAAAAGTTTTTTCCATAAACAAGCTCTAAATCATGTTTGATGCACTCTGGATGTCCAATGTTTGCTGTGCTGTGTATTTGAGATGAAATGAACATTGTGGACAGTTTTCAGCAAGTTGCAACATTGAAATACAGAAAAAACGTGTTTTCCATAAACAAGCTCTAAATCATGTTTGATGCACTCTGGATGTCCAATGTTTGCTGTGCTGTCTATTTGAGATGAAATGAACATTGTGGACAGTTTTCAGCAAGTTACAACATTGAAATAAAAAAAAAACAGTTTTTTCCATAAACAAGCTCTAAATCATGTTTGATGCACTCTGGATGTCCAATGTTTGCTGTGCTGTCTATTTGAGATGAAATGAACATTGTGGACAGTTTTCAGCAAGTTGCAACATTGAAATACAGAATTATTTTGTTTTACATAAACAAGCTCTAAATCATGTTTGATGCACTCTGGATGTCCAATTTTTGCTGTGCTGTCTATTTGAGATGAAATGAACATTGTGGACAGTTTTCAGCAAGTTACAACATTGAAATAAAAAAAAAACAGTTTTTTCCATAAACAAGCTCTAAATCATGTTTGATGCACTCTGGATGTCCAATTTTTGCTGTGCTGTCTATTTGAGATGAAATGAACATTGTGGACAGTTTTCATTAAGTTGCAACATTGAAATACAGTTTTTTTTAATTTATTACATAAACAAGCTCTAAATCATGTTTGATGCACTCTGGATGTCCAATGTTTGCTGTGCTGTCTATTTGAGATGAAATGAACATTGTGGACAGTTTTCAGCAAGTTGCAACATTGAAATACAGAAAAAACTTGTTTTCCTTAAACAAGCTCTAAATTATGTTTGATGCACTCTGGATGTCCAATTTTTGCTGTGCTGTCTATTTGAGATGAAATGAACATTGTGGACAGTTTTCAGCAAGTTACAACATTGAAATAAAAAAAAAACAGTTTTTTCCATAAACAAGCTCTAAATCATGTTTGATGCACTCTGGATGTCCAATGTTTGCTGTGCTGTCTATTTGAGATGAAATGAACATTGTGGACAGTTTTCAGCAAGTTGCAACATTGAAATACAGAATTATTTTGTTTTACATAAACAAGCTCTAAATCATGTTTGATGCACTCTGGATGTCCAATTTTTGCTGTGCTGTCTATTTGAGATGAAATGAACATTGTGGACAGTTTTCAGCAAGTTACAACATTGAAATAAAAAAAAAAACAGTTTTTTCCATAAACAAGCTCTAAATCATGTTTGATGCACTCTGGATGTCCAATTTTTGCTGTGCTGTCTATTGGAGATGAAATGAACATTGTGGACAGTTTTCATTAAGTTGCAACATTGAAATACAGTTTTTTTTAATTTATTACATAACACAAGCTTTAAATCATGTTTGATGCACTCTGGATGTCCAATGTTTGCTGTGCTGTCTATTTGAGATGAAATGAACATTGTGGACAGTTTTCAGCAAGTTGCAACATTGAAATACAGAAAAAACTTGTTTTCCTTAAACAAGCTCTAAATTATGTTTGATGCACTCTGGATGTCCAATTTTTGCTGTGATGTCTATTTGCGATGAAATTAACATTGTGGACAGTTTTCAGCAAGTTATACCATTGAAATAAAAAATAAAAAAGTTTTTTCCATCAACAAGCTCTAAATCATGTTTGATGCACTCTGGATGTCCAATGTTTGCTGTGCTGTGTATTTGAGATGAAATGAACATTGTGGACAGTTTTCAGCAAGTTGCAACATTGAAATACAGAAAAAACGTGTTTTCCATAAACAAGCTCTAAATCATGTTTGATGCACTCTGGATGTCCAATGTTTGCTGTGCTGTCTATTTGAGATGAAATGAACATTGTGGACAGTTTTCAGCAAGTTACAACATTGAAATAAAAAAAAAAAACAGTTTTTTCCATAAACAAGCTCTAAATCATGTTTGATGCACTCTGGATGTCCAATGTTTGCTGTGCTGTCTATTTGAGATGAAATGAACATTGTGGACAGTTTTCAGCAAGTTGCAACATTGAAATACAGAATTATTTTGTTTTACATAAACAAGCTCTAAATCATGTTTGATGCACTCTGGATGTCCAATTTTTGCTGTGCTGTCTATTTGAGATGAAATGAACATTGTGGACAGTTTTCAGCAAGTTACAACATTGAAATAAAAAAAAAACAGTTTTTTCCATAAACAAGCTCTAAATCATGTTTGATGCACTCTGGATGTCCAATTTTTGCTGTGCTGTCTATTTGAGATGAAATGAACATTGTGGACAGTTTTCATTAAATTGCAACATTGAAATACAGTTTTTTTTAATTTATTACATAAACAAGCTCTAAATCATGTTTGATGCACTCTGGATGTCCAATGTTTGCTGTGCTGTCTATTTGAGATGAAATGAACATTGTGGACAGTTTTCAGCAAGTTGCAACATTGAAATACAGAAAAAACTTGTTTTCCTTAAACAAGCTCTAAATTATGTTTGATGCACTCTGGATGTCCAATTTTTGCTGTGCTGTCTATTTGAGATGAAATGAACATTGTGGACAGTTTTCAGCAAGTTACAACATTAAAATAAAAAAACCCCGTTTTTTTCCATGAACAAGCTCTAAATCATGTTTGATGCACTCTGGATGTTCAATTTTTGCTGTGCTGTCAAATTGAGATGAAATGAACATTGTGGACAGTTTTCAGCAAGTTGCAACATTGAAATACAGTTTTTTTTAATTTATTACATAAACAAGCTCTAAATCATGTTTGATGCACCCTGGATGTCCAATGTTTGCTGTGCTGTCTATTTGAGATGAAATGAACATTGTGGACAGTTTTCAGCAAGTTGCAACATTAAAATAAAAAAACCCCGTTTTTTTCCATGAACAAGCTCTATAAATCATGTTTGATGCACTCTGGATGTTCAATTTTTGCTGTGCTGTCAAATTGAGATGAAATGAACATTGTGGACAGTTTTCAGCAAGTTGCAACATTGAAATACAGTTTTTTTTAATTTATTACATAAACAAGCTCTAAATCATGTTTGATGCACCCTGGATGTCCAATGTTTGCTGTGCTGTCTATTTGAGATGAAATGAACATTGTGGACAGTTTTCAGCAAGTTGCAACATTAAAATAAAAAAAACCCGTTTTTTTCCATGAACAAGCTCTAAATCATGTTTGATGCACTCTGGATGTTCAATTTTTTGCTGTGCTGTCAAATTGAGATGAAATGAACATTGTGGACAGTTTTCAGCAAGTTGCAACATTGAAATACAGAAAAAACGTGTTTTCCATAAACAAGCTCTAAATCATGTTTGATGCACTCTGGATGTCCAATGTTTGCTGTGCTGTCTATTTGAGATGAAATGAACATTGTGGACAGTTTTCAGCAAGTTACAACATTGAAATAAAAAAAAAACAGTTTTTTCCATAAACAAGCTCTAAATCATGTTTGATGCACTCTGGATGTCCAATGTTTGCTGTGCTGTCTATTTGAGATGAAATGAACATTGTGGACAGTTTTCAGCAAGTTGCAACATTGAAATACAGAATTATTTTGTTTTACATAAACAAGCTCTAAATCATGTTTGATGCACTCTGGATGTCCAATTTTTGCTGTGCTGTCTATTTGAGATGAAATGAACATTGTGGACAGTTTTCAGCAAGTTACAACATTGAAATAAAAAAAAAACTGTTTTTTCCATAAACAAGCTCTAAATCATGTTTGATGCACTCTGGATGTCCAATTTTTGCTGTGCTGTCTATTTGAGATGAAATGAACATTGTGGACAGTTTTCATTAAATTGCAACATTGAAATACAGTTTTTTTTAATTTATTACATAAACAAGCTCTAAATCATGTTTGATGCACTCTGGATGTCCAATGTTTGCTGTGCTGTCTATTTGAGATGAAATGAACATTGTGGACAGTTTTCAGCAAGTTGCAACATTGAAATACAGAAAAAACTTGTTTTCCTTAAACAAGCTCTAAATTATGTTTGATGCACTCTGGATGTCCAATTTTTGCTGTGCTGTCTATTTGAGATGAAATGAACATTGTGGACAGTTTTCAGCAAGTTACAACATTAAAATAAAAAAACCCCGTTTTTTTCCATGAACAAGCTCTAAATCATGTTTGATGCACTCTGGATGTTCAATTTTTGCTGTGCTGTCAAATTGAGATGAAATGAACATTGTGGACAGTTTTCAGCAAGTTGCAACATTGAAATACAGTTTTTTTTAATTTATTACATAAACAAGCTCTAAATCATGTTTGATGCACCCTGGATGTCCAATGTTTGCTGTGCTGTCTATTTGAGATGAAATGAACATTGTGGACAGTTTTCAGCAAGTTGCAACATTAAAATAAAAAAACCCCGTTTTTTTCCATGAACAAGCTCTAAATCATGTTTGATGCACTCTGGATGTTCAATTTTTGCTGTGCTGTCAAATTGAGATGAAATGAACATTGTGGACAGTTTTCAGCAAGTTGCAACATTGAAATACAGTTTTTTTTAATTTATTACATAAACAAGCTCTAAATCATGTTTGATGCACCCTGGATGTCCAATGTTTGCTGTGCTGTCTATTTGAGATGAAATGAACATTGTGGACAGTTTTCAGCAAGTTGCAACATTAAAATAAAAAAAACCCGTTTTTTTCCATGAACAAGCTCTAAATCATGTTTGATGCACTCTGGATGTTCAATTTTTGCTGTGCTGTCAAATTGAGATGAAATGAACATTGTGGACAGTTTTCAGCAAGTTGCAACATTGAAATACAGTTTTTTTTAATTTATTACATAAACAAGCTCTAAATCATGTTTGATGCACCCTGGATGTCCAATGTTTGCTGTGCTGTCTATTTAAGATGAAATGAACATTGTGGACAGTTTTCAGCAAGTTGCAACATTAAAATAAAAAAACCCCGTTTTTTTCCATGAACAAGCTCTAAATCATGTTTGATGCACTCTGGATGTTCAATTTTTGCTGTGCTGTCTATTTGAGATGAAATGAATATTGTAGACAGTTTTCAGCAAGTTACAACATTGAAATAAAAAAAAAAACAGTTTTTTCCATAAACAAGCTCTAAATCATGTTTGATGCACTCTGGATGTCCAATTTTTGCTGTGCTGTCTATTTGAGATGAAATGAACATTGTGGACAGTTTTCAGCAAGTTGCAACATTGAAATACAGAAAAAACTTGTTTTCCTTAAACAAGCTCTAAATTATGTTTGATGCACTCTGGATGTCCAATGTTTGCTGTGCTGTCTATTTGAGATGAAATGAACATTGTGGACAGTTTTCAGCAAGTTGCAACATTGAAATACAGAATTATTTTGTTTTACATAAACAAGCTCTAAATCATGTTTGATGCACTCTGGATGTCCAATTTTTGCTGTGCTGTCTATTTGAGATGAAATGAATATTGTGGACAGTTTTCAGCAAGTTACAACATTGAAATAAAAAAAAAAACAGTTTTTTCCATAAACAAGCTCTAAATCATGTTTGATGCACTCTGGATGTTCAATTTTTGCTGTGCTGTCAAATTGAGATGAAATGAACATTGTGGACAGTTTTCAGCAAGTTGCAACATTGAAATACAGTTTTTTTTAATTTATTACATAAACAAGCTCTAAATCATGTTTGATGCACTCTGGATGTCCAATGTTTGCTGTGCTGTCTATTTGAGATGAAATGAACATTGTGGACAGTTTTCAGCAAGTTGCAACATTAAAATAAAAAAACCCCGTTTTTTTCCATGAACAAGCTCTAAATCATGTTTGATGCACTCTGGATGTTCAATTTTTGCTGTGCTGTCAAATTGAGATGAAATGAACATTGTGGACAGTTTTCAGCAAGTTGCAACATTGAAATACAGTTTTTTTTAATTTATTACATAAACAAGCTCTAAATCATGTTTGATGCACCCTGGATGTCCAATGTTTGCTGTGCTGTCTATTTGAGATGAAATGAACATTGTGGACAGTTTTCAGCAAGTTGCAACATTAAAATAAAAAAAACCCGTTTTTTTCCATGAACAAGCTCTAAATCATGTTTGATGCACTCTGGATGTTCAATTTTTGCTGTGCTGTCAAATTGAGATGAAATGAACATTGTGGACAGTTTTCAGCAAGTTGCAACATTGAAATACAGTTTTTTTTAATTTATTACATAAACAAGCTCTAAATCATGTTTGATGCACCCTGGATGTCCAATGTTTGCTGTGCTGTCTATTTAAGATGAAATGAACATTGTGGACAGTTTTCAGCAAGTTGCAACATTAAAATAAAAAAACCCCGTTTTTTTCCATGAACAAGCTCTAAATCATGTTTGATGCACTCTGGATGTTCAATTTTTGCTGTGCTGTCTATTTGAGATGAAATGAATATTGTAGACAGTTTTCAGCAAGTTACAACATTGAAATAAAAAAAAAAACAGTTTTTTCCATAAACAAGCTCTAAATCATGTTTGATGCACTCTGGATGTCCAATTTTTGCTGTGCTGTCTATTTGAGATGAAATGAACATTGTGGACAGTTTTCAGCAAGTTGCAACATTGAAATACAGAAAAAACTTGTTTTCCTTAAACAAGCTCTAAATTATGTTTGATGCACTCTGGATGTCCAATGTTTGCTGTGCTGTCTATTTGAGATGAAATGAACATTGTGGACAGTTTTCAGCAAGTTGCAACATTGAAATACAGAATTATTTTGTTTTACATAAACAAGCTCTAAATCATGTTTGATGCACTCTGGATGTCCAATTTTTGCTGTGCTGTCTATTTGAGATGAAATGAATATTGTGGACAGTTTTCAGCAAGTTACAACATTGAAATAAAAAAAAAAACAGTTTTTTCCATAAACAAGCTCTAAATCATGTTTGATGCACTCTGGATGTTCAATTTTTGCTGTGCTGTCAAATTGAGATGAAATGAACATTGTGGACAGTTTTCAGCAAGTTGCAACATTGAAATACAGTTTTTTTTAATTTATTACATAAACAAGCTCTAAATCATGTTTGATGCACTCTGGATGTCCAATGTTTGCTGTGCTGTCTATTTGAGATGAAATGAACATTGTGGACAGTTTTCAGCAAGTTGCAACATTGAAATACAGAAAAAACGTGTTTTCCATAAACAAGCTCTAAATCATGTTTGATGCACTCTGGATGTCCAATGTTTGCTGTGCTGTCTATTTGAGATGAAATGAACATTGTGGACAGTTTTCAGCAAGTTACAACATTGAAATAAAAAAAAAACAGTTTTTTCCATAAACAAGCTCTAAATCATGTTTGATGCACTCTGGATGTCCAATGTTTGCTGTGCTGTCTATTTGAGATGAAATGAACATTGTGGACAGTTTTCAGCAAGTTGCAACATTGAAATACAGAATTATTTTGTTTTACATAAACAAGCTCTAAATCATGTTTGATGCACTCTGGATGTCCAATTTTTGCTGTGCTGTCTATTTGAGATGAAATGAACATTGTGGACAGTTTTCATTAAGTTGCAACATTGAAATACAGTTTTTTTTAATTTATTACATAAACAAGCTCTAAATCATGTTTGATGCACTCTGGATGTCCAATGTTTGCTGTGCTGTCTATTTGAGATGAAATGAACATTGTGGACAGTTTTCAGCAAGTTGCAACATTGAAATACAGAAAAAACTTGTTTTCCTTAAACAAGCTCTAAATTATGTTTGATGCACTCTGGATGTCCAATTTTTGCTGTGCTGTCTATTTGAGATGAAATGAACATTGTGGACAGTTTTCAGCAAGTTACAACATTGAAATAAAAAAAAAACAGTTTTTTCCATAAACAAGCTCTAAATCATGTTTGATGCACTCTGGATGTCCAATTTTTGCTGTGCTGTCTATTTGAGATGAAATGAACATTGTGGACAGTTTTCATTAAGTTGCAACATTGAAATACAGTTTTTTTTAATTTATTACATAACACAAGCTTTAAATCATGTTTGATGCACTCTGGATGTCCAATGTTTGCTGTGCTGTCTATTTGAGATGAAATGAACATTGTGGACAGTTTTCAGCAAGTTGCAACATTGAAATACAGAAAAAACGTGTTTTCCATAAACAAGCTCTAAATCATGTTTGATGCACTCTGGATGTCCAATGTTTGCTGTGCTGTCTATTTGAGATGAAATGAACATTGTGGACAGTTTTCAGCAAGTTACAACATTGAAATAAAAAAAAAACAGTTTTTTCCATAAACAAGCTCTAAATCATGTTTGATGCACTCTGGATGTCCAATGTTTGCTGTGCTGTGTATTTGAGATGAAATGAACATTGTGGACAGTTTTCAGCAAGTTGCAACATTGAAATACAGAAAAAACGTGTTTTCCATAAACAAGCTCTAAATCATGTTTGATGCACTCTGGATGTCCAATGTTTGCTGTGCTGTCTATTTGAGATGAAATGAACATTGTGGACAGTTTTCAGCAAGTCACAACTTAAAAATAAAAAATAAACATTTTTTTCCATAAACAAGCTCTAAATCATGTTTGATGCACTCTGGATGTCCAATTTTTGCTGTGCTGTCTATTTGAGATGAAATGAACATTGTGGACAGTTTTCAGCAAGTCACAACTTAAAAATAAAAAATAAACATTTTTTTCCATAAACAAGCTCTAAATCATGTTTGATGCACTCTGGATGTCCAATTTTTGCTGTGCTGTGTATTTGAGATGAAATGAACATTGTGGACAGTTTTCAGCAAGTTGCAACATTGAAATACAGAAAAAACGTGTTTTCCATAAACAAGCTCTAAATCATGTTTGATGCACTCTGGATGTCCAATGTTTGCTGTGCTGTCTATTTGAGATGAAATGAACATTGTGGACAGTTTTCAGCAAGTTACAACATTGAAATAAAAAAAAAACAGTTTTTTCCATAAACAAGCTCTAAATCATGTTTGATGCACTCTGGATGTCCAATGTTTGCTGTGCTGTCTATTTGAGATGAAATGAACATTGTGGACAGTTTTCAGCAAGTTGCAACATTGAAATACAGAATTATTTTGTTTTACATAAACAAGCTCTAAATCATGTTTGATGCACTCTGGATGTCCAATTTTTGCTGTGCTGTCTATTTGAGATGAAATGAACATTGTGGACAGTTTTCATTAAGTTGCAACATTGAAATACAGTTTTTTTTAATTTATTACATAAACAAGCTCTAAATCATGTTTGATGCACTCTGGATGTCCAATGTTTGCTGTGCTGTCTATTTGAGATGAAATGAACATTGTGGACAGTTTTCAGCAAGTTGCAACATTGAAATACAGAAAAAACTTGTTTTCCTTAAACAAGCTCTAAATTATGTTTGATGCACTCTGGATGTCCAATTTTTGCTGTGCTGTCTATTTGAGATGAAATGAACATTGTGGACAGTTTTCAGCAAGTTACAACATTGAAATAAAAAAAAAACAGTTTTTTCCATAAACAAGCTCTAAATCATGTTTGATGCACTCTGGATGTCCAATTTTTGCTGTGCTGTCTATTTGAGATGAAATGAACATTGTGGACAGTTTTCATTAAGTTGCAACATTGAAATACAGTTTTTTTTAATTTATTACATAACACAAGCTTTAAATCATGTTTGATGCACTCTGGATGTCCAATGTTTGCTGTGCTGTCTATTTGAGATGAAATGAACATTGTGGACAGTTTTCAGCAAGTTGCAACATTGAAATACAGAAAAAACGTGTTTTCCATAAACAAGCTCTAAATCATGTTTGATGCACTCTGGATGTCCAATGTTTGCTGTGCTGTCTATTTGAGATGAAATGAACATTGTGGACAGTTTTCAGCAAGTTACAACATTGAAATAAAAAAAAAACAGTTTTTTCCATAAACAAGCTCTAAATCATGTTTGATGCACTCTGGATGTCCAATGTTTGCTGTGCTGTGTATTTGAGATGAAATGAACATTGTGGACAGTTTTCAGCAAGTTGCAACATTGAAATACAGAATTATTTTGTTTTACATAAACAAGCTCTAAATCATGTTTGATGCACTCTGGATGTCCAATTTTTGCTGTGCTGTCTATTTGAGATGAAATGAACATTGTGGACAGTTTTCAGCAAGTTACAACATTGAAATAAAAAAAAAACAGTTTTTTCCATAAACAAGCTCTAAATCATGTCTGATGCACTCTGGATGTCCAATTTTTGCTGTGCTGTCTATTTGAGATGAAATGAACATTGTGGACAGTTTTCATTAAGTTGCAACATTGAAATACAGTTTTTTTTAATTTATTACATAAACAAGCTCTAAATCATGTTTGATGCACTCTGGATGTCCAATGTTTGCTGTGCTGTCTATTTGAGATGAAATGAACATTGTGGACAGTTTTCAGCAAGTTGCAACATTGAAATACAGAAAAAACTTGTTTTCCTTAAACAAGCTCTAAATTATGTTTGATGCACTCTGGATGTCCAATTTTTGCTGTGATGTCTATTTGCGATGAAATTAACATTGTGGACAGTTTTCAGCAAGTTATACCATTAAAATAAAAAATAAAAAAGTTTTTTCCATAAACAAGCTCTAAATCATGTTTGATGCACTCTGGATGTCCAATGTTTGCTGTGCTGTGTATTTGAGATGAAATGAACATTGTGGACAGTTTTCAGCAAGTTGCAACATTGAAATACAGAATTATTTTGTTTTACATAAACAAGCTCTAAATCATGTTTGATGCACTCTGGATGTCCAATTTTTGCTGTGATGTCTATTTGCGATGAAATTAACATTGTGGACAGTTTTCAGCAAGTTACAACATTGAAATAAAAAAAAAACAGTTTTTTCCATAAACAAGCTCTAAATCATGTTTGATGCACTCTGGATGTCCAATGTTTGCTGTGCTGTCTATTTGAGATGAAATGAACATTGTGGACAGTTTTCAGCAAGTTGCAACATTGAAATACAGAAAAAACTTGTTTTCCTTAAACAAGCTCTAAATTATGTTTGATGCACTCTGGATGTCCAATTTTTGCTGTGCTGTCTATTTGAGATGAAATGAACATTGTGGACAGTTTTCAGCAAGTTACAACATTGAAATAAAAAAAAAACAGTTTTTTCCATAAACAAGCTCTAAATCATGTTTGATGCACTCTGGATGTCCAATGTTTGCTGTGCTGTCTATTTGAGATGAAATGAACATTGTGGACAGTTTTCAGCAAGTTGCAACATTGAAATACAGAATTATTTTGTTTTACATAAACAAGCTCTAAATCATGTTTGATGCACTCTGGATGTCCAATTTTTGCTGTGCTGTCTATTTGAGATGAAATGAACATTGTGGACAGTTTTCAGCAAGTTACAACATTGAAATAAAAAAAAAACAGTTTTTTCCATAAACAAGCTCTAAATCATGTTTGATGCACTCTGGATGTCCAATTTTTGCTGTGCTGTCTATTTGAGATGAAATGAACATTGTGGACAGTTTTCATTAAGTTGCAACATTGAAATACAGTTTTTTATAATTTATTACATAACACAAGCTTTAAATCATGTTTGATGCACTCTGGATGTCCAATGTTTGCTGTGCTGTCTATTTGAGATGAAATGAACATTGTGGACAGTTTTCAGCAAGTTGCAACATTGAAATACAGAAAAAACTTGTTTTCCTTAAACAAGCTCTAAATTATGTTTGATGCACTCTGGATGTCCAATTTTTGCTGTGATGTCTATTTGCGATGAAATTAACATTGTGGACAGTTTTCAGCAAGTTATACCATTGAAATAAAAAATAAAAAAGTTTTTTCCATAAACAAGCTCTAAATCATGTTTGATGCACTCTGGATGTCCAATGTTTGCTGTGCTGTGTATTTGAGATGAAATGAACATTGTGGACAGTTTTCAGCAAGTTGCAACATTGAAATACAGAAAAAACGTGTTTTCCATAAACAAGCTCTAAATCATGTTTGATGCACTCTGGATGTCCAATGTTTGCTGTGCTGTCTATTTGAGATGAAATGAACATTGTGGACAGTTTTCAGCAAGTTACAACATTGAAATAAAAAAAAAACAGTTTTTTCCATAAACAAGCTCTAAATCATGTTTGATGCACTCTGGATGTCCAATGTTTGCTGTGCTGTCTATTTGAGATGAAATGAACATTGTGGACAGTTTTCAGCAAGTTGCAACATTGAAATACAGAATTATTTTGTTTTACATAAACAAGCTCTAAATCATGTTTGATGCACTCTGGATGTCCAATTTTTGCTGTGCTGTCTATTTGAGATGAAATGAACATTGTGGACAGTTTTCAGCAAGTTACAACATTGAAATAAAAAAAAAACAGTTTTTTCCATAAACAAGCTCTAAATCATGTTTGATGCACTCTGGATGTCCAATTTTTGCTGTGCTGTCTATTTGAGATGAAATGAACATTGTGGACAGTTTTCATTAAGTTGCAACATTGAAATACAGTTTTTTTAAATTTATTACATAAACAAGCTCTAAATCATGTTTGATGCACTCTGGATGTCCAATGTTTGCTGTGCTGTCTATTTGAGATGAAATGAACATTGTGGACAGTTTTCAGCAAGTTGCAACATTGAAATACAGAAAAAACTTGTTTTCCTTAAACAAGCTCTAAATTATGTTTGATGCACTCTGGATGTCCAATTTTTGCTGTGCTGTCTATTTGAGATGAAATGAACATTGTGGACAGTTTTCAGCAAGTTACAACATTGAAATAAAAAAAAAACAGTTTTTTCCATAAACAAGCTCTAAATCATGTTTGATGCACTCTGGATGTCCAATGTTTGCTGTGCTGTCTATTTGAGATGAAATGAACATTGTGGACAGTTTTCAGCAAGTTGCAACATTGAAATACAGAATTATTTTGTTTTACATAAACAAGCTCTAAATCATGTTTGATGCACTCTGGATGTCCAATTTTTGCTGTGCTGTCTATTTGAGATGAAATGAACATTGTGGACAGTTTTCAGCAAGTTACAACATTGAAATAAAAAAAAAAACAGTTTTTTCCATAAACAAGCTCTAAATCATGTTTGATGCACTCTGGATGTCCAATTTTTGCTGTGCTGTCTATTTGAGATGAAATGAACATTGTGGACAGTTTTCATTAAGTTGCAACATTGAAATACAGTTTTTTTTAATTTATTACATAACACAAGCTTTAAATCATGTTTGATGCACTCTGGATGTCCAATGTTTGCTGTGCTGTCTATTTGAGATGAAATGAACATTGTGGACAGTTTTCAGCAAGTTGCAACATTGAAATACAGAAAAAACTTGTTTTCCTTAAACAAGCTCTAAATTATGTTTGATGCACTCTGGATGTCCAATTTTTGCTGTGATGTCTATTTGCGATGAAATTAACATTGTGGACAGTTTTCAGCAAGTTATACCATTGAAATAAAAAATAAAAAAGTTTTTTCCATCAACAAGCTCTAAATCATGTTTGATGCACTCTGGATGTCCAATGTTTGCTGTGCTGTGTATTTGAGATGAAATGAACATTGTGGACAGTTTTCAGCAAGTTGCAACATTGAAATACAGAAAAAACGTGTTTTCCATAAACAAGCTCTAAATCATGTTTGATGCACTCTGGATGTCCAATGTTTGCTGTGCTGTCTATTTGAGATGAAATGAACATTGTGGACAGTTTTCAGCAAGTTACAACATTAAAATAAAAAAACCCCGTTTTTTTCCATGAACAAGCTCTAAATCATGTTTGATGCACTCTGGATGTTCAATTTTTGCTGTGCTGTCAAATTGAGATGAAATGAACATTGTGGACAGTTTTCAGCAAGTTGCAACATTGAAATACAGTTTTTTTTAATTTATTACATAAACAAGCTCTAAATCATGTTTGATGCACCCTGGATGTCCAATGTTTGCTGTGCTGTCTATTTGAGATGAAATGAACATTGTGGACAGTTTTCAGCAAGTTGCAACATTAAAATAAAAAAACCCCGTTTTTTTCCATGAACAAGCTCTAAATCATGTTTGATGCACTCTGGATGTTCAATTTTTGCTGTGCTGTCAAATTGAGATGAAATGAACATTGTGGACAGTTTTCAGCAAGTTGCAACATTGAAATACAGTTTTTTTTAATTTATTACATAAACAAGCTCTAAATCATGTTTGATGCACCCTGGATGTCCAATGTTTGCTGTGCTGTCTATTTGAGATGAAATGAACATTGTGGACAGTTTTCAGCAAGTTGCAACATTAAAATAAAAAAAACCCGTTTTTTTCCATGAACAAGCTCTAAATCATGTTTGATGCACTCTGGATGTTCAATTTTTTGCTGTGCTGTCAAATTGAGATGAAATGAACATTGTGGACAGTTTTCAGCAAGTTGCAACATTGAAATACAGAAAAAACGTGTTTTCCATAAACAAGCTCTAAATCATGTTTGATGCACTCTGGATGTCCAATGTTTGCTGTGCTGTCTATTTGAGATGAAATGAACATTGTGGACAGTTTTCAGCAAGTTACAACATTGAAATAAAAAAAAAACAGTTTTTTCCATAAACAAGCTCTAAATCATGTTTGATGCACTCTGGATGTCCAATGTTTGCTGTGCTGTCTATTTGAGATGAAATGAACATTGTGGACAGTTTTCAGCAAGTTGCAACATTGAAATACAGAATTATTTTGTTTTACATAAACAAGCTCTAAATCATGTTTGATGCACTCTGGATGTCCAATTTTTGCTGTGCTGTCTATTTGAGATGAAATGAACATTGTGGACAGTTTTCAGCAAGTTACAACATTGAAATAAAAAAAAAACTGTTTTTTCCATAAACAAGCTCTAAATCATGTTTGATGCACTCTGGATGTCCAATTTTTGCTGTGCTGTCTATTTGAGATGAAATGAACATTGTGGACAGTTTTCATTAAATTGCAACATTGAAATACAGTTTTTTTAAATTTATTACATAAACAAGCTCTAAATCATGTTTGATGCACTCTGGATGTCCAATGTTTGCTGTGCTGTCTATTTGAGATGAAATGAACATTGTGGACAGTTTTCAGCAAGTTGCAACATTGAAATACAGAAAAAACTTGTTTTCCTTAAACAAGCTCTAAATTATGTTTGATGCACTCTGGATGTCCAATTTTTGCTGTGCTGTCTATTTGAGATGAAATGAACATTGTGGACAGTTTTCAGCAAGTTACAACATTAAAATAAAAAAACCCCGTTTTTTTCCATGAACAAGCTCTAAATCATGTTTGATGCACTCTGGATGTTCAATTTTTGCTGTGCTGTCAAATTGAGATGAAATGAACATTGTGGACAGTTTTCAGCAAGTTGCAACATTGAAATACAGTTTTTTTTAATTTATTACATAAACAAGCTCTAAATCATGTTTGATGCACCCTGGATGTCCAATGTTTGCTGTGCTGTCTATTTGAGATGAAATGAACATTGTGGACAGTTTTCAGCAAGTTGCAACATTAAAATAAAAAAACCCCGTTTTTTTCCATGAACAAGCTCTAAATCATGTTTGATGCACTCTGGATGTTCAATTTTTGCTGTGCTGTCAAATTGAGATGAAATGAACATTGTGGACAGTTTTCAGCAAGTTGCAACATTGAAATACAGTTTTTTTTAATTTATTACATAAACAAGCTCTAAATCATGTTTGATGCACCCTGGATGTCCAATGTTTGCTGTGCTGTCTATTTGAGATGAAATGAACATTGTGGACAGTTTTCAGCAAGTTGCAACATTAAAATAAAAAAAACCCGTTTTTTTCCATGAACAAGCTCTAAATCATGTTTGATGCACTCTGGATGTTCAATTTTTGCTGTGCTGTCAAATTGAGATGAAATGAACATTGTGGACAGTTTTCAGCAAGTTGCAACATTGAAATACAGTTTTTTTTAATTTATTACATAAACAAGCTCTAAATCATGTTTGATGCACCCTGGATGTCCAATGTTTGCTGTGCTGTCTATTTAAGATGAAATGAACATTGTGGACAGTTTTCAGCAAGTTGCAACATTAAAATAAAAAAACCCCGTTTTTTTCCATGAACAAGCTCTAAATCATGTTTGATGCACTCTGGATGTTCAATTTTTGCTGTGCTGTCTATTTGAGATGAAATGAATATTGTAGACAGTTTTCAGCAAGTTACAACATTGAAATAAAAAAAAAAACAGTTTTTTCCATAAACAAGCTCTAAATCATGTTTGATGCACTCTGGATGTCCAATTTTTGCTGTGCTGTCTATTTGAGATGAAATGAACATTGTGGACAGTTTTCAGCAAGTTGCAACATTGAAATACAGAAAAAACTTGTTTTCCTTAAACAAGCTCTAAATTATGTTTGATGCACTCTGGATGTCCAATGTTTGCTGTGCTGTCTATTTGAGATGAAATGAACATTGTGGACAGTTTTCAGCAAGTTGCAACATTGAAATACAGAATTATTTTGTTTTACATAAACAAGCTCTAAATCATGTTTGATGCACTCTGGATGTCCAATTTTTGCTGTGCTGTCTATTTGAGATGAAATGAATATTGTGGACAGTTTTCAGCAAGTTACAACATTGAAATAAAAAAAAAAACAGTTTTTTCCATAAACAAGCTCTAAATCATGTTTGATGCACTCTGGATGTTCAATTTTTGCTGTGCTGTCAAATTGAGATGAAATGAACATTGTGGACAGTTTTCAGCAAGTTGCAACATTGAAATACAGTTTTTTTTAATTTATTACATAAACAAGCTCTAAATCATGTTTGATGCACTCTGGATGTCCAATGTTTGCTGTGCTGTCTATTTGAGATGAAATGAACATTGTGGACAGTTTTCAGCAAGTTGCAACATTGAAATACAGAAAAAACGTGTTTTCCATAAACAAGCTCTAAATCATGTTTGATGCACTCTGGATGTCCAATGTTTGCTGTGCTGTCTATTTGAGATGAAATGAACATTGTGGACAGTTTTCAGCAAGTTACAACATTGAAATAAAAAAAAAACAGTTTTTTCCATAAACAAGCTCTAAATCATGTTTGATGCACTCTGGATGTCCAATGTTTTTTGTGCTGTCTATTTGAGATGAAATGAACATTGTGGACAGTTTTCAGCAAGTTGCAACATTGAAATACAGAATTATTTTGTTTTACATAAACAAGCTCTAAATCATGTTTGATGCACTCTGGATGTCCAATTTTTGCTGTGCTGTCTATTTGAGATGAAATGAACATTGTGGACAGTTTTCATTAAGTTGCAACATTGAAATACAGTTTTTTTTAATTTATTACATAAACAAGCTCTAAATCATGTTTGATGCACTCTGGATGTCCAATGTTTGCTGTGCTGTCTATTTGAGATGAAATGAACATTGTGGACAGTTTTCAGCAAGTTGCAACATTGAAATACAGAAAAAACTTGTTTTCCTTAAACAAGCTCTAAATTATGTTTGATGCACTCTGGATGTCCAATTTTTGCTGTGCTGTCTATTTGAGATGAAATGAACATTGTGGACAGTTTTCAGCAAGTTACAACATTAAAATAAAAAAAACCCGTTTTTTTCCATGAACAAGCTCTAAATCATGTTTGATGCACTCTGGATGTTCAATTTTTGCTGTGCTGTCAAATTGAGATGAAATGAACATTGTGGACAGTTTTCAGCAAGTTGCAACATTGAAATACAGTTTTTTTTAATTTATTACATAAACAAGCTCTAAATCATGTTTGATGCACTCTGGATGTCCAATGTTTGCTGTGCTGTCTATTTGAGATGAAATGAACAATGTGGACAGTTTTCAGCAAGTTGCAACATTGAAATACAGAAAAAACTTGTTTTCCTTAAACAAGCTCTAAATTATGTTTGATGCACTCTGGATGTCCAATTTTTGCTGTGCTGTCTATTTGAGATGAAATGAACATTGTGGACAGTTTTCAGCAAGTTACAACATTAAAATAAAAAAAACCCGTTTTTTTCCATGAACAAGCTCTAAATCATGTTTGATGCACTCTGGATGTCCAATTTTTGCTGTGCTGTCAAATTGAGATGAAATGAACATTGTGGACAGTTTTCAGCAAGTTGCAACATTGAAATACAGTTTTTTTTAATTTATTACATAAACAAGCTCTAAATCATGTTTGATGCACTCTGGATGTCCAATGTTTGCTGTGCTGTCTATTTGAGATGAAATGAACATTGTGGACAGTTTTCAGCAAGTTGCAACATTGAAATACAGAAAAAACGTGTTTTCCATAAACAAGCTCTAAATCATGTTTGATGCACTCTGGATGTCCAATGTTTGCTGTGCTGTCTATTTGAGATGAAATGAACATTGTGGACAGTTTTCAGCAAGTTACAACATTGAAATAAAAAAAAAACAGTTTTTTCCATAAACAAGCTCTAAATCATGTTTGATGCACTCTGGATGTCCAATGTTTTTTGTGCTGTCTATTTGAGATGAAATGAACATTGTGGACAGTTTTCAGCAAGTTGCAACATTGAAATACAGAATTATTTTGTTTTACATAAACAAGCTCTAAATCATGTTTGATGCACTCTGGATGTCCAATTTTTGCTGTGCTGTCTATTTGAGATGAAATGAACATTGTGGACAGTTTTCATTAAGTTGCAACATTGAAATACAGTTTTTTTTAATTTATTACATAAACAAGCTCTAAATCATGTTTGATGCACTCTGGATGTCCAATGTTTGCTGTGCTGTCTATTTGAGATGAAATGAACATTGTGGACAGTTTTCAGCAAGTTGCAACATTGAAATACAGAAAAAACTTGTTTTCCTTAAACAAGCTCTAAATTATGTTTGATGCACTCTGGATGTCCAATTTTTGCTGTGCTGTCTATTTGAGATGAAATGAACATTGTGGACAGTTTTCAGCAAGTTACAACATTAAAATAAAAAAAACCCGTTTTTTTCCATGAACAAGCTCTAAATCATGTTTGATGCACTCTGGATGTTCAATTTTTGCTGTGCTGTCAAATTGAGATGAAATGAACATTGTGGACAGTTTTCAGCAAGTTGCAACATTGAAATACAGTTTTTTTTAATTTATTACATAAACAAGCTCTAAATCATGTTTGATGCACTCTGGATGTCCAATGTTTGCTGTGCTGTCTATTTGAGATGAAATGAACAATGTGGACAGTTTTCAGCAAGTTGCAACATTGAAATACAGAAAAAACTTGTTTTCCTTAAACAAGCTCTAAATTATGTTTGATGCACTCTGGATGTCCAATTTTTGCTGTGCTGTCTATTTGAGATGAAATGAACATTGTGGACAGTTTTCAGCAAGTTACAACATTAAAATAAAAAAAACCCGTTTTTTTCCATGAACAAGCTCTAAATCATGTTTGATGCACTCTGGATGTCCAATTTTTGCTGTGCTGTCAAATTGAGATGAAATGAACATTGTGGACAGTTTTCAGCAAGTTGCAACATTGAAATACAGTTTTTTTTAATTTATTACATAAACAAGCTCTAAATCATGTTTGATGCACTCTGGATGTCCAATGTTTGCTGTGCTGTCTATTTGAGATGAAATGAACATTGTGGACAGTTTTCAGCAAGTTGCAACATTGAAATACAGAAAAAACGTGTTTTCCATAAACAAGCTCTAAATCATGTTTGATGCACTCTGGATGTCCAATGTTTGCTGTGCTGTCTATTTGAGATGAAATGAACATTGTGGACAGTTTTCAGCAAGTTACAACATTGAAATAAAAAAAAAACAGTTTTTTCCATAAACAAGCTCTAAATCATGTTTGATGCACTCTGGATGTCCAATGTTTTTTGTGCTGTCTATTTGAGATGAAATGAACATTGTGGACAGTTTTCAGCAAGTTGCAACATTGAAATACAGAATTATTTTGTTTTACATAAACAAGCTCTAAATCATGTTTGATGCACTCTGGATGTCCAATTTTTGCTGTGCTGTCTATTTGAGATGAAATGAACATTGTGGACAGTTTTCATTAAGTTGCAACATTGAAATACAGTTTTTTTTAATTTATTACATAAACAAGCTCTAAATCATGTTTGATGCACTCTGGATGTCCAATGTTTGCTGTGCTGTCTATTTGAGATGAAATGAACATTGTGGACAGTTTTCAGCAAGTTGCAACATTGAAATACAGAAAAAACTTGTTTTCCTTAAACAAGCTCTAAATTATGTTTGATGCACTCTGGATGTCCAATTTTTGCTGTGCTGTCTATTTGAGATGAAATGAACATTGTGGACAGTTTTCAGCAAGTTACAACATTAAAATAAAAAAAACCCGTTTTTTTCCATGAACAAGCTCTAAATCATGTTTGATGCACTCTGGATGTTCAATTTTTGCTGTGCTGTCAAATTGAGATGAAATGAACATTGTGGACAGTTTTCAGCAAGTTGCAACATTGAAATACAGTTTTTTTTAATTTATTACATAAACAAGCTCTAAATCATGTTTGATGCACTCTGGATGTCCAATGTTTGCTGTGCTGTCTATTTGAGATGAAATGAACAATGTGGACAGTTTTCAGCAAGTTGCAACATTGAAATACAGAAAAAACTTGTTTTCCTTAAACAAGCTCTAAATTATGTTTGATGCACTCTGGATGTCCAATTTTTGCTGTGCTGTCTATTTGAGATGAAATGAACATTGTGGACAGTTTTCAGCAAGTTACAACATTAAAATAAAAAAAACCCGTTTTTTTCCATGAACAAGCTCTAAATCATGTTTGATGCACTCTGGATGTCCAATTTTTGCTGTGCTGTCAAATTGAGATGAAATGAACATTGTGGACAGTTTTCAGCAAGTTGCAACATTGAAATACAGTTTTTTTTAATTTATTACATAAACAAGCTCTAAATCATGTTTGATGCACTCTGGATGTCCAATGTTTGCTGTGCTGTCTATTTGAGATGAAATGAACATTGTGGACAGTTGCAACATTGAAATACAGTTTTTTTTAATTTATTACATAAACAAGCTCTAAATCATGTTTGATGCACTCTGGATGTCCAATGTTTGCTGTGCTGTCTATTTGAGATGAAATGAACATTGTGGACAGTCTGGATGTCCAATGTTTGCTGTGCTGTCTATTTGAGATGAAATGAACATTGTGGACAGTTGCAACATTGAAATACAGTTTTTTTTAATTTATTACATAAACAAGCTCTAAATCATGTTTGATGCACTCTGGATGTCCAATGTTTGCTGTGCTGTCTATTTGAGATGAAATGAACATTGTGGACAGTTTTGAAATACAGTTTTTTGTTGCAAGTTGCAACATTGAAATACAGACTTATTTTTTTTACATAAACAAGCTCTAAATCATGTTTGATTCACTCTGGAATGTCCAATTTTTGCTGTGATGTCTATTTGCGATGAAATGAACATTGTGGACAGTTTTCAGCAAGTTACAACATAAAAATAAAAAATAAACATTTTTTTCCATGAACAAGCTCTAAATCATGTTTGATGCACTCTGGATGTCCAATTTTTGCTGTGCTGTCTATTTGAGATGAAATGAACATTGTGGACAGTTTTCAGCAAGTTACAACATTGAAATAAAAAAAAAACAGTTTTTTCCATTAAACAAGCTCTAAATCATGTTTGATGCACTCTGGATGTCCAATGTTTGCTGTGCTGTCTATTTGAGATGAAATGAACATTGTGGACAGTTTTCAGCAAGTTGCAACATTGAAATACAGAAAAAATATATATATTTCCATAAACAAGCTCTAAATCATGTTTGATGCACTCTGGATGTCCAATTTTTTTCTGTGTTGTCAATTTGAGATGAAATGAACATTGTGGACAGTTTTCAGCAAGTTGCAACATTGAAATACAGAAAAAACGTGTTTTCCATAAACAAGCTCTAAATCATGTTTGATGCACTCTGGATGTCCAATGTTTGCTGTGCTGTCTATTTGAGATGAAATGAACATTGTGGACAGTTTTCAGCAAGTTACAACATTGAAATAAAAAAAAAAACAGTTTTTTCCATAAACAAGCTCTAAATCATGTTTGATGCACTCTGGATGTCCAATTTTTGCTGTGCTGTCTATTTGAGATGAAATGAACATTGTGGACAGTTTTCATTAAGTTGCAACATTGAAATACAGTTTTTTTTAATTTATTACATAAACAAGCTCTAAATCATGTTTGATGCACTCTGGATGTCCAATGTTTGCTGTGCTGTCTATTTGAGATGAAATGAACATTGTGGACAGTTTTCAGCAAGTTGCAACATTGAAATACAGAAAAAATATATATATTTCCATAAACAAGCTCTAAATCATGTTTGATGCACTCTGGATGTCCAATTTTTTTCTGTGTTGTCAATTTGAGATGAAATGAACATTGTGGACAGTTTTCAGCAAGTTGCAACATTGAAATACAGAAAAAACGTGTTTTCCATAAACAAGCTCTAAATCATGTTTGATGCACTCTGGATGTCCAATGTTTGCTGTGCTGTCTATTTGAGATGAAATGAACATTGTGGACAGTTTTCAGCAAGTTACAACATTGAAATAAAAAAAAAAACAGTTTTTTCCATAAACAAGCTCTAAATCATGTTTGATGCACTCTGGATGTCCAATTTTTGCTGTGCTGTCTATTTGAGATGAAATGAACATTGTGGACAGTTTTCATTAAGTTGCAACATTGAAATACAGTTTTTTTTAATTTATTACATAAACAAGCTCTAAATCATGTTTGATGCACTCTGGATGTCCAATGTTTGCTGTGCTGTCTATTTGAGATGAAATGAACATTGTGGACAGTTTTCAGCAAGTTGCAACATTGAAATACAGAAAAAATATATATATTTCCATAAACAAGCTCTAAATCATGTTTGATGCACTCTGGATGTCCAATGTTTGCTGTGCTGTCTATTTGAGATGAAATGAACATTGTGGACAGTTTTCAGCAAGTTACAACATTAAAATAAAAAAACCCCGTTTTTTTCCATGAACAAGCTCTAAATCATGTTTGATGCACTCTGGATGTTCAATTTTTGCTGTGCTGTCAAATTGAGATGAAATGAACATTGTGGACAGTTTTCAGCAAGTTGCAACATTGAAATACAGTTTTTTTTAATTTATTACATAAACAAGCTCTAAATCATGTTTGATGCACCCTGGATGTCCAATGTTTGCTGTGCTGTCTATTTGAGATGAAATGAACATTGTGGACAGTTTTCAGCAAGTTGCAACATTAAAATAAAAAAAACCCGTTTTTTTCCATGAACAAGCTCTAAATCATGTTTGATGCACTCTGGATGTTCAATTTTTTGCTGTGCTGTCAAATTGAGATGAAATGAACATTGTGGACAGTTTTCAGCAAGTTGCAACATTGAAATACAGAAAAAACGTGTTTTCCATAAACAAGCTCTAAATCATGTTTGATGCACTCTGGATGTCCAATGTTTGCTGTGCTGTCTATTTGAGATGAAATGAACATTGTGGACAGTTTTCAGCAAGTTACAACATTGAAATAAAAAAAAAACAGTTTTTTCCATAAACAAGCTCTAAATCATGTTTGATGCACTCTGGATGTCCAATGTTTGCTGTGCTGTCTATTTGAGATGAAATGAACATTGTGGACAGTTTTCAGCAAGTTGCAACATTGAAATACAGAATTATTTTGTTTTACATAAACAAGCTCTAAATCATGTTTGATGCACTCTGGATGTCCAATTTTTGCTGTGCTGTCTATTTGAGATGAAATGAACATTGTGGACAGTTTTCAGCAAGTTACAACATTGAAATAAAAAAAAAACTGTTTTTTCCATAAACAAGCTCTAAATCATGTTTGATGCACTCTGGATGTCCAATTTTTGCTGTGCTGTCTATTTGAGATGAAATGAACATTGTGGACAGTTTTCATTAAATTGCAACATTGAAATACAGTTTTTTTAAATTTATTACATAAACAAGCTCTAAATCATGTTTGATGCACTCTGGATGTCCAATGTTTGCTGTGCTGTCTATTTGAGATGAAATGAACATTGTGGACAGTTTTCAGCAAGTTGCAACATTGAAATACAGAAAAAACTTGTTTTCCTTAAACAAGCTCTAAATTATGTTTGATGCACTCTGGATGTCCAATTTTTGCTGTGCTGTCTATTTGAGATGAAATGAACATTGTGGACAGTTTTCAGCAAGTTACAACATTAAAATAAAAAAACCCCGTTTTTTTCCATGAACAAGCTCTAAATCATGTTTGATGCACTCTGGATGTTCAATTTTTGCTGTGCTGTCAAATTGAGATGAAATGAACATTGTGGACAGTTTTCAGCAAGTTGCAACATTGAAATACAGTTTTTTTTAATTTATTACATAAACAAGCTCTAAATCATGTTTGATGCACCCTGGATGTCCAATGTTTGCTGTGCTGTCTATTTGAGATGAAATGAACATTGTGGACAGTTTTCAGCAAGTTGCAACATTAAAATAAAAAAACCCCGTTTTTTTCCATGAACAAGCTCTAAATCATGTTTGATGCACTCTGGATGTTCAATTTTTGCTGTGCTGTCAAATTGAGATGAAATGAACATTGTGGACAGTTTTCAGCAAGTTGCAACATTGAAATACAGTTTTTTTTAATTTATTACATAAACAAGCTCTAAATCATGTTTGATGCACCCTGGATGTCCAATGTTTGCTGTGCTGTCTATTTGAGATGAAATGAACATTGTGGACAGTTTTCAGCAAGTTGCAACATTAAAATAAAAAAAACCCGTTTTTTTCCATGAACAAGCTCTAAATCATGTTTGATGCACTCTGGATGTTCAATTTTTGCTGTGCTGTCAAATTGAGATGAAATGAACATTGTGGACAGTTTTCAGCAAGTTGCAACATTGAAATACAGTTTTTTTTAATTTATTACATAAACAAGCTCTAAATCATGTTTGATGCACCCTGGATGTCCAATGTTTGCTGTGCTGTCTATTTAAGATGAAATGAACATTGTGGACAGTTTTCAGCAAGTTGCAACATTAAAATAAAAAAACCCCGTTTTTTTCCATGAACAAGCTCTAAATCATGTTTGATGCACTCTGGATGTTCAATTTTTGCTGTGCTGTCTATTTGAGATGAAATGAATATTGTAGACAGTTTTCAGCAAGTTACAACATTGAAATAAAAAAAAAAACAGTTTTTTCCATAAACAAGCTCTAAATCATGTTTGATGCACTCTGGATGTCCAATTTTTGCTGTGCTGTCTATTTGAGATGAAATGAACATTGTGGACAGTTTTCAGCAAGTTGCAACATTGAAATACAGAAAAAACTTGTTTTCCTTAAACAAGCTCTAAATTATGTTTGATGCACTCTGGATGTCCAATGTTTGCTGTGCTGTCTATTTGAGATGAAATGAACATTGTGGACAGTTTTCAGCAAGTTGCAACATTGAAATACAGAATTATTTTGTTTTACATAAACAAGCTCTAAATCATGTTTGATGCACTCTGGATGTCCAATTTTTGCTGTGCTGTCTATTTGAGATGAAATGAATATTGTGGACAGTTTTCAGCAAGTTACAACATTGAAATAAAAAAAAAAACAGTTTTTTCCATAAACAAGCTCTAAATCATGTTTGATGCACTCTGGATGTTCAATTTTTGCTGTGCTGTCAAATTGAGATGAAATGAACATTGTGGACAGTTTTCAGCAAGTTGCAACATTGAAATACAGTTTTTTTTAATTTATTACATAAACAAGCTCTAAATCATGTTTGATGCACTCTGGATGTCCAATGTTTGCTGTGCTGTCTATTTGAGATGAAATGAACATTGTGGACAGTTTTCAGCAAGTTGCAACATTGAAATACAGAAAAAACGTGTTTTCCATAAACAAGCTCTAAATCATGTTTGATGCACTCTGGATGTCCAATGTTTGCTGTGCTGTCTATTTGAGATGAAATGAACATTGTGGACAGTTTTCAGCAAGTTACAACATTGAAATAAAAAAAAAACAGTTTTTTCCATAAACAAGCTCTAAATCATGTTTGATGCACTCTGGATGTCCAATGTTTTTTGTGCTGTCTATTTGAGATGAAATGAACATTGTGGACAGTTTTCAGCAAGTTGCAACATTGAAATACAGAATTATTTTGTTTTACATAAACAAGCTCTAAATCATGTTTGATGCACTCTGGATGTCCAATTTTTGCTGTGCTGTCTATTTGAGATGAAATGAACATTGTGGACAGTTTTCATTAAGTTGCAACATTGAAATACAGTTTTTTTTAATTTATTACATAAACAAGCTCTAAATCATGTTTGATGCACTCTGGATGTCCAATGTTTGCTGTGCTGTCTATTTGAGATGAAATGAACATTGTGGACAGTTTTCAGCAAGTTGCAACATTGAAATACAGAAAAAACTTGTTTTCCTTAAACAAGCTCTAAATTATGTTTGATGCACTCTGGATGTCCAATTTTTGCTGTGCTGTCTATTTGAGATGAAATGAACATTGTGGACAGTTTTCAGCAAGTTACAACATTAAAATAAAAAAAACCCGTTTTTTTCCATGAACAAGCTCTAAATCATGTTTGATGCACTCTGGATGTTCAATTTTTGCTGTGCTGTCAAATTGAGATGAAATGAACATTGTGGACAGTTTTCAGCAAGTTGCAACATTGAAATACAGTTTTTTTTAATTTATTACATAAACAAGCTCTAAATCATGTTTGATGCACTCTGGATGTCCAATGTTTGCTGTGCTGTCTATTTGAGATGAAATGAACAATGTGGACAGTTTTCAGCAAGTTGCAACATTGAAATACAGAAAAAACTTGTTTTCCTTAAACAAGCTCTAAATTATGTTTGATGCACTCTGGATGTCCAATTTTTGCTGTGCTGTCTATTTGAGATGAAATGAACATTGTGGACAGTTTTCAGCAAGTTACAACATTAAAATAAAAAAAACCCGTTTTTTTCCATGAACAAGCTCTAAATCATGTTTGATGCACTCTGGATGTCCAATTTTTGCTGTGCTGTCAAATTGAGATGAAATGAACATTGTGGACAGTTTTCAGCAAGTTGCAACATTGAAATACAGTTTTTTTTAATTTATTACATAAACAAGCTCTAAATCATGTTTGATGCACTCTGGATGTCCAATGTTTGCTGTGCTGTCTATTTGAGATGAAATGAACATTGTGGACAGTTTTCAGCAAGTTGCAACATTGAAATACAGAAAAAACGTGTTTTCCATAAACAAGCTCTAAATCATGTTTGATGCACTCTGGATGTCCAATGTTTGCTGTGCTGTCTATTTGAGATGAAATGAACATTGTGGACAGTTTTCAGCAAGTTACAACATTGAAATAAAAAAAAAACAGTTTTTTCCATAAACAAGCTCTAAATCATGTTTGATGCACTCTGGATGTCCAATGTTTTTTGTGCTGTCTATTTGAGATGAAATGAACATTGTGGACAGTTTTCAGCAAGTTGCAACATTGAAATACAGAATTATTTTGTTTTACATAAACAAGCTCTAAATCATGTTTGATGCACTCTGGATGTCCAATTTTTGCTGTGCTGTCTATTTGAGATGAAATGAACATTGTGGACAGTTTTCATTAAGTTGCAACATTGAAATACAGTTTTTTTTAATTTATTACATAAACAAGCTCTAAATCATGTTTGATGCACTCTGGATGTCCAATGTTTGCTGTGCTGTCTATTTGAGATGAAATGAACATTGTGGACAGTTTTCAGCAAGTTGCAACATTGAAATACAGAAAAAACTTGTTTTCCTTAAACAAGCTCTAAATTATGTTTGATGCACTCTGGATGTCCAATTTTTGCTGTGCTGTCTATTTGAGATGAAATGAACATTGTGGACAGTTTTCAGCAAGTTACAACATTAAAATAAAAAAAACCCGTTTTTTTCCATGAACAAGCTCTAAATCATGTTTGATGCACTCTGGATGTTCAATTTTTGCTGTGCTGTCAAATTGAGATGAAATGAACATTGTGGACAGTTTTCAGCAAGTTGCAACATTGAAATACAGTTTTTTTTAATTTATTACATAAACAAGCTCTAAATCATGTTTGATGCACTCTGGATGTCCAATGTTTGCTGTGCTGTCTATTTGAGATGAAATGAACAATGTGGACAGTTTTCAGCAAGTTGCAACATTGAAATACAGAAAAAACTTGTTTTCCTTAAACAAGCTCTAAATTATGTTTGATGCACTCTGGATGTCCAATTTTTGCTGTGCTGTCTATTTGAGATGAAATGAACATTGTGGACAGTTTTCAGCAAGTTACAACATTAAAATAAAAAAAACCCGTTTTTTTCCATGAACAAGCTCTAAATCATGTTTGATGCACTCTGGATGTCCAATTTTTGCTGTGCTGTCAAATTGAGATGAAATGAACATTGTGGACAGTTTTCAGCAAGTTGCAACATTGAAATACAGTTTTTTTTAATTTATTACATAAACAAGCTCTAAATCATGTTTGATGCACTCTGGATGTCCAATGTTTGCTGTGCTGTCTATTTGAGATGAAATGAACATTGTGGACAGTTTTCAGCAAGTTGCAACATTGAAATACAGAAAAAACGTGTTTTCCATAAACAAGCTCTAAATCATGTTTGATGCACTCTGGATGTCCAATGTTTGCTGTGCTGTCTATTTGAGATGAAATGAACATTGTGGACAGTTTTCAGCAAGTTACAACATTGAAATAAAAAAAAAACAGTTTTTTCCATAAACAAGCTCTAAATCATGTTTGATGCACTCTGGATGTCCAATGTTTTTTGTGCTGTCTATTTGAGATGAAATGAACATTGTGGACAGTTTTCAGCAAGTTGCAACATTGAAATACAGAATTATTTTGTTTTACATAAACAAGCTCTAAATCATGTTTGATGCACTCTGGATGTCCAATTTTTGCTGTGCTGTCTATTTGAGATGAAATGAACATTGTGGACAGTTTTCATTAAGTTGCAACATTGAAATACAGTTTTTTTTAATTTATTACATAAACAAGCTCTAAATCATGTTTGATGCACTCTGGATGTCCAATGTTTGCTGTGCTGTCTATTTGAGATGAAATGAACATTGTGGACAGTTTTCAGCAAGTTGCAACATTGAAATACAGAAAAAACTTGTTTTCCTTAAACAAGCTCTAAATTATGTTTGATGCACTCTGGATGTCCAATTTTTGCTGTGCTGTCTATTTGAGATGAAATGAACATTGTGGACAGTTTTCAGCAAGTTACAACATTAAAATAAAAAAAACCCGTTTTTTTCCATGAACAAGCTCTAAATCATGTTTGATGCACTCTGGATGTTCAATTTTTGCTGTGCTGTCAAATTGAGATGAAATGAACATTGTGGACAGTTTTCAGCAAGTTGCAACATTGAAATACAGTTTTTTTTAATTTATTACATAAACAAGCTCTAAATCATGTTTGATGCACTCTGGATGTCCAATGTTTGCTGTGCTGTCTATTTGAGATGAAATGAACAATGTGGACAGTTTTCAGCAAGTTGCAACATTGAAATACAGAAAAAACTTGTTTTCCTTAAACAAGCTCTAAATTATGTTTGATGCACTCTGGATGTCCAATTTTTGCTGTGCTGTCTATTTGAGATGAAATGAACATTGTGGACAGTTTTCAGCAAGTTACAACATTAAAATAAAAAAAACCCGTTTTTTTCCATGAACAAGCTCTAAATCATGTTTGATGCACTCTGGATGTCCAATTTTTGCTGTGCTGTCAAATTGAGATGAAATGAACATTGTGGACAGTTTTCAGCAAGTTGCAACATTGAAATACAGTTTTTTTTAATTTATTACATAAACAAGCTCTAAATCATGTTTGATGCACTCTGGATGTCCAATGTTTGCTGTGCTGTCTATTTGAGATGAAATGAACATTGTGGACAGTTGCAACATTGAAATACAGTTTTTTTTAATTTATTACATAAACAAGCTCTAAATCATGTTTGATGCACTCTGGATGTCCAATGTTTGCTGTGCTGTCTATTTGAGATGAAATGAACATTGTGGACAGTCTGGATGTCCAATGTTTGCTGTGCTGTCTATTTGAGATGAAATGAACATTGTGGACAGTTGCAACATTGAAATACAGTTTTTTTTAATTTATTACATAAACAAGCTCTAAATCATGTTTGATGCACTCTGGATGTCCAATGTTTGCTGTGCTGTCTATTTGAGATGAAATGAACATTGTGGACAGTTTTGAAATACAGTTTTTTGTTGCAAGTTGCAACATTGAAATACAGACTTATTTTTTTTACATAAACAAGCTCTAAATCATGTTTGATTCACTCTGGAATGTCCAATTTTTGCTGTGATGTCTATTTGCGATGAAATGAACATTGTGGACAGTTTTCAGCAAGTTACAACATAAAAATAAAAAATAAACATTTTTTTCCATGAACAAGCTCTAAATCATGTTTGATGCACTCTGGATGTCCAATTTTTGCTGTGCTGTCTATTTGAGATGAAATGAACATTGTGGACAGTTTTCAGCAAGTTACAACATTGAAATAAAAAAAAAACAGTTTTTTCCATTAAACAAGCTCTAAATCATGTTTGATGCACTCTGGATGTCCAATGTTTGCTGTGCTGTCTATTTGAGATGAAATGAACATTGTGGACAGTTTTCAGCAAGTTGCAACATTGAAATACAGAAAAAATATATATATTTCCATAAACAAGCTCTAAATCATGTTTGATGCACTCTGGATGTCCAATTTTTTTCTGTGTTGTCAATTTGAGATGAAATGAACATTGTGGACAGTTTTCAGCAAGTTGCAACATTGAAATACAGAAAAAACGTGTTTTCCATAAACAAGCTCTAAATCATGTTTGATGCACTCTGGATGTCCAATGTTTGCTGTGCTGTCTATTTGAGATGAAATGAACATTGTGGACAGTTTTCAGCAAGTTACAACATTGAAATAAAAAAAAAAACAGTTTTTTCCATAAACAAGCTCTAAATCATGTTTGATGCACTCTGGATGTCCAATTTTTGCTGTGCTGTCTATTTGAGATGAAATGAACATTGTGGACAGTTTTCATTAAGTTGCAACATTGAAATACAGTTTTTTTTAATTTATTACATAAACAAGCTCTAAATCATGTTTGATGCACTCTGGATGTCCAATGTTTGCTGTGCTGTCTATTTGAGATGAAATGAACATTGTGGACAGTTTTCAGCAAGTTGCAACATTGAAATACAGAAAAAATATATATATTTCCATAAACAAGCTCTAAATCATGTTTGATGCACTCTGGATGTCCAATTTTTTTCTGTGTTGTCAATTTGAGATGAAATGAACATTGTGGACAGTTTTCAGCAAGTTGCAACATTGAAATACAGAAAAAACGTGTTTTCCATAAACAAGCTCTAAATCATGTTTGATGCACTCTGGATGTCCAATGTTTGCTGTGCTGTCTATTTGAGATGAAATGAACATTGTGGACAGTTTTCAGCAAGTTACAACATTGAAATAAAAAAAAAAACAGTTTTTTCCATAAACAAGCTCTAAATCATGTTTGATGCACTCTGGATGTCCAATTTTTGCTGTGCTGTCTATTTGAGATGAAATGAACATTGTGGACAGTTTTCATTAAGTTGCAACATTGAAATACAGTTTTTTTTAATTTATTACATAAACAAGCTCTAAATCATGTTTGATGCACTCTGGATGTCCAATGTTTGCTGTGCTGTCTATTTGAGATGAAATGAACATTGTGGACAGTTTTCAGCAAGTTGCAACATTGAAATACAGAAAAAATATATATATTTCCATAAACAAGCTCTAAATCATGTTTGATGCACTCTGGATGTCCAATGTTTGCTGTGCTGTCTATTTGAGATGAAATGAACATTGTGGACAGTTTTCAGCAAGTTACAACATTGAAATAAAAAAAAAAACAGTTTTTTCCATAAACAAGCTCTAAATCATGTTTGATGCACTCTGGATGTCCAATTTTTGCTGTGCTGTCTATTTGAGATGAAATGAACATTGTGGACAGTTTTCATTAAGTTGCAACATTGAAATACAGTTTTTTTTAATTTATTACATAAACAAGCTCTAAATCATGTTTGATGCACTCTGGATGTCCAATGTTTGCTGTGCTGTCTATTTGAGATGAAATGAACATTGTGGACAGTTTTCAGCAAGTTGCAACATTGAAATACAGAAAAAATATATATATTTCCATAAACAAGCTCTAAATCATGTTTGATGCACTCTGGATGTCCAATTTTTTTCTGTGTTGTCAATTTGAGATGAAATGAACATTGTGGACAGTTTTCAGCAAGTTGCAACATTGAAATACAGAAAAAACGTGTTTTCCATAAACAAGCTCTAAATCATGTTTGATGCACTCTGGATGTCCAATGTTTGCTGTGCTGTCTATTTGAGATGAAATGAACATTGTGGACAGTTTTCAGCAAGTTACAACATTGAAATAAAAAAAAAAACAGTTTTTTCCATAAACAAGCTCTAAATCATGTTTGATGCACTCTGGATGTCCAATTTTTGCTGTGCTGTCTATTTGAGATGAAATGAACATTGTGGACAGTTTTCATTAAGTTGCAACATTGAAATACAGTTTTTTTTAATTTATTACATAAACAAGCTCTAAATCATGTTTGATGCACTCTGGATGTCCAATGTTTGCTGTGCTGTCTATTTGAGATGAAATGAACATTGTGGACAGTTTTCAGCAAGTTGCAACATTGAAATACAGAAAAAATATATATATTTCCATAAACAAGCTCTAAATCATGTTTGATGCACTCTGGATGTCCAATTTTTTTCTGTGCTGTCAATTTGAGATGAAATGAACATTGTGGACAGTTTTCAGCAAGTTGCAACATTGAAATACAGAAAAAACGTGTTTTCCATAAACAAGCTCTAAATCATGTTTGATGCACTCTGGATGTCCAATGTTTGCTGTGCTGTCTATTTGAGATGAAATGAACATTGTGGACAGTTTTCAGCAAGTTACAACATTGAAATAAAAAAAAAACAGTTTTTTCCATAAACAAGCTCTAAATCATGTTTGATGCACTCTGGATGTCCAATTTTTGCTGTGCTGTCTATTTGAGATGAAATGAACATTGTGGACAGTTTTCATTAAGTTGCAACATTGAAATACAGTTTTTTTTAATTTATTACATAAACAAGCTCTAAATCATGTTTGATGCACTCTGGATGTCCAATGTTTGCTGTGCTGTCTATTTGAGATGAAATGAACAATGTGGACAGTTTTCAGCAAGTTGCAACATTGAAATACAGAAAAAACTTGTTTTCCTTAAACAAGCTCTAAATTATGTTTGATGCACTCTGGATGTCCAATTTTTGCTGTGCTGTCTATTTGAGATGAAATGAACATTGTGGACAGTTTTCAGCAAGTTACAACATTAAAATAAAAAAAACCCGTTTTTTTCCATGAACAAGCTCTAAATCATGTTTGATGCACTCTGGATGTCCAATTTTTGCTGTGCTGTCAAATTGAGATGAAATGAACATTGTGGACAGTTTTCAGCAAGTTGCAACATTGAAATACAGTTTTTTTAAATTTATTACATAAACAAGCTCTAAATCATGTTTGATGCACTCTGGATGTCCAATGTTTGCTGTGCTGTCTATTTGAGATGAAATGAACATTGTGGACAGTTTTCAGCAAGTTGCAACATTGAAATACAGACTTATTTTTTTTACATAAACAAGCTCTAAATCATGTTTGATTCACTCTGGATGTCCAATTTTTGCTGTGATGTCTATTTGCGATGAAATGAACATTGTGGACAGTTTTCAGCAAGTTACAACATAAAAATAAAAAATAAACATTTTTTTCCATGAACAAGCTCTAAATCATGTTTGATGCACTCTGGATGTCCAATTTTTGCTGTGCTGTCTATTTGAGATGAAATGAACATTGTGGACAGTTTTCAGCAAGTTACAACATTGAAATTAAAAAAAAACAGTTTTTTCCATTAAACAAGCTCTAAATCATGTTTGATGCACTCTGGATGTCCAATGTTTGCTGTGCTGTCTATTTGAGATGAAATGAACATTGTGGACAGTTTTCAGCAAGTTGCAACATTGAAATACAGAAAAAATATATATATTTCCATAAACAAGCTCTAAATCATGTTTGATGCACTCTGGATGTCCAATTTTTTTCTGTGCTGTCAATTTGAGATGAAATGAACATTGTGGACAGTTTTCAGCAAGTTGCAACATTGAAATACAGAAAAAACGTGTTTTCCATAAACAAGCTCTAAATCATGTTTGATGCACTCTGGATGTCCAATGTTTGCTGTGCTGTCTATTTGAGATGAAATGAACATTGTGGACAGTTTTCAGCAAGTTGCAACATTGAAATACAGAAAAAACGTGTTTTCCATAAACAAGCTCTAAATCATGTTTGATGCACTCTGGATGTCCAATGTTTGCTGTGCTGTCTATTTGAGATGAAATGAACATTGTGGACAGTTTTCAGCAAGTTACAACATTGAAATAAAAAAAAAAACAGTTTTTTCCATAAACAAGCTCTAAATCATGTTTGATGCACTCTGGATGTCCAATTTTTGCTGTGCTGTCTATTTGAGATGAAATGAACATTGTGGACAGTTTTCATTAAGTTGCAACATTGAAATACAGTTTTTTTTAATTTATTACATAAACAAGCTCTAAATCATGTTTGATGCACTCTGGATGTCCAATGTTTGCTGTGCTGTCTATTTGAGATGAAATGAACATTGTGGACAGTTTTCAGCAAGTTGCAACATTGAAATACAGAAAAAATATATATATTTCCATAAACAAGCTCTAAATCATGTTTGATGCACTCTGGATGTCCAATGTTTGCTGTGCTGTCTATTTGAGATGAAATGAACATTGTGGACAGTTTTCAGCAAGTTACAACATTGAAATAAAAAAAAAAACAGTTTTTTCCATAAACAAGCTCTAAATCATGTTTGATGCACTCTGGATGTCCAATTTTTGCTGTGCTGTCTATTTGAGATGAAATGAACATTGTGGACAGTTTTCATTAAGTTGCAACATTGAAATACAGTTTTTTTTAATTTATTACATAAACAAGCTCTAAATCATGTTTGATGCACTCTGGATGTCCAATGTTTGCTGTGCTGTCTATTTGAGATGAAATGAACATTGTGGACAGTTTTCAGCAAGTTGCAACATTGAAATACAGAAAAAATATATATATTTCCATAAACAAGCTCTAAATCATGTTTGATGCACTCTGGATGTCCAATTTTTTTCTGTGTTGTCAATTTGAGATGAAATGAACATTGTGGACAGTTTTCAGCAAGTTGCAACATTGAAATACAGAAAAAACGTGTTTTCCATAAACAAGCTCTAAATCATGTTTGATGCACTCTGGATGTCCAATGTTTGCTGTGCTGTCTATTTGAGATGAAATGAACATTGTGGACAGTTTTCAGCAAGTTACAACATTGAAATAAAAAAAAAAACAGTTTTTTCCATAAACAAGCTCTAAATCATGTTTGATGCACTCTGGATGTCCAATTTTTGCTGTGCTGTCTATTTGAGATGAAATGAACATTGTGGACAGTTTTCATTAAGTTGCAACATTGAAATACAGTTTTTTTTAATTTATTACATAAACAAGCTCTAAATCATGTTTGATGCACTCTGGATGTCCAATGTTTGCTGTGCTGTCTATTTGAGATGAAATGAACATTGTGGACAGTTTTCAGCAAGTTGCAACATTGAAATACAGAAAAAATATATATATTTCCATAAACAAGCTCTAAATCATGTTTGATGCACTCTGGATGTCCAATTTTTTTCTGTGCTGTCAATTTGAGATGAAATGAACATTGTGGACAGTTTTCAGCAAGTTGCAACATTGAAATACAGAAAAAACGTGTTTTCCATAAACAAGCTCTAAATCATGTTTGATGCACTCTGGATGTCCAATGTTTGCTGTGCTGTCTATTTGAGATGAAATGAACATTGTGGACAGTTTTCAGCAAGTTACAACATTGAAATAAAAAAAAAACAGTTTTTTCCATAAACAAGCTCTAAATCATGTTTGATGCACTCTGGATGTCCAATTTTTGCTGTGCTGTCTATTTGAGATGAAATGAACATTGTGGACAGTTTTCATTAAGTTGCAACATTGAAATACAGTTTTTTTTAATTTATTACATAAACAAGCTCTAAATCATGTTTGATGCACTCTGGATGTCCAATGTTTGCTGTGCTGTCTATTTGAGATGAAATGAACAATGTGGACAGTTTTCAGCAAGTTGCAACATTGAAATACAGAAAAAACTTGTTTTCCTTAAACAAGCTCTAAATTATGTTTGATGCACTCTGGATGTCCAATTTTTGCTGTGCTGTCTATTTGAGATGAAATGAACATTGTGGACAGTTTTCAGCAAGTTACAACATTAAAATAAAAAAAACCCGTTTTTTTCCATGAACAAGCTCTAAATCATGTTTGATGCACTCTGGATGTCCAATTTTTGCTGTGCTGTCAAATTGAGATGAAATGAACATTGTGGACAGTTTTCAGCAAGTTGCAACATTGAAATACAGTTTTTTTAAATTTATTACATAAACAAGCTCTAAATCATGTTTGATGCACTCTGGATGTCCAATGTTTGCTGTGCTGTCTATTTGAGATGAAATGAACATTGTGGACAGTTTTCAGCAAGTTGCAACATTGAAATACAGACTTATTTTTTTTACATAAACAAGCTCTAAATCATGTTTGATTCACTCTGGATGTCCAATTTTTGCTGTGATGTCTATTTGCGATGAAATGAACATTGTGGACAGTTTTCAGCAAGTTACAACATAAAAATAAAAAATAAACATTTTTTTCCATGAACAAGCTCTAAATCATGTTTGATGCACTCTGGATGTCCAATTTTTGCTGTGCTGTCTATTTGAGATGAAATGAACATTGTGGACAGTTTTCAGCAAGTTACAACATTGAAATTAAAAAAAAACAGTTTTTTCCATTAAACAAGCTCTAAATCATGTTTGATGCACTCTGGATGTCCAATGTTTGCTGTGCTGTCTATTTGAGATGAAATGAACATTGTGGACAGTTTTCAGCAAGTTGCAACATTGAAATACAGAAAAAATATATATATTTCCATAAACAAGCTCTAAATCATGTTTGATGCACTCTGGATGTCCAATTTTTTTCTGTGCTGTCAATTTGAGATGAAATGAACATTGTGGACAGTTTTCAGCAAGTTGCAACATTGAAATACAGAAAAAACGTGTTTTCCATAAACAAGCTCTAAATCATGTTTGATGCACTCTGGATGTCCAATGTTTGCTGTGCTGTCTATTTGAGATGAAATGAACATTGTGGACAGTTTTCAGCAAGTTACAACATTGAAATAAAAAAAAAACAGTTTTTTCCATAAACAAGCTCTAAATCATGTTTGATGCACTCTGGATGTCCAATTTTTGCTGTGCTGTCTATTTGAGATGAAATGAACATTGTGGACAGTTTTCATTAAGTTGCAACATTGAAATACAGTTTTTTTTAATTTATTACATAAACAAGCTCTAAATCATGTTTGATGCACTCTGGATGTCCAATGTTTGCTGTGCTGTCTATTTGAGATGAAATGAACATTGTGGACAGTTTTCAGCAAGTTGCAACATTGAAATACAGAAAAAACTTGTTTTCCTTAAACAAGCTCTAAATTATGTTTGATGCACTCTGGATGTCCAATTTTTGCTGTGCTGTCTATTTGAGATGAAATGAACATTGTGGACAGTTTTCAGCAAGTTACAACATTGAAATAAAAAAAAAACAGTTTTTTCCATAAACAAGCTCTAAATCATGTTTGATGCACTCTGGATGTCCAATTTTTGCTGTGCTGTCTATTTGAGATGAAATGAACATTGTGGACAGTTTTCAGCAAGTTGCAACATTGAAATACAGAAAAAACTTGTTTTCCTTAAACAAGCTCTAAATTATGTTTGATGCACTCTGGATGTCCAATTTTTGCTGTGCTGTCTATTTGAGATGAAATGAACATTGTGGACAGTTTTCAGCAAGTTACAACATTAAAATAAAAAAACCCCGTTTTTTTCCATGAACAAGCTCTAAATCATGTTTGATGCACTCTGGATGTTCAATTTTTGCTGTGCTGTCAAATTGAGATGAAATGAACATTGTGGACAGTTTTCAGCAAGTTGCAACATTGAAATACAGTTTTTTTTAATTTATTACATAAACAAGCTCTAAATCATGTTTGATGCACTCTGGATGTCCAATGTTTGCTGTGCTGTCAAATTGAGATGAAATGAACATTGTGGACAGTTTTCAGCAAGTTGCAACATTGAAATACAGTTTTTTTTAATTTATTACATAAACAAGCTCTAAATCATGTTTGATGCACTCTGGATGTCCAATGTTTGCTGTGCTGTCTATTTGAGATGAAATGAACATTGTGGACAGTTTTCAGCAAGTTGCAACATTGAAATACAGAAAAAACGTGTTTTCCATAAACAAGCTCTAAATCATGTTTGATGCACTCTGGATGTCCAATGTTTTTTGTGCTGTCTATTTGAGATGAAATGAACATTGTGGACAGTTTTCAGCAAGTTGCAACATTGAAATACAGAAAAAACGTGTTTTCCATAAACAAGCTCTAAATCATGTTTGATGCACTCTGGATGTCCAATGTTTGCTGTGCTGTCTATTTGAGATGAAATGAACATTGTGGACAGTTTTCAGCAAGTTGCAACATTGAAATACAGTTTTTTTAAATTTATTACATAAACAAGCTCTAAATCATGTTTGATGCACTCTGGATGTCCAATGTTTGCTGTGCTGTCAAATTGAGATGAAATGAACATTGTGGACAGTTTTCAGCAAGTTGCAACATTGAAATACAGTTTTTTTTAATTTATTACATAAACAAGCTCTAAATCATGTTTGATGCACTCTGGATGTCCAATGTTTGCTGTGCTGTCTATTTGAGATGAAATGAACATTGTGGACAGTTTTCAGCAAGTTGCAACATTGAAATACAGAAAAAACGTGTTTTCCATAAACAAGCTCTAAATCATGTTTGATGCACTCTGGATGTCCAATGTTTTTTGTGCTGTCTATTTGAGATGAAATGAACATTGTGGACAGTTTTCAGCAAGTTGCAACATTGAAATACAGAAAAAACGTGTTTTCCATAAACAAGCTCTAAATCATGTTTGATGCACTCTGGATGTCCAATGTTTGCTGTGCTGTCTATTTGAGATGAAATGAACATTGTGGACAGTTTTCAGCAAGTTACAACATTGAAATAAAAAAAAAACAGTTTTTTCCATAAACAAGCTCTAAATCATGTTTGATGCACTCTGGATGTCCAATTTTTGCTGTGCTGTCTATTTGAGATGAAATGAACATTGTGGACAGTTTTCATTAAGTTGCAACATTGAAATACAGTTTTTTTTAATTTATTACATAAACAAGCTCTAAATCATGTTTGATGCACTCTGGATGTCCAATGTTTGCTGTGCTGTCTATTTGAGATGAAATGAACATTGTGGACAGTTTTCAGCAAGTTGCAACATTGAAATACAGAAAAAACTTGTTTTCCTTAAACAAGCTCTAAATTATGTTTGATGCACTCTGGATGTCCAATTTTTGCTGTGCTGTCTATTTGAGATGAAATGAACATTGTGGACAGTTTTCAGCAAGTTACAACATTAAAATAAAAAAACCCCGTTTTTTTCCATGAACAAGCTCTAAATCATGTTTGATGCACTCTGGATGTTCAATTTTTGCTGTGCTGTCAAATTGAGATGAAATGAACATTGTGGACAGTTTTCAGCAAGTTGCAACATTGAAATACAGTTTTTTTTAATTTATTACATAAACAAGCTCTAAATCATGTTTGATGCACTCTGGATGTCCAATGTTTGCTGTGCTGTCTATTTGAGATGAAATGAACAATGTGGACAGTTTTCAGCAAGTTGCAACATTGAAATACAGAAAAAACTTGTTTTCCTTAAACAAGCTCTAAATTATGTTTGATGCACTCTGGATGTCCAATTTTTGCTGTGCTGTCTATTTGAGATGAAATGAACATTGTGGACAGTTTTCAGCAAGTTACAACATTAAAATAAAAAAAACCCGTTTTTTTCCATGAACAAGCTCTAAATCATGTTTGATGCACTCTGGATGTCCAATTTTTGCTGTGCTGTCAAATTGAGATGAAATGAACATTGTGGACAGTTTTCAGCAAGTTGCAACATTGAAATACAGTTTTTTTTAATTTATTACATAAACAAGCTCTAAATCATGTTTGATGCACTCTGGATGTCCAATGTTTGCTGTGCTGTCTATTTGAGATGAAATGAACATTGTGGACAGTTGCAACATTGAAATACAGTTTTTTTTTAATTTATTACATAAACAAGCTCTAAATCATGTTTGATGCACTCTGGATGTCCAATGTTTGCTGTGCTGTCTATTTGAGATGAAATGAACATTGTGGACAGTCTGGATGTCCAATGTTTGCTGTGCTGTCTATTTGAGATGAAATGAACATTGTGGACAGTTGCAACATTGAAATACAGTTTTTTTTAATTTATTACATAAACAAGCTCTAAATCATGTTTGATGCACTCTGGATGTCCAATGTTTGCTGTGCTGTCTATTTGAGATGAAATGAACATTGTGGACAGTTTTGAAATACAGTTTTTTGTTGCAAGTTGCAACATTGAAATACAGACTTATTTTTTTTACATAAACAAGCTCTAAATCATGTTTGATTCACTCTGGAATGTCCAATTTTTGCTGTGATGTCTATTTGCGATGAAATGAACATTGTGGACAGTTTTCAGCAAGTTACAACATAAAAATAAAAAATAAACATTTTTTTCCATGAACAAGCTCTAAATCATGTTTGATGCACTCTGGATGTCCAATTTTTGCTGTGCTGTCTATTTGAGATGAAATGAACATTGTGGACAGTTTTCAGCAAGTTACAACATTGAAATAAAAAAAAAAACAGTTTTTTCCATTAAACAAGCTCTAAATCATGTTTGATGCACTCTGGATGTCCAATGTTTGCTGTGCTGTCTATTTGAGATGAAATGAACATTGTGGACAGTTTTCAGCAAGTTGCAACATTGAAATACAGAAAAAATATATATATTTCCATAAACAAGCTCTAAATCATGTTTGATGCACTCTGGATGTCCAATTTTTTTCTGTGTTGTCAATTTGAGATGAAATGAACATTGTGGACAGTTTTCAGCAAGTTGCAACATTGAAATACAGAAAAAACGTGTTTTCCATAAACAAGCTCTAAATCATGTTTGATGCACTCTGGATGTCCAATGTTTGCTGTGCTGTCTATTTGAGATGAAATGAACATTGTGGACAGTTTTCAGCAAGTTACAACATTGAAATAAAAAAAAAAACAGTTTTTTCCATAAACAAGCTCTAAATCATGTTTGATGCACTCTGGATGTCCAATTTTTGCTGTGCTGTCTATTTGAGATGAAATGAACATTGTGGACAGTTTTCATTAAGTTGCAACATTGAAATACAGTTTTTTTTAATTTATTACATAAACAAGCTCTAAATCATGTTTGATGCACTCTGGATGTCCAATGTTTGCTGTGCTGTCTATTTGAGATGAAATGAACATTGTGGACAGTTTTCAGCAAGTTGCAACATTGAAATACAGAAAAAATATATATATTTCCATAAACAAGCTCTAAATCATGTTTGATGCACTCTGGATGTCCAATTTTTTTCTGTGTTGTCAATTTGAGATGAAATGAACATTGTGGACAGTTTTCAGCAAGTTGCAACATTGAAATACAGAAAAAACGTGTTTTCCATAAACAAGCTCTAAATCATGTTTGATGCACTCTGGATGTCCAATGTTTGCTGTGCTGTCTATTTGAGATGAAATGAACATTGTGGACAGTTTTCAGCAAGTTACAACATTGAAATAAAAAAAAAAACAGTTTTTTCCATAAACAAGCTCTAAATCATGTTTGATGCACTCTGGATGTCCAATTTTTGCTGTGCTGTCTATTTGAGATGAAATGAACATTGTGGACAGTTTTCATTAAGTTGCAACATTGAAATACAGTTTTTTTTAATTTATTACATAAACAAGCTCTAAATCATGTTTGATGCACTCTGGATGTCCAATGTTTGCTGTGCTGTCTATTTGAGATGAAATGAACAATGTGGACAGTTTTCAGCAAGTTGCAACATTGAAATACAGAAAAAACTTGTTTTCCTTAAACAAGCTCTAAATTATGTTTGATGCACTCTGGATGTCCAATTTTTGCTGTGCTGTCTATTTGAGATGAAATGAACATTGTGGACAGTTTTCAGCAAGTTACAACATTAAAATAAAAAAAACCCGTTTTTTTCCATGAACAAGCTCTAAATCATGTTTGATGCACTCTGGATGTCCAATTTTTGCTGTGCTGTCAAATTGAGATGAAATGAACATTGTGGACAGTTTTCAGCAAGTTGCAACATTGAAATACAGTTTTTTTAAATTTATTACATAAACAAGCTCTAAATCATGTTTGATGCACTCTGGATGTCCAATGTTTGCTGTGCTGTCTATTTGAGATGAAATGAACATTGTGGACAGTTTTCAGCAAGTTGCAACATTGAAATACAGACTTATTTTTTTTACATAAACAAGCTCTAAATCATGTTTGATTCACTCTGGATGTCCAATTTTTGCTGTGATGTCTATTTGCGATGAAATGAACATTGTGGACAGTTTTCAGCAAGTTACAACATAAAAATAAAAAATAAACATTTTTTTCCATGAACAAGCTCTAAATCATGTTTGATGCACTCTGGATGTCCAATTTTTGCTGTGCTGTCTATTTGAGATGAAATGAACATTGTGGACAGTTTTCAGCAAGTTACAACATTGAAATAAAAAAAAAACAGTTTTTTCCATTAAACAAGCTCTAAATCATGTTTGATGCACTCTGGATGTCCAATGTTTGCTGTGCTGTCTATTTGAGATGAAATGAACATTGTGGACAGTTTTCAGCAAGTTGCAACATTGAAATACAGAAAAAATATATATATTTCCATAAACAAGCTCTAAATCATGTTTGATGCACTCTGGATGTCCAATTTTTTTCTGTGCTGTCAATTTGAGATGAAATGAACATTGTGGACAGTTTTCAGCAAGTTGCAACATTGAAATACAGAAAAAACGTGTTTTCCATAAACAAGCTCTAAATCATGTTTGATGCACTCTGGATGTCCAATGTTTGCTGTGCTGTCTATTTGAGATGAAATGAACATTGTGGACAGTTTTCAGCAAGTTACAACATTGAAATAAAAAAAAAACAGTTTTTTCCATAAACAAGCTCTAAATCATGTTTGATGCACTCTGGATGTCCAATTTTTGCTGTGCTGTCTATTTGAGATGAAATGAACATTGTGGACAGTTTTCATTAAGTTGCAACATTGAAATACAGTTTTTTTTAATTTATTACATAAACAAGCTCTAAATCATGTTTGATGCACTCTGGATGTCCAATGTTTGCTGTGCTGTCTATTTGAGATGAAATGAACATTGTGGACAGTTTTCAGCAAGTTGCAACATTGAAATACAGAAAAAACTTGTTTTCCTTAAACAAGCTCTAAATTATGTTTGATGCACTCTGGATGTCCAATTTTTGCTGTGCTGTCTATTTGAGATGAAATGAACATTGTGGACAGTTTTCAGCAAGTTGCAACATTGAAATACAGTTTTTTTTAATTTATTTCATAAACAAGCTCTAAATCATGTTTGATGCACTCTGGATGTCCAATGTTTGCTGTGCTGTCTATTTGAGATGAAATGAACATTGTGGACAGTTTTCAGCAAGTTGCAACATTGAAATACAGTTTTTTTTAATTTATTACATAAACAAGCTCTAAATCATGTTTGATGCACTCTGGATGTCCAATGTTTGCTGTGCTGTCAAATTGAGATGAAATGAACATTGTGGACAGTTTTCAGCAAGTTGCAACATTGAAATACAGTTTTTTTTAATTTATTACATAAACAAGCTCTAAATCATGTTTGATGCACTCTGGATGTCCAATGTTTGCTGTGCTGTCTATTTGAGATGAAATGAACATTGTGGACAGTTTTCAGCAAGTTGCAACATTGAAATACAGAAAAAACGTGTTTTCCATAAACAAGCTCTAAATCATGTTTGATGCACTCTGGATGTCCAATGTTTTTTGTGCTGTCTATTTGAGATGAAATGAACATTGTGGACAGTTTTCAGCAAGTTGCAACATTGAAATACAGAAAAAACGTGTTTTCCATAAACAAGCTCTAAATCATGTTTGATGCACTCTGGATGTCCAATGTTTGCTGTGCTGTCTATTTGAGATGAAATGAACATTGTGGACAGTTTTCAGCAAGTTACAACATTGAAATAAAAAAAAAACAGTTTTTTCCATAAACAAGCTCTAAATCATGTTTGATGCACTCTGGATGTCCAATTTTTGCTGTGCTGTCTATTTGAGATGAAATGAACATTGTGGACAGTTTTCATTAAGTTGCAACATTGAAATACAGTTTTTTTTAATTTATTACATAAACAAGCTCTAAATCATGTTTGATGCACTCTGGATGTCCAATGTTTGCTGTGCTGTCTATTTGAGATGAAATGAACATTGTGGACAGTTTTCAGCAAGTTGCAACATTGAAATACAGAAAAAACTTGTTTTCCTTAAACAAGCTCTAAATTATGTTTGATGCACTCTGGATGTCCAATTTTTGCTGTGCTGTCTATTTGAGATGAAATGAACATTGTGGACAGTTTTCAGCAAGTTACAACATTAAAATAAAAAAACCCCGTTTTTTTCCATGAACAAGCTCTAAATCATGTTTGATGCACTCTGGATGTTCAATTTTTGCTGTGCTGTCAAATTGAGATGAAATGAACATTGTGGACAGTTTTCAGCAAGTTGCAACATTGAAATACAGTTTTTTTTAATTTATTACATAAACAAGCTCTAAATCATGTTTGATGCACTCTGGATGTCCAATGTTTGCTGTGCTGTCTATTTGAGATGAAATGAACATTGTGGACAGTTTTCAGCAAGTTGCAACATTGAAATACAGAAAAAACTTGTTTTCCTTAAACAAGCTCTAAATTATGTTTGATGCACTCTGGATGTCCAATTTTTGCTGTGCTGTCTATTTGAGATGAAATGAACATTGTGGACAGTTTTCAGCAAGTTACAACATTGAAATAAAAAAAAAAACAGTTTTTTTCATTAAACAAGCTCTAAATCATGTTTGATGCACTCTGGATGTCCAATTTTTGCTGTGCTGTCTATTTGAGATGAAATGAACATTGTGGACAGTTTTCATTAAGTTGCAACATTGAAATACAGTTTTTTTTAATTTATTACATAAACAAGCTCTAAATCATGTTTGATGCACTCTGGATGTCCAATGTTTGCTGTGCTGTCTATTTGAGATGAAATGAACATTGTGGACAGTTTTCAGCAAGTTGCAACATTGAAATACAGAAAAAACTTGTTTTCCTTAAACAAGCTCTAAATTATGTTTGATGCACTCTGGATGTCCAATTTTTGCTGTGCTGTCTATTTGAGATGAAATGAACATTGTGGACAGTTTTCAGCAAGTTGCAACATTGAAATACAGTTTTTTTTAATTTATTACATAAACAAGCTCTAAATCATGTTTGATGCACTCTGGATGTCCAATGTTTGCTGTGCTGTCTATTTGAGATGAAATGAACATTGTGGACAGTTTTCAGCAAGTTGCAACATTGAAATACAGTTTTTTTAAATTTATTACATAAACAAGCTCTAAATCATGTTTGATGCACTCTGGATGTCCAATGTTTGCTGTGCTGTCTATTTGAGATGAAATGAACATTGTGGACAGTTTTCAGCAAGTTGCAACATTGAAATACAGAAAAAACGTGTTTTCCATAAACAAGCTCTAAATCATGTTTGATGCACTCTGGATGTCCAATGTTTTTTGTGCTGTCTATTTGAGATGAAATGAACATTGTGGACAGTTTTCAGCAAGTTGCAACATTGAAATACAGAAAAAACGTGTTTTCCATAAACAAGCTCTAAATCATGTTTGATGCACTCTGGATGTCCAATGTTTGCTGTGCTGTCTATTTGAGATGAAATGAACATTGTGGACAGTTTTCAGCAAGTTACAACATTGAAATAAAAAAAAAACAGTTTTTTCCATAAACAAGCTCTAAATCATGTTTGATGCACTCTGGATGTCCAATTTTTGCTGTGCTGTCTATTTGAGATGAAATGAACATTGTGGACAGTTTTCATTAAGTTGCAACATTGAAATACAGTTTTTTTTAATTTATTACATAAACAAGCTCTAAATCATGTTTGATGCACTCTGGATGTCCAATGTTTGCTGTGCTGTCTATTTGAGATGAAATGAACATTGTGGACAGTTTTCAGCAAGTTGCAACATTGAAATACAGAAAAAACTTGTTTTCCTTAAACAAGCTCTAAATTATGTTTGATGCACTCTGGATGTCCAATTTTTGCTGTGCTGTCTATTTGAGATGAAATGAACATTGTGGACAGTTTTCAGCAAGTTACAACATTAAAATAAAAAAACCCCGTTTTTTTCCATGAACAAGCTCTAAATCATGTTTGATGCACTCTGGATGTTCAATTTTTGCTGTGCTGTCAAATTGAGATGAAATGAACATTGTGGACAGTTTTCAGCAAGTTGCAACATTGAAATACAGTTTTTTTTAATTTATTACATAAACAAGCTCTAAATCATGTTTGATGCACTCTGGATGTCCAATGTTTGCTGTGCTGTCTATTTGAGATGAAATGAACATTGTGGACAGTTTTCAGCAAGTTGCAACATTGAAATACAGAAAAAACTTGTTTTCCTTAAACAAGCTCTAAATTATGTTTGATGCACTCTGGATGTCCAATTTTTGCTGTGCTGTCTATTTGAGATGAAATGAACATTGTGGACAGTTTTCAGCAAGTTGCAACATTGAAATAAAAAAAAAAACAGTTTTTTCCATTAAACAAGCTCTAAATCATGTTTGATGCACTCTGGATGTCCAATGTTTGCTGTGCTGTCTATTTGAGATGAAATGAACATTGTGGACAGTTTTCAGCAAGTTGCAACATTGAAATACAGAAAAAAATATATATTTCCATAAACAAGCTCTAAATCATGTTTGATGCACTCTGGATGTCCAATTTTTTTCTGTGCTGTCAATTTGAGATGAAATGAACATTGTGGACAGTTTTCAGCAAGTTGCAACATTGAAATACAGAAAAAACGTGTTTTCCATAAACAAGCTCTAAATCATGTTTGATGCACTCTGGATGTCCAATTTTTGCTGTGCTGTCAAATTGAGATGAAATGAACATTGTGGACAGTTTTCATTAAGTTGCAACATTGAAATACAGTTTTTTTTTATTTATTACATAAACAAGCTCTAAATCATGTTTGATGCACTCTGGATGTCCAATGTTTGCTGTGCTGTCTATTTGAGATGAAATGAACATTGTGGACAGTTTTCAGCAAGTTGCAACATTGAAATACAGAAAAAACTTGTTTTCCTTAAACAAGCTCTAAATTATGTTTGATGCACTCTGGATGTCCAATTTTTGCTGTGCTGTCTATTTGAGATGAAATGAACATTGTGGACAGTTTTCAGCAAGTTACAACATTAAAATAAAAAAAAACCCGTTTTTTTCCATGAACAAGCTCTAAATCACGTTTGATGCACTCTGGATGTTCAATTTTTGCTGTGCTGTCAAATTGAGATGAAATGAACATTGTGGACAGTTTTCAGCAAGTTGCAACATTGAAATACAGACTTATTTTTTTTACATAAACAAGCTCTAAATCATGTTTGATTCACTCTGGATGTCCAATTTTTACTGTGATGTCTATTTGCGATGAAATGAACATTGTGGACAGTTTTCAGCAAGTTAAAACATAAAAATAAAAAATAAACATGTTTTTCCATAAACAAGCTCTAAATCATGTTTGATGCACTCTGGATGTCCAATGTTTGCTGTGCTGTCTATTTGAGATGAAATGAACATTGTGGACAGTTTTCAGCAAGTTGCAACATTGAAATACAGAAAAAACGTGTTTTCCATAAACAAGCTCTAAATCATGTTTGATGCACTCTGGATGTCCAATGTTTGCTGTGCTGTCTATTTGAGATGAAATGAACATTGTGGACAGTTTTCAGCAAGTCACAACTTAAAAATAAAAAATAAACATTTTTTTCCATAAACAAGCTCTAAATCATGTTTGATGCACTCTGGATGTCCAATGTTTGCTGTGCTGTCTATTTGAGATGAAATGAACATTGTGGACAGTTTTCAGCAAGTTGCAACATTGAAATACAGAAAAAACGTGTTTTCCATAAACAAGCTCTAAATCATGTTTGATGCACTCTGGATGTCCAATTTTTGCTGTGATGTCTATTTGCGATGAAATTAACATTGTGGACAGTTTTCAGCAAGTTATAACATTAAAATAAAAAATAAAAACGTTTTTTCCATAAACAAGCTCTAAATCATGTTTGATGCACTCTGGATGTCCAATTTTTGCTGTGCTGTCTATTTGAGATGAAATGAACATTGTGGACAGTTTTCAGCAAGTTGCAACATTGAAATACAGAAAAAACGTGTTTTCCATAAACAAGCTCTAAATCATGTTTGATGCACTCTGGATGTCCAATGTTTGCTGTGCTGTCTATTTGAGATGAAATGAACATTGTGGACAGTTTTCAGCAAGTCACAACTTAAAAATAAAAAATAAACATTTTTTTCCATAAACAAGCTCTAAATCATGTTTGATGCACTCTGGATGTCCAATTTTTGCTGTGCTGTCTATTTGAGATGAAATGAACATTGTGGACAGTTTTCAGCAAGTTATACCATTAAAATAAAAAATAAAAAAGTTTTTTCCATAAACAAGCTCTAAATCATGTTTGATGCACTCTGGATGTCCAATGTTTGCTGTGCTGTGTATTTGAGATGAAATTAACATTGTGGACAGTTTTCAGCAAGTTGCAACATTGAAATACAGAAAAAACGTGTTTTCCATAAACAAGCTCTAAATCATGTTTGATGCACTCTGGATGTCCAATGTTTGCTGTGCTGTCTATTTGAGATGAAATGAACATTGTGGACAGTTTTCAGCAAGTTGCAACATTGAAATACAGAATTATTTTGTTTTACATAAACAAGCTCTAAATCATGTTTGATGCACTCTGGATGTCCAATTTTTGCTGTGATGTCTATTTGCGATGAAATTAACATTGTGGATAGTTTTCAGCAAGTTATACCATTAAAATAAAAAATAAAAAAGTTTTTTCCATAAACAAGCTCTAAATCATGTTTGATGCACTCTGGATGTCCAATGTTTGCTGTGCTGTGTATTTGAGATGAAATGAACATTGTGGACAGTTTTCAGCAAGTTGCAACATTGAAATACAGAAAAAACGTGTTTTCCATAAACAAGCTCTAAATCATGTTTGATGCACTCTGGATGTCCAATGTTTGCTGTGCTGTCTATTTGAGATGAAATGAACATTGTGGACAGTTTTCAGCAAGTTACAACATTGAAATAAAAAAAAAAACAGTTTTTTCCATAAACAAGCTCTAAATCATGTTTGATGCACTCTGGATGTCCAATGTTTGCTGTGCTGTGTATTTGAGATGAAATGAACATTGTGGACAGTTTTCAGCAAGTTGCAACATTGAAATACAGAATTATTTTGTTTTACATAAACAAGCTCTAAATCATGTTTGATGCACTCTGGATGTCCAATTTTTGCTGTGCTGTCTATTTGAGATGAAATGAACATTGTGGACAGTTTTCAGCAAGTTACAACATTGAAATAAAAAAAAAACAGTTTTTTCCATAAACAAGCTCTAAATCATGTTTGATGCACTCTGGATGTCCAATTATTGCTGTGCTGTCTATTTGAGATGAAATGAACATTGTGGACAGTTTTCATTAAGTTGCAACATTGAAATACAGTTTTTTTTAATTTATTACATAAACAAGCTCTAAATCATGTTTGATGCACTCTGGATGTCCAATGTTTGCTGTGCTGTCTATTTGAGATGAAATGAACATTGTGGACAGTTTTCAGCAAGTTGCAACATTGAAATACAGAAAAAACTTGTTTTCCTTAAACAAGCTCTAAATTATGTTTGATGCACTCTGGATGTCCAATTTTTGCTGTGATGTCTATTTGCGATGAAATTAACATTGTGGACAGTTTTCAGCAAGTTATACCATTAAAATAAAAAATAAAAAAGTTTTTTCCATAAACAAGCTCTAAATCATGTTTGATGCACTCTGGATGTCCAATGTTTGCTGTGCTGTGTATTTGAGATGAAATGAACATTGTGGACAGTTTTCAGCAAGTTGCAACATTGAAATACAGAAAAAACGTGTTTTCCATAAACAAGCTCTAAATCATGTTTGATGCACTCTGGATGTCCAATGTTTGCTGTGCTGTCTATTTGAGATGAAATGAACATTGTGGACAGTTTTCAGCAAGTTACAACATTGAAATAAAAAAAAAACAGTTTTTTCCATAAACAAGCTCTAAATCATGTTTGATGCACTCTGGATGTCCAATTTTTGCTGTGCTGTCAAATTGAGATGAAATTAACATTGTGGACAGTTTTCATTAAGTTGCAACATTGAAATACAGTTTTTTTTTTTTTATTACATAAACAAGCTCTAAATCATGTTTGATGCACTCTGGATGTCCAATGTTTGCTGTGCTGTCTATTTGAGATGAAATGAACATTGTGGACAGTTTTCAGCAAGTTGCAACATTGAAATACAGAAAAAACGTGTTTTCCATAAACAAGCTCTAAATCATGTTTGATGCACTCTGGATGTCCAATGTTTGCTGTGCTGTCTATTTGAGATGAAATGAACATTGTGGACAGTTTTCAGCAAGTCACAACTTAAAAATAAAAAATAAACATTTTTTTCCATAAACAAGCTCTAAATCATGTTTGATGCACTCTGGATGTCCAATGTTTGCTGTGCTGTCTATTTGAGATGAAATGAACATTGTGGACAGTTTTCAGCAAGTTGCAACATTGAAATACAGAAAAAACGTGTTTTCCATAAACAAGCCCTAAATCATGTTTGATGCACTCTGGATGTCCAATTTTTGCTGTGATGTCTATTTGCGATGAAATTAACATTGTGGACAGTTTTCAGCAAGTTATAACATTAAAATAAAAAATAAAAACGTTTTTTCCATAAACAAGCTCTAAATCATGTTTGATGCACTCTGGATGTCCAATTTTTGCTGTGCTGTCTATTTGAGATGAAATGAACATTGTGGACAGTTTTCAGCAAGTTGCAACATTGAAATACAGAAAAAACGTGTTTTCCATAAACAAGCTCTAAATCATGTTTGATGCACTCTGGATGTCCAATGTTTGCTGTGCTGTCTATTTGAGATGAAATGAACATTGTGGACAGTTTTCAGCAAGTCACAACTTAAAAATAAAAAATAAACATTTTTTTCCATAAACAAGCTCTAAATCATGTTTGATGCACTCTGGATGTCCAATTTTTGCTGTGCTGTCTATTTGAGATGAAATGAACATTGTGGACAGTTTTCAGCAAGTTATACCATTAAAATAAAAAATAAAAAAGTTTTTTCCATAAACAAGCTCTAAATCATGTTTGATGCACTCTGGATGTCCAATGTTTGCTGTGCTGTGTATTTGAGATGAAATGAACATTGTGGACAGTTTTCAGCAAGTTGCAACATTGAAATACAGAAAAAACGTGTTTTCCATAAACAAGCTCTAAATCATGTTTGATGCACTCTGGATGTCCAATGTTTGCTGTGCTGTCTATTTGAGATGAAATGAACATTGTGGACAGTTTTCAGCAAGTTGCAACATTGAAATACAGAATTATTTTGTTTTACATAAACAAGCTCTAAATCATGTTTGATGCACTCTGGATGTCCAATTTTTGCTGTGATGTCTATTTGCGATGAAATTAACATTGTGGATAGTTTTCAGCAAGTTATACCATTAAAATAAAAAATAAAAAAGTTTTTTCCATAAACAAGCTCTAAATCATGTTTGATGCACTCTGGATGTCCAATGTTTGCTGTGCTGTGTATTTGAGATGAAATGAACATTGTGGACAGTTTTCAGCAAGTTGCAACATTGAAATACAGAAAAAACGTGTTTTCCATAAACAAGCTCTAAATCATGTTTGATGCACTCTGGATGTCCAATGTTTGCTGTGCTGTCTATTTGAGATGAAATGAACATTGTGGACAGTTTTCAGCAAGTTACAACATTGAAATAAAAAAAACAACAGTTTTTTCCATAAACAAGCTCTAAATCATGTTTGATGCACTCTGGATGTCCAATGTTTGCTGTGCTGTGTATTTGAGATGAAATGAACATTGTGGACAGTTTTCAGCAAGTTGCAACATTGAAATACAGAATTATTTTGTTTTACATAAACAAGCTCTAAATCATGTTTGATGCACTCTGGATGTCCAATTTTTGCTGTGCTGTCTATTTGAGATGAAATGAACATTGTGGACAGTTTTCAGCAAGTTACAACATTGAAATAAAAAAAAAACAGTTTTTTCCATAAACAAGCTCTAAATCATGTTTGATGCACTCTGGATGTCCAATTATTGCTGTGCTGTCTATTTGAGATGAAATGAACATTGTGGACAGTTTTCATTAAGTTGCAACATTGAAATACAGTTTTTTTTAATTTATTACATAAACAAGCTCTAAATCATGTTTGATGCACTCTGGATGTCCAATGTTTGCTGTGCTGTCTATTTGAGATGAAATGAACATTGTGGACAGTTTTCAGCAAGTTGCAACATTGAAATACAGAAAAAACTTGTTTTCCTTAAACAAGCTCTAAATTATGTTTGATGCACTCTGGATGTCCAATTTTTGCTGTGATGTCTATTTGCGATGAAATTAACATTGTGGACAGTTTTCAGCAAGTTATACCATTAAAATAAAAAATAAAAAAGTTTTTTCCATAAACAAGCTCTAAATCATGTTTGATGCACTCTGGATGTCCAATGTTTGCTGTGCTGTGTATTTGAGATGAAATGAACATTGTGGACAGTTTTCAGCAAGTTGCAACATTGAAATACAGAAAAAACGTGTTTTCCATAAACAAGCTCTAAATCATGTTTGATGCACTCTGGATGTCCAATGTTTGCTGTGCTGTCTATTTGAGATGAAATGAACATTGTGGACAGTTTTCAGCAAGTTACAACATTGAAATAAAAAAAAAACAGTTTTTTCCATAAACAAGCTCTAAATCATGTTTGATGCACTCTGGATGTCCAATTTTTGCTGTGCTGTCAAATTGAGATGAAATGAACATTGTGGACAGTTTTCATTAAGTTGCAACATTGAAATACAGTTTTTTTTTTTTTATTACATAAACAAGCTCTAAATCATGTTTGATGCACTCTGGATGTCCAATTTTTGCTGTGCTGTCAAATTGAGATGAAATGAACATTGTGGACAGTTTTCATTAAGTTGCAACATTGAAATACAGTTTTTTTTTTTTTATTACATAAACAAGCTCTAAATTATGTTTGATGCACTCTGGATGTCCAATTTTTGCTGTGCTGTCTATTTGAGATGAAATGAACATTGTGGACAGTTTTCAGCAAGTTACAACATTAAAATAAAAAAAACCCCGTTTTTTTCCATGAACAAGCTCTAAATCACGTTTGATGCACTCTGGATGTTCAATTTTTGCTGTGCTGTCAAATTGAGATGAAATGAACATTGTGGACAGTTTTCAGCAAGTTGCAACATTGAAATACAGACTTATTTTTTTTACATAAACAAGCTCTAAATCATGTTTGATTCACTCTGGATGTCCAATTTTTACTGTGATGTCTATTTGCGATGAAATGAACATTGTGGACAGTTTTCAGCAAGTTAAAACATAAAAATAAAAAATAAACATGTTTTTCCATAAACAAGCTCTAAATCATGTTTGATGCACTCTGGATGTCCAATGTTTGCTGTGCTGTCTATTTGAGATGAAATGAACATTGTGGACAGTTTTCAGCAAGTTGCAACATTGAAATACAGAAAAAACGTGTTTTCCATAAACAAGCTCTAAATCATGTTTGATGCACTCTGGATGTCCAATGTTTGCTGTGCTGTCTATTTGAGATGAAATGAACATTGTGGACAGTTTTCAGCAAGTCACAACTTAAAAATAAAAAATAAACATTTTTTTCCATAAACAAGCTCTAAATCATGTTTGATGCACTCTGGATGTCCAATGTTTGCTGTGCTGTCTATTTGAGATGAAATGAACATTGTGGACAGTTTTCAGCAAGTTGCAACATTGAAATACAGAAAAAACGTGTTTTCCATAAACAAGCTCTAAATCATGTTTGATGCACTCTGGATGTCCAATTTTTGCTGTGATGTCTATTTGCGATGAAATTAACATTGTGGACAGTTTTCAGCAAGTTATAACATTAAAATAAAAAATAAAAACGTTTTTTCCATAAACAAGCTCTAAATCATGTTTGATGCACTCTGGATGTCCAATTTTTGCTGTGCTGTCTATTTGAGATGAAATGAACATTGTGGACAGTTTTCAGCAAGTTGCAACATTGAAATACAGAAAAAACGTGTTTTCCATAAACAAGCTCTAAATCATGTTTGATGCACTCTGGATGTCCAATGTTTGCTGTGCTGTCTATTTGAGATGAAATGAACATTGTGGACAGTTTTCAGCAAGTCACAACTTAAAAATAAAAAATAAACATTTTTTTCCATAAACAAGCTCTAAATCATGTTTGATGCACTCTGGATGTCCAATTTTTGCTGTGCTGTCTATTTGAGATGAAATGAACATTGTGGACAGTTTTCAGCAAGTTATACCATTAAAATAAAAAATAAAAAAGTTTTTTCCATAAACAAGCTCTAAATCATGTTTGATGCACTCTGGATGTCCAATGTTTGCTGTGCTGTGTATTTGAGATGAAATGAACATTGTGGACAGTTTTCAGCAAGTTGCAACATTGAAATACAGAAAAAACGTGTTTTCCATAAACAAGCTCTAAATCATGTTTGATGCACTCTGGATGTCCAATGTTTGCTGTGCTGTCTATTTGAGATGAAATGAACATTGTGGACAGTTTTCAGCAAGTTGCAACATTGAAATACAGAATTATTTTGTTTTACATAAACAAGCTCTAAATCATGTTTGATGCACTCTGGATGTCCAATTTTTGCTGTGATGTCTATTTGCGATGAAATTAACATTGTGGATAGTTTTCAGCAAGTTATACCATTAAAATAAAAAATAAAAAAGTTTTTTCCATAAACAAGCTCTAAATCATGTTTGATGCACTCTGGATGTCCAATGTTTGCTGTGCTGTGTATTTGAGATGAAATGAACATTGTGGACAGTTTTCAGCAAGTTGCAACATTGAAATACAGAAAAAACGTGTTTTCCATAAACAAGCTCTAAATCATGTTTGATGCACTCTGGATGTCCAATGTTTGCTGTGCTGTCTATTTGAGATGAAATGAACATTGTGGACAGTTTTCAGCAAGTTACAACATTGAAATAAAAAAAAAAACAGTTTTTTCCATAAACAAGCTCTAAATCATGTTTGATGCACTCTGGATGTCCAATGTTTGCTGTGCTGTGTATTTGAGATGAAATGAACATTGTGGACAGTTTTCAGCAAGTTGCAACATTGAAATACAGAATTATTTTGTTTTACATAAACAAGCTCTAAATCATGTTTGATGCACTCTGGATGTCCAATTTTTGCTGTGCTGTCTATTTGAGATGAAATGAACATTGTGGACAGTTTTCAGCAAGTTACAACATTGAAATAAAAAAAAAACAGTTTTTTCCATAAACAAGCTCTAAATCATGTTTGATGCACTCTGGATGTCCAATTATTGCTGTGCTGTCTATTTGAGATGAAATGAACATTGTGGACAGTTTTCATTAAGTTGCAACATTGAAATACAGTTTTTTTTAATTTATTACATAAACAAGCTCTAAATCATGTTTGATGCACTCTGGATGTCCAATGTTTGCTGTGCTGTCTATTTGAGATGAAATGAACATTGTGGACAGTTTTCAGCAAGTTGCAACATTGAAATACAGAAAAAACTTGTTTTCCTTAAACAAGCTCTAAATTATGTTTGATGCACTCTGGATGTCCAATTTTTGCTGTGATGTCTATTTGCGATGAAATTAACATTGTGGACAGTTTTCAGCAAGTTATACCATTAAAATAAAAAATAAAAAAGTTTTTTCCATAAACAAGCTCTAAATCATGTTTGATGCACTCTGGATGTCCAATGTTTGCTGTGCTGTGTATTTGAGATGAAATGAACATTGTGGACAGTTTTCAGCAAGTTGCAACATTGAAATACAGAAAAAACGTGTTTTCCATAAACAAGCTCTAAATCATGTTTGATGCACTCTGGATGTCCAATGTTTGCTGTGCTGTCTATTTGAGATGAAATGAACATTGTGGACAGTTTTCAGCAAGTTGCAACATTGAAATACAGAATTATTTTGTTTTACATAAACAAGCTCTAAATCATGTTTGATGCACTCTGGATGTCCAATTTTTGCTGTGCTGTCTATTTGAGATGAAATGAACATTGTGGACAGTTTTCATTAAGTTGCAACATTGAAATACAGTTTTTTTTAATTTATTACATAAACAAGCTCTAAATCATGTTTGATGCACTCTGGATGTCCAATGTTTGCTGTGCTGTCTATTTGAGATGAAATGAACATTGTGGACAGTTTTCAGCAAGTTGCAACATTGAAATACAGAAAAAACTTGTTTTCCTTAAACAAGCTCTAAATTATGTTTGATGCACTCTGGATGTCCAATTTTTGCTGTGCTGTCTATTTGAGATGAAATGAACATTGTGGACAGTTTTCAGCAAGTTACAACATTGAAATAAAAAAAAAACAGTTTTTTCCATAAACAAGCTCTAAATCATGTTTGATGCACTCTGGATGTCCAATTTTTGCTGTGCTGTCTATTTGAGATGAAATGAACATTGTGGACAGTTTTCATTAAGTTGCAACATTGAAATACAGTTTTTTTAAATTTATTACATAACACAAGCTTTAAATCATGTTTGATGCACTCTGGATGTCCAATGTTTGCTGTGCTGTCTATTTGAGATGAAATGAACATTGTGGACAGTTTTCAGCAAGTTGCAACATTGAAATACAGAAAAAACTTGTTTTCCTTAAACAAGCTCTAAATTATGTTTGATGCACTCTGGATGTCCAATTTTTGCTGTGCTGTCTATTTGAGATGAAATGAACATTGTGGACAGTTTTCAGCAAGTTACAACTTAAAAATAAAAAAATAAACATTTTTTTCCATAAACAAGCTCTAAATCATGTTTGATGCACTCTGGATGTCCAATGTTTGCTGTGCTGTCTATTTGAGATGAAATGAACATTGTGGACAGTTTTCAGCAAGTTGCAACATTGAAATACAGAATTATTTTGTTTTACATAAACAAGCTCTAAATCATGTTTGATGCACTCTGGATGTCCAATTTTTGCTGTGCTGTCTATTTGAGATGAAATGAACATTGTGGACAGTTTTCAGCAAGTTACAACATTGAAATAAAAAAAAAACAGTTTTTTCCATAAACAAGCTCTAAATCATGTTTGATGCACTCTGGATGTCCAATTTTTGCTGTGCTGTCTATTTGAGATGAAATGAACATTGTGGACAGTTTTCATTAAGTTGCAACATTGAAATACAGTTTTTTTTTATTTATTACATAACACAAGCTCTAAATCATGTTTGATGCACTCTGGATGTCCAATGTTTGCTGTGCTGTCTATTTGAGATGAAATGAACATTGTGGACAGTTTTCAGCAAGTCACAACTTAAAAATAAAAAATAAACATTTTTTTCCATAAACAAGCTCTAAATCATGTTTGATGCACTCTGGATGTCCAATTTTTGCTGTGCTGTCTATTTGAGATGAAATGAACATTGTGGACAGTTTTCAGCAAGTTATACCATTAAAATAAAAAATAAAAAAGTTTTTTCCATAAACAAGCTCTAAATCATGTTTGATGCACTCTGGATGTCCAATGTTTGCTGTGCTGTGTATTTGAGATGAAATGAACATTGTGGACAGTTTTCATTAAGTTGCAACATTGAAATACAGTTTTTTTTAATTTATTACATAAACAAGCTCTAAATCATGTTTGATGCACTCTGGATGTCCAATGTTTGCTGTGCTGTCTATTTGAGATGAAATGAACATTGTGGACAGTTTTCAGCAAGTTGCAACATTGAAATACAGAAAAAACTTGTTTTCCTTAAACAAGCTCTAAATTATGTTTGATGCACTCTGGATGTCCAATTTTTGCTGTGCTGTCTATTTGAGATGAAATGAACATTGTGGACAGTTTTCAGCAAGTTACAACATTGAAATAAAAAAAAAACAGTTTTTTCCATAAACAAGCTCTAAATCATGTTTGATGCACTCTGGATGTCCAATTTTTGCTGTGCTGTCTATTTGAGATGAAATGAACATTGTGGACAGTTTTCATTAAGTTGCAACATTGAAATACAGTTTTTTAAAATTTATTACATAACACAAGCTTTAAATCATGTTTGATGCACTCTGGATGTCCAATGTTTGCTGTGCTGTCTATTTGAGATGAAATGAACATTGTGGACAGTTTTCAGCAAGTTGCAACATTGAAATACAGAAAAAACTTGTTTTCCTTAAACAAGCTCTAAATTATGTTTGATGCACTCTGGATGTCCAATTTTTGCTGTGCTGTCTATTTGAGATGAAATGAACATTGTGGACAGTTTTCAGCAAGTTACAACTTAAAAATAAAAAAATAAACATTTTTTTCCATAAACAAGCTCTAAATCATGTTTGATGCACTCTGGATGTCCAATGTTTGCTGTGCTGTCTATTTGAGATGAAATGAACATTGTGGACAGTTTTCAGCAAGTTGCAACATTGAAATACAGAATTATTTTGTTTTACATAAACAAGCTCTAAATCATGTTTGATGCACTGTGGATGTCCAATTTTTGCTGTGCTGTCTATTTGAGATGAAATGAACATTGTGGACAGTTTTCAGCAAGTTGCAACATTGAAATACAGAAAAAACTTGTTTTCCTTAAACAAGCTCTAAATTATGTTTGATGCACTCTGGATGTCCAATTTTTGCTGTGCTGTCTATTTGAGATGAAATGAACATTGTGGACAGTTTTCAGCAAGTTACAACTTAAAAATAAAAAAATAAACATTTTTTTCCATAAACAAGCTCTAAATCATGTTTGATGCACTCTGGATGTCCAATGTTTGCTGTGCTGTCTATTTGAGATGAAATGAACATTGTGGACAGTTTTCAGCAAGTTGCAACATTGAAATACAGAATTATTTTGTTTTACATAAACAAGCTCTAAATCATGTTTGATGCACTCTGGATGTCCAATTTTTGCTGTGCTGTCTATTTGAGATGAAATGAACATTGTGGACAGTTTTCAGCAAGTTACAACATTGAAATAAAAAAAAAACAGTTTTTTCCATAAACAAGCTCTAAATCATGTTTGATGCACTCTGGATGTCCAATTTTTGCTGTGCTGTCTATTTGAGATGAAATGAACATTGTGGACAGTTTTCATTAAGTTGCAACATTGAAATACAGTTTTTTTTTATTTATTACATAACACAAGCTCTAAATCATGTTTGATGCACTCTGGATGTCCAATGTTTGCTGTGCTGTCTATTTGAGATGAAATGAACATTGTGGACAGTTTTCAGCAAGTCACAACTTAAAAATAAAAAATAAACATTTTTTTCCATAAACAAGCTCTAAATCATGTTTGATGCACTCTGGATGTCCAATTTTTGCTGTGCTGTCTATTTGAGATGAAATGAACATTGTGGACAGTTTTCAGCAAGTTATACCATTAAAATAAAAAATAAAAAAGTTTTTTCCATAAACAAGCTCTAAATCATGTTTGATGCACTCTGGATGTCCAATGTTTGCTGTGCTGTGTATTTGAGATGAAATGAACATTGTGGACAGTTTTCATTAAGTTGCAACATTGAAATACAGTTTTTTTTAATTTATTACATAAACAAGCTCTAAATCATGTTTGATGCACTCTGGATGTCCAATGTTTGCTGTGCTGTCTATTTGAGATGAAATGAACATTGTGGACAGTTTTCAGCAAGTTGCAACATTGAAATACAGAAAAAACTTGTTTTCCTTAAACAAGCTCTAAATTATGTTTGATGCACTCTGGATGTCCAATTTTTGCTGTGCTGTCTATTTGAGATGAAATGAACATTGTGGACAGTTTTCAGCAAGTTGCAACATTGAAATACAGAAAAAACGTGTTTTCCATAAACAAGCTCTAAATCATGTTTGATGCACTCTGGATGTCCAATGTTTGCTGTGCTGTCTATTTGAGATGAAATGAACATTGTGGACAGTTTTCAGCAAGTTGCAACATTGAAATACAGAATTATTTTGTTTTACATAAACAAGCTCTAAATCATGTTTGATGCACTCTGGATGTCCAATTTTTGCTGTGATGTCTATTTGCGATGAAATTAACATTGTGGATAGTTTTCAGCAAGTTATACCATTAAAATAAAAAATAAAAAAGTTTTTTCCATAAACAAGCTCTAAATCATGTTTGATGCACTCTGGATGTCCAATGTTTGCTGTGCTGTGTATTTGAGATGAAATGAACATTGTGGACAGTTTTCAGCAAGTTGCAACATTGAAATACAGAAAAAACGTGTTTTCCATAAACAAGCTCTAAATCATGTTTGATGCACTCTGGATGTCCAATGTTTGCTGTGCTGTCTATTTGAGATGAAATGAACATTGTGGACAGTTTTCAGCAAGTTACAACATTGAAATAAAAAAAAAAACAGTTTTTTCCATAAACAAGCTCTAAATCATGTTTGATGCACTCTGGATGTCCAATGTTTGCTGTGCTGTGTATTTGAGATGAAATGAACATTGTGGACAGTTTTCAGCAAGTTGCAACATTGAAATACAGAATTATTTTGTTTTACATAAACAAGCTCTAAATCATGTTTGATGCACTCTGGATGTCCAATTTTTGCTGTGCTGTCTATTTGAGATGAAATGAACATTGTGGACAGTTTTCAGCAAGTTACAACATTGAAATAAAAAAAAACAGTTTTTTCCATAAACAAGCTCTAAATCATGTTTGATGCACTCTGGATGTCCAATTATTGCTGTGCTGTCTATTTGAGATGAAATGAACATTGTGGACAGTTTTCATTAAGTTGCAACATTGAAATACAGTTTTTTTTAATTTATTACATAAACAAGCTCTAAATCATGTTTGATGCACTCTGGATGTCCAATGTTTGCTGTGCTGTCTATTTGAGATGAAATGAACATTGTGGACAGTTTTCAGCAAGTTGCAACATTGAAATACAGAAAAAACTTGTTTTCCTTAAACAAGCTCTAAATTATGTTTGATGCACTCTGGATGTCCAATTTTTGCTGTGATGTCTATTTGCGATGAAATTAACATTGTGGACAGTTTTCAGCAAGTTATACCATTAAAATAAAAAATAAAAAAGTTTTTTCCATAAACAAGCTCTAAATCATGTTTGATGCACTCTGGATGTCCAATGTTTGCTGTGCTGTGTATTTGAGATGAAATGAACATTGTGGACAGTTTTCAGCAAGTTGCAACATTGAAATACAGAAAAAACGTGTTTTCCATAAACAAGCTCTAAATCATGTTTGATGCACTCTGGATGTCCAATGTTTGCTGTGCTGTCTATTTGAGATGAAATGAACATTGTGGACAGTTTTCAGCAAGTTACAACATTGAAATAAAAAAAAAACCGTTTTTATCCATAAACAAGCTCTAAATCATGTTTGATGCACTCTGGATGTCCAATTTTTGCTGTGCTGTCAAATTGAGATGAAATGAACATTGTGGACAGTTTTCATTAAGTTGCAACATTGAAATACAGTTTTTTTTTTTTTATTACATAAACAAGCTCTAAATCATGTTTGATGCACTCTGGATGTCCAATGTTTGCTGTGCTGTCTATTTGAGATGAAATGAACATTGTGGACAGTTTTCAGCAAGTTGCAACATTGAAATACAGAAAAAACGTGTTTTCCATAAACAAGCTCTAAATCATGTTTGATGCACTCTGGATGTCCAATGTTTGCTGTGCTGTCTATTTGAGATGAAATGAACATTGTGGACAGTTTTCAGCAAGTCACAACTTAAAAATAAAAAATAAACATTTTTTTCCATAAACAAGCTCTAAATCATGTTTGATGCACTCTGGATGTCCAATGTTTGCTGTGCTGTCTATTTGAGATGAAATGAACATTGTGGACAGTTTTCAGCAAGTTGCAACATTGAAATACAGAAAAAACGTGTTTTCCATAAACAAGCCCTAAATCATGTTTGATGCACTCTGGATGTCCAATTTTTGCTGTGATGTCTATTTGCGATGAAATTAACATTGTGGACAGTTTTCAGCAAGTTATAACATTAAAATAAAAAATAAAAACGTTTTTTCCATAAACAAGCTCTAAATCATGTTTGATGCACTCTGGATGTCCAATTTTTGCTGTGCTGTCTATTTGAGATGAAATGAACATTGTGGACAGTTTTCAGCAAGTTGCAACATTGAAATACAGAAAAAACGTGTTTTCCATAAACAAGCTCTAAATCATGTTTGATGCACTCTGGATGTCCAATGTTTGCTGTGCTGTCTATTTGAGATGAAATGAACATTGTGGACAGTTTTCAGCAAGTCACAACTTAAAAATAAAAAATAAACATTTTTTTCCATAAACAAGCTCTAAATCATGTTTGATGCACTCTGGATGTCCAATTTTTGCTGTGCTGTCTATTTGAGATGAAATGAACATTGTGGACAGTTTTCAGCAAGTTATACCATTAAAATAAAAAATAAAAAAGTTTTTTCCATAAACAAGCTCTAAATCATGTTTGATGCACTCTGGATGTCCAATGTTTGCTGTGCTGTGTATTTGAGATGAAATGAACATTGTGGACAGTTTTCAGCAAGTTGCAACATTGAAATACAGAAAAAATGTGTTTTCCATAAACAAGCTCTAAATCATGTTTGATGCACTCTGGATGTCCAATGTTTGCTGTGCTGTCTATTTGAGATGAAATGAACATTGTGGACAGTTTTCAGCAAGTTGCAACATTGAAATACAGAATTATTTTGTTTTACATAAACAAGCTCTAAATCATGTTTGATGCACTCTGGATGTCCAATTTTTGCTGTGATGTCTATTTGCGATGAAATTAACATTGTGGATAGTTTTCAGCAAGTTATACCATTAAAATAAAAAATAAAAAAGTTTTTTCCATAAACAAGCTCTAAATCATGTTTGATGCACTCTGGATGTCCAATGTTTGCTGTGCTGTGTATTTGAGATGAAATGAACATTGTGGACAGTTTTCAGCAAGTTGCAACATTGAAATACAGAAAAAACGTGTTTTCCATAAACAAGCTCTAAATCATGTTTGATGCACTCTGGATGTCCAATGTTTGCTGTGCTGTCTATTTGAGATGAAATGAACATTGTGGACAGTTTTCAGCAAGTTACAACATTGAAATAAAAAAAACAACAGTTTTTTCCATAAACAAGCTCTAAATCATGTTTGATGCACTCTGGATGTCCAATGTTTGCTGTGCTGTGTATTTGAGATGAAATGAACATTGTGGACAGTTTTCAGCAAGTTGCAACATTGAAATACAGAATTATTTTGTTTTACATAAACAAGCTCTAAATCATGTTTGATGCACTCTGGATGTCCAATTTTTGCTGTGCTGTCTATTTGAGATGAAATGAACATTGTGGACAGTTTTCAGCAAGTTACAACATTGAAATAAAAAAAAAACAGTTTTTTCCATAAACAAGCTCTAAATCATGTTTGATGCACTCTGGATGTCCAATTATTGCTGTGCTGTCTATTTGAGATGAAATGAACATTGTGGACAGTTTTCATTAAGTTGCAACATTGAAATACAGTTTTTTTTAATTTATTACATAAACAAGCTCTAAATCATGTTTGATGCACTCTGGATGTCCAATGTTTGCTGTGCTGTCTATTTGAGATGAAATGAACATTGTGGACAGTTTTCAGCAAGTTGCAACATTGAAATACAGAAAAAACTTGTTTTCCTTAAACAAGCTCTAAATTATGTTTGATGCACTCTGGATGTCCAATTTTTGCTGTGATGTCTATTTGCGATGAAATTAACATTGTGGACAGTTTTCAGCAAGTTATACCATTAAAATAAAAAATAAAAAAGTTTTTTCCATAAACAAGCTCTAAATCATGTTTGATGCACTCTGGATGTCCAATGTTTGCTGTGCTGTGTATTTGAGATGAAATGAACATTGTGGACAGTTTTCAGCAAGTTGCAACATTGAAATACAGAAAAAACGTGTTTTCCATAAACAAGCTCTAAATCATGTTTGATGCACTCTGGATGTCCAATGTTTGCTGTGCTGTCTATTTGAGATGAAATGAACATTGTGGACAGTTTTCAGCAAGTTACAACATTGAAATAAAAAAAAAACAGTTTTTTCCATAAACAAGCTCTAAATCATGTTTGATGCACTCTGGATGTCCAATTTTTGCTGTGCTGTCAAATTGAGATGAAATGAACATTGTGGACAGTTTTCATTAAGTTGCAACATTGAAATACAGTTTTTTTTTTTTTATTACATAAACAAGCTCTAAATCATGTTTGATGCACTCTGGATGTCCAATTTTTGCTGTGCTGTCAAATTGAGATGAAATGAACATTGTGGACAGTTTTCATTAAGTTGCAACATTGAAATACAGTTTTTTTTTTTTTATTACATAAACAAGCTCTAAATTATGTTTGATGCACTCTGGATGTCCAATTTTTGCTGTGCTGTCTATTTGAGATGAAATGAACATTGTGGACAGTTTTCAGCAAGTTACAACATTAAAATAAAAAAAACCCCGTTTTTTTCCATGAACAAGCTCTAAATCACGTTTGATGCACTCTGGATGTTCAATTTTTGCTGTGCTGTCAAATTGAGATGAAATGAACATTGTGGACAGTTTTCAGCAAGTTGCAACATTGAAATACAGACTTATTTTTTTTACATAAACAAGCTCTAAATCATGTTTGATTCACTCTGGATGTCCAATTTTTACTGTGATGTCTATTTGCGATGAAATGAACATTGTGGACAGTTTTCAGCAAGTTAAAACATAAAAATAAAAAATAAACATGTTTTTCCATAAACAAGCTCTAAATCATGTTTGATGCACTCTGGATGTCCAATGTTTGCTGTGCTGTCTATTTGAGATGAAATGAACATTGTGGACAGTTTTCAGCAAGTTGCAACATTGAAATACAGAAAAAACGTGTTTTCCATAAACAAGCTCTAAATCATGTTTGATGCACTCTGGATGTCCAATGTTTGCTGTGCTGTCTATTTGAGATGAAATGAACATTGTGGACAGTTTTCAGCAAGTCACAACTTAAAAATAAAAAATAAACATTTTTTTCCATAAACAAGCTCTAAATCATGTTTGATGCACTCTGGATGTCCAATGTTTGCTGTGCTGTCTATTTGAGATGAAATGAACATTGTGGACAGTTTTCAGCAAGTTGCAACATTGAAATACAGAAAAAACGTGTTTTCCATAAACAAGCTCTAAATCATGTTTGATGCACTCTGGATGTCCAATTTTTGCTGTGATGTCTATTTGCGATGAAATTAACATTGTGGACAGTTTTCAGCAAGTTATAACATTAAAATAAAAAATAAAAACGTTTTTTCCATAAACAAGCTCTAAATCATGTTTGATGCACTCTGGATGTCCAATTTTTGCTGTGCTGTCTATTTGAGATGAAATGAACATTGTGGACAGTTTTCAGCAAGTTGCAACATTGAAATACAGAAAAAACGTGTTTTCCATAAACAAGCTCTAAATCATGTTTGATGCACTCTGGATGTCCAATGTTTGCTGTGCTGTCTATTTGAGATGAAATGAACATTGTGGACAGTTTTCAGCAAGTCACAACTTAAAAATAAAAAATAAACATTTTTTTCCATAAACAAGCTCTAAATCATGTTTGATGCACTCTGGATGTCCAATTTTTGCTGTGCTGTCTATTTGAGATGAAATGAACATTGTGGACAGTTTTCAGCAAGTTATACCATTAAAATAAAAAATAAAAAAGTTTTTTCCATAAACAAGCTCTAAATCATGTTTGATGCACTCTGGATGTCCAATGTTTGCTGTGCTGTGTATTTGAGATGAAATGAACATTGTGGACAGTTTTCAGCAAGTTGCAACATTGAAATACAGAAAAAACGTGTTTTCCATAAACAAGCTCTAAATCATGTTTGATGCACTCTGGATGTCCAATGTTTGCTGTGCTGTCTATTTGAGATGAAATGAACATTGTGGACAGTTTTCAGCAAGTTGCAACATTGAAATACAGAATTATTTTGTTTTACATAAACAAGCTCTAAATCATGTTTGATGCACTCTGGATGTCCAATTTTTGCTGTGATGTCTATTTGCGATGAAATTAACATTGTGGATAGTTTTCAGCAAGTTATACCATTAAAATAAAAAATAAAAAAGTTTTTTCCATAAACAAGCTCTAAATCATGTTTGATGCACTCTGGATGTCCAATGTTTGCTGTGCTGTGTATTTGAGATGAAATGAACATTGTGGACAGTTTTCAGCAAGTTGCAACATTGAAATACAGAAAAAACGTGTTTTCCATAAACAAGCTCTAAATCATGTTTGATGCACTCTGGATGTCCAATGTTTGCTGTGCTGTCTATTTGAGATGAAATGAACATTGTGGACAGTTTTCAGCAAGTTACAACATTGAAATAAAAAAAAAAACAGTTTTTTCCATAAACAAGCTCTAAATCATGTTTGATGCACTCTGGATGTCCAATGTTTGCTGTGCTGTGTATTTGAGATGAAATGAACATTGTGGACAGTTTTCAGCAAGTTGCAACATTGAAATACAGAATTATTTTGTTTTACATAAACAAGCTCTAAATCATGTTTGATGCACTCTGGATGTCCAATTTTTGCTGTGCTGTCTATTTGAGATGAAATGAACATTGTGGACAGTTTTCAGCAAGTTACAACATTGAAATAAAAAAAAAACAGTTTTTTCCATAAACAAGCTCTAAATCATGTTTGATGCACTCTGGATGTCCAATTATTGCTGTGCTGTCTATTTGAGATGAAATGAACATTGTGGACAGTTTTCATTAAGTTGCAACATTGAAATACAGTTTTTTTTAATTTATTACATAAACAAGCTCTAAATCATGTTTGATGCACTCTGGATGTCCAATGTTTGCTGTGCTGTCTATTTGAGATGAAATGAACATTGTGGACAGTTTTCAGCAAGTTGCAACATTGAAATACAGAAAAAACTTGTTTTCCTTAAACAAGCTCTAAATTATGTTTGATGCACTCTGGATGTCCAATTTTTGCTGTGATGTCTATTTGCGATGAAATTAACATTGTGGACAGTTTTCAGCAAGTTATACCATTAAAATAAAAAATAAAAAAGTTTTTTCCATAAACAAGCTCTAAATCATGTTTGATGCACTCTGGATGTCCAATGTTTGCTGTGCTGTGTATTTGAGATGAAATGAACATTGTGGACAGTTTTCAGCAAGTTGCAACATTGAAATACAGAAAAAACGTGTTTTCCATAAACAAGCTCTAAATCATGTTTGATGCACTCTGGATGTCCAATGTTTGCTGTGCTGTCTATTTGAGATGAAATGAACATTGTGGACAGTTTTCAGCAAGTTGCAACATTGAAATACAGAATTATTTTGTTTTACATAAACAAGCTCTAAATCATGTTTGATGCACTCTGGATGTCCAATTTTTGCTGTGCTGTCTATTTGAGATGAAATGAACATTGTGGACAGTTTTCATTAAGTTGCAACATTGAAATACAGTTTTTTTTAATTTATTACATAAACAAGCTCTAAATCATGTTTGATGCACTCTGGATGTCCAATGTTTGCTGTGCTGTCTATTTGAGATGAAATGAACATTGTGGACAGTTTTCAGCAAGTTGCAACATTGAAATACAGAAAAAACTTGTTTTCCTTAAACAAGCTCTAAATTATGTTTGATGCACTCTGGATGTCCAATTTTTGCTGTGCTGTCTATTTGAGATGAAATGAACATTGTGGACAGTTTTCAGCAAGTTACAACATTGAAATAAAAAAAAAACAGTTTTTTCCATAAACAAGCTCTAAATCATGTTTGATGCACTCTGGATGTCCAATTTTTGCTGTGCTGTCTATTTGAGATGAAATGAACATTGTGGACAGTTTTCATTAAGTTGCAACATTGAAATACAGTTTTTTTAAATTTATTACATAACACAAGCTTTAAATCATGTTTGATGCACTCTGGATGTCCAATGTTTGCTGTGCTGTCTATTTGAGATGAAATGAACATTGTGGACAGTTTTCAGCAAGTTGCAACATTGAAATACAGAAAAAACTTGTTTTCCTTAAACAAGCTCTAAATTATGTTTGATGCACTCTGGATGTCCAATTTTTGCTGTGCTGTCTATTTGAGATGAAATGAACATTGTGGACAGTTTTCAGCAAGTTACAACTTAAAAATAAAAAAATAAACATTTTTTTCCATAAACAAGCTCTAAATCATGTTTGATGCACTCTGGATGTCCAATGTTTGCTGTGCTGTCTATTTGAGATGAAATGAACATTGTGGACAGTTTTCAGCAAGTTGCAACATTGAAATACAGAATTATTTTGTTTTACATAAACAAGCTCTAAATCATGTTTGATGCACTCTGGATGTCCAATTTTTGCTGTGCTGTCTATTTGAGATGAAATGAACATTGTGGACAGTTTTCAGCAAGTTACAACATTGAAATAAAAAAAAAACAGTTTTTTCCATAAACAAGCTCTAAATCATGTTTGATGCACTCTGGATGTCCAATTTTTGCTGTGCTGTCTATTTGAGATGAAATGAACATTGTGGACAGTTTTCATTAAGTTGCAACATTGAAATACAGTTTTTTTTTATTTATTACATAACACAAGCTCTAAATCATGTTTGATGCACTCTGGATGTCCAATGTTTGCTGTGCTGTCTATTTGAGATGAAATGAACATTGTGGACAGTTTTCAGCAAGTCACAACTTAAAAATAAAAAATAAACATTTTTTTCCATAAACAAGCTCTAAATCATGTTTGATGCACTCTGGATGTCCAATTTTTGCTGTGCTGTCTATTTGAGATGAAATGAACATTGTGGACAGTTTTCAGCAAGTTATACCATTAAAATAAAAAATAAAAAAGTTTTTTCCATAAACAAGCTCTAAATCATGTTTGATGCACTCTGGATGTCCAATGTTTGCTGTGCTGTGTATTTGAGATGAAATGAACATTGTGGACAGTTTTCATTAAGTTGCAACATTGAAATACAGTTTTTTTTAATTTATTACATAAACAAGCTCTAAATCATGTTTGATGCACTCTGGATGTCCAATGTTTGCTGTGCTGTCTATTTGAGATGAAATGAACATTGTGGACAGTTTTCAGCAAGTTGCAACATTGAAATACAGAAAAAACTTGTTTTCCTTAAACAAGCTCTAAATTATGTTTGATGCACTCTGGATGTCCAATTTTTGCTGTGCTGTCTATTTGAGATGAAATGAACATTGTGGACAGTTTTCAGCAAGTTACAACATTGAAATAAAAAAAAAACAGTTTTTTCCATAAACAAGCTCTAAATCATGTTTGATGCACTCTGGATGTCCAATTTTTGCTGTGCTGTCTATTTGAGATGAAATGAACATTGTGGACAGTTTTCATTAAGTTGCAACATTGAAATACAGTTTTTTAAAATTTATTACATAACACAAGCTTTAAATCATGTTTGATGCACTCTGGATGTCCAATGTTTGCTGTGCTGTCTATTTGAGATGAAATGAACATTGTGGACAGTTTTCAGCAAGTTGCAACATTGAAATACAGAAAAAACTTGTTTTCCTTAAACAAGCTCTAAATTATGTTTGATGCACTCTGGATGTCCAATTTTTGCTGTGCTGTCTATTTGAGATGAAATGAACATTGTGGACAGTTTTCAGCAAGTTACAACTTAAAAATAAAAAAATAAACATTTTTTTCCATAAACAAGCTCTAAATCATGTTTGATGCACTCTGGATGTCCAATGTTTGCTGTGCTGTCTATTTGAGATGAAATGAACATTGTGGACAGTTTTCAGCAAGTTGCAACATTGAAATACAGAATTATTTTGTTTTACATAAACAAGCTCTAAATCATGTTTGATGCACTGTGGATGTCCAATTTTTGCTGTGCTGTCTATTTGAGATGAAATGAACATTGTGGACAGTTTTCAGCAAGTTGCAACATTGAAATACAGAAAAAACTTGTTTTCCTTAAACAAGCTCTAAATTATGTTTGATGCACTCTGGATGTCCAATTTTTGCTGTGCTGTCTATTTGAGATGAAATGAACATTGTGGACAGTTTTCAGCAAGTTACAACTTAAAAATAAAAAAATAAACATTTTTTTCCATAAACAAGCTCTAAATCATGTTTGATGCACTCTGGATGTCCAATGTTTGCTGTGCTGTCTATTTGAGATGAAATGAACATTGTGGACAGTTTTCAGCAAGTTGCAACATTGAAATACAGAATTATTTTGTTTTACATAAACAAGCTCTAAATCATGTTTGATGCACTCTGGATGTCCAATTTTTGCTGTGCTGTCTATTTGAGATGAAATGAACATTGTGGACAGTTTTCAGCAAGTTACAACATTGAAATAAAAAAAAAACAGTTTTTTCCATAAACAAGCTCTAAATCATGTTTGATGCACTCTGGATGTCCAATTTTTGCTGTGCTGTCTATTTGAGATGAAATGAACATTGTGGACAGTTTTCATTAAGTTGCAACATTGAAATACAGTTTTTTTTTATTTATTACATAACACAAGCTCTAAATCATGTTTGATGCACTCTGGATGTCCAATGTTTGCTGTGCTGTCTATTTGAGATGAAATGAACATTGTGGACAGTTTTCAGCAAGTCACAACTTAAAAATAAAAAATAAACATTTTTTTCCATAAACAAGCTCTAAATCATGTTTGATGCACTCTGGATGTCCAATTTTTGCTGTGCTGTCTATTTGAGATGAAATGAACATTGTGGACAGTTTTCAGCAAGTTATACCATTAAAATAAAAACTAAAAAAGTTTTTTCCATAAACAAGCTCTAAATCATGTTTGATGCACTCTGGATGTCCAATGTTTGCTGTGCTGTGTATTTGAGATGAAATGAACATTGTGGACAGTTTTCATTAAGTTGCAACATTGAAATACAGTTTTTTTTAATTTATTACATAAACAAGCTCTAAATCATGTTTGATGCACTCTGGATGTCCAATGTTTGCTGTGCTGTCTATTTGAGATGAAATGAACATTGTGGACAGTTTTCAGCAAGTTGCAACATTGAAATACAGAAAAAACTTGTTTTCCTTAAACAAGCTCTAAATTATGTTTGATGCACTCTGGATGTCCAATTTTTGCTGTGCTGTCTATTTGAGATGAAATGAACATTGTGGACAGTTTTCAGCAAGTTACAACATTGAAATAAAAAAAAAACAGTTTTTTCCATAAACAAGCTCTAAATCATGTTTGATGCACTCTGGATGTCCAATTTTTGCTGTGCTGTCTATTTGAGATGAAATGAACATTGTGGACAGTTTTCATTAAGTTGCAACATTGAAATACAGTTTTTTTAAATTTATTACATAACACAAGCTTTAAATCATGTTTGATGCACTCTGGATGTCCAATGTTTGCTGTGCTGTCTATTTGAGATGAAATGAACATTGTGGACAGTTTTCAGCAAGTTGCAACATTGAAATACAGAAAAAACTTGTTTTCCTTAAACAAGCTCTAAATTATGTTTGATGCACTCTGGATGTCCAATTTTTGCTGTGCTGTCTATTTGAGATGAAATGAACATTGTGGACAGTTTTCAGCAAGTTACAACTTAAAAATAAAAAAATAAACATTTTTTTCCATAAACAAGCTCTAAATCATGTTTGATGCACTCTGGATGTCCAATGTTTGCTGTGCTGTCTATTTGAGATGAAATGAACATTGTGGACAGTTTTCAGCAAGTTGCAACATTGAAATACAGAATTATTTTGTTTTACATAAACAAGCTCTAAATCATGTTTGATGCACTCTGGATGTCCAATTTTTGCTGTGCTGTCTATTTGAGATGAAATGAACATTGTGGACAGTTTTCAGCAAGTTACAACATTGAAATAAAAAAAAAACAGTTTTTTCCATAAACAAGCTCTAAATCATGTTTGATGCACTCTGGATGTCCAATTTTTGCTGTGCTGTCTATTTGAGATGAAATGAACATTGTGGACAGTTTTCATTAAGTTGCAACATTGAAATACAGTTTTTTTTTATTTATTACATAACACAAGCTCTAAATCATGTTTGATGCACTCTGGATGTCCAATGTTTGCTGTGCTGTCTATTTGAGATGAAATGAACATTGTGGACAGTTTTCAGCAAGTCACAATTTAAAAATAAAAAATAAACATTTTTTTCCATAAACAAGCTCTAAATCATGTTTGATGCACTCTGGATGTCCAATTTTTGCTGTGCTGTCTATTTGAGATGAAATGAACATTGTGGACAGTTTTCAGCAAGTTATACCATTAAAATAAAAAATAAAAAAGTTTTTTCCATAAACAAGCTCTAAATCATGTTTGATGCACTCTGGATGTCCAATGTTTGCTGTGCTGTGTATTTGAGATGAAATGAACATTGTGGACAGTTTTCATTAAGTTGCAACATTGAAATACAGTTTTTTTTAATTTATTACATAAACAAGCTCTAAATCATGTTTGATGCACTCTGGATGTCCAATGTTTGCTGTGCTGTCTATTTGAGATGAAATGAACATTGTGGACAGTTTTCAGCAAGTTGCAACATTGAAATACAGAAAAAACTTGTTTTCCTTAAACAAGCTCTAAATTATGTTTGATGCACTCTGGATGTCCAATTTTTGCTGTGCTGTCTATTTGAGATGAAATGAACATTGTGGACAGTTTTCAGCAAGTTACAACATTGAAATAAAAAAAAAACAGTTTTTTCCATAAACAAGCTCTAAATCATGTTTGATGCACTCTGGATGTCCAATTTTTGCTGTGCTGTCTATTTGAGATGAAATGAACATTGTGGACAGTTTTCATTAAGTTGCAACATTGAAATACAGTTTTTTTAAATTTATTACATAACACAAGCTCTAAATCATGTTTGATGCACTCTGGATGTCCAATGTTTGCTGTGCTGTCTATTTGAGATGAAATGAACATTGTGGACAGTTTTCAGCAAGTCACAACTTAAAAATAAAAAATAAACATTTTTTTCCATAAACAAGCTCTAAATCATGTTTGATGCACTCTGGATGTCCAATTTTTGCTGTGCTGTCTATTTGAGATGAAATGAACATTGTGGACAGTTTTCAGCAAGTTATACCATTAAAATAAAAAATAAAAAAGTTTTTTCCATAAACAAGCTCTAAATCATGTTTGATGCACTCTGGATGTCCAATGTTTGCTGTGCTGTGTATTTGAGATGAAATGAACATTGTGGACAGTTTTCATTAAGTTGCAACATTGAAATACAGTTTTTTTTAATTTATTACATAAACAAGCTCTAAATCATGTTTGATGCACTCTGGATGTCCAATGTTTGCTGTGCTGTCTATTTGAGATGAAATGAACATTGTGGACAGTTTTCAGCAAGTTGCAACATTGAAATACAGAAAAAACTTGTTTTCCTTAAACAAGCTCTAAATTATGTTTGATGCACTCTGGATGTCCAATTTTTGCTGTGCTGTCTATTTGAGATGAAATGAACATTGTGGACAGTTTTCAGCAAGTTACAACATTGAAATAAAAAAAAAACAGTTTTTTCCATAAACAAGCTCTAAATCATGTTTGATGCACTCTGGATGTCCAATTTTTGCTGTGCTGTCTATTTGAGATGAAATGAACATTGTGGACAGTTTTCATTAAGTTGCAACATTGAAATACAGTTTTTTTAAATTTATTACATAACACAAGCTTTAAATCATGTTTGATGCACTCTGGATGTCCAATGTTTGCTGTGCTGTCTATTTGAGATGAAATGAACATTGTGGACAGTTTTCAGCAAGTTGCAACATTGAAATACAGAAAAAACTTGTTTTCCTTAAACAAGCTCTAAATTATGTTTGATGCACTCTGGATGTCCAATTTTTGCTGTGCTGTCTATTTGAGATGAAATGAACATTGTGGACAGTTTTCAGCAAGTTACAACTTAAAAATAAAAAAATAAACATTTTTTTCCATAAACAAGCTCTAAATCATGTTTGATGGACTCTGGATGTCCAATGTTTGCTGTGCTGTCTATTTGAGATGAAATGAACATTGTGGACAGTTTTCAGCAAGTTGCAACATTGAAATACAGAATTATTTTGTTTTACATAAACAAGCTCTAAATCATGTTTGATGCACTCTGGATGTCCAATTTTTGCTGTGCTGTCTATTTGAGATGAAATGAACATTGTGGACAGTTTTCAGCAAGTTACAACATTGAAATAAAAAAAAAACAGTTTTTTCCATAAACAAGCTCTAAATCATGTTTGATGCACTCTGGATGTCCAATTTTTGCTGTGCTGTCTATTTGAGATGAAATGAACATTGTGGACAGTTTTCATTAAGTTGCAACATTGAAATACAGTTTTTTTTTATTTATTACATAACACAAGCTCTAAATCATGTTTGATGCACTCTGGATGTCCAATGTTTGCTGTGCTGTCTATTTGAGATGAAATGAACATTGTGGACAGTTTTCAGCAAGTCACAACTTAAAAATAAAAAATAAACATTTTTTTCCATAAACAAGCTCTAAATCATGTTTGATGCACTCTGGATGTCCAATTTTTGCTGTGCTGTCTATTTGAGATGAAATGAACATTGTGGACAGTTTTCAGCAAGTTACAACATTGAAATAAAAAAAAAACAGTTTTTTCCATAAACAAGCTCTAAATCATGTTTGATGCACTCTGGATGTCCAATTTTTGCTGTGCTGTCTATTTGAGATGAAATGAACATTGTGGACAGTTTTCATTAAGTTGCAACATTGAAATACAGTTTTTTAAAATTTATTACATAACACAAGCTTTAAATCATGTTTGATGCACTCTGGATGTCCAATGTTTGCTGTGCTGTCTATTTGAGATGAAATGAACATTGTGGACAGTTTTCAGCAAGTTGCAACATTGAAATACAGAAAAAACTTGTTTTCCTTAAACAAGCTCTAAATTATGTTTGATGCACTCTGGATGTCCAATTTTTGCTGTGCTGTCTATTTGAGATGAAATGAACATTGTGGACAGTTTTCAGCAAGTTACAACTTAAAAATAAAAAAATAAACATTTTTTTCCATAAACAAGCTCTAAATCATGTTTGATGCACTCTGGATGTCCAATGTTTGCTGTGCTGTCTATTTGAGATGAAATGAACATTGTGGACAGTTTTCAGCAAGTTGCAACATTGAAATACAGAATTATTTTGTTTTACATAAACAAGCTCTAAATCATGTTTGATGCACTCTGGATGTCCAATTTTTGCTGTGCTGTCTATTTGAGATGAAATGAACATTGTGGACAGTTTTCAGCAAGTTACAACATTGAAATAAAAAAAAAACAGTTTTTTCCATAAACAAGCTCTAAATCATGTTTGATGCACTCTGGATGTCCAATTTTTGCTGTGCTGTCTATTTGAGATGAAATGAACATTGTGGACAGTTTTCATTAAGTTGCAACATTGAAATACAGTTTTTTTTTATTTATTACATAACACAAGCTCTAAATCATGTTTGATGCACTCTGGATGTCCAATGTTTGCTGTGCTGTCTATTTGAGATGAAATGAACATTGTGGACAGTTTTCAGCAAGTCACAACTTAAAAATAAAAAATAAACATTTTTTTCCATAAACAAGCTCTAAATCATGTTTGATGCACTCTGGATGTCCAATTTTTGCTGTGCTGTCTATTTGAGATGAAATGAACATTGTGGACAGTTTTCAGCAAGTTATACCATTAAAATAAAAAATAAAAAAGTTTTTTCCATAAACAAGCTCTAAATCATGTTTGATGCACTCTGGATGTCCAATGTTTGCTGTGCTGTGTATTTGAGATGAAATGAACATTGTGGACAGTTTTCAGCAAGTTGCAACATTGAAATACAGAAAAAACGTGTTTTCCATAAACAAGCTCTAAATCATGTTTGATGCACTCTGGATGTCCAATGTTTGCTGTGCTGTCTATTTGAGATGAAATGAACATTGTGGACAGTTTTCAGCAAGTTGCAACATTGAAATACAGAATTATTTTGTTTTACATAAACAAGCTCTAAATCATGTTTGATGCACTCTGGATGTCCAATTTTTGCTGTGATGTCTATTTGCGATGAAATTAACATTGTGGATAGTTTTCAGCAAGTTATACCATTAAAATAAAAAATAAAAAAGTTTTTTCCATAAACAAGCTCTAAATCATGTTTGATGCACTCTGGATGTCCAATGTTTGCTGTGCTGTGTATTTGAGATGAAATGAACATTGTGGACAGTTTTCAGCAAGTTGCAACATTGAAATACAGAAAAAACGTGTTTTCCATAAACAAGCTCTAAATCATGTTTGATGCACTCTGGATGTCCAATGTTTGCTGTGCTGTCTATTTGAGATGAAATGAACATTGTGGACAGTTTTCAGCAAGTTACAACATTGAAATAAAAAAAAAAACAGTTTTTTCCATAAACAAGCTCTAAATCATGTTTGATGCACTCTGGATGTCCAATGTTTGCTGTGCTGTGTATTTGAGATGAAATGAACATTGTGGACAGTTTTCAGCAAGTTGCAACATTGAAATACAGAATTATTTTGTTTTACATAAACAAGCTCTAAATCATGTTTGATGCACTCTGGATGTCCAATGTTTGCTGTGCTGTCTATTTGAGATGAAATGAACATTGTGGACAGTTTTCAGCAAGTCACAACTTAAAAATAAAAAATAAACATTTTTTTCCATAAACAAGCTCTAAATCATGTTTGATGCACTCTGGATGTCCAATTTTTGCTGTGCTGTCTATTTGAGATGAAATGAACATTGTGGACAGTTTTCAGCAAGTTATACCATTAAAATAAAAAATAAAAAAGTTTTTTCCATAAACAAGCTCTAAATCATGTTTGATGCACTCTGGATGTCCAATGTTTGCTGTGCTGTGTATTTGAGATGAAATGAACATTGTGGACAGTTTTCAGCAAGTTGCAACATTGAAATACAGAAAAAACGTGTTTTCCATAAACAAGCTCTAAATCATGTTTGATGCACTCTGGATGTCCAATGTTTGCTGTGCTGTCTATTTGAGATGAAATGAACATTGTGGACAGTTTTCAGCAAGTTGCAACATTGAAATACAGAATTATTTTGTTTTACATAAACAAGCTCTAAATCATGTTTGATGCACTCTGGATGTCCAATTTTTGCTGTGATGTCTATTTGCGATGAAATTAACATTGTGGATAGTTTTCAGCAAGTTATACCATTAAAATAAAAAATAAAAAAGTTTTTTCCATAAACAAGCTCTAAATCATGTTTGATGCACTCTGGATGTCCAATGTTTGCTGTGCTGTGTATTTGAGATGAAATGAACATTGTGGACAGTTTTCAGCAAGTTGCAACATTGAAATACAGAAAAAACGTGTTTTCCATAAACAAGCTCTAAATCATGTTTGATGCACTCTGGATGTCCAATGTTTGCTGTGCTGTGTATTTGAGATGAAATGAACATTGTGGACAGTTTTCAGCAAGTTACAACATTGAAATAAAAAAAAAAACAGTTTTTTCCATAAACAAGCTCTAAATCATGTTTGATGCACTCTGGATGTCCAATGTTTGCTGTGCTGTGTATTTGAGATGAAATTAACATTGTGGACAGTTTTCAGCAAGTTGCAACATTGAAATACAGAATTATTTTGTTTTACATAAACAAGCTCTAAATCATGTTTGATGCACTCTGGATGTCCAATTTTTGCTGTGCTGTCTATTTGAGATGAAATGAACATTGTGGACAGTTTTCAGCAAGTTACAACATTGAAATAAAAAAAAAACAGTTTTTTCCATAAACAAGCTCTAAATCATGTTTGATGCACTCTGGATGTCCAATTATTGCTGTGCTGTCTATTTGAGATGAAATGAACATTGTGGACAGTTTTCATTAAGTTGCAACATTGAAATACAGTTTTTTTTAATTTATTACATAAACAAGCTCTAAATCATGTTTGATGCACTCTGGATGTCCAATGTTTGCTGTGCTGTCTATTTGAGATGAAATGAACATTGTGGACAGTTTTCAGCAAGTTGCAACATTGAAATACAGAAAAAACTTGTTTTCCTTAAACAAGCTCTAAATTATGTTTGATGCACTCTGGATGTCCAATTTTTGCTGTGATGTCTATTTGCGATGAAATTAACATTGTGGACAGTTTTCAGCAAGTTATACCATTAAAATAAAAAAAAAAAAAGTTTTTTCCATAAACAAGCTCTAAATCATGTTTGATGCACTCTGGATGTCCAATGTTTGCTGTGCTGTCTATTTGAGATGAAATGAACATTGTGGACAGTTTTCAGCAAGTTGCAACATTGAAATACAGAATTATTTTGTTTTACATAAACAAGCTCTAAATCATGTTTGATGCACTCTGGATGTCCAATTTTTGCTGTGCTGTCTATTTGAGATGAAATGAACATTGTGGACAGTTTTCATTAAGTTGCAACATTGAAATACAGTTTTTTTTAATTTATTACATAAACAAGCTCTAAATCATGTTTGATGCACTCTGGATGTCCAATGTTTGCTGTGCTGTCTATTTGAGATGAAATGAACATTGTGGACAGTTTTCAGCAAGTTGCAACATTGAAATACAGAAAAAACTTGTTTTCCTTAAACAAGCTCTAAATTATGTTTGATGCACTCTGGATGTCCAATTTTTGCTGTGCTGTCTATTTGAGATGAAATGAACATTGTGGACAGTTTTCAGCAAGTTACAACATTGAAATAAAAAAAAAACAGTTTTTTCCATAAACAAGCTCTAAATCATGTTTGATGCACTCTGGATGTCCAATTTTTGCTGTGCTGTCTATTTGAGATGAAATGAACATTGTGGACAGTTTTCATTAAGTTGCAACATTGAAATACAGTTTTTTTTAATTTATTACATAACACAAGCTTTAAATCATGTTTGATGCACTCTGGATGTCCAATGTTTGCTGTGCTGTCTATTTGAGATGAAATGAACATTGTGGACAGTTTTCAGCAAGTTGCAACATTGAAATACAGAAAAAACTTGTTTTCCTTAAACAAGCTCTAAATTATGTTTGATGCACTCTGGATGTCCAATTTTTGCTGTGCTGTCTATTTGAGATGAAATGAACATTGTGGACAGTTTTCAGCAAGTTACAACTTAAAAATAAAAAAATAAACATTTTTTTCCATAAACAAGCTCTAAATCATGTTTGATGCACTCTGGATGTCCAATGTTTGCTGTGCTGTCTATTTGAGATGAAATGAACATTGTGGACAGTTTTCAGCAAGTTGCAACATTGAAATACAGAATGATTTTGTTTTACATAAACAAGCTCTAAATCATGTTTGATGCACTCTGGATGTCCAATTTTTGCTGTGCTGTCTATTTGAGATGAAATGAACATTGTGGACAGTTTTCAGCAAGTTACAACATTGAAATAAAAAAAAAACAGTTTTTTCCATAAACAAGCTCTAAATCATGTTTGATGCACTCTGGATGTCCAATTTTTGCTGTGCTGTCTATTTGAGATGAAATGAACATTGTGGACAGTTTTCATTAAGTTGCAACATTGAAATACAGTTTTTTTTTATTTATTACATAACACAAGCTCTAAATCATGTTTGATGCACTCTGGATGTCCAATGTTTGCTGTGCTGTCTATTTGAGATGAAATGAACATTGTGGACAGTTTTCATTAAGTTGCAACATTGAAATACAGTTTTTTTTAATTTATTACATAAACAAGCTCTAAATCATGTTTGATGCACTCTGGATGTCCAATGTTTGCTGTGCTGTCTATTTGAGATGAAATGAACATTGTGGACAGTTTTCAGCAAGTTGCAACATTGAAATACAGAAAAAACTTGTTTTCCTTAAACAAGCTCTAAATTATGTTTGATGCACTCTGGATGTCCAATTTTTGCTGTGCTGTCTATTTGAGATGAAATGAACATTGTGGACAGTTTTCAGCAAGTTACAACATTGAAATAAAAAAAAAACAGTTTTTTCCATAAACAAGCTCTAAATCATGTTTGATGCACTCTGGATGTCCAATGTTTGCTGTGCTGTCTATTTGAGATGAAATGAACATTGTGGACAGTTTTCAGCAAGTTGCAACATTGAAATACAGAATTATTTTGTTTTACATAAACAAGCTCTAAATCATGTTTGATTCACTCTGGATGTCCAATTTTTGCTGTGCTGTCTATTTGAGATGAAATGAACATTGTGGACAGTTTTCAGCAAGTTGCAACATTGAAATACAGAAAAAACGTGTTTTCCATAAACAAGCTCTAAATCATGTTTGATGCACTCTGGATGTCCAATTTTTGCTGTGCTGTCTATTTGAGATGAAATGAACATTGTGGACAGTTTTCAGCAAGTTGCAACATTGAAATACAGAAAAAAAAAAATATTTCCATAAACAAGCTCTAAATCATGTTTGATGCACTCTGGATGTCCAATTTTTTTCTGTGCTGTCAATTTGAGATGAAATGAACATTGTGGACAGTTTTCAGCAAGTTACAACTTAAAAATAAAAAATAAACATTTTTTTCCATAAACAAGCTCTAAATCATGTTTGATGCACTCTGGATGTCCAATTTTTGCTGTGCTGTCTATTTGAGATGAAATGAACATTGTGGACAGTTTTCAGCAAGTTGCAACATTGAAATACAGAATTTTTTTTTTTTACATAAACAAGCTCTAAATCATGTTTGATGCACTCTGGATGTCCAATGTTTGCTGTGCTGTCTATTTGAGATGAAATGAACATTGTGGACAGTTTTCAGCAAGTTGCAACATTGAAATACAGAATTATTTTGTTTTACATAAACAAGCTCTAAATCATGTTTGATGCACTCTGGATGTCCAATGTTTGCTGTGCTGTCTATTTGAGATGAAATGAACATTGTGGACAGTTTTCAGCAAGTTGCTACATTGAAATACAGAAAAAACGTGTTTTCCATAAACAAGCTCTAAATCATGTTTGATGCACTCTGGATGTCCAATTTTTGCTGTGCTGTCTATTTGAGATGAAATGAACATTGTGGACAGTTTTCAGCAAGTTGCAACATTGAAATACAGAAAAAACGTGTTTTCCATAAACAAGCTCTAAATCATGTTTGATGCACTCTGGATGTCCAATTTTTGCTGTGCTGTCTATTTGAGATGAAATGAACATTGTGGACAGTTTTCAGCAAGTTGCAACATTGAAATACAGAAAAAAAAAAAATATTTCCATAAACAAGCTCTAAATCATGTTTGATGCACTCTGGATGTCCAATTTTTTTCTGTGCTGTCAATTTGAGATGAAATGAACATTGTGGACAGTTTTCAGCAAGTTACAACTTAAAAATAAAAAATAAACATTTTTTTCCATAAACAAGCTCTAAATCATGTTTGATGCACTCTGGATGTCCAATTTTTGCTGTGCTGTCTATTTGAGATGAAATGAACATTGTGGACAGTTTTCAGCAAGTTGCAACATTGAAATACAGATTTTTTTTTTTTTACATAAACAAGCGCTAAATCATGTTTGATGCACTCTGGATGTCCAATGTTTGCTGTGCTGTCTATTTGAGATGAAATGAACATTGTGGACAGTTTTCAGCAAGTTGCAACATTGAAATACAGAATTATTTTGTTTTACATAAACAAGCTCTAAATCATGTTTGATGCACTCTGGATGTCCAATTTTTGCTGTGATGTCTATTTGCGATGAAATTAACATTGTGGACAGTTTTCAGCAAGTTATACCATTAAAATAAAAAATAAAAAAGTTTTTTCCATAAACAAGCTCTAAATCATGTTTGATGCACTCTGGATGTCCAATGTTTGCTGTGCTGTCTATTTGAGATGAAATGAACATTGTGGACAGTTTTCAGCAAGTTACAACATTAAAATTTAAAAAAAACGTTTTTTCCATGAACAAGCTCTAAATCATGTTTGATGCACTCTGGATGTCCAATTTTTGCTGTGCTGTCAAATTGAGATGAAATGAACATTGTGGACAGTTTTCAGCAAGTTGCAACATTGAAATACAGACTTATTTTTTTTACATAAACAAGCTCTAAATCATGTTTGATTCACTCTGGATGTCCAATTTTTGCTGTGATGTCTATTTGCGATGAAATGAACATTGTGGACAGTTTTCAGCAAGTCACAACATAAAAATAAAAAATAAACATGTTTTTCCATAAACAAGCTCTAAATCATGTTTGATGCACTCTGGATGTCCAATTTTTGCTGTGCTGTCTATTTGAGATGAAATGAACATTGTGGACAGTTTTCAGCAAGTTGCAACATTGAAATATATTTTTTTTTTCAAGAACAAGCTCTAAATCATGTTTGATGCACTCTGGATGTCCAATGTTTGCTGTGCTGTCTATTTGAGATGAAATGAACATTGTGGACAGTTTTCAGCAAGTTGCTACATTGAAATACAGAAAAAAACGTGTTTTCCATAAACAAGCTCTAAATCATGTTTGATGCACTCTGGATGTCCAATTTTTGCTGTGCTGTCTATTTGAGATGAAATGAACATTGTGGACAGTTTTCAGCAAGTTGCAACATTGAAATACAGAGAAAAAAATATTATTTCCATAAACAAGCTCTAAATCATGTTTGATGCACTCTGGATGTCCAATTTTTGCTGTGCTGTCAATTTGAGATGAAATGAACATTGTGGACAGTTTTCAGCAAGTTACAACTTAAAAATAAAAAATAAACATTTTTTTCCATAAACAAGCTCTAAATCATGTTTGATGCACTCTGGATGTCCAATTTTTGCTGTGCTGACTATTTGAGATGAAATGAACATTGTGGACAGTTTTCAGCAAGTTACAACATTGAAATAAAAAAAAAACAGTTTTTTCCATTAAACAAGCTCTAAATCATGTTTGATGCACTCTGGATGTCCAATGTTTGCTGTGCTGTCTATTTGAGATGAAATGAACGTTGTGGACAGTTTTCAGCAAGTTACAACTTAAAAATAAAAAATAAACATTTTTTTCCATAAACAAGCTCTAAATCATGTTTGATGCACTCTGGATGTCCAATTTTTGCTGTGCTGTCTATTTGAGATGAAATGAACATTGTGGACAGTTTTCAGCAAGTTGCAACATTGAAATACAGAAAAAAAAATATTATTTCCATAAACAAGCTCTAAATCATGTTTGATGCACTCTGGATGTCCAATTTTTGCTGTGCTGTCTATTTGAGATGAAATGAACATTGTGGACAGTTTTCAGCAAGTTGCAAAATTGAAATACAGAAAAAAAAATATTATTTCCATAAACAAGCTCTAAATCATGTTTGATGCACTCTGGATGTCCAATGTTTGCTGTGCTGTCTATTTGAGATGAAATGAACATTGTGGACAGTTTTCAGCAAGTTGCAACATTGAAATACAGAATTATTTTGTTTTACATAAACAAGCTCTAAATCATGTTTGATGCACTCTGGATGTCCAATTTTTGCTGTGCTGTCTATTTGAGATGAAATGAACATTGTGGACAGTTTTCAGCAAGTTACAACATTGAAATAAAAAAAAAACAGTTTTTTCCATAAACAAGCTCTAAATCATGTTTGATGCACTCTGGATGTCCAATTTTTGCTGTGCTGTCTATTTGAGATGAAATGAACATTGTGGACAGTTTTCAGCAAGTTACAACATTGAAATAAAAAAAAAACAGTTTTTTCCATAAACAAGCTCTAAATCATGTTTGATGCACTCTGGATGTCCAATTTTTGCTGTGATGTCTATTTGCGATGAAATTAACATTGTGGACAGTTTTCAGCAAGTTATACCATTGAAATAAAAAATAAAAAAGTTTTTTCCATAAACAAGCTCTAAATCATGTTTGATGCACTCTGGATGTCCAATGTTTGCTGTGCTGTGTATTTGAGATGAAATGAACATTGTGGACAGTTTTCAGCAAGTTGCAACATTGAAATACAGAAAAAACGTGTTTTCCATAAACAAGCTCTAAATCATGTTTGATGCACTCTGGATGTCCAATGTTTGCTGTGCTGTCTATTTGAGATGAAATGAACATTGTGGACAGTTTTCAGCAAGTCACAACTTAAAAATAAAAAATAAACATTTTTTTCCATAAACAAGCTCTAAATCATGTTTGATGCACTCTGGATGTTCAATTTTTGCTGTGCTGTCAAATTGAGATGAAATGAACATTGTGGACAGTTTTCAGCAAGTTGCAACATTAAAATAAAAAAACCCCGTTTTTTTCCATGAACAAGCTGTAAATCATGTTTGATGCACTCTGGATGTTCAATTTTTGCTGTGCTGACTATTTGAGATGAAATGAACATTGTGGACAGTTTTCAGCAAGTCACAACTTAAAAATAAAAAATAAACATTTTTTTCCATAAACAAGCTCTAAATCATGTTTGATGCACTCTGGATGTCCAATTTTTGCTGTGCTGTCTATTTGAGATGAAATGAACATTGTGGACAGTTTTCAGCAAGTTGCAACATTAAAATAAAAAAACCCCGTTTTTTTCCATGAACAAGCTGTAAATCATGTTTGATGCACTCTGGATGTTCAATTTTTGCTGTGCTGACTATTTGAGATGAAATGAACATTGTGGACAGTTTTCAGCAAGTTACAACATTGAAATAAAAAAAAAACAGTTTTTTCCATTAAACAAGCTCTAAATCATGTTTGATGCACTCTGGATGTCCAATGTTTGCTGTGCGGTCTATTTGAGATGAAATGAACATTGTGGACAGTTTTCAGCAAGTTGCAACATTGAAATACAGAAAAAAAAATATTATTTCCATAAACAAGCTCTAAATCATGTTTGATGCACTCTGGATGTCCAATTTTTGCTGTGCTGTCTATTTGAGATGAAATGAACATTGTGGACAGTTTTCAGCAAGTTGCAACATTGAAATACAGAAAAAAAAAATTTTTTTCCATAAACAAGCTCTAAATCATGTTTGATGCACTCTGGATGTCCAATTTTTTTCTGTGCTGTCAATTTGAGATGAAATGAACATTGTGGACAGTTTTCAGCAAGTTACAACTTAAAAATAAAAAATAAACATTTTTTTCCATAAACAAGCTCTGCATCATGTTTGATGCACTCTGGATGTCCAATTTTTGCTGTGCTGTCTATTTGAGATGAAATGAACATTGTGGACAGTTTTCAGCAAGTTGCAACATTGAAATACAGAATTATTTTTTTTTACATAAACAAGCTCTAAATCATGTTTGATGCACTCTGGATGTCCAATGTTTGCTGTGCTGTCTATTTGAGATGAAATGAACATTGTGGACAGTTTACAGCAAGTTCCAACATTGAAATACAGAAAAAACGTGTTTTCCATAAACAAGCTCTAAATCATGTTTGATGCACTCTGGATGTCCAATGTTTGCTGTGCTGTCTATTTGAGATGAAATGAACATTGTGGACAGTTTTCAGCAAGTTACAACATTGAAACAAAAAAAAAACAGTTTTTTCCATAAACAAGCTCTAAATCATGTTTGATGCACTCTGGATGTCCAATGTTTGCTGTGCTGTCTATTTGAGATGAAATGAACATTGTGGACAGTTTTCAGCAAGTTGCAACATTGAAATACAGAAAAAACGTGTTTTCCATAAACAAGCTCTAAATCATGTTTGATGCACTCTGGATGTCCAATGTTTGCTGTGCTGTCTATTTGAGATGAAATGAACATTGTGGACAGTTTTCAGCAAGTCACAACTTAAAAATAAAAAATAAACATTTTTTTCCATAAACAAGCTCTAAATCATGTTTGATGCACTCTGGATGTCCAATTTTTGCTGTGCTGTCTATTTGAGATGAAATGAACATTGTGGACAGTTTTCAGCAAGTTACAACATTGAAATAAAAAAAAACAGTTTTTTCCATTAAACAAGCTCTAAATCATGTTTGATGCACTCTGGATGTCCAATGTTTGCTGTGCGGTCTATTTGAGATGAAATGAACATTGTGGACAGTTTTCAGCAAGTTGCAACATTGAAATACAGAAAAAACGTGTTTTCCATAAACAAGCTCTAAATCATGTTTGATGCACTCTGGATGTCCAATTTTTGCTGTGCTGTCTATTTGAGATGAAATGAACATTGTGGACAGTTTTCAGCAAGTTGCAACATTGAAATACAGAAAAAAAAAAATTATTTCCATAAACAAGCTCTAAATCATGTTTGATGCACTCTGGATGTCCAATTTTTGCTGTGCTGTCTATTTGAGATGAAATGAACATTGTGGACAGTTTTCAGCAAGTTGCAACATTGAAATACATTTTTTTTTCAAGAACAAGCTCTAAATCATGTTTGATGCACTCTGGATGTCCAATGTTTGCTGTGCTGTCTATTTGGGATGAAATGAACATTGTGGACAGTTTTCAGCAAGTTGCAACATTGAAATACAGAAAAAACGTGTTTTCCATAAACAAGCTCTAAATCATGTTTGATGCACTCTGGATGTCCAATTTTTGCTGTGCTGTCTATTTGAGATGAAATGAACATTGTGGACAGTTTTCAGCAAGTTGCAACATTGAAATACAGAAAAAACGTGTTTTCCATAAACAAGCTCTAAATCATGTTTGATGCACTCTGGATGTCCAATTTTTGCTGTGCTGTCTATTTGAGATGAAATGAACATTGTGGACAGTTTTCAGCAAGTTACAACTTAAAAATAAAAAATAAACATTTTTTTCCATAAACAAGCTCTAAATCATGTTTGATGCACTCTGGATGTCCAATTTTTTTCTGTGCTGTCAATTTGAGATGAAATGAACATTGTGGACAGTTTTCAGCAAGTTACAACTTAAAAATAAAAAATAAACATTTTTTTCCATAAACAAGCTCTAAATCATGTTTGATGCACTCTGGATGTCCAATTTTTGCTGTGCTGTCTATTTGAGATGAAATGAACATTGTGGACAGTTTTCAGCAAGTTGCAACATTGAAATACAGAAAAAAAAATATTATTTCCATAAACAAGCTCTAAATCATGTTTGATGCACTCTGGATGTCCAATTTTTGCTGTGCTGTCTATTTGAGATGAAATGAACATTGTGGACAGTTTTCAGCAAGTTGCAACATTGAAATACAGAAAAAACGTGTTTTCCATAAACAAGCTCTAAATCATGTTTGATGCACTCTGGATGTCCAATTTTTGCTGTGCTGTCTATTTGAGATGAAATGAACATTGTGGACAGTTTTCAACAAGTTGCAACATTGAAATACAGAAAAAAAAAAAATATTTCCATAAACAAGCTCTAAATCATGTTTGATGCACTCTGGATGTCCAATTTTTTTCTGTGCTGTCAATTTGAGATGAAATGAACATTGTGGACAGTTTTCAGCAAGTTACAACTTAAAAATAAAAAATAAACATTTTTTTCCATAAACAAGCTCTAAATCATGTTTGATGCACTCTGGATGTCCAATTTTTGCTGTGCTGTCTATTTGAGATGAAATGAACATTGTGGACAGTTTTCAGCAAGTTGCAACATTGAAATACAGAATTTTTTTTTTTTTACATAAACAAGCTCTAAATCATGTTTGATGCACTCTGGATGTCCAATGTTTGCTGTGCTGTCTATTTGAGATGAAATGAACATTGTGGACAGTTTTCAGCAAGTTACAACATTAAAATAAAAAAAAACGTTTTTTCCATGAACAAGCTCTAAATCATGTTTGATGCACTCTGGATGTCCAATTTTTGCTGTGCTGTCAAATTGAGATGAAATGAACTTTGTGGACAGTTTTCAGCAAGTTGCAACATTGAAATACAGACTTATTTTTTTTACATAAACAAGCTCTAAATCATGTTTGATTCACTCTGGATGTCCAATTTTTGCTGTGATGTCTATTTGCGATGAAATGAACATTGTGGACAGTTTTCAGCAAGTCACAACATAAAAATAAAAAATAAACATGTTTTTCCATAAACAAGCTCTAAATCATGTTTGATGCACTCTGGATGTCCAATTTTTGCTGTGCTGTCTATTTGAGATGAAATGAACATTGTGGACAGTTTTCAGCAAGTTACAACATTAAAATAAAAAAAACCCGTTTTTTTCCATGAACAAGCTCTAAATCATGTTTGATGCACTCTGGATGTCCAATTTTTGCTGTGCTGTCAAATTGAGATGAAATGAACATTGTGGACAGTTTTCAGCAAGTTGCAACATTGAAATACAGACTTATTTTTTTTACATAAACAAGCTCTAAATCATGTTTGATTCACTCTGGATGTCCAATTTTTGCTGTGCTGTCTATTTGAGATGAAATGAACATTGTGGACAGTTTTCAGCAAGTTGCAACATTGAAATACAGAAAAAACGTGTTTTCCATAAACAAGCTCTAAATCATGTTTGATGCACTCTGGATGTCCAATTTTTGCTGTGCTGTCTATTTGAGATGAAATGAACATTGTGGACAGTTTTCAGCAAGTTGCAACATTGAAATACAGAAAAAAAAAAATATTTCCATAAACAAGCTCTAAATCATGTTTGATGCACTCTGGATGTCCAATTTTTTTCTGTGCTGTCAATTTGAGATGAAATGAACATTGTGGACAGTTTTCAGCAAGTTACAACTTAAAAATAAAAAATAAACATTTTTTTCCATAAACAAGCTCTAAATCATGTTTGATGCACTCTGGATGTCCAATTTTTGCTGTGCTGTCTATTTGAGATGAAATGAACATTGTGGACAGTTTTCAGCAAGTTGCAACATTGAAATACAGAATTTTTTTTTTTTACATAAACAAGCTCTAAATCATGTTTGATGCACTCTGGATGTCCAATGTTTGCTGTGCTGTCTATTTGAGATGAAATGAACATTGTGGACAGTTTTCAGCAAGTTGCAACATTGAAATACAGAATTATTTTGTTTTACATAAACAAGCTCTAAATCATGTTTGATGCACTCTGGATGTCCAATGTTTGCTGTGCTGTCTATTTGAGATGAAATGAACATTGTGGACAGTTTTCAGCAAGTTGCTACATTGAAATACAGAAAAAACGTGTTTTCCATAAACAAGCTCTAAATCATGTTTGATGCACTCTGGATGTCCAATTTTTGCTGTGCTGTCTATTTGAGATGAAATGAACATTGTGGACAGTTTTCAGCAAGTTGCAACATTGAAATACAGAAAAAACGTGTTTTCCATAAACAAGCTCTAAATCATGTTTGATGCACTCTGGATGTCCAATTTTTGCTGTGCTGTCTATTTGAGATGAAATGAACATTGTGGACAGTTTTCAGCAAGTTGCAACATTGAAATACAGAAAAAAAATATATATTTCCATAAACAAGCTCTAAATCATGTTTGATGCACTCTGGATGTCCAATTTTTTCTGTGCTGTCAATTTGAGATGAAATGAACATTGTGGACAGTTTTCAGCAAGTTACAACTTAAAAATAAAAAATAAACATTTTTTTCCATAAACAAGCTCTAAATCATGTTTGATGCACTCTGGATGTCCAATTTTTGCTGTGCTGTCTATTTGAGATGAAATGAACATTGTGGACAGTTTTCAGCAAGTTGCAACATTGAAATACAGAATTTTTTTTTTTTACATAAACAAGCTCTAAATCATGTTTGATGCACTCTGGATGTCCAATGTTTGCTGTGCTGTCTATTTGAGATGAAATGAACATTGTGGACAGTTTTCAGCAAGTTGCAACATTGAAATACAGAATTATTTTGTTTTACATAAACAAGCTCTAAATCATGTTTGATGCACTCTGGATGTCCAATTTTTGCTGTGATGTCTATTTGCGATGAAATTAACATTGTGGACAGTTTTCAGCAAGTTATACCATTAAAATAAAAAATAAAAAAGTTTTTTCCATAAACAAGCTCTAAATCATGTTTGATGCACTCTGGATGTCCAATGTTTGCTGTGCTGTCTATTTGAGATGAAATGAACATTGTGGACAGTTTTCAGCAAGTTACAACATTAAAATTTAAAAAAAACGTTTTTTCCATGAACAAGCTCTAAATCATGTTTGATGCACTCTGGATGTCCAATTTTTGCTGTGCTGTCAAATTGAGATGAAATGAACATTGTGGACAGTTTTCAGCAAGTTGCAACATTGAAATACAGACTTATTTTTTTTTACATAAACAAGCTCTAAATCATGTTTGATTCACTCTGGATGTCCAATTTTTGCTGTGATGTCTATTTGCGATGAAATGAACATTGTGGACAGTTTTCAGCAAGTCACAACATAAAAATAAAAAATAAACATGTTTTTCCATAAACAAGCTCTAAATCATGTTTGATGCACTCTGGATGTCCAATTTTTGCTGTGCTGTCTATTTGAGATGAAATGAACATTGTGGACAGTTTTCAGCAAGTTGCAACATTGAAATACATTTTTTTTTTCAAGAACAAGCTCTAAATCATGTTTGATGCACTCTGGATGTCCAATGTTTGCTGTGCTGTCTATTTGAGATGAAATGAACATTGTGGACAGTTTTCAGCAAGTTGCTACATTGAAATACAGAAAAAAACGTGTTTTCCATAAACAAGCTCTAAATCATGTTTGATGCACTCTGGATGTCCAATTTTTGCTGTGCTGTCTATTTGAGATGAAATGAACATTGTGGACAGTTTTCAGCAAGTTGCAACATTGAAATACAGAGAAAAAAATATTATTTCCATAAACAAGCTCTAAATCATGTTTGATGCACTCTGGATGTCCAATTTTTGCTGTGCTGTCAATTTGAGATGAAATGAACATTGTGGACAGTTTTCAGCAAGTTACAACTTAAAAATAAAAAATAAACATTTTTTTCCATAAACAAGCTCTAAATCTTGTTTGATGTACTCTGGATGTCCAATTTTTGCTGTGCTGTCAAATTGAGATGAAATGAACATTGTGGACAGTTTTCAGCAAGTTGCAACATTGAAATACAGAATTATTTTGTTTTACATAAACAAGCTCTAAATCATGTTTGATGCACTCTGGATGTCCAATTTTTGCTGTGATGTCTATTTGTGATGAAATTAACATTGTGGACAGTTTTCAGCAAGTTGCAACATTAAAATAAAAATAAAAACATTTTTTTCCATAAACAAGCTCTAAATCATGTTTGATGCACTCTGGATGTCCAATTTTTTGCTGTGCTGTCTATTTGAGATGGAATTAACATTGTGGACAGTTTTCAGCAAGTTGCAAAATTAAAATACAAAAAAAACATTTTTTTCCATAAACAAGCTCTAAATCATGTTTGATGCACTCTGGATGTCCAATTTTTGCTGTGCTGTCAAATTGAGATGAAATGAACATTGTGGACAGTTTTCAGCAAGTTGCAACATTGAAATACAGATTTTTTTATTTATTACATAAACAAGCTCTAAATCATGTTTGATGCACTCTGGATGTCCAATGTTTGTTGTGCTGTCTATTTGAGATGAAATGAACATTGTGGACAGTTTTCAGCAAGTTACAACATAAAAATAAAAAATAAACATGTTTTTCCATAAACAAGCTCTAAATCATGTTTGATGCACTCTGGATGTCCAATGTTTGCTGTGCTGTCTATTTGAGATGAAATTAACATTGTGGACAGTTTTCAGCAAGTTGCAAAATTAAAATTCAAAAAAAACATTTTTTTCCATAAACAAGCTCTAAATCATGTTTGATGCACTCTGGATGTCCAATTTTTGCTGTGCTGTCAAATTGAGATGAAATGAACATTGTGGACAGTTTTCAGCAAGTTGCAACATTGAAATACAGATTTTTTTTATTTATTACATAAACAAGCTCTAAATCATGTTTGATGCACTCTGGATGTCCAATGTTTGCTGTGCTGTCTATTTGAGATGAAATGAACATTGTGGACAGTTTTCAGCAAGTTACAACATAAAAATAAAAAATAAACATGTTTTTCCATAAACAAGCTCTAAATCATGTTTGATGCACTCTGGATGTCCAATGTTTGCTGTGCTGTCTATTTGAGATGAAATGAACATTGTGGACAGTTTTCAGCAAGTTGCAACATTGAAATACAGAAAAAACGTGTTTTCCATAAACAAGCTCTAAATCATGTTTGATGCACTCTGGATGTCCAATTTTTGCTGTGCTGTCTATTTGAGATGAAAGGAACATTGTGGACAGTTTTCAGCAAGTTGCAACATTGAAATACAGAGAAAAAAAAAATATTTCCATAAACAAGCTCTAAATCATGTTTGATGCACTCTGGATGTCCAATTTTTGCTGTGCTGTCAATTTGAGATGAAATGAACATTGTGGACAGTTTTCAGCAAGTTACAACTTAAAAATAAAAAATAAACATTTTTTTCCATAAACAAGCTCTAAAATCATGTTTGGATGTCCAATTTTTGCTGTGCTGTCTATTTGAGATGAAATGAACATTGTGGACAGTTTTCAGCAAGTTGCAACATTGAAATACAGAATTATTTTGTTTTACATAAACAAGCTCTAAATCATGTTTGATGCACTCTGGATGTCCAATTTTTTGCTGTGCTGTCTATTTGAGATGAAATTAACATTGTGGACAGTTTTCAGCAAGTTGCAAAATTAAAATACAAAAAAAACATTTTTTTCCATAAACAAGCTCTAAATCATGTTTGATGCACTCTGGATGTCCAATTTTTGCTGTGCTGTCAAATTGAGATGAAATGAACATTGTGGACAGTTTTCAGCAAGTTGCAACATTGAAATACAGATTTTTTTTTATTTATTACATAAACAAGCTCTAAATCATGTTTGATGCACTCTGGATGTCCAATGTTTGATGTGCTGTCTATTTGAGATGAAATGAACATTGTGGACAGTTTTCAGCAAGTTACAACATAAAAATAAAAAATAAACATGTTTTTCCATAAACAAGCTCTAAATCATGTTTGATGCACTCTGGATGTCCAATGTTTGCTGTGCTGTCTATTTGAGATGAAATGAACATTGTGGACAGTTTTCAGCAAGTTGCAACATTGAAATACAGAAAAAACGTGTTTTCCATAAACAAGCTCTAAATCATGTTTGATGCACTCTGGATGTCCAATTTTTGCTGTGCTGTCTATTTGAGATGAAAGGAACATTGTGGACAGTTTTCAGCAAGTTGCAACATTGAAATACAGAGAAGAAAAAAATATTTCCATAAACAAGCTCTAAATCATGTTTGATGCACTCTGGATGTCCAATTTTTGCTGTGCTGTCAATTTGAGATGAAATGAACATTGTGGACATTTTTCAGCAAGTTACAACTTAAAAATAAAAAATAAACATTTTTTTCCATAAACAAGCTCTAAAATCATGTTTGATGCACTCTGGATGTCCAATTTTTGCTGTGCTGTCTATTTGAGATGAAAGGAACATTGTGGACAGTTTTCAGCAAGTTGCAACATTGAAATACAGAGAAGAAAAAAAATATTTCCATAAACAAGCTCTAAATCATGTTTGATGCACTCTGGATGTCCAATTTTTGCTGTGCTGTCTATTTGAAATGAAATGAACATTGTGGACAGTTTTCAGCAAGTTGCAACATTGAAATACAGAATTATTTTGTTTTACATAAACAAGCTCTAAATCATGTTTGATGCACTCTGGATGTCCAATTTTTGCTGTGATGTCTATTTGCGATGAAATTAACATTGTGGACAGTTTTCAGCAAGTTACAACATTAAAATAAAAAAAAAACGTTTTTTCCATGAACAAGCTCTAAATCATGTTTGATGCACTCTGGATGTCCAATTTTTGCTGTGCTGTCAAATTGAGATGAAATGAACATTGTGGACAGTTTTCAGCAAGTTGCAACATTGAAATACAGACTTATTTTTTTACATAAACAAGCTCTAAATCATGTTTGATTCACTCTGGATGTCCAATTTTTGCTGTGATGTCTATTTGCGATGAAACTAACATTGTGGACAGTTTTCAGCAAGTCACAACATAAAAATAAAAAATAAACATGTTTTTCCATAAACAAGCTCTAAATCATGTTTGATGCACTCTGGATGTCCAATTTTTGCTGTGCTGTCTATTTGAGATGAAATGAACATTGTGGACAGTTTTCAGCAAGTTACAACATTAAAATAAAAAAAAAACGTTTTTTCCATGAACAAGCTCTAAATCATGTTTGATGCACTCTGGATGTCCAATTTTTTTTGTGCTGTCAAATTGAGATGAAATGAACATTGTGGACAGTTTTCAGCAAGTTGCAACATTGAAATACAGACTTATTTTTTTTACATAAACAAGCTCTAAATCATGTTTGATTCACTCTGGATGTCCAATATTTGCTGTGCTGTCTATTTGAGATGAAATGAACATTGTGGACAGTTTTCAGCAAGTTACAACATTAAAATAAAAATAAAAACATTTTTTTCCATAAACAAGCTCTAAATCATGTTTGATGCACTCTGGATGTCCAATTTTTTTGCTGTGCTGTCTATTTGAGATGAAATGAACATTGTGGACAGTTTTCAGCAAGTTGCAAAATTAAAATACAAAAAAAACATTTTTTTCCATAAACAAGCTCTAAATCATGTTTGATGCACTCTGGATGTCCAATTTTTGCTGTGCTGTCAAATTGAGATGAAATGAACATTGTGGACAGTTTTCAGCAAGTTGCAACATTGAAATACAGATTTTTTTTATTTATTACATAAACAAGCTCTAAATCATGTTTGATGCACTCTGGATGTCCAATGTTTGCTGTGCTGTCTATTTGAGATGAAATGAACATTGTGGACAGTTTTCAGCAAGTTACAACATAAAAATAAAAAATAAACATGTTTTTCCATAAACAAGCTCTAAATCATGTTTGATGCACTCTGGATGTCCAATGTTTGCTGTGCTGTCTATTTGAGATGAAATGAACATTGTGGACAGTTTTCAGCAAGTTGCAACATTGAAATACAGAAAAAACGTGTTTTCCATAAACAAGCTCTAAATCATGTTTGATGCACTCTGGATGTCCAATTTTTGCTGTGCTGTCTATTTGAGATGAAAGGAACATTGTGGACAGTTTTCAGCAAGTTGCAACATTGAAATACAGAGAAAAAAAAAATATTTCCATAAACAAGCTCTAAATCATGTTTGATGCACTCTGGATGTCCAATTTTTGCTGTGCTGTCAATTTGAGATGAAATGAACATTGTGGACAGTTTTCAGCAAGTTACAACTTAAAAATAAAAAATAAACATTTTTTTCCATAAACAAGCTCTAAAATCATATTTGATGCACTCTGGATGTCCAATTTTTTGCTGTGCTGTCTATTTGAGATGAAATTAACATTGTGGACAGTTTTCAGCAAGTTGCAAAATTAAAATACAAAAAAAACATTTTTTTCCATAAACAAGCTCTAAATCATGTTTGATGCACTCTGGATGTCCAATTTTTGCTGTGCTGTCAAATTGAGATGAAATGAACATTGTGGACAGTTTTCAGCAAGTTGCAACATTGAAATACAGATTTTTTTTATTTATTACATAAACAAGCTCTAAATCATGTTTGATGCACTCTGGATGTCCAATGTTTGCTGTGCTGTCTATTTGAGATGAAATGAACATTGTGGACAGTTTTCAGCAAGTTGCAACATTGAAATACAGAAAAAACGTGTTTTCCATAAACAAGCTCTAAATCATGTTTGATGCACTGTGGATGTCCAATTTTTGCTGTGCTGTCTATTTGAGATGAAATTAACATTGTGGACAGTTTTCAGCAAGTTACAACATAAAAATAAAAAATAAACATGTTTTTCCATAAACAAGCTCTAAATCATGTTTGATGCACTCTGGATGTCCAATTTTTTTGCTGTGCTGTCTATTTGAGATGAAATTAACATTGTGGACAGTTTTCAGCAAGTTACAACATAAAAATAAAAAATAAACATGTTTTTCCATAAACAAGCTCTAAATCATGTTTGATGCACTCTGGATGTCCAATGTTTGCTGTGCTGTCTATTTGAGATGAAATGAACATTGTGGACAGTTTTCAGCAAGTTGCAACATTGAAATACAGAAAAAACGTGTTTTCCATAAACAAGCTCTAAATCATGTTTGATGCACTCTGGATGTCCAATTTTTGCTGTGCTGTCTATTTGAGATGAAAGGAACATTGTGGACAGTTTTCAGCAAGTTGCAACATTGAAATACAGAATTATTTTGTTTTACATAAACAAGCTCTAAATCATGTTTGATGCACTCTGGATGTCCAATTTTTTGCTGTGCTGTCTATTTGAGATGAAATTAACATTGTGGACAGTTTTCAGCAAGTTGCAAAATTAAAATACAAAAAATTTTTTTTTTCCATAAACAAGCTCTAAATCATGTTTGATGCACTCTGGATGTCCAATTTTTGCTGTGCTGTCAAATTGAGATGAAATGAACATTGTGGACAGTTTTCAGCAAGTTGCAACATTGAAATACAGATTTTTTTTATTTATTACATAAACAAGCTCTAAATCATGTTTGATGCACTCTGGATGCCCAATGTTTGCTGTGCTGTCTATTTGAGATGAAATGAACATTGTGGACAGTTTTCAGCAAGTTACAACATAAAAATAAAAAATAAACATGTTTTTCCATAAACAAGCTCTAAATCATGTTTGATGCACTCTGGATGTCCAATGTTTGCTGTGCTGTCTATTTGAGATGAAATGAACATTGTGGACAGTTTTCAGCAAGTTGCAACATTGAAATACAGAAAAAACGTGTTTTCCATAAACAAGCTCTGAATCATGTTTGATGCACTCTGGATGTCCAATTTTTGCTGTGCTGTCTATTTGAGATGAAAGGAACATTGTGGACAGTTTTCAGCAAGTTGCAACATTGAAATACAGAGAAAAAAAAAATATTTCCATAAACAAGCTCTAAATCATGTTTGATGCACTCTGGATGTTCAATTTTTGCTGTGCTGTCAATTTGAGATGAAATGAACATTGTGGACAGTTTTCAGCAAGTTACAACTTAAAAATAAAAAATAAACATTTTTTTCCATAAACAAGCTCTAAAATCATGTTTGATGCACTCTGGATGTCCAATTTTTGCTGTGATGTCTATTTGCGATGAAATTAACATTGTGGACAGTTTTCAGCAAGTTACAACATTAAAATAAAAAAAAAACGTTTTTTCCATGAACAAGCTCTAAATCATGTTTGATGCACTCTGGATGTCCAATTTTTGCTGTGCTGTCAAATTGAGATGAAATGAACATTGTGGACAGTTTTCAGCAAGTTGCAACATTGAAATACAGACTTATTTTTTTACATAAACAAGCTCTAAATCATGTTTGATTCACTCTGGATGTCCAATTTTTGCTGTGATGTCTATTTGCGATGAAATGAACATTGTGGACAGTTTTCAGCAAGTCACAACATAAAAATAAAAAATAAACATGTTTTTCCATAAACAAGCTCTAAATCATGTTTGATGCACTCTGGATGTCCAATTTTTGCTGTGCTGTCTATTTGAGATGAAATGAACATTGTGGACAGTTTTCAGCAAGTTACAACATTAAAATAAAAAAAAAACGTTTTTTCCATGAACAAGCTCTAAATCATGTTTGATGCACTCTGGATGTCCAATTTTTGCTGTGCTGTCAAATTGAGATGAAATGAACATTGTGGACAGTTTTCAGCAAGTTGCAACATTGAAATACAGACTTATTTTTTTTACATAAACAAGCTCTAAATCATGTTTGATTCACTCTGGATGTCCAATATTTGCTGTGCTGTCTATTTGAGATGAAATGAACATTGTGGACAGTTTTCAGCAAGTTACAACATTAAAATAAAAATAAAAACATTTTTTTCCATAAACAAGCTCTAAATCATGTTTGATGCACTCTGGATGTCCAATTTTTTTGCTGTGCTGTCTATTTGAGATGAAATGAACATTGTGGACAGTTTTCAGCAAGTTGCAAAATTAAAATACAAAAAAAACATTTTTTTCCATAAACAAGCTCTAAATCATGTTTGATGCACTCTGGATGTCCAATTTTTGCTGTGCTGTCAAATTGAGATGAAATGAACATTGTGGACAGTTTTCAGCAAGTTGCAACATTGAAATACAGATTTTTTTTATTTATTACATAAACAAGCTCTAAATCATGTTTGATGCACTCTGGATGTCCAATGTTTGCTGTGCTGTCTATTTGAGATGAAATGAACATTGTGGACAGTTTTCAGCAAGTTACAACATAAAAATAAAAAATAAACATGTTTTTCCATAAACAAGCTCTAAATCATGTTTGATGCACTCTGGATGTCCAATGTTTGCTGTGCTGTCTATTTGAGATGAAATGAACATTGTGGACAGTTTTCAGCAAGTTGCAACATTGAAATACAGAAAAAACGTGTTTTCCATAAACAAGCTCTAAATCATGTTTGATGCACTCTGGATGTCCAATTTTTGCTGTGCTGTCTATTTGAGATGAAAGGAACATTGTGGACAGTTTTCAGCAAGTTGCAACATTGAAATACAGAGAAAAAAAAATATTTCCATAAACAAGCTCTAAATCATGTTTGATGCACTCTGGATGTCCAATTTTTGCTGTGCTGTCAATTTGAGATGAAATGAACATTGTGGACAGTTTTCAGCAAGTTACAACTTAAAAATAAAAAATAAACATTTTTTTCCATAAACAAGCTCTAAAATCATATTTGATGCACTCTGGATGTCCAATTTTTGCTGTGCTGTCTATTTGAGATGAAATGAACATTGTGGACAGTTTTCAGCAAGTTGCAACATTGAAATACAGAATTATTTTGTTTTACATAAACAAGCTCAAAATCATGTTTATGCACTCTGGATGTCCAATTTTTTGCTGTGCTGTCTATTTGAGATGAAATTAACATTGTGGACAGTTTTCAGCAAGTTGCAAAATTAAAATACAAAAAAAACATTTTTTTCCATAAACAAGCTCTAAATCATGTTTGATGCACTCTGGATGTCCAATTTTTGCTGTGCTGTCAAATTGAGATGAAATGAACATTGTGGACAGTTTTCAGCAAGTTGCAACATTGAAATACAGATTTTTTTTATTTATTACATAAACAAGCTCTAAATCATGTTTGATGCACTCTGGATGTCCAATGTTTGCTGTGCTGTCTATTTGAGATGAAATGAACATTGTGGACAGTTTTCAGCAAGTTACAACATAAAAATAAAAAATAAACATGTTTTTCCATAAACAAGCTCTAAATCATGTTTGATGCACTCTGGATGTCCAATGTTTGCTGTGCTGTCTATTTGAGATGAAATGAACATTGTGGACAGTTTTCAGCAAGTTGCAACATTGAAATACAGAAAAAACGTGTTTTCCATAAACAAGCTCTAAATCATGTTTGATGCACTGTGGATGTCCAATTTTTGCTGTGCTGTCAAATTGAGATGAAATGAACATTGTGGACAGTTTTCAGCAGGTTGCAACATTGAAATACAGACTTATTTTTTTTACATAAACAAGCTCTAAATCATGTTTGATTCACTCTGGATGTCCAATTTTTGCTGTGCTGTCTATTTGAGATGAAATGAACATTGTGGACAGTTTTCAGCAAGTTACAACATTAAAATAAAAATAAAAACATTTTTTTCCATAAACAAGCTCTAAATCATGTTTGATGCACTCTGGATGTCCAATTTTTTTGCTGTGCTGTCTATTTGAGATGAAATTAACATTGTGGACAGTTTTCAGCAAGTTACAACATAAAAATAAAAAATAAACATGTTTTTCCATAAACAAGCTCTAAATCATGTTTGATGCACTCTGGATGTCCAATGTTTGCTGTGCTGTCTATTTGAGATGAAATGAACATTGTGGACAGTTTTCAGCAAGTTGCAACATTGAAATACAGAAAAAACGTGTTTTCCATAAACAAGCTCTAAATCATGTTTGATGCACTCTGGATGTCCAATTTTTGCTGTGCTGTCTATTTGAGATGAAAGGAACATTGTGGACAGTTTTCAGCAAGTTGCAACATTGAAATACAGAATTATTTTTTTTTCCATAAACAAGCTCTAAATCATGTTTGATGCACTCTGGATGTCCAATTTTTGCTGTGCTGTCAAATTGAGATGAAATGAACATTGTGGACAGTTTTCAGCAAGTTGCAACATTGAAATACAGATTTTTTTTATTTATTACATAAACAAGCTCTAAATCATGTTTGATGCACTCTGGATGCCCAATGTTTGCTGTGCTGTCTATTTGAGATGAAATGAACATTGTGGACAGTTTTCAGCAAGTTACAACATAAAAATAAAAAATAAACATGTTTTTCCATAAACAAGCTCTAAATCATGTTTGATGCACTCTGGATGTCCAATGTTTGCTGTGCTGTCTATTTGAGATGAAATGAACATTGTGGACAGTTTTCAGCAAGTTGCAACATTGAAATACAGAAAAAACGTGTTTTCCATAAACAAGCTCTGAATCATGTTTGATGCACTCTGGATGTCCAATTTTTGCTGTGCTGTCTATTTGAGATGAAAGGAACATTGTGGACAGTTTTCAGCAAGTTGCAACATTGAAATACAGAGAAAAAAAAAATATTTCCATAAACAAGCTCTAAATCATGTTTGATGCACTCTGGATGTCCAATTTTTGCTGTGCTGTCAATTTGAGATGAAATGAACATTGTGGACAGTTTTCAGCAAGTTACAACTTAAAAATAAAAAATAAAATTTTTTTCCATAAACAAGCTCTAAAATCATGTTTGATGCACTCTGGATGTCCAATTTTTGCTGTGCTGTCTATTTGAGATGAAATGAACATTGTGGACAGTTTTCAGCAAGTTGCAACATTGAAATACAGAATTATTTTGTTTTACATAAACAAGCTCTAAATCATGTTTATGCACTCTGGATGTCCAATTTTTTGCTGTGCTGTCTATTTGAGATGAAATTAACATTGTGGACAGTTTTCAGCAAGTTGCAAAATTAAAATACAAAAAAAACATTTTTTTCCATAAACAAGCTCTAAATCATGTTTGATGCACTCTGGATGTCCAATTTTTGCTGTGCTGTCAAATTGAGATGAAATGAACATTGTGGACAGTTTTCAGCAAGTTGCAACATTGAAATACAGATTTTTTTTATTTATTACATAAACAAGCTCTAAATCATGTTTGATGCACTCTGGATGTCCAATGTTTGCTGTGCTGTCTATTTGAGATGAAATGAACATTGTGGACAGTTTTCAGCAAGTTACAACATAAAAATAAAAAATAAACATGTTTTTCCATAAACAAGCTCTAAATCATGTTTGATGCACTCTGGATGTCCAATGTTTGCTGTGCTGTCTATTTGAGATGAAATGAACATTGTGGACAGTTTTCAGCAAGTTGCAACATTGAAATACAGAAAAAACGTGTTTTCCATAAACAAGCTCTAAATCATGTTTGATGCACTGTGGATGTCCAATTTTTGCTGTGCTGTCAAATTGAGATGAAATGAACATTGTGGACAGTTTTCAGCAAGTTGCAACATTGAAATACAGACTTATTTTTTTTACATAAACAAGCTCTAAATCATGTTTGATTCACTCTGGATGTCCAATTTTTGCTGTGCTGTCTATTTGAGATGAAATGAACATTGTGGACAGTTTTCAGCAAGTTACAACATTAAAATAAAAATAAAAACATTTTTTTCCATAAACAAGCTCTAAATCATGTTTGATGCACTCTGGATGTCCAATTTTTTTGCTGTGCTGTGTATTTGAGATGAAATTAACATTGTGGACAGTTTTCAGCAAGTTGCAAAATTAAAATACAAAAAAAACATTTTTTTCCATAAACAAGCTCTAAATCATGTTTGATGCACTCTGGATGTCCAATTTTTGCTGTGCTGTCAAATTGAGATGAAATGAACATTGTGGACAGTTTTCAGCAAGTTGCAACATTGAAATACAGATTTTTTTTATTTATTACATAAACAAGCTCTAAATCATGTTTGATGCACTCTGGATGTCCAATGTTTGCTGTGCTGTCTATTTGAGATGAAATGAACATTGTGGACAGTTTTCAGCAAGTTACAACATAAAAATAAAAAATAAACATGTTTTTCCATAAACAAGCTCTAAATCATGTTTGATGCACTCTGGATGTCCAATGTTTGCTGTGCTGTCTATTTGAGATGAAATGAACATTGTGGACAGTTTTCAGCAAGTTGCAACATTGAAATACAGAAAAAACGTGTTTTCCATAAACAAGCTCTAAATCATGTTTGATGCACTCTGGATGTCCAATTTTTGCTGTGCTGTCTATTTGAGATGAAAGGAACATTGTGGACAGTTTTCAGCAAGTTGCAACATTGAAATACAGAATTATTTTGTTTTACATAAACAAGCTCTAAATCATGTTTGATGCACTCTGGATGTCCAATTTTTTGCTGTGCTGTCTATTTGAGATGAAATTAACATTGTGGACAGTTTTCAGCAAGTTGCAAAATTAAAATACAAAAAAAACATTTTTTTCCATAAACAAGCTCTAAATCATGTTTGATGCACTCTGGATGTCCAATTTTTGCTGTGCTGTCAAATTGAGATGAAATGAACATTGTGGACAGTTTTCAGCAAGTTGCAACATTGAAATACAGATTTTTTTTATTTATTACATAAACAAGCTCTAAATCATGTTTGATGCACTCTGGATGTCCAATGTTTGCTGTGCTGTCTATTTGAGATGAAATGAACATTGTGGACAGTTTTCAGCAAGTTACAACATAAAAATAAAAAATAAACATGTTTTTCCATAAACAAGCTCTAAATCATGTTTGATGCACTCTGGATGTCCAATTTTTGCTGTGCTGTCAAATTGAGATGAAATGAACATTGTGGACAGTTTTCAGCAAGTTGCAACATTGAAATACAGATTTTTTTTTTTTACATAAACAAGCTCTAAATCATGTTTGATGCACTCTGGATGTCCAATTTTTGCTGTGCTGTCAAATTGAGATGAAATGAACATTGTGGACAGTTTTCAGCAAGTTGCAACATTGAAATACAGATTTTTTTTTTTTACATAAACAAGCTCTAAATCATGTTTGATGCACTCTGGATGTCCAATTTTTGCTGTGATGTCTATTTGCGATGAAATGAACATTGTGGACAGTTTTCAGCAAGTTATAACATTAAAATAAAAAATTAAAAAGTTTTTTACATAAACAAGCTCTAAATCATGTTTGATGCACTCTGGATGTCAAATTTTTGCTGTGATATCTATTTGCGATGAAATTAACATTGTGGACAGTTTTCAGCAAGTTATAACATTAAAATATATATCTTTTTTTTTTCCATAAACAAGCTCTAAATCATGTTTGATGCACTCTGGATGTCCAATTTTTGCTGTGCTGTCAAATTGAGATGAAATGAACATTGTGGACAGTTTTCAGCAAGTTGCAACATTGAAATACAGAAAAAACTTGTTTTCCTTAAACAAGCTCTAAATCATGTTTGATGCACTCTGGATGTCCAATTTTTGCTGTGCTGTCTATTTGAGATGAAATGAACATTGTGGACAGTTTTCAGCAAGTTGCAACATTGAAATACAAAAAAAACATTTTTTTCCATAAACAAGCTCTAAATCATGTTTGATGCACTCTGGATGTCCAATTTTTGCTGTGCTGTCAAATTGAGATGAAATGAACATTGTGGACAGTTTTCAGCAAGTTGCAACATTGAAATACAGAGAAAAAAAAAATATTTCCATAAACAAGCTCTAAATCATGTTTGATGCACTCTGGATGTCCAATTTTTGCTGTGCTGTCTATTTGAGATGAAATGAACATTGTGGACAGTTTTCAGCAAGTTACAACATAAAAATAAAAAATAAACATGTTTTTCCATAAACAAGCTCTAAATCATGTTTGATGCACTCTGGATGTCCAATGTTTGCTGTGCTGTCTATTTGAGATGAAATGAACATTGTGGACAGTTTTCAGCAAGTTGCAACATTGAAATACAGAAAAAACGTGTTTTCCATAAACAAGCTCTAAATCATGTTTGATGCACTCTGGATGTCCAATTTTTGCTGTGCTGTCTATTTGAGATGAAAGGAACATTGTGGACAGTTTTCAGCAAGTTGCAACATTGAAATACAGAGAAAAAAAAAATATTTCCATAAACAAGCTCTAAATCATGTTTGATGCACTCTGGATGTCCAATTTTTGCTGTGCTGTCAATTTGAGATGAAATGAACATTGTGGACAGTTTTCAGCAAGTTACAACTTAAAAATAAAAAATAAACATTTTTTTCCATAAACAAGCTCTAAAATCATGTTTGATGCACTCTGGATGTCCAATTTTTGCTGTGCTGTCTATTTGAGATGAAATGAACATTGTGGACAGTTTTCAGCAAGTTACAACTTAAAAATAAAAAATAAACATTTTTTTCCATAAACAAGCTCTAAAATCATGTTTGATGCACTCTGGATGTCCAATTTTTGCTGTGCTGTCAAATTGAGATGAAATGAACATTGTGGACAGTTTTCAGCAAGTTGCAACATTGAAATACAGATTTTTATTTTTTTACATAAACAAGCTCTAAATCATGTTTGATGCACTCTGGATGTCCAATTTTTGCTGTGATGTCTATTTGCGATGAAATGAACATTGTGGACAGTTTTCAGCAAGTTATAACATTAAAATAAAAAATAAAAAAGTTTTTTACATAAACAAGCTCTAAATCATGTTTGATGCACTCTGGATGTCAAATTTTTGCTATTTGCGATGAAATTAACATTGTGGACAGTTTTCAGCAAGTTATAACATTAAAATATATATCTTTTTTTTTTCCATAAACAAGCTCTAAATCATGTTTGATGCACTCTGGATGTCCAATTTTTGCTGTGCTGTCAAATTGAGATGAAATGAACATTGTGGACAGTTTTCAGCAAGTTGCAACATTGAAATACAGAAAAAACTTGTTTTCCTTAAACAAGCTCTAAATCATGTTTGATGCACTCTGGATGTCCAAATTTTGCTGTGCTGTCTATTTGAGATGAAATGAACATTGTGGACAGTTTTCAGCAAGTTGCAACATTGAAATACATTTTTTCTTTCAAGAACAAGCTCTAAATCATGTTTGATGCACTCTGGATGTCCAATTTTTGCTGTGCTGTCTATTTGAGATGAAATGAACATTGTGGACAGTTTTCAGCAAGTTGCAACATTGAAATACAGAAAAAAATATATATATTTCCATAAACAAGCTCTAAATCATGTTTGATGCACTCTGGATGTCCAATTTTTGCTGTGCTGTCAATTTGAGATGAAATGAACATTGTGGACAGTTTTCAGCAAGTTACAACATAAAAATACAAAAAAAAAACATTTTTTTCCATAAACAAGCTCTAAATCATGTTTGATGCACTCTGGATGTCCAATTTTTGCTGTGCTGTCTATTTGAGATGAAATGAACATTGTGGACCGTTTTCAGCAAGTTGCAACATTGAAATACATTTTTTTTTCAAGAACAAGCTCTAAATCATGTTTGATGCACTCTGGATGTCCAATTTTTGCTGTGCTGTCTATTTGAGATGAAATGAACATTGTGGACAGTTTTCAGCAAGTTGCAACATTGAAATACAGAAAAAAAAAATATATTTCCATAAACAAGCTCTAAATCATGTTTGATGCACTCTGGATGTCCAATTTTTGCTGTGCTGTCAATTTGAGATGAAATGAACACTGTGGACAGTTTTCAGCAAGTTACAACATAAAAATACAAAAAAAAAACATTTTTTTCCATAAACAAGCTCTAAATCATGTTTGATGCACTCTGGATGTCCAATTTTTGCTGTGCTGTCTATTTGAGATGAAATGAACATTGTGGACCGTTTTCAGCAAGTTGCAACATTGAAATACATTTTTTTTTTCAAGAACAAGCTCTAAATCATGTTTGATGCACTCTGGATGTCCAATTTTTGCTGTGCTGTCTATTTGAGATGAAATGAACATTTTGTACAGTTTTCAGCAAGTTGCAACATTGAAATACAGAAAAAAAAGAAAAAAAATCCATAAACAAGCTCTAAATCATGTTTGATGCACTCTGGATGTCCAATTTTTGCTGTGCTGTCAATTTGAGATGAAATGAACATTGTGGACAGTTTTCAGCAAGTTGCAACATTGATATACAGAAAAAACTTGTTTTCCATAAACAAGCTCTAAATCATGTTTGATGCACTCTGGATGTCCAATTTTTGCTGTGATATCTATTTGCGATGAAATTAACATTGTGGACAGTTTTCAGCAAGTTATAACATTAAAATATATATATATATTTTTCCATAAACAAGCTCTAAATCATGTTTGATGCACTCTGGATGTCCAATTTTTGCTGTGCTGTCTATTTGAGATGAAATGAACATTGTGGACAGTTTTCAGCAAGTTGCAACATTGAAATACATTTTTTTTTCAAGAACAAGCTCTAAATCATGTTTGATGCACTCTGGATGTCCAATTTTTGCTGTGCTGTCTATTTGAGATGAAATGAACATTTTGGACAGTTTTCAGCAAGTTGCAACATTGAAATACAGAAAAAAAAGAAAAAAAATCCATAAACAAGCTCTAAATCATGTTTGATGCACTCTGGATGTCCAATTTTTGCTGTGCTGTCAATTTGAGATGAAATGAACATTGTGGACAGTTTTCAGCAAGTTACAACATAAAAATACAAAAAAAAAAAAACATTTTTTTCCATAAACAAGCTCTAAATCATGTTTGATGCACTCTGGATGTCCAATTTTTGCTGTGCTGTCAATTTGAGATGAAATGAACATTGTGGACAGTTTTCAGCAAGTTACAACATAAAAATACAAAAAAAAAACATTTTTTTCCATAAACAAGCTCTAAATCATGTTTGATGTACTCTGGATGTCCAATTTTTGCTGTGCTGTCAATTTGAGATGAAATGAACATTGTGGACAGTTTTCAGCAAGTTGCAACATTGATATACAGAAAAAACTTGTTTTCCATAAACAAGCTCTAAATCATGTTTGATGCACTCTGGATGTCCAATTTTTGCTGTGATATCTATTTGCGATGAAATTAACATTGTGGACAGTTTTCAGCAAGTTATAACATTAAAATATATATATATATATTTTCCATAAACAAGCTCTAAATCATGTTTGATGCACTCTGGATGTCCAATTTTTGCTGTGCTGTCTATTTGAGATGAAATGAACATTGTGGACAGTTTTCAGCAAGTTGCAACATTGAAATACATTTTTTTTTCAAGAACAAGCTCTAAATCATGTTTGATGCACTCTGGATGTCCAATTTTTGCTGTGCTGTCTATTTGAGATGAAATGAACATTTTGGACAGTTTTCAGCAAGTTGCAACATTGAAATACAGAAAAAAAAGAAAAAAAATCCATAAACAAGCTCTAAATCATGTTTGATGCACTCTGGATGTCCAATTTTTGCTGTGCTGTCAAATTGAGATGAAATGAACATTGTGGACAGTTTTCAGCAAGTTGCAACATTGAAATACAGATTTTTATTTTTTTACATAAACAAGCTCTAAATCATGTTTGATGCACTCTGGATGTCAAATTTTTGCTGTGATGTCTATTTGCGATGAAATGAACATTGTGGACAGTTTTCAGCAAGTTATAACATTAAAATAAAAAAAAAAAAAGTTTTTTACATAAACAAGCTCTAAATCATGTTTGATGCACTCTGTATGTCAAATTTTTGCTATTTGCGATGAAATTAACATTGTGGACACTTTTCAGCAAGTTATAACATTAAAATATATATCTTTTTTTTTCCATAAACAAGCTCTAAATCATGTTTGATGCACTCTGGATGTCCAATTTTTGCTGTGCTGTCAAATTGAGATGAAATGAACATTGTGGACAGTTTTCAGCAAGTTGCAACATTGAAATACAGAAAAAACTTGTTTTCCTTAAACAAGCTCTAAATCATGTTTGATGCACTCTGGATGTCCAATTTTTGCTGTGCTGTCTATTTGAGATGAAATGAACATTGTGGACAGTTTTCAGCAAGTTGCAACATTGAAATACATTTTTTTTTTCAAGAACAAGCTCTAAATCATGTTTGATGCACTCTGGATGTCCAATTTTTGCTGTGCTGTCTATTTGAGATGAAATGAACATTGTGGACTGTTTTCAGCAAGTTGCAACATTGAAATACAGATTTTTTTTATTTATTACATAAACAAGCTCTAAATCATGTTTGATGCACTCTGGATGTCCAATGTTTGCTGTGCTGTCTATTTGAGATGAAATGAACATTGTGGACAGTTTTCAGCAAGTTACAACATAAAAATAAAAAATAAACATGTTTTTCCATAAACAAGCTCTAAATCATGTTTGATGCACTCTGGATGTCCAATGTTTGCTGTGCTGTCTATTTGAGATGAAATGAACATTGTGGACAGTTTTCAGCAAGTTGCAACATTGAAATACAGAAAAAACGTGTTTTCCATAAACAAGCTCTAAATCATGTTTGATGCACTCTGGATGTCCAATTTTTGCTGTGCTGTCTATTTGAGATGAAAGGAACATTGTGGACAGTTTTCAGCAAGTTGCAACATTGAAATACAGAATTATTTTGTTTTACATAAACAAGCTCTAAATCATGTTTGATGCACTCTGGATGTCCAATTTTTTGCTGTGCTGTCTATTTGAGATGAAATTAACATTGTGGACAGTTTTCAGCAAGTTGCAAAATTAAAATACAAAAAAAACATTTTTTTCCATAAACAAGCTCTAAATCATGTTTGATGCACTCTGGATGTCCAATTTTTGCTGTGCTGTCAAATTGAGATGAAATGAACATTGTGGACAGTTTTCAGCAAGTTGCAACATTGAAATACAGATTTTTTTTATTTATTACATAAACAAGCTCTAAATCATGTTTGATGCACTCTGGATGTCCAATGTTTGCTGTGCTGTCTATTTGAGATGAAATGAACATTGTGGACAGTTTTCAGCAAGTTACAACATAAAAATAAAAAATAAACATGTTTTTCCATAAACAAGCTCTAAATCATGTTTGATGCACTCTGGATGTCCAATTTTTGCTGTGCTGTCAAATTGAGATGAAATGAACATTGTGGACAGTTTTCAGCAAGTTGCAACATTGAAATACAGATTTTTATTTTTTTACATAAACAAGCTCTAAATCATGTTTGATGCACTCTGGATGTCAAATTTTTGCTGTGATGTCTATTTGCGATGAAATGAACATTGTGGACAGTTTTCAGCAAGTTATAACATTAAAATAAAAAATAAAAAAGTTTTTTACATAAACAAGCTCTAAATCATGTTTGATGCACTCTGTATGTCAAATTTTTGCTATTTGCGATGAAATTAACATTGTGGACACTTTTCAGCAAGTTATAACATTAAAATATATATCTTTTTTTTTCCATAAACAAGCTCTAAATCATGTTTGATGCACTCTGGATGTCCAATTTTTGCTGTGCTGTCAAATTGAGATGAAATGAACATTGTGGACAGTTTTCAGCAAGTTGCAACATTGAAATACAGAAAAAACTTGTTTTCCTTAAACAAGCTCTAAATCATGTTTGATGCACTCTGGATGTCCAATTTTTGCTGTGCTGTCTATTTGAGATGAAATGAACATTGTGGACAGTTTTCAGCAAGTTGCAACATTGAAATACATTTTTTTTTTCAAGAACAAGCTCTAAATCATGTTTGATGCACTCTGGATGTCCAATTTTTGCTGTGCTGTCTATTTGAGATGAAATGAACATTGTGGACTGTTTTCAGCAAGTTGCAACATTGAAATACAGATTTTTTTTATTTATTACATAAACAAGCTCTAAATCATGTTTGATGCACTCTGGATGTCCAATGTTTGCTGTGCTGTCTATTTGAGATGAAATGAACATTGTGGACAGTTTTCAGCAAGTTACAACATAAAAATAAAAAATAAACATGTTTTTCCATAAACAAGCTCTAAATCATGTTTGATGCACTCTGGATGTCCAATGTTTGCTGTGCTGTCTATTTGAGATGAAATGAACATTGTGGACAGTTTTCAGCAAGTTGCAACATTGAAATACAGAAAAAACGTGTTTTCCATAAACAAGCTCTAAATCATGTTTGATGCACTCTGGATGTCCAATTTTTGCTGTGCTGTCTATTTGAGATGAAAGGAACATTGTGGACAGTTTTCAGCAAGTTGCAACATTGAAATACAGAATTATTTTGTTTTACATAAACAAGCTCTAAATCATGTTTGATGCACTCTGGATGTCCAATTTTTTGCTGTGCTGTCTATTTGAGATGAAATTAACATTGTGGACAGTTTTCAGCAAGTTGCAAAATTAAAATACAAAAAAAACATTTTTTTCCATAAACAAGCTCTAAATCATGTTTGATGCACTCTGGATGTCCAATTTTTGCTGTGCTGTCAAATTGAGATGAAATGAACATTGTGGACAGTTTTCAGCAAGTTGCAACATTGAAATACAGATTTTTTTAATTTATTACATAAACAAGCTCTAAATCATGTTTGATGCACTCTGGATGTCCAATGTTTGCTGTGCTGTCTATTTGAGATGAAATGAACATTGTGGACAGTTTTCAGCAAGTTACAACATAAAAATAAAAAATAAACATGTTTTTCCATAAACAAGCTCTAAATCATGTTTGATGCACTCTGGATGTCCAATTTTTGCTGTGCTGTCAAATTGAGATGAAATGAACATTGTGGACAGTTTTCAGCAAGTTGCAACATTGAAATACAGATTTTTTTTTTTTACATAAACAAGCTCTAAATCATGTTTGATGCACTCTGGATGTCCAATTTTTGCTGTGATGTCTATTTGCGATGAAATGAACATTGTGGACAGTTTTCAGCAAGTTATAACATTAAAATAAAAAACAAAAAAAGTTTTTTACATAAACAAGCTCTAAATCATGTTTGATGCACTCTGGATGTCAAATTTTTGCTGTGATATCTATTTGCGATGAAATTAACATTGTGGACAGTTTTCAGCAAGTTATAACATTAAAATATATATCTTTTTTTTTTCCATAAACAAGCTCTAAATCATGTTTGATGCACTCTGGATGTCCAATTTTTGCTGTGCTGTCAAATTGAGATGAAATGAACATTGTGGACAGTTTTCAGCAAGTTGCAACATTGAAATACAGAAAAAACTTGTTTTCCTTAAACAAGCTCTAAATCATGTTTGATGCACTCTGGATGTCCAATTTTTGCTGTGCTGTCTATTTGAGATGAAATGAACATTGTGGACAGTTTTCAGCAAGTTGCAACATTGAAATACAAAAAAAACATTTTTTTCCATAAACAAGCTCTAAATCATGTTTGATGCACTCTGGATGTCCAATTTTTGCTGTGCTGTCAAATTGAGATGAAATGAACATTGTGGACAGTTTTCAGCAAGTTGCAACATTGAAATACAGAGAAAAAAAAAATATTTCCATAAACAAGCTCTAAATCATGTTTGATGCACTCTGGATGTCCAATTTTTGCTGTGCTGTCTATTTGAGATGAAATGAACATTGTGGACAGTTTTCAGCAAGTTACAACATAAAAATAAAAAATAAACATGTTTTTCCATAAACAAGCTCTAAATCATGTTTGATGCACTCTGGATGTCCAATGTTTGCTGTGCTGTCTATTTGAGATGAAATGAACATTGTGGACAGTTTTCAACAAGTTGCAACATTGAAATACAGAAAAAACGTGTTTTCCATAAACAAGCTCTAAATCATGTTTGATGCACTCTGGATGTCCAATTTTTGCTGTGCTGTCTATTTGAGATGAAAGGAACATTGTGGACAGTTTTCAGCAAGTTGCAACATTGAAATACAGAAAAAACTTGTTTTCCTTAAACAAGCTCTAAATCATGTTTGATGCACTCTGGATGTCCAATTTTTGCTGTGCTGTCTATTTGAGATGAAATGAACATTGTGGACTGTTTTCAGCAAGTTGCAACATTGAAATACAAAAAAAACATTTTTTTCCATAAACAAGCTCTAAATCATGTTTGATGCACTCTGGATGTCCAATTTTTGCTGTGCTGTCAAATTGAGATGAAATGAACATTGTGGACAGTTTTCAGCAAGTTATAACATTAAAATAAAAAACAAAAAAAGTTTTTTACATAAACAAGCTCTAAATCATGTTTGATGCACTCTGGATGTCCAATTTTTGCTGTGATGTCTATTTGCGATGAAATGAACATTGTGGACAGTTTTCAGCAAGTTATAACATTAAAATAAAAAACAAAAAAAGTTTTTTACATAAACAAGCTCTAAATCATGTTTGATGCACTCTGGATGTCAAATTTTTGCTGTGATATCTATTTGCGATGAAATTAACATTGTGGACAGTTTTCAGCAAGTTATAACATTAAAATATATATCTTTTTTTTTTCCATAAACAAGCTCTAAATCATGTTTGATGCACTCTGGATGTCCAATTTTTGCTGTGCTGTCAAATTGAGATGAAATGAACATTGTGGACAGTTTTCAGCAAGTTGCAACATTGAAATACAGAAAAAACTTGTTTTCCTTAAACAAGCTCTAAATCATGTTTGATGCACTCTGGATGTCCAATTTTTGCTGTGCTGTCTATTTGAGATTAAATGAACATTGTGGACAGTTTTCAGCAAGTTGCAACATTGAAATACAAAAAAAACATTTTTTTCCATAAACAAGCTCTAAATCATGTTTGATGCACTCTGGATGTCCAATTTTTGCTGTGCTGTCAAATTGAGATGAAATGAACATTGTGGACAGTTTTCAGCAAGTTGCAACATTGAAATACAGAGAAAAAAAAAATATTTCCATAAACAAGCTCTAAATCATGTTTGATGCACTCTGGATGTCCAATTTTTGCTGTGCTGTCTATTTGAGATGAAATGAACATTGTGGACAGTTTTCAGCAAGTTACAACATAAAAATAAAAAATAAACATGTTTTTCCATAAACAAGCTCTAAATCATGTTTGATGCACTCTGGATGTCCAATGTTTGCTGTGCTGTCTATTTGAGATGAAATGAACATTGTGGACAGTTTTCAACAAGTTGCAACATTGAAATACAGAAAAAACGTGTTTTCCATAAACAAGCTCTAAATCATGTTTGATGCACTCTGGATGTCCAATTTTTGCTGTGCTGTCTATTTGAGATGAAAGGAACATTGTGGACAGTTTTCAGCAAGTTGCAACATTGAAATACAGAAAAAACTTGTTTTCCTTAAACAAGCTCTAAATCATGTTTGATGCACTCTGGATGTCCAATTTTTGCTGTGCTGTCTATTTGAGATGAAATGAACATTGTGGACAGTTTTCAGCAAGTTGCAACATTGAAATACAAAAAAAACATTTTTTTCCATAAACAAGCTCTAAATCATGTTTGATGCACTCTGGATGTCCAATTTTTGCTGTGCTGTCAAATTGAGATGAAATGAACATTGTGGACAGTTTTCAGCAAGTTGCAACATTGAAATACAGAGAAAAAAAAAATATTTCCATAAACAAGCTCTAAATCATGTTTGATGCACTCTGGATGTCCAATTTTTGCTGTGCTGTCTATTTGAGATGAAATGAACATTGTGGACAGTTTTCAGCAAGTTACAACATAAAAATAAAAAATAAACATGTTTTTCCATAAACAAGCTCTGAATCATGTTTGATGCACTCTGGATGTCCAATGTTTGCTGTGCTGTCTATTTGAGATGAAATGAACATTGTGGACAGTTTTCAACAAGTTGCAACATTGAAATACAGAAAAAACGTGTTTTCCATAAACAAGCTCTAAATCATGTTTGATGCACTCTGGATGTCCAATTTTTGCTGTGCTGTCTATTTGAGATGAAAGGAACATTGTGGACAGTTTTCAGCAAGTTGCAACATTGAAATACAGAGAAAA